>NC_138575.1:111793280-112993280 GCF_964289735.1 Phaethon aethereus | reverse complement strand
AATTCAGAGTGAATTCCTTTAAGGAGTCTGTATCAGATACTCTAAAGGGAAGTAGGTCTAAAGAGAGAGCCACAATCTACATATGTACACAGAGGGTACAGGTACACTTTGTATATGGAAAACTAAAGCTATTGCTTCTGCTTAAAGAGCTAAGAACTTAATATGCAACATTAATATATTCACACTAACGTTACATGAATGTATGTCCTTCGATGTCACAGAATTTCTCTGTACTCTTACAGAATCACGTATGTATTCAATTGCTGGTACAAAAAATAATAAGTGCACGTGTTGTAATAAGTATTCTGCTTGAGCAGAGGGTTTGGACAAGATGATCTCCAGAGGTCGCTTCCGACCTCAACCATTCAGTGATTCTAAGTTTTGTTGGAAAACAAAAAAGCAAGTTAGCACTTTCTTGTGCCTTTCTTCCCTTCCCCCTTAGCAGGCATGCATTGAAGGAAAGATGAGAGTCAGATGATTCTACATGGTCCTTAACATTTTACAGTCATTCACATTTTTAAGGGAAAAACCAATGATATAAAACGCTCTCCTATGCTCATAGGGTAGCACCTGGCAGCCACATTTGAATGGGTGCGAATGAGTGTGCAGGGATATTATGCATAAGTTTGTACGTTTTTTCAGATCATTCTGAAGCTAAAATACGAACTCCTTTTGAGCTGAAGTAGTGGAAAATTATGAGCTAGAGGACGAATTTGAAAATGCTGCATCCGGTAATGGCAGGAAAAAAGCATGTTCTTGTTTGTCATCTTCTTGAGCTGCCTTGTTGTACTGACTCTTATAAAGGCTGTCCAACCATGATGGCTATTTCTGCACTGCCTATATGAATGTTGACTTTGATTTTATGTCTGATTTGGAACTTTTCTTAGAATCAAAGGCTTACAAGATTTATATACCTATTCAAAACCTCTAAAAAGACAGAAAACATAGATCTTAAAAATTATTATCCATTGATGAGCATCCAAACAGTCATAATGTAGTACCAAAAAGTTAAACAGCTGTACAAGGATAGTTAATACTATAACCGTGGAAGGCCAAGACCATTGCTAGAACAGGCACTGCCAAGCTAAAGTTCTGGAGAGGGGAAAAAAAGGATGATACACATCTAAACAACAATCACATAATGAGAAAAACAACAACAGCCACAACAAAAGGATTTACCATAAATGTTATAGAAGTCCAGACAGGTAACATGCATCTATAGGTCCACTGCAGACATAAAAATGTATACAAATACTATGTGGTCCATGCTGGAGGCAGGGTATTGCAAATACCCAAAGGATGGTTGTTCATTTCAAACATTGCAATTACTCATTTGTTTCCAGATGCTTTGAAATGCTTCCTTTTTTTTTTTTTGTCTTTGGGGATATAAGTACCTTTGAATTTGTACATAATAAGTGGAAATAATTTCTCAATTGATAGCAGCTAAAAAAGAGTCATTCCTCTTTCAAAAATAATTATGTCTGGTATTTATAATTCACTGTCTTTTAATGCTTTGCATTTTCTTGTATTGAAAATGGATATAACTGAATTGTGGGACTTGCATAACATTGCTCACTGCCTGTCAAAACATCTTCCTCCTTCATTTTCCAAAAGGAAATGTCCAAGAGGGGTTTAAACAGAGCTGTTTTGTGCTCCAGCTCCTTTGGTGTGGGTGCTCAATATGTAAGGACCATGTGGCACCCAGCAAATCTCAATGTTACAGGTACCCAGAATGAACTCGATCTTGGGTAGCATGTGAAGGTAGCATGTACCCAGCAAGTGTAGTGAGAATCATATGATGCTGTAAGACTATATTAATTAAAAGAAGAATGATTTCTTAGTTTTGTACAAAAGTATTTCATTAATACACACTCCTGTAGCTTACTGAGATTAAAATCACAGCAGGAAAAAAGGAGCAAACAACAAATATCTCTCCCTACCCAAACAATCTCCAGTAATCTGGCTGCCACAGCCAGAGCTCCATGAACAGCTTTTAGCAATTTAAAACAATAAAACTTGGCTTTTGAGCCAGGTAAGTGCCCAGCAGGTACATGTCTACCTTAAAATGAAATAAAAAATCAATATAGTTGTAGCATTTTTAAAAACTTTAAAAAAAAAAATTATGATTTTGTGCAAACATTTACTGGGGAAATGTATGACGCAAAAGACACCATGACAGTAAGTGATACTGTTTTCTATCCCATTCCTTAATACAAAAAGATGCTAACAAGGCTATATGTTTTTTCTGCCTCAGTGATTTTTCCTATGACTTTCTAGTAGGACAGATACTGCTGAAGGGCAGTGTACAAGCACATGAGGATATGTGCTCTGTACTGCACGACTGAGTAATATGTTCTGACAGATATACTTGACACACAGCTTTGAAAAATAAGGGGACAATATTATTGATTCTGATGTAAGTAACTAACGAAAGAGAAGGCTTCCTCTAACTTTCTTCTACCCATAAATGACATATCTTCATTGTCTACCATCTCTAATGAAGTAAGAGCCCAATTACAGTGGAGTTTCAATGGTTTCAGTGGCGGCAAGAGGAGCCGTAAAGAAAAGGCTGTACACCACAAGCAACGACGCACAGGAGGGACAAGCATTCACAGTCAAGGGAGTCCACCAGGATTACCAGTTATAAGAGATGAGAGCTACTGAAATGAGCATGTCTAAGATGGTATCTATCAATCAGAAATGTTACGTTTTTCTGATACTTAGCTGAGTGAGGGAGCTTTTCTTTATTACGGAAGAGACCCTCTTGCCAGCAAGTTTTCTGAAATGTCTTTTTTCTTTAAATTTTATAGGAAAATGTCTTTTATTATGACTCTTTCTTGGTACTGAGTAAGTAGGACTTGAGTTCTCATTTACTGTAATGGTCTTTTACACCATTTTTCATACGAAGGTATCTTAAACAAGATGTAAATAAAATAGCTAAATAAAACAAACGTAATGTAAATAGCAACTCGAGTGTCAATGATGTCTTGTCTGTGTCTGCTGAGGGGTAAAAAGGGAAAGGACTAAAGGCTGTGTTAACTAGAGAGAAAGTGTCCTGCGTTGTTAAAATATTCTTTCGAGTTGTGGCTTATTATTTTTTAAGCACGGGTTTAAAAATTGTTCCCAGCATCATCAAACTATCCCCAAGCAGCCTCAGAAGCATATCTAATGTGCCTAAAGAGTTATCAGGTAGCTACAGGCTCTTCTTTCATGTATTTACTCAGTCACCGTAATAAAAAGTATTTTTTTACCATTGCCTACTTCTGTGGGAAGCCCCAGGGAAAAGTGGGCAGAAGTCATTCTTTCTGTGGGAGCAGCAGCCACACAAGACCAAGAGAGAAAATACACTTCCAGTACAAGCTGCTTCACACTTCAGCCAGCTGATCAATACACTTTTCCTGGTATTTCTGAGGCAGAAAGTGGGGGAAAAAAACAACACTTCACATGTGTTGGAAAGCAATGCTTTTTGCTTTCAACAAGGCACAGCTAATGGGGAGGGCAAGGGGAGCCCAGCACTGAGGGAGGAGATGCTGCACAACGACAGCAGCTTTGCGGAGTTCGTGGCATCAGCTCTGCGTCCAGGTTTTAGAAGGCCTTGGGGAAACGACTGTTTCTTTGTCCCAGGATGCTTCATTCAAACTGACGGCAGACCATGTCTTTCAGATGAATTTCTAAGAACCTGTGCAGATTAATTAAGATTGACATGGGTATTGAAAACATGTGCTTACATGTGGTGTCAGTACTGCTGTTACATCAAAGATTAAATTATTTTAATTGCATAATTGGGAGAATTCAAAATGACACTGTGCACATACCACAGAGACCTGAGAGATTTTTGCATCTTTATACTGGATGACAGCTGTAACCAGAGTACTGTAGTCAGGAGACCTGAGAAAAAAGTCCAGCTACGTTGGGATTATATTTGAATTGATGAAATATTTCAGGTTTGACAACACTTTCTTTTAGCTTTTTAAGACATACATAAATGCAAGCACAACAGTTTTGAGAAGCGTTACTTGGAATAATATTTTAAATGTATAATTATTTTATGGCATTAGCTACAAAAAGAGAAGTTTAATATTATGAGTGCAGCCAGTATGTGGTGCATGTTTTTACTTGAAATAGTTATGCTGGTACAATGGCAAGTGACATCAGAATAGTTACACTTGGTGTGAAAGCATCATGTACCAGTATAGTTTCTCCCAGTATAAAACTCTTGCCTTTTGGGATACGACTGTTTCAAGCAGACAGATTAAATCAGTATGGACCAAGTGCTCAGGCTGTGTATTTATACAGACATTTCACATACCTGCTCCACTAGTGAAGTAGCATGGCAGCCACCTAATTTGAACTGAACGAAAAATTGGAGAATTCTAATTTTAATAATTTTTGTTTGCATGTTTTGTGTTTTTTTTTTTAATATTCACTATTGGATAAAACACTGACGTTTACTGTTGAAACAAAAATATGTATACATTAAAAAATCTCTTCAGTTACAAAATACATAATGTAGATAATACAATAAAAACAGTATTTATCAGTAATGAAGAAAATACAGATAGAAATTTTTTAAGTCAGTTTTCTTTATTACCAAAATGAAGACAGAAGTTGTGTAAACTAAAATGAACTTTGAACAACAGATGAAAGACGCACAAATTTACATACATTTCTTGACACTGTTTGGAAAGATGCTGAGGGACACTACATTTACACTATGCATACATTCTTTAGGGAGAAAGCAGAGAGATGACAGCAAATACTGCATGCATGAAAGAAATCAGTGGAGCAAAATGGTAGTGAAACATGAACGAGATTAAAAAAATGCTATTGTTTCACAAATTAAAATAAACTACTTCAAATAGAAATTTTTTTCTCACCTTTCATACTGTTTTTGAAACCAGAAACTTACAGAAACTGCAGTGCTTGCAATGTTTTTCACAGTAGTTTTCAGTACATTGTATATATTTTCAAATGTAATTCTGGTAGAAATATACACTTAGTAAGATTTACTTTGCTTGACTTACAGCTCACTTAACATGTATTATAATTAAAATTATACAAAAATAACATATTCACTAGAAATTGCCTCTACAAAAATGTTAAACATAAAATAAATATTCAGAAATTTTAATAAGAATTTCATAGGAGGTACTATGGTGGCAAGAATTACTACTGTAATTTCTCCAGACTTTAGACCATATAAAAATCCTACCTCAGTTGCTTGATCTTGTTCTTGTAAAACATCTAAAAGTAACAGAGCTCTCAAGCATACACCTTCCATACAGCTACTGTTTCTAAAGAGGCAAAGTTGGTAGATCCTCTATGCTTGATATTTGACACCACTGGCTTTATTACGATGTTGTCATTGGCATTACAAGGAATAGGATTTTCCCTGTGCGTTTCCCTCACTTATACATTAAGCCAGATAAATGTGTACCAAAGGAAAACTGAAGATTCCTTATATGCCTGGAGAAATGGGATGGATGAAGTACAACGTGATAAGCTGAAATGAGCTCCAGATGTAGAAAAGGTTTCAGTGATGTCATTATAGACCTCAGAAGATACATTTATCTTGATATTGTTCAAACTATTTCCTAAAAGTAAGAGTTTTTTCATTTTCTCCTAAAAATCCTGAAAAAATGAGCAATTAGAAATCATCAACATACGAAGACTGGAGACTATTAGCACAATCATAAATTGTGTATGAGTCTCCATTACCTCTTTTAAAAAAAATAAAATTGTTTTGTTAGGTTTAATTAACTAACTTTACATTTACATGCACGAATGGAGCTATTACATTTAGTGAATGAGGCTTGCATGCTGTAAAGATAATATGTGGTAAGGCCCAGGAATCTAATTGAGTATTGGTCATACAGTTACTTATTTACTTAAACCATAATATCTGTTTATCTTTTAAATATCTATTTTTCATATGCACATCATATTTTTTTTACATCAGTGCTTGGCCTTACACTTCCATTGCAAAATTTTGTGGCTTGGTAATAGTATGCTTTATACACCTCATAAAACCACACAGATGGATATATTTTATTTCCAATGTATGCAGTGTCTTTTTCTGGGCAATATTTTTCCAATTTATCCAGAGAGCAATTTATATTCTAACCCTACTGTAATAAATGGAGGATCACATTTGAAGTTGTATTATGTAAATACTTTGATTCGTGCACAATTGGCAAATGTTAGGAATATGTCAAAACTCTGGAACAAGAAAGACAACAAGTGAAATCTGATGAGGAAAAAAGCCAGCCTTAGACTCAAAAGGTTGTAAATCAAAACATTTAAGAACTACTCTTCCTTAGAGATATACTGCCATATCACAGAATAATTATTATCCTTTTTAAGTTTCTGTGCCATCAGTTTGAATTTAAGGCATAAGTTCAGTGTAAAATATAATTTAGGAATTCAGCCTTATAGACAGTTGAATATTAGCATTTCAAAATATGTGACAATGTTGAAAAAATAGTATCATTTTACACCGTCAATCATAAGACCTAAAATCCCTTTTACAATTACTACATTTAAATGAATAAATTTACTTATCTAATATTTAAGTACTAATGACAGCAGAATATTAAATTCAATTTGTGAAGACATATTTATCATTTTAATACAGTTTAAACTACATTTTTAAAGGTGTTCAGCCTATACCTAACAATTACAATTTAATTTGCAAATGTCTCTTTTCCCTTTTTCCTCATTCTCATCTATAGGAAGACAAGATTTAAAAATCTTCTGTATCTCCCTACAGATTGTATAAAATATTGTAAAATAAACTTGTTCTCACTGTTTTTAAAGATAGAATTATGAAAATTTCTTAAAGAGAAATACAAACAAAACTGTACTAGTTATTCATCTCAGGAGATACAAGACAACCCAAGGGCAATATTCTCTTCCTCTTTTTCTTTCTCATTACAGAGGTTTTGGGACACTGCCCAGAACTGTCTGGCTCTATTGTCACAGAATCCCTATTTTATTGGCTTAACTCACCCTCTTTGGATGTTGAAGGGAAGGGTAGGGCCAAAAGAAAAGGATCATATTCAAACTACCTGCTAACCTCAAAATGCATAGTGCAGAAGACTATAAATTGGAGCAGACCTAAAATTTCTCTCATTTAACAGGGGAAACCTATGTAGTTTCCAGCTGAAGCTACTATCAGTTGGAAAAAAGATGTGATCCAAATTTGTCTCTTTAACCCAATGGCATTGTGACACTGAGGAAAAAAGCCAACTTGTCATTTATAATGTATATTTAGCTGCTAAAATTTCTCGAGGCTTTTCATTAGCTCTTTCACAATATGTTTGCAGAGTTCACAGTTGATCAGTCTATGTGCCCTAGTTCCTATCTTGTCTTCTCACATGCCTATCTGCAATGTTAGAATGACTTGTTAAGATAATAAATTTATAACTGGTAAAGAGTACTTCAAACGTTTAACCAAAGTAGGAAAATGATTTAGAAATGTTCATTTTTCTACTTTTATAGATACCTGTATTGCTTTATTAAAAAAGTAAGAACAGAGACAAGTACATGACAAGTAAAATATGTAATAAAATGTTTAGTAGAACAGCTTTAAGGTTTCAAATTTTAGGAGATTAGAAAAATGCTGCAAAATAAGGAAATATCAGAGTTGGACTGTTTGTGCAAGCTTAATGAGACCCTATGTTATGTTTCATTCTATGAGACCATCTAAGTTTTATGCAAGACCTTTTAAATCCAGTAGCAGGTACTCACTAGTTGTGATTTTATCTGCAATTTGTTTTTCTTTATTATTCAGAACAGCACTCTGTCTCTGTTGTGTCCACAAGAGAAAATTCTGTTTCCTTATATGCACCCAGTCCCTGTCTTACAATGCGATCAGAATGCAGAATGCAGAAGGGACATGACTGCTGGCAACTGCCTCTCAAAAGAATTTGCTGGTCCCCTGGTCCAACAAGGAGCCCCAGTGTTTATGCACCACTCAGTGTGCTCCCGCGAACTGTAAGAGCTCCTGGGAGTAGACTGTGGTGTGCTTGTGCTCAAGCACACTCAGTGAAGATCATACAATTTCCTAGTGACCAGTTGTGAACTGGAATTTTCAAAGGCTGCTAATGAGGTGAGACTTGCAGGGATTTTTTTTTCCCCTTGGGAATACAAGCAGAATCAACTTACTACATATTTGCCAAATGTCAGGTCTCTGATCATAAGTAGAGATGTACTTGCAGGTTTTTTATTTGCAGCTTTTATTACCACAGGGGAAAAAGTGCCAATAATGAGAATAACATTTTCCCTATCTGGATTTTAGAAATGGTTAGAAAAAAACAAAGCCTCTTGCAAAAGTTTCTGCCCATGGTGATTCTCCCCCGATAAAAATTTAGGATAAGCAATAGCACTTGTCAGAATTATACTCAACTGAAAATGTGTTCTTACACCTGAAAGTTTTTGATAACTGTTATGTGTAGCTAGCAGTCGTAAATCATCTATATCACAGTTAAAGAGAAAAGTTTCATTAAAAAAGATAGCTTAATGTTAAGATCCCCATCCTTTGTTAATTATTGTCTGTAGGTTCAATAAGCACTTAAGCATTAACCAAATAAATAGTTTGTTTTCTAAGAATAACACTTACAAAACTAAATAACAAAGTCAATGCATATTCACATTGCTTGTGCATGGAAAAACAGGCTTTCACCCAACTGGCTTTGACTGGGAACCCAAAGTTTCGACTCTTAAAATATTAGAATAGAAATTCTATTTCTTCACTATATATGCCAGGCACATATCAATGTAATTCAGTTCAAACTAATGGCACAGCATTAGGTTAAGGTGTTAAAAAACAGTGGCAAGGGCCGTGGATGAAATAGTGGTCCCATTTAACACAGTGAGAGATTTTCTACAGATCACAATAAAGCCAACATTTTTAGAATGGCATTCGCTTGAATTCCAGCTACTTCACTATAATAAATACGTTAATTAAAAAAAAAAACAAACTATTTCTGTCAATAAATTAAGTCTTCAGATTTACATGCATGCATTCTGAAGACATCTTACTTGTGACATAAGCCAGTTTTCTAAAATAATTATTATTTGCTTTAGATGACAAGAGGCTTTATTAATGATGTTTTAAAGTAAAGACTTCCAAGAATAAACTGAATCTAACAAAACTGACCATAATTGCTATTTCCAAGAAATAAGAATATCCCTTACCCTAGTGAAGACACATAAAATCTTAAATTTGACCAAATAAATTCAAAGCTATAAGACAATGGTATTAAAACCTGAAAGAAATGAACTATAAGGGGGAAAAAAAATGAACATGTACCGTTATTTTATTACCTTTGTTATGTTTACTAAACATTGAAGGGAAGTACCTTAAATAAATATTTATTTCTGCCTTGGCTCTAAAGTATATTCATTTCTTGGGTTATTCTGTATGCAAGAGAGGAATGAACTATAAACTTAGTCAACTACATAAATTCTAAAATCAAATAGATGCAGTAAAATGTCTGTGTGGACTTTTACTAAGTGAACATTTTTCTGAGGTTTTGTATACTTTGTTTTAGTTGAAGAGGTTGTGAGCCATTCTTTTAACGTGTAAAGTTGGGAAACCTAATTTTACCATTCTTTACTAAAGGTCGAAATTGAGCCCCCTGGGTCTTCAAATCCAACAAATGCCATGAAATGGAATGTGGCACTGTTAGTCATGATAAGTGAGTTTGGTGGGCAGAGGCCTATGTTATGTGCTGAGGCATGGCTGCAGAGAGGCACAGAAAAAGTATATACTGAACTAAATACTGAACTAAAGAAATTCATAGATTATAAATTAGGGAAGAAATGTTTGTTAAAATCCACTAGAAAGTACAAAACATGTCTATATCAAGGATAAAGTTTTAAGTACATCATGGAAAGAGCTAGTATAAGCATAACTCCGTGAAAAGGATTAATAGAGAATCAAAAAGCTTTCATGAAAGACCAATTGATGGTGTACCTGGAAAGCCGTGCAACTCACAATGGTAAGGTCTACGCATAGATTTCTTATAATCAAAATATAGTTGAGAAAATAGAGTCAAATCACATTGATCAAATTCAATAATTCACATTCTCCAGCTTCTGTCAGACAAAAGAGCCAAGCATCATCTGTTGAATTTGTCACAGAACTTACAATGTTTCCAAAAGGCCAGATGAAGATTTTGCATGCATAGACTGAAGTAATTACACTATTTAGGATCTTAACTAGGAGTGGAAACTTTAGAAGAACTACAGGAAATCACAATTTTTTACACAGGTCTGTGTTTATTTTCCTGCAAATATAAAATTAAGAGGAAAAGGAAGAGAACATATTGCTTGCCTTATCAACAGCATCAAAACATGCACCAGAAACTTATGAATACAATGAAAGAGAAACCAGCAGCATTCAGCTGCAGGGACTGGCCTCCATTTTCATGTCTAGTAGCTTCACAGCATCTATCTGTGTGGATAAGAATTGTTACAGAAAATCAAGAGTGTGGAAAAGAAGTAAATTTGAGAAAAAAAGTGAAAAATTTAATCAAACATGAAAAATAAAGTATCAAAAGGAAAAAAGTGACAGTAAGAAAGAAAAAAGAGAAAAAATAATTAATTTAATATTTACATTGTGCCAAAGACAATCACTTGAAAGACATGATTCTAACAGAAACATCAAATTATGAATAAAGTGTGGATGAAATTGTAACAATTGAAGTGTTCTGGACAAATTTGGACAATAAAGTACTGAAACCATAGAAAAGGTGTACCTTAATAGCATCAACATGTGATTCTCCACAGTAGCCAAATTGGTAAACTCTTTGGTCTAATGATAAAACAATTTCTTTAAGCACTTAACCTGAAGCATGTGTTTGTTTCCCCACATGATTAAAAATTATTCAGCCAAGCCCAACCTAAATATCTAAATCTTTCATGTGTCTTTCATGCTGGAGGTACTTTGAACTCAGGAAACTACAATGCAACTCCTATCAGAAACAGTGTATATTTGAAGCAACAACAAACACCAGCCCATAGGCTGAAAGAAGAAACTGTAAAAAAAGTCAACAATTACATAAAAAGAAGGTTCAGATCATGCATGGTAATGAAGAAGAGAGAAACTTGTTTAGCTGTTTCTTCTTGCCAATAAGTTTATCTTGTTCCTGAATTATCATAGGAGTCCAGGATGGACAAGTGGCATCAATAATATGAACGTAAGTCCAATTGAAATACGAATGACCAATGCAACTAGAAGAGGCAGCTGTGTAATTAGGTATTGACTTTAATACTAGGGTGGGAACAAAACAAAGTTGCTTTTCAAACCTTGCAACTTCTTAGACATTCAAGTCTACACAGTACGTCTGGATCTAATCCAGTACAATATATGAAGTTTGCATATATATTTTTTAAGAATATTTATGTTCAAAGTTCACTTTTTGGCAGATGAAGCAGTCAGGTTTATGCAGTATAGTGTATGTTTAAACATCTTAATCTTCTTCACTGTATATTAATTTTTTTTGCAGCTACAGTGACACAGTAATTATATGGATAGTGACTAATATCAGTGTTAGGCTACTGTTTCAAAAGAGACTTCAAAAGAACTTGAAATATAGAAAATCTTGTGTAGTATGAACGATAACCTTGGTTACATCTTAATTTACTTTAAAAAGTTAATTTTAAGAAATTGTAATGGAAGTAGATGAAAACTGTTAAGCCCCCCATTTTTCATTTAAACTGTATTATATCAGTCCGTTGTTATAATTATTTAAGCTTTAAAAGAATTTATTTAAGGTTAAAATCAGTGTAGAGGACAATTTGTCCTATCTTGTCCATATCTAGCATAAATATATTGGGGTGTGCATCTTACCCTAGAGAGCTCACAGTCTGAAGAGAAGGGTAAGCGGTGGATAAATCATTATCACTTTCCACAAATTTATGATCAAAATGTGCAGAATTTAAATGCTACCCAAAATCAAAGGATTTTTCAGGTTTTAGGATTTGAATCTTTTAGGGTTTTTCGTAACACACCTCAAATTTAGCACATCACATTCAACATCTGTGCCAATTTTCTGTTTTTCTCATAACATTCAAAAAAATAAAAAAACTTAAATTCACAAGGTAAAAAAAAAATCAATTCCTTTTGAAGCAGAAATTCTGTGAATACCAAGTAGCTCTGACTACTATTATTTATTCGAGCATTCTACTGCTTTTCTAGTATTCAGTGGTAGTTAATTTCTGTGATAGCTGTACTGTAAGAATTACATTTTATAAAAAATAATTATTTTTTTGCCTATATCCAATGGTACTGATAATGTAAGACTTTTTGTCTCTCTGATTCATATCAAATAAGTTCTATCAATTTTAATAAGCAATTTCTATCCCTGTTCATGTAAAAGCCATTAGTCTTTGCAGGGAACAGAGCACAAACAGCTATATTTAGCCTACAGCAAGAACATGCCCTACCACTTACATGAAAGTTCATCTCCAGGATTTGATGAGAAATGCTCTTACTCAGCACACTCTAGTACTAGCTTACAAAACAAAAGCAAGTAGGTTTTGTGGGGGCTATCATCTTTCTGAAGATTTGGATATTAATTTATCTGACTGATTGGTACCAGCTCCTGTTTTCAAAGCATGAGATCTCAAAGACACATTTCATCTCTTCTCTCTACCCTCTTCAGAACTTCAGAAAATTAAAAATAAAATTAATCTTCCAATACAGCAATACATGCCGAAGACTTGGCTTTACTCTTTTGCTCAGAATTATGACTCAACAAAAGTCAGAAAGTCTTAATTTTCAAGTTCTGATTTTGGAATAATATCCTTCAGCCTGTGAGAAAATGATATAGGTAACTTCACAAGGCAAATTCCTTGCCTTGGGAATACGATCAGTGCTGCAAGGAGGCTAACATCCTCGAGGCTTTCTTTTTTGACTACTGAATTTTGTTCTTCATTTTAGATTTAACTAAAAACCCAACCAGTCAAAGCTATAGATATAGACTAAGGCATCTTGTAATGCACAAAGTTGTACAAATAAGGTACCCATTATGGTCCCTGGAATGGAAATTTTGCCTTTGTAAATATCTTCAAACTCCTTCTATGCTTTTCTTTTTCCTTTTTTGGTTTAAATTTATTGTTGCTATCCAAGCTGGTTGTCCTGGTTTCAGCCAGGATAGAGCTGGTTTTCCTCACAGAAGCCAGTGTGAGACCGTGTTTTGGATTTGGGATGAGGAACTGTTGATAATGTGCTGATGTTTTGGGTTGTTGCTGAGCCGTCAAGGACAGTCCAGCTTCTTGTGCTGGCCTGCCAGCGAGCAGGCTGGGGGTGCACGGGGAGCTGGGAGGGGACACAGCCGGGACAGCTGACCCAGACTGGCCAAAGAGATATTCCCTACCATACGACGTCATGCCCAGTACATAAACTGGAGTTGGCCGGGGGGGCGGAAATCGCTGCTCGGGGACGGGCTGTCGATCACGGGGTGGTGAGCAATTTCTGTATTGGGCATCACTTGTTCTTATACATTCCTTTGTTGGTATTATCATTATTGTTCCCTTCTTTCTTTCTGTCCTATTAAACTGTGTTTATCTCAACCCACGAGGTTTTTCCTAATTCTCTCCCCCGTCCCACTGTGGGAGGGAGAGTGAGCGAGCGGCTGCGTGGTGCTTAGTTGCCGGCTGGGGCTAAACCACGACAGTCCTTTTTTGGCGCCCAACGTGGGGCCCGAGGCTTGAGATAATAACGGTTGCAGGTCACAATATCAGTTTGATTTGCATCATGCTCTCGTCTTTGCTGTACATGTTAAGGATCGGTGTTGGTTTCTGCGGGCTGCTGTACTCTGCAATGATTAGTAATGTCTCGCCTGTGAATTTTGTTTTTAGAGCACTGACCTTGAGCTTAATGTGGTATCATCTGAGCTCTGTACTAAAGCCATTACTGTATTTTGGCTACAGTCTTGTGGAGACGATTAGCAATTATACTTCTGCCTCTGAAAGGTTTTTTATGGAGGAAATGCAGAATGGTACCTTTGATACCCTCTATCATAACATTTCCTCCTTCATCACAATAATTTTTCAGTATTTTGAACACCCTTGGCTGGTTAAAATACCTCTATTGCTACTTCTGGGGAACATGGTTTCAGTTTTGTCTAAGGTTAGCAAGCAATTTAAGAATATCACCCGGAGATCTGTCCCAAGGCTGGATAGTTATGAATGGCAGGGCGTGTGGAACAGCATGGGCAAATGCCTGGGGCGGTGGGCACCTCCGGTGTTTTGGAGCTTCACTCCCGAACAAGTGCAGAATCCTGATAAACTAGCAGAATATCTGGAAGAAGTATGCTGTCAGCCTGGCAGCTCCAAGGAGACACAAATCATTGCCATGTGCTGGGGCCTGGCCCATGCCTACCGAACCCTATTTAACACTATGCAAAGGGGAGAGGGGCTCTCTGGGTCTGATGGCAATGTGGCAGGCACTGTGACTACTCCAACGTCTGTAGCAGGCACTGTCACTACTCCAACCCCCACGGCGGGCACTGTAGCTACTCAAACTGTTGCAGCTGAACCAGAGGACCAGCCCATCCCGGTATCAGTTGCCCCTGTACAAAAGAAGAAATCTTGGAAGCGGAAGTCAGCTCGTTTAGTAAGGGAGGAGGAAGATCCTGCTAAGAAGGAGCCAGAGGAAGAGAGTGAGGAGGCAGAGTGCTCTGAAGCAGGGCCATCACAAGCACGGAAGAGGGAAGAGAGCGAGTCATCGCTTGAAGAGGAGGAAGAGGAAGAACTTATAAAAGAGACGGTAACTACCCGATCTCTATCCCTGAGTGAATTGCGAGATATGCGAAAGGATTTCAGCCGTCGTCCAGGTGAGCACATTGTCACCTGGCTGCTCCGATGCTGGGATAATGGGGCCAGTAGCCTGGAATTAGAGGGTAGGGAAGCCAAGCAGCTGGGATCCCTTTCTAGGGAAGGGGGCATTGACAAAGCAATTGGAAAAGGTGCACAAGTCCTCAGCCTCTGGAGACGACTCCTGTCGGGTGTGAAGGAAAGGTATCCCTTCAAGGAAGATGTTCTATGTCACCCAGGCAAGTGGACCACCATGGAGAAAGGTATCCAGTACCTGAGGGAGCTAGCGGTGCTGGAAGTGATTTATGGTGACTTGGACAATGGACAATCATCCAAAGATCCAGATGAAGTCAATTGCACGCAACCTATGTGGCGGAAGTTTGTACGGAGTGCACCATCATCATATGCCAACTCATTAGCAGTAATGGCCTGGAAGGACGGAGAGAGACCAACGGTGGATGAATTGGCTGGCCAACTCCGGCAATACGAAGAAAGTCTCTCTTCCTCCCTACGGGCCTGCGTCTCTGCTATAGAGAAACTGTCCCGAGAGTTCCGGCAATTCAAAGAGGATATGCCCTACCCTCCACCCATACGGACCAGTGTCTCAGCCATTAGGAGTAAGCGCTCTTCTGTTCAAGAGAGAAGATATAGAGGATACACACCACGAGCCACCCTGTGGTTTCAATTGCGTGACTACGGAGAGGACATGAGGAGGTGGGATGGAAAACCTACCTCGACCCTAGAGGCACGAGTACGCGAGCTGCAAGGAAAAACAATTACAAAAGGGGGTTCAGGTTCCTCGAGGAAAATCGTCGCTCCGCTTTCCAGTGGGCAGCTTCCCAGAAAGAATAGAAGAGCTGATCTCACCTCTGATCCTCTTGAAGGGACTTCTGATTCCTATTTACAAGAAGTGGGTAACGAGTACTATGAGCAGGATTAGAGGGGCCCTGCCTCCAGCCAGGCGGAGGAGAGGGACAACCGAGTTTATTGGACTGTGTGGATTAGATGGCCTGGCACATCAGACCCACAGGAATATAAGGCTTTAGTGGACACCGGTGCACAATGTACCCTGATGCCATCAAGCCATATAGGGGCAGAACCCATCTGTATTTCTGGAGTGACAGGGGGATCCCAACAGCTGACTGTGCTGGAGGCCGAAGTGAGCCTAACTGGGAATGAGTGGCAGAAGCACCCCATTGTGACTGGCCCAGAGGCTCCGTGCATCCTGGGCATAGACTACCTCAGCAGAGGGTATTTCAAGGACCCAAAAGGGTACCGGTGGGCTTTTGGTATAGCTGCCTTGGAGACGGAAGAAATTAAACAGCTGTCCACCTTGCCTGGTCTCTCAGAGGACCCTTCTGTGGTGGGGTTGCTCAGGGTCAAAGAACAACAGGTGCCGATCGCTACCACAACAGTGCACCGGCGGCAATATCGCACCAACAGAGACTCCCTGATCCCCATCCATGAGCTGATTCGTCGGCTGGAGAGCCAAGGAGTGATCAGCAAGACTCACTCACCCTTCAACAGCCCCATATGGCCAGTGCGAAAGTCTAATGGAGAGTGGAGACTGACAGTAGACTATCGTGGCCTAAATGAAGTCACGCCGCCACTGAGCGCTGCTGTGCCGGACATGCTAGAACTTCAATATGAACTGGAGTCAAAGGCAGCCACGTGGTACGCCACCATTGATATTGCTAACGCGTTTTTCTCGATCCCTTTGGCGGCAGAGTGCAGGCCACAGTTTGCTTTCACTTGGAGAGGTGTCCAATACACCTGGAATCGACTTCCCCAGGGGTGGAAACACAGCCCTACCATTTGCCATGGGCTGATAAAAACTGCACTGGAACAGGGTGAAGCTCCAGAGCATCTGCAATACATTGATGACATCATCATATGGGGCAACACAGCAGAAGAAGTTTTCGAGAAAGGGAAGAAAATAATTCAAGTCCTTCTGAAAGCTGGTTTTGCTATAAAGCAAAGTAAAGTCAAGGGACCTGCACAAGAGATCCAGTTTTTAGGAATAAAATGGCAAGATGGACGTCGACAGATCCCAACGGATGTGATCAACAAAATAACAGCTATGTCTCCACCAACTAGCAAAAAAGAAACACAAGCATTTCTGGGCGTTGTGGGTTTCTGGAGAATGCATATTCCAAATTACAGTCTGATTGTAAGCCCTCTTTATCAAGTGACCCGGAAGAAGAACGATTTTAAATGGGGCCCTGAGCAACGACAAGCCTTCGAACAAATCAAACAGGAGATAGTTCATGCCGTAGCCCTTGGGCCAGTCCGGGCAGGACAAGATGTTAAAAATGTGCTCTACACGGCAGGCGGGGAGAATGGCCCTACCTGGAGTCTCTGGCAGAAGGCACCAGGAGAGACTCGAGGTCAACCTCTAGGGTTTTGGAGTCGAGGATATAGGGGATCTGAGTCCCGCTATACTCCAACTGAAAAGGAGATACTGGCGGCATATGAAGGAGTTCGAGCTGCCTCAGAAGTGGTTGGTACTGAAGCACAGCTCCTCCTGGCACCCCGACTGCCGGTGCTGGGCTGGATGTTCAAAGGGAGGGTCCCCTCTACGCATCATGCGACTGATGCTACGTGGAGTAAGTGGGTCGCACTTATTACACAGCGGGCTCGAATAGGAAATCTTAATCGCCCGGGAATCTTGGAAGTGATCATGGACTGGCCAGAAGGCAAAGATTTTGGAATATCACCGGAAGAGGAGGTGGCGCGTGCTGAAGAGGCTCCACCATATAATGAACTGCCAGAGAACGAAAGGCAATATGCCCTGTTTACTGATGGGTCCTGTCGTATTGTAGGCAAACATCGAAGGTGGAAAGCTGCTGTATGGAGCCCTATACGACGAGTTGCAGAAGTGGCTGAAGGACAAGGTGAATCAAGTCAGTTTGCGGAGGTGAAAGCCATCCAGCTGGCTTTAGATATTGCTGAACGAGAAAAATGGCCAGTACTCTATCTTTATACTGACTCATGGATGGTAGCAAATGCTCTATGGGGGTGGCTGCAGCAATGGAAGCAGAGCAACTGGCAACGCAGAGGCAAGCCCATCTGGGCTGCTGAATTGTGGCAAGATATTGCTGCCCGACTAGAGAATCTCGTCATAAAAGTACGTCACGTAGATGCTCACGTACCCAAGAGTCGGGCCACCGAAGAACATCAAAACAACCATCAGGTGGATCAGGCTGCTAAGATTGAAGTGGCTCAGGTGGATCTGGACTGGCAACATAAGGGTGAATTATTTATAGCTCGGTGGGCCCATGACACCTCAGGCCATCAGGGAAGAGATGCAACATATAGATGGGCTCGGGATCGAGGGGTGGACCTGACCATGGATGCTATTGCACAGGTTATCCATGAATGTGAAACGTGTGCTGCGATCAAACAAGCCAAGCGGTTAAAGCCTCTCTGGTATGAAGGACGATGGTTGAAATATAAATATGGGGAGGCCTGGCAGATTGACTATATCACACTTCCACAAACTCGCCAAGGCAAGCGCTATGTGCTTACCATGGTGGAAGCAACCACCGGATGGCTGGAAACATACCCTGTGCCCCATGCCACCGCCCGGAACACTATCCTGGGCCTTGAAAAGCAAGTCTTATGGCGACATGGCACCCCCGAAAGAATTGAGTCAGACAATGGGACTCATTTCCGAAACAACCTCATAGACACCTGGGCCAAAGAGCACGGCATTGAGTGGGTGTATCATATCCCCTATCATGCACCAGCTTCCGGAAAAATTGAACGATACAACGGACTGTTAAAGACTACACTGAGAGCAATGGGTGATGGGACATTCAAAAATTGGGATAAACATTTAGCCAAAGCCACCTGGTTAGTCAACACTAGGGGATCTACTAATAGAGCCGGCCCTGCCCAATCAAAACTTCTACGTACTGTAGAAGGGGATAAAGTCCCTGTGGTGCATGTGAGAAACATGCTGGGGAAGACAGTCTGGGTTACTCCTGCATTAGGAAAAGGCAAACCCATTCGTGGGATTGCCTTTGCCCAGGGACCTGGGTGCACTTGGTGGGTAATGCGGAAGGATGGGGAAGTCCGATGTGTACCTCAAGGAGACTTGATTTTGGGTGAAAACAGTCAATGATTTGAATTGTATTATGTTAATTGTTCAGAATGACATTACTACTATGGCTGCTATCTACCATATCAATGGTATTATAGTAAGAATCACCCAGACTGATGAAGAATGAGCTTCACTGAAACCAAGCAACGTGCAGCAGTGATGAAACCAGAACTGGCTTCAGCAGCTTGCGCCCAACAAATCCCTCGAGATCGACATCTTCGACCTGCAGATCATGGACATGGACCGTGCCAGATGACAATCCAACACCACATACCATCTCCCCTGCCCTGAGAGACTGCTATGATGGATGAAGCCCAGAGTCATGGACTGACTGAACTCTATAGACATTTTAAGTGATGGCCCATGGACTAAGAGAGTGATATCTGTGTGTATATATTAAAGGACAGGAAGAGTAATAATGAATAATTGGAATGTATTGAAAAGTATAGGACCTGGGCATGACGTAAATGGTATGGAATAAGGGGTGGATACTGTCCTGGTTTCAGCCAGGATAGAGCTGGTTTTCCTCACAGAAGCCAGTGTGAGACCGTGTTTTGGATTTGGGATGAGGAACTGTTGATAATGTGCTGATGTTTTGGGTTGTTGCTGAGCCGTCAAGGACAGTCCAGCTTCTTGTGCTGGCCTGCCAGCGAGCAGGCTGGGGGTGCACGGGGAGCTGGGAGGGGACACAGCCGGGACAGCTGACCCAGACTGGCCAAAGAGATATTCCCTACCATACGACGTCATGCCCAGTACATAAACTGGAGTTGGCCGGGGGGGCGGAAATCGCTGCTCGGGGACGGGCTGTCGATCACGGGGTGGTGAGCAATTTCTGTATTGGGCATCACTTGTTCTTATACATTCCTTTGTTGGTATTATCATTATTGTTCCCTTCTTTCTTTCTGTCCTATTAAACCGTGTTTATCTCAACCCACGAGGTTTTTCCTAATTCTCTCCCCCGTCCCGCTGTGGGAGGGAGAGTGAGCGAGCGGCTGCGTGGTGCTTAGTTGCCGGCTGGGGCTAAACCACGACACTGGTGAAAGGACCAAGGGTCAGAAAGTTACAAGTTTTATTTCCCAAATTATTCCAGTTGTTAAAAGTGTGTAAATTTCTAACAGTATTTTCCTTACTGAGCTACAAAGAAATTTACTTCTATCCTCAGATACCTATTTAAAAAAAAAAAGTTTACAGGAGTATATTAGTTTTGAAGCCTCTGTTCTCTGGCAAATTTAGTGAAATTGTCAACTGCATTCGAAGTTATCAGAAGACACAAATTGATGGATGTTTGTGCAGGTATACATACACACATAGATGGACAGGAAGAATCAGTACATAACATAATTCTAGTCTTTTTCTGGAGTTTTAAACAGGCAATTTAGAAGCCTCAAGTAATGACTTCTAGTCCTGGCTCAAGTAGCCACAGGCAGCCTTTCTAGCTTTTTCTATGGAAAGAGACTACAAAAGAAGATGATGACTACAAACACCCATAGAGGGAGCTGTCATTGCAACACCATTCTCAATAAACTTGGAATGATCATGGAGATTGGTAGAGGTGCCTGAGGATGGGGGAAAGAAAATGTCACTTGATTCTTTAGAAGGGGCAGTAAGGAGGGCTTGGAGATCTACAGGACAGTCAGCCTCACCTTAATCCCTGGGAAGGTGATGGAGCAACTAATCCTGGAAACTTTCCAGGCACGTGAAGAACTACTACATCAGTAGTAAGCATGGATTCACAAAGGCAAAGTCACATGTGACCAATTTGGTAACCTTCTATGATGGAATGACTGGCTTGGTAGTTGAGGGGAGAGCTGTGGATATTGTCTACGTTGACTTCAGTAAGCCTTTCAACACTGTCTAACATAAGAACCTCATAGAGAAGGTGTTGATATATGGGCTGCATAAGCAGACAGTGAGGTGGAATTGAAAATTGGCTGAATGGCTGGGCCCAGAGGGTGCTAATCAATGGCATGAAGTCTAGTTGGAGGCCAGTGACTAGCAGAGCAGTGTACCCCAGGGGTCAATACTGGGTCCAATCCTGTTCAACATCATCAATGATTTGGATTATGGGGCAGAGCATACCCTCAGCAATTTTGCTGGTGGCACAAATCTCAGAGGAGTAGCTGATATGCCAGATGGTTGTGCTGGTCATCCAGGGGGATCTCAACAGGCTGGAGAAATGGGCTGACATGAAGTTCAACAAGGGGAAGTGCAAAGTCCTGCCTCTGGGGTGGAACAACCCAGGCACCAGTATACGGCTGGGGGCCACACAGCTGGAAAGCAGATTTGCAGAAAAGGCCCCGGAGTCCTGGTAGACAACAAGTTCAACATTAGCCAGCAATGTGCTCTTGTGGCAAGGAAGGATAATAGTAATGACAGCAGTGGCCTTGGTTGTCCAAGCATGCTTTCATGTGAGTCTTGGTTGTAATCAGGTAAAATCTAATTTCAAACAGATCTGTAATTATTTGAAATCTAAGGAAAATGCTTCAAAGGACTCACATAGAACTACTGGATCTATTCAGATTGGAAGCTTATTCATAGTTACGGTAAGTCAACAAATGTTATGTACTTTTGCGGTGGGGTACAAAACAAGAATGCTGCTTTTTGGCTTCTCTTAGCTGATGCATGGTCAGGGTCAATTCAATCCCTCTGGAGAAAAGGCAGGTTACGCCTCCCTTCAGAACAAGGGAGACTGTGCCCCAGGAAGTCTCTTGCAGCCCATGGGTCAGGGCTGAATGGATGTGAGAGACAGGGAGAGCACCTGCAGCAATAGAGTCTGCTGATTGTCAGCAAGAGGTGACAGGAACAAAAGCCTTCCCCAGCTACACAGATGGGATCATACAGAATTTATTTCTACCCGAAAAAAGTCAATGAGTTGCTTGACTGAGTCTAAAATTAAAGGACTCACCTTGAGAGAAAATTGTGGGCATTTCTATTTTTCTGTACTTAGTAATTTTCAGTCTCTGAATTAAAAACTTCATTATTCTAGCTTCTATTCTAATCAAACACTGTCTGTATAGTTCAAAAGCCCTATTTTGTCTGCGTAATACATGATCAAAAGTACATACACAGATTCAGATTCATATATATACGCACACATACCTGTAGCACTGATAGGACCTATTTTTATTTTTCATTCACTTTGAGACCACTGGAGATCCTAAAGCTGCATTTTTGTAAAAAATACTGATAAAAATAGTGTTTGGCATGAAGAGTATCATCTTTGCTACTAGTGAGAGAAAATACCACATATTAGATTATCCCTCTTTGCCTATCACTGTATGATTTTAAGCACTGGTGACAGACATGCATTGAAAAAAAAGTAAATGAGATGCACAAGGAATTAAAACTTTTCCAGGGTTGTCAATAAAAAAGTATTCTGACAGTTCATGCAGTATTGGAAGCTAAAAAGATCCAAACCAGCCAATATCGTGAAGTGAGGAAATTAGGTCTAAGGGCTTCTTATTATCCCCAAATGTTTTTCTCATTTCCCCACTATTGTGCCAAGTTATTAATTTATAATGAAGGAGAAAAACCTTATGATAAGACACAGCTTGCAGCCGTTTTTAGTATATCTATTGGCCTTCCAGAAAAACAGCACTGACTGGATAAAAGCCTTTGGAAAATGGCACCTGCATAAATCTTCTGCCACCAATTTCTGAAAATATATTTAACACTTTCAGAAAGTATCCTCTTTTAACACCTTCCATTTCATCTTCTTTTAAGTTTCATTTAACATTAAACTACAGATACAGATGTGTTTTTAGGTTGCAATACTAATGGTTTGGCACGACAGCAGATTTGCACACTTTGTACCAGCTGCACGGTATCTCTATCTCTGTCCTGCTGAGAAAGAGAAAACGGACCCATACAAATGGGTGTAGTAGTGTCGGCTCTGGGAGCTAATGGAGTTCGGCTGTTCCTGGTGAACCCTAGTCAGAGGGTTTGTTATGGCTGCAGAGGTTAGTCTGTGCTGTCCTAACACTGATAAAAAGCTAAGACCTAAGGCACACAGCTCCCTTGAGAATCCCCTTGTTTCTCCCAGGACTAGAAGCAGCTTAACACTATAGAGAAACCAGAACAAAATTGTCTAAAATATCACAAATCAGTACTTAAAGTCTGATAAAGACTGCACGCAGAGGCAAGCACACCAATCTTAAGCGTTGCACATGCCTGCAAGTGCTGCCAACCAGCATCCCTAGTGAGATGTTGGAAGACATAAAATACTACATTTAAGACTATGCCACTCTATCTTCAAAGCACGATTCTTAAATACTTAGGCTCATAAGCCTAGGTAAAAAGTGAAATACAAACATGGAATTGCTGACTCCAAAAAATAATTCAAAAAAGTAGGCAATAACGTTATATATACATAGATATAATATACAGTAATGTATGTATAAACATGTAGATATACATGCAGCTCTGGAGCCCTCAGCACAGGAAAGACATGGACCTGTTGGAGACGGTCCAGAGGAGGGCCACCAAAATGATGAGAAGGCTGGAACACCTCTCCTGTGAGGAAAGGCTGAGGGAGTTGGGGTTGTTCAGCCTGGAGAAGAGAAGACTCCGGGGAGACTTTACTGCAGCCTGCCAGTGCTTAAAGGGGGCTTATAAGAAAGATGGGGACAGACTTTGTAGCAGGGCCTGTTGCAGTAGGACAAGGGGTAATGGTTTTAAACTAAAAGAGGGCAGATTCAGACTGCGTATAAGGAAGAAAATTTTCACAATGAGGGTGGTGAAACCCTGGCCCAGGTTTCCCAGAGCGGTGGTAGATCCCCCATCCCTGGAAACATTCAAGGTCAGGGCAGACGGGGCTCTAAGCAACCTGGTCTAGTTGAAGATGTCCCTGCTCATTGCAGGGGGGTTGGACTAAATGACCTTTAAAGGTCCCTTCCAACCCAAACCATTCTATGATTCTATGGTTCCATGTCTATACATGCAGTTATTTAAGGCAAAGTGCTTTAAGAAGTTGGTTTGCTAAGTATTTCTCAAAGCCTGAGCAAAGTTCCACTGGTAAACCCTTCAGAAAACCAGGAAACTTTTATTAAAATTATTGCAAATACTGAGGAACTAATCAAAAATCTGAGTGATTCAGTGAATGGAGACTGTGTTATAAGCCTAGAAACAGAAATTACAAAATCAAGTAGATCTATAGTTGGAGGCTGCTGAGGCCAACCATGTGAAAATTTAAAGGAATGTCTGTCTCATTTATACACCTCACTGATGCCAGACAGCAATTTGAAGCCTCAGGCTCCTCTCTAGACCTAAGACTGGTAATGGAAGATCATCATATTGTGTTATTATAGAATTTGACTGCCAGCCAGGGGCTGGTACTTGCTCACACTTACATAGCAAGCAGAAGTTGTGGACTCGGTGCCCACAGGAGTTTTGTATTCATTTAAGTAGAGTTTTGGCTTCTAGTCCCTGCCCTCAGGGATTACTACTTCCGCCTTATATCCAATGGCTCTTGAAAGCATAAGCAAGCTCCTTCTGCAGGAATCAGAACCAAAGTTTTATTTTATGTGACAACTCCCATTTCCCTGGTAAGCACCCATTGAAGGACAACAAATTTATCCTTGCCCCCATCTCTCTACTGTTCTCTGGTGAATTGTATTAGCTTGCACACATTTTCACCATAATAGTTTGTTAGGCATAGTTAAACATCATGATACTTAGGCGACCCCAGAATTCTCTTGGGATAAGTAATATCCATGAGATTGCATACACAGGATCTACAGATATCTGTTTTTTTAATTACATTTGGAGCAAGACAGAAATATTCAGTTCAGCTGAAGTGCCATAGATCTGGGCAAACACAGATGAAAACCTTCAGGAGTCTTAGAGACTTTTCTAATAATTACATGAATAATCAGGAAGGGAATCTCAGTTATCAGAAGCAGCTAAGTGAGCACAGGATAGATGATGCAGATTTCCTTTGAAGTCTACCTAATTTTGTAGTTTGAAATAAACAAACATTCTTGTTGCCTATGTCCTCCTTTGGACCTACCTGTAGATGCCTAGTTGCCAATAACTTAGCCTCAAAGCAGACAGTGCATCATCCGAGTTGACCAACTAGTATCAGAAAGAATTATTCTGCTCAAAGTTAAGCATTTTATACACATCATCGATCAAGTTTTAAAAGACTAGGTTCATAGTTTTGCAACAATGTTAAATATATATACATATTATTCTGCAGTAATAACATTATGCCATTTCAAAACAAGGTTACTATACTGACTCATGATGATGAACATTAACGTTCCACTGATTCTAAGTGTCTTTTGACATACTTTTAAAAATCACCTGCAGAATGTTCTTATGATGGGCATTTTACATTCTTTTCAGGCTTTGCAAAAATGGTTGTCAAGGAAACTAATTAGTTCCACAATCATAATTGCAATAACGATTCATATAAAGAAGACCTGATGTTAAATAGTGTAACAGACTTCTTAAAACTACTTAGAGGTTTTGGGAGAGCACTGAAAGGAAAAAGGCCCTAAATACCTATAAAACTGTTCAGAGAAAAATGTTCTATCTTCTGAAACTAAATTAACTAAGCTGCTTTTTACTTGAATGTCTAGAGACCTTCTATGTTCTCATTTATGCAGGCATGTCATGTTTCTCTCAGTTACAGCAGCTGTGGCAATAATATGGAATACTTTAAATAATTGTAACAGCTTAAAGTTAGATTGCATTTCAAAACAAGTAAGATTTGTGTTTCAAATATAGGAAATTGAAAAATGGCTTATCCATTCCATTTACCTAAATAAGGTTTTATTTATTTTCCTACTTGATAGTTATTTTTATTTCCTTGGGACAATAAGCTTTCCTACATTTCTTCTTCCCTTTTCTTTTTGATCACATAGTGAAATTTTATTTCTGAATGATGGCAATCACAAGGCATTATCTGTTTAAAACAAGTACACGGGGCCTGTTGAGGATCTGAATTTCAGTCAAGATGCGAATCAACTCTCACTACTGCAATTCAAGTGCATAGACCAAACATTTGCACTAGAACTGGATCTGAACCTATTAATGAATTAAAAATGTAACAAAGCTTCCAATATCAACAAATTGCTATGGAATAGCAAAAAATGTTGTGGAGATCTTGAGATAACTACCCTAAAATTATATTCAAAGAAAACTTGCAATGGACAGAAAAAAATTAGTCAGTTATTACAAACTTTTTTGAATGACACAGTAGTCTATGACTTATTCGAACTCATTGCCACTTTACTATGATCAATGCTAGTCAGATGCTCAGATAGAAACACAGTTATTTATATTGTTTACATTTTAATATATTGGACATGATATTTATTAGGCAAGATTTTAATTTGATTCTAATACTCTTAACAGTTTAAGATATGGCATACAGAAGATACTGTGCTAGAGGATTTAGCACCTGATTTTAAAATGGTAACAATGACACTGATCTACTTTGGAATTTATTGTTAAAGATATCAGCTCATAATTTAGATAAAAAGTTTGAAACCTCCTCTGCATAAAATTACCCATAATGTATCAGAAACTACCATCATATTTTAGGTTTATTCTGAATGGAATAACTTTGCATTGTTGCACCAAAATACAACTTTATGTTGGGAAGCATTAGAACTTGATAAATTAGTTACTGAAACACTCTTAAATACTATGCAGTTTTCCTTGTAAAAATTCCAAAACTGCTGTGCTGGTTCTGGCTGGGCTAGTGTTAATTTTCTTCATAGTAGCTAGTATGGGGCTATGTTTTGGATTTGTGCTGGAAACAGCGTTAATAATTCAGGGATGTTTTAGTTACTGCTGAGCAGTGCTCACACAGAGTCAAGGCCTTCTCTGCTTCTCAGACTCTACCACCAATGAGTAGACTGGAGGTGCACAAGAATCTGGGAGGCGACACAGCTGGGACAGCTGACCCCAACTGACTAAAGGTATATTCCACACCATAATATGTCATGCTCAACAATAAACTAGGGGGAAATTTGGCTGAGGGGCCACTGCTCGGAGACTGGCTGGGCATCGGTTGCTTAGTTGTCAGCTGGGGTTAAGCCACGACAATCCTTTTTGGCACCCAAAGTTGGGCACGAAGGGCTTGAGATAATAACAGATTGACCAGAGCATATTAGAAAGGATTTATATCTCTTAGCAGTTCCAGGTCATGATATTGATTCATCTGGTCTTGCTATTAGTTTATCTGATCTGGTCTATGCTCTAGGCTTCTTCCCCCCGCCCCGTACATGTTAAAGATTGGTGTTGGCTTTTGTACTTTGCTGTGCTCTGCAGTGATGTTTTCCTGGGAGACTTGTTCTTAGAACACTGACCTTGAGCTTAATCTGGTATTTGGGCTCTGTACTAAAGCCATTATTGTACTTAGGTGCCATCTCATGGAGACAATTATCATTATACTTCTTCCTCTGAGAGGTGTTTTGTAGAGGAAATACAGAATGGCACCTTCACAACCTTCTTCCATGATGTTTTCTCCCTCATTACAAAAACTTCTCAGTATCTTGAACATCCTTGAGTAGTTAAAATACTTCTATTGGTATTTCTTCTATTGGTAATTGCTTCAGTTTTATCTAAGGTTAACAAGCAATTTAGGAATATGATCCAGACTCCATGAGAGAATGGTCACGGGTGGCACAGCATGTGGGAGAATATGGGCAAAGATCTAGTGGGCTTCTCACCTCCAATGGTCTGGAACTTTACTCCTGAACAACTGCAAGATCCTGATGGAGTGATAGAATGTTTGAAAAAAAACAATGTTGTGGCTATTCCAAAGAGGCACAAGTTACCACACTGTGCTGGGCCCTGTTCAGCATCTAGCAGACACTCCTTGAAATTATGCAGCACCCACAGGGAGAAGAGAGGGAAAACAAACCGAGACACTATGGCTAAACCAGACACTATCAGTTGCCCCTATAACTAAAAAGAAACAATGGAAGTGGAAGTCAGCTCGTTTAGTAAGGGATGAAGAAACTTATCCTAAGAGGGAGCAGGAGAAAGAATCAGAAGAGGCAGCCTGTTCTGCAGCAATGCAGTCACAAGAACAGCTGGAGGAAGAGACTGAAATCATAAATGAGACAGAAACTACCTGATCTCTATCCTTAAGTGATCTGTGAGATATGCAAAAAGATTTTAGCCATTATTTGGGCCAGTAGTCAGGAATTAGAGGGTAAGGAAGCCTGGCAGCTGTGATCCCTGGCTAAGGATAAGGCCACAGACAAAGGGATTAGAAAAAGGTCTTGAGTCCTCAATCTTTGGCAGTGACTCCTGTCAAGTGTGAAGGACAGGTATCCTTTCAAGGAAGAACTTGCAAATTAGGTGCACATTGTCCATGTGGACAAAATCTGAGTGAAATGCACTAATGTCATACACTCACACCCCGGTGACAATGAGCTGGACAGACACAGAGGCACCAACTATAGATGAACTGGCCAGAAAACTCCAAGAATGCAAAGACAATCTTGCTTCCTCCACGTGGGCCTGTGTCTCGGCTGTGGACAGACCGACCCAAAAAATGTCCAAGCAAGCCAAGAAGGGTAGGTCTTCCTTACGCTCTCCAACCAAGGCCTCAGCTATTACAAGTTGGCTTTTTTCTTTTTGAGGGAAAGTGTACCAGTGGCACACACCAGATAAAACTCTGGTTCTTCCTGCGTGACCAAGGGGAGGACATGAGGAAGTGGGATGGTGAACCTACCTGGAGACTAGAAGCTTGGGTACAGGAATGGCAAGAAAAATCAATAGCTAAAAAACATCCATCCAGGAAAATTACTGCTCTAGTGTCTTCTGGGCAGAGTAGAATGGCTGATTGTACTTCTGACCCTGAGGAAGGGACTTCAGTTTGGCAGTTACAAAAATCAAGTAATGAAGACTCCGACCAGAGATAGAAGGGCCCTGCCTTTGGCCAGGCAGAGGAAAAAGACAACTGGGTTTACTGGACTGTGTGGATTCAATGGCCTGGCACATCAGCCCCAAGGGAGTATAAAGCTGTAGTGGGCACCGGTGCACAGTGTACTGTAATATCATCAGATTACAAAGGGGCAGAATCCATCTGGATTGACGGGAGGATCCCAAGAACCGTCTGTGTTGGAGGCTGAGGTACGAAGAAGATTAAAGAGATGTCTAGCTTGCCTGTTCTCTCAAAGGATCTGTCTGTGGTGGGGTCGCTGTGGGTTAAAGAATAGCAGGTGCCAATTGCTACCATGACAGTGCACTGTCGACAATATCACACCAATCAGGAGTCCCTGATTGCCATCCATAAGCTGATCTGGCAACTGGAGAGTCGAGGAGTGATCATTAAGACTCATTCACGCTTTAATAGTCTCATATGGCCAGTGCAAAAATCTAATGGAGAGTGGAGGCTAACAGCGGACTATCAAGGCCCAAACAAAATCACATTGCCACTGAGAGCTGCCGTACCAGAAACGCTATAACTCCAATATGACTGGAGTCAAGGGCCACCAAATGATATGCAACAATTGATATCACCAACGTGTTTTTCTTGATCCCTCTGGCAGCAAAGTGCAGGCCAGTTTGCTTTCATAGGGTAGGGTATCCAGTACACCTGGAATCAACTGCCCCAGGGGTGGAAACACAGCCCTACCATTTGTCATGGATTGATACAGACTGCATTGGAAGAAGGTGAAGCTCCCAAACACCTACAGTATATTGATGACATCATTGTGTGGGGTAACACAGTGGAGGAAGTGTTTGAGAAGGGGAGAAGAATAGATTCACAGAATAGTTTGTTCTTATCTCAGCCCATGAGTTTTCTCACTTTTACCCTTCCAATTCTCTTCCCCTCACCCTGCTGGGCGGGAGTAAGTGAGCAGCTGTGTGGTGCTTAGTTGCTGGCTGGGGTTACGGCAGGACACCTTCCTATTTACACACTTAAAAATATGAAAAACTTCTGTATAGATTTCAAAGCTTGTAGATAGGCCTAATAGAAGGATGTATGTTCCCCATGTTAGGGTGAATCAGTAAGATGGTATCTAAACAAGACTATCTGAAGTCTTAACTTCACCAGACAGTAAAATAAATACCTTTATTACATGTGTATCTTGAAGCATATGTAGAGATATTTTGAGTTGGACTGAAATCAAGAGTTCTAGCAAATAAGTTACTTACAACACACAAATAGGCAGTACAAAGCAACTTAAAAATGTACCTTAAATACTGTCTGGGTTGGAGATTCAATGTTGGTTCTGTACCTACAAATTACTTTATTACTAAGAGAAAAGTAGGAAACAGGGGTGCATTTAAGGGTTTTGAATTGAGTCTTTGCTGACAATAGAGTATGGGGTTTCAGGCTTTGTCAGTTAAAGAAGACTTCAGTTACCTTATGTTCAACTACACACATTAGCGTACTACGAGTAGCAAACAATTCATAAAGAGAAAAAACTCTAAAATTAACTTACCTGTAATAATGTTGGGCTTTGGTGGCATGCTGAATTCATACAATGTTGGTTCAGAATAACCCAGTCTGTTGGCAGCTGTAATTTGTACTTCGTAACCCATGGTCCATTGAAGATGCTCTAAGATGATGTGGTCTCTATTACCCTGCACTTTTTTCTCTAGCCACTGGTCTTCCTTATCTTTCTGTAAGTAAGCAAATATTAGTTTAAATTCTCAAAACCTCTCGTATTATTTGTCAGAACTATGTGTCTACATGATGCAGTAAATGTATGGCATTTCATTTACAGATGTTATGAATGTTCAAATAATCTAATTTTGGAGTTCTGAGTATTCAGGATTTTTGTAATTTTAACCACTCCTAACCATGTTTCCACAATGTGGATTTAGGGATTTTGTAGACAATCACTTTTAACCTCTTGGCTTCAATTTATACTTTGCTCAAATACTGATGTTCCTCTTGGGGAACAGCAGAATAATTAATTACAAATGCTGCTAAGAATAATTTCTGTAAAAGGTTTATTTTATATAGATCATAGAATCACAGAATCTTTGGGTTGGAAGGGACCTTCAGAGGTCACCTAGTCCACCCCCCCCTGCAGTGAGCAGGGACATCTTCAACTACATCAGGTTGCTCAGAGCCCCATCCAACCTGACCTTGAATGTTTCCAGGGATGGGGCATCTACCACCTCTCTGGGCAAGCTGGGCCAGGGTTTTACCAATGTAAATGTCACAACTGAGATGTCTCAATTACATTTTGACCAACGTTCTTTAAAAGAAACTTGCCATTAAACCCAAACTTGACTTGTTCATGAATGCAAGCTGTGCCTCTATCATACATTTGTTATATAACGGAAACATACACTAACTATAGCAATATGTGGTATTATAGTAACATTTTGCATACCAGGTTGTATGCAACAATATAAAGACCATTGAGAAAGTATGCAGTCCTGTGTCTACACTTGTGAGAGGATACGTGCAAATCATTAAGATGATGTTCTAGAGAAAAAAGGGTTCCAATAATTCAGATAATTATCTGGGACACGAATACAAAGGGGACAAATGAGGAATTCAGTCGCAGCCTTAATTCTGGCATTTCATATATTTGGAGCGCTTACTTTTGCAATCACTCCTTTTAGTGCATAATATATTTAATTATTCTTTATACAAATAAGAATTACAAAATAACTATTAGGTAAAAGGATAAAATAATGTAGAGATAATATAATATATATAATATATATACAATATAATTACATTATATTATTTATTGCCAAATAAATATTGTCATTACTGTCAAACACAAAAGCCATCTTGTTCAAAGGAGTAACAATAACAGTAAGTAATAACCCATGCAGTCCTATTTTTACTAAACACTGAGGTAAAATACAGTGGCAAAAACTATGGCTGAGAGCCAAATCCTGGCCATCCAGCGCATACAGCAACACAGACCCAGTCAGTGGATATAAACTTTATGGGAAAAAGAAACCCTTCAAATACAGGGAAGTATAACTTCTTGCTGCAGACTACTATGCTTCTCAGCAGCTTATATTTAGGCTCTTCACTGAAGCACCTTGCTCCTGACTGATACAAGGGTCTAAGAAAATAGCATCTAAGTTAGACAATTCAGGGCACAGTCATGGTTCTTATGCCTTTTTTTTTTTTGTCCCCAGTATTCAGGAAGTTGAGTGACACACTAAACTCCCTTACATGCACTGCTGCAATAACTTATTTGCTATCAGCCCTGAGTGTGATGGTTTTTCCATACTGACTTCATCTTTTCGTAAATTCTTTCTTCCTTCTTCTGCACTGGCATTGGTACTGACACATGATAGTCCTCGGTATGATTAAAACAGAATAAAATATATTTTCAGGAACATTTGTGTGAAAGTGCCTATTAGGTGCAGCAGTAGACCAATGAAAATCAACAGAATGGTAGTCATATTACAAATCACACAAAAAACTAAATACACTGGAGTAAAAATTATTTAGTCATCATACAGTGAAACTAGTATTTTCTGTCAAGGGTATTTTCCCATATCCTCGTGGATAATTTCTGTTGCAATCATCTGGCATGCCACTGAGTGAATCCACCTACATTTCAATTCCACTGAGTGAATCCACTTATATTATCACTATATCAAACTACTTTTACAATATACATTTTTGTATAACACTGCTAAAGCAAAAGGAATTAATACTGATTGCAACATGTATATGCAAATACTCCTTTGTAATATTAGGAATAGCAATGTTATGTAGCACCATCTTTTAATGGCTGTTTAAATTGCTGAGCTTTGTGAGGAGTTAGAAAAAAACCCAACACCTACATTACAAAGAATATCAACATGAGAGAAATCAGAAGATCCATACATTATCTTGGTGTGTGCACATACAACTGTGTGAATATACTGGGGAATTCCAAAGAGGTTCAGAATCACAGAAGGAGAAAAAATATTGGAAAATAAAGATTCAGGATAACATGGTTCCCACAGGTGGAAAAGGCAACATTGCAAACAGATGTATGACTATATTTTGAAAACAAACTGTCGAATTGCATGTGATGAATAGAATGAGCTTAAGATTTTGCAGGAAAACGATTCAGATTTCTGTGTGACGCTGCTCTTCTGCAGATATAAGAATAAATGAAAAGGCAGTTGTTCCACAGTTTAGTCAGGTGAAGAATAACAAATGAGCTGAAATGTAGCAGGATGCCTGCATGCTACGCCAGAGAAGTGACACCCTAAGTTTAGTTGAAAGTGAAGCCAACTGGGTAGGTTGAGATAAAGACAACAAAACATTTTATGAAGAGTGACAAACACAAATTAGGAGGAAGAAGAATAAAGAAAATATCTGGAATGCAAGTTGTCTTCTAAAGATAAACAGGTGAAATCTTTCAGAATACAGTCGGCTTTTGGCATCTTCAGGAAAAAAAGAAAAGAACTGCCATGTCTGTCATTATAGTTGTTATTTCACATAAATTTTCAAGTACTTTTTACTAAGAAGAGCTCAGTAAGTTTTATTTTTATAATAAATTTTTAAAATAAAATATAATTTATTTTTAAAATAAAACTGTCTAGTTTTATTTTACTATTAATGTAGAAATGGAAAGAGAGGGATGAGAACACAAGAGTCTGTCAGTTACACCGTCCTACAAATCTCCCTGTTGATGCTAAGATCCTTTAATTTGTAGCTTAAGAAGCAAAAAACAGAACTACAAAAGAACACTTCATACCTTATTAGGCTGTTCTATTATTAATAATGCTTAAAATTTATAGAAAGCTCTATGCATGCAGTGTTCTACAACAAATGAAAGAAACTTCTAAATCACAAATTACAGTCTAATTTGAAAGATGAGTTAATATGTCTTCAATAATTATTTATTATTAGTAGTTGTATCATTAATATCCACCAGCAAATGCACATTTTCAGAAACTGCAATCTGATCTGGAAACTCAGAGATTAAACTGTTCCTTTGTTTGCATTTAGTTTTGTCTCATATAATGTGGAAATACTCCTTTACAGAATGCCGTTAGTCCTGTGAGACTAACCAATGACTGGTAATTTCTAGGGATCTTACTGCCCACTTCCATCACTCTTAAGCCTCAGATTCACACTGTCCTCATCCCAGTCTTTGGTTGAACAAACCTTCCACAATGCCACAGACTAATGACACTAAAAAATAAATAAATAAAAATTAAATTATTTCTTAACTGTGTGTATATTGGCTTTAAATATAAGTATCAGCCAAATTTATCTCAGAAGTGTCTAAGAGCTAGATTTGTAAGACAGCTGTAAGTAACCGAAGCACCTAAATACCCTGACAAAAAAAAGTAAACAAAGCAGTGTGAAACTCCAGTTTACCATGACTTGGCTGCTTCTCAGAACTGAGGGCACATCTGACAACAGTGGAAGCAAAGTCAATCCACTGTTTAGGCACCTAACTATTTACTAGTCTAGAAAATAACATCTCTTGCTTTAATGGTCATTTTACAGTGTACCCAAGATCACATTTTCTGGGAACTCATAAAAAGTGAGGAGAAGTGATTAACCCCCTTCAACCCTTTCCCTTATTCTCCATCCTCCCTGAATTGTTGCACTGAAAGTTCCACTCAGAGAGACTTATTATTATGGTGGTCCCTATGATAAAAAAAGGGCAGGGGATGCCACACTACTTTGAAAGCTGGCAGGAAAAAATATCAAGAAATCCTCAAGGAAGACAATCTGCTAATTTAAAGGAGTGACTTCACAAGAATTCATTACATTGGGATGGTGCTTTGTAGGTCTGGGTAATAAAGGACAAATACTGAACAAAGCACAAAATGGCTGGTAACATACTTAGTGTTAAAATGCATAGAAAGTTCAAGGATTTTGCAGGTAAAGTGGAGCTTAGAGATGCAGAAACATTTAACTTTTATGGTAGGTATCTCAGAGTGGGAGTAAATAAGAAATAATTTCTTTTTAAATGATTCATATTTACAGAAGTTTGTTCTAGAAACTGTCATAAAGCAACAAAATGAACACAGTCCCCCATCAACATAGTCAAACAAGAGTGAAGCACATGACCTATCAATCAAATACTTGTCACTGCCAAAATTCAGAGCATTAATAGTAACACTGTCAGAGGTCAACATGGAGAACAACTTCTAGGTCTGCAAAAGCTAATCACTCCTCTGACATTTCCTCCAAACATCATTATGGACTTAAAAGGAAAAGACAAATTAAATGTTGTTATAGCTTTTCAAAATAGGATTTTAGTCAATTTTTCTCACTTCTATCTAAAGTTTATAACCACAAAAGATGGATATTTTTATTCTTTCATTCTGCCCTGAGCTTCTGTGGTAGTCTCTCCCCTGTATCCCAAGTGCTCCTTCCTCCCGGCCTTCCTTATCTCTTCACCTTCCCCTGAGGCTGTACAATCTCCTCAACACTCCTTTTAGTTTATTACTGTAGTACTTGGTAAAGAACACAGCAGATAATGCCCAAATTCAAATTCAGGACGTACACATTTACCAGTAATTTGCATGCATGAAACTTAACATCCATTGTGCAATACCAGCACCTCATCACGTGTGCCCCAACCAACGGAAACAGCGCCATGAGCCGGAACAACCGAAGGGGAGCTTGAGTCAGTCTCCATTAAATTTACACAGTTACTAGGAGAAATGTGGTTGGGGGGTCACCTCCTGCATCGGATAGGATGCTGGTCTAGGTAATCCACATCACTGCTCTTCCTAGCTGGCTTCTGGGGAGCGGTTTTCCCTTCTCTTTCTCGCTCTCCTCCTATTCTTTCCTAAGGTACCTTTGAAGTCGATGTATACCATCAGCTCCAAACTCCATCAGTGAAGCTTTGTAAGATTGTCCTGACTTTGTGCAACAGTGTGAATCAATTTGAGGCTACCACTCATGAAAATTGCATAGTACCTACTTCTCTGGAATACAGAACAAAATGTGAAGCTTCTTATTATCTGATTATAGTCAGCAAGTCCCGCCCATAATATAAATAAGCTGATGTTAGGAAAGCAATATTTGGCAGAATGAAACACGTGATTTCCAGAAAAATAAAACTTACCAATTGCTATAAACCAGCCTATAATATTGCTATAATATCTTAAAGCCTGTCCTTCTCCCAGTTTAAAAAAGAAAAAAAATTTGTATAAAAATTAAATGTGAATTGACTCTAAATAAGACGTAAGCTGTTATGAAACACAAAGAAGAAAAAGCCACTGATGCATAGCTTGTTATTTAATATGTGTTTTAACTATGCAAGCAAATACATTGGTCCAGGTGCTAATGAGACTGGCAAGAGTTATAGGAAAGCTAATTAAATACGACCAATGGGGAAGATAGAAGAGCAGCAGTGAACAGATAATTAAATATTTTAAATAGCATCAATTCATTCTGATTAAAACATCAAAAAATTTTTGTGCTTTTTTGTTGAAGGAAGGCCTTTAAATTAGTCAAATTGGCTTTTAATTGGAAGCTTAAGGAGATATGGATTTGAGGCCCAAGTAAAAGCTATCTTCGTCAGTAACCTCTTAAGTTTCCAGTTACTGCTTAAACCGTACATTTATCTTTCAACAATATACATGAAAAGTGATCTTTTCTACTACAATATTGTACCTCAGTCAAAACACTAGATCAAAATCAGGTTTCCAGAAATATTCAGGATAGATCCATTTAGCTTGCTTAAATCACAGAAACAGATTAAATTCCATATACTGCATGCATATATTATATCCAAACGGTTTATTTTCTTATCTTCTCAATTATAAATACTTAGAGGCACTGTAAGCTAACTAGGAAGCCCAATCCCACAAAACTGCATTGTATCTTGTATTGCATATTTTACTACCCTCTCTCTTTTTTAAATTACTTTTATGCCAACTCTACTCACAGGACTGAAAGCAGTTTAAGAAGGTCAATTAAGATTTAGGGATCGGTGATATCAGAATACCTGCTGGTTATTCCCTCAGGCTACTCTTAAAAGCTCCACCAAATTCTTCTCAATTGATTTGGAGCTACCGATCTTCTTTGGTTTTACTTACCTTGGGAAAATGATTTCACATGCCAGGTTTAGCACTTGGATAAGCCCAGAAATATAATCAAAAAGTTACATTATAGGAAACATGAGGAAATGTGACAAAAACTATTAGAAATTAAGGAACTGTTTTTTCCTTTTTGGGAACACCAAAACAGGTTCTGCATTTAATTTCTCAAAAAAATGCTTATTTCTGTTAAATACAGTCCTCTACCTTCTGTTTAACATGTATAAATATCTGATGTTAGATTCCCAATCTCTTTTAGACTCTTGAAACAGACATGTAAATCTGGTATTGCAGTCTGGTAAAATGTCTTTTTTCTGGGTCTATTCAGATAAAAGTAGTATAATATTCCTAAAAGGACACAAAGAATTTATTAAGAAATGCACACTTATGAATTAAAGTCATTGTTTTTGCCAGCTGTATAGCTGCTTCTTTAACCCAATCATTTCTAAACACTGTATATCAGGAAAGGAAGGATATTTTAGCTACTTTAATAGTTTAAAAAAACACGCTTTTTTTGTTTTATTTCATAGACAAAGAAATGACACATTGCAGAAAAGCAATTTTCTGCTTTGTTTTCTAAACTTGCCAGATTTGGTGATAACACCAAATCAGACTCTAGCTGACAGAAGATCAATAAACTCTGCATGATGTTAAAGAACTGATATGTACACTGAAACTCATAAAAGTCCTAACAATCTGTCAATTATTTGGCTTTTTTAAGCTGACCCTTGGAATCTAGGAAGATAGAAAATATGAAACATGATCAGATTATTAATTTCATTTAAAATTAATATGGTTGACTGGAATATAGCTTTCTGTCTCTAGGATGCCATCTATCAATACAGATGCATTTGTAACAGGTTAATAATTTGCTGTTCAAAGAACCCTTAGTTATGTAACTTTAATGTCTGCTACCTTACTGCATTTTTGAGACCTAAACATGAATGTTCCTCATTTACCATGTAACAAAACAGAGAATATTCTTGCTAGAATGAACTTTCAGTTATACATTTAGGAAGAGCAAGGTGGTTTTATTTCCTTTTTTTTTTTTAATAATCTGGCATTAGCAATCTAGTCACAAGAGGAAACTTTATACTATATCTTCTTTCCTTTTTGTAGTATGCAAACCATTTTGTTACATTTCAAATCATATCAACAGTCTTCTCTACATTAAAGGCAGGTATTACTTAGCAAAACCCAGCTATTTTGATTAACTAAAATACTTACACTTCTATATTTTACAATATATTCCAAAATGGGGGCACCTCCATCATCTTGTTTAGTTATGCTAAGTTTAAAACTCTTGCCACTTCCTGGTTGTCCATGAATTGAAGGGGGGCTTGGCTCCCCTAAACAAGGGAAAAAACAGTACATAATAAAAATTCAGCAATGAGATATGTCTTAAATTACAGCTGGGAGCTTGTTACAAGATTATTAATCAAAATTTTTCAAATCAGCATGATCCTCCCAAGCACTGCAGAACATCCTTAATAAGTGTGTTAAATATTTTGCTTAAAAAATGTTCTAATGTAGATCAATTATCTCACACAAGGAAACAAAATGATGTCAAGTATGAAACAAGTATTAATTTCTTTGAGACTTTTGACACTTTCAAATGTAATTTAGTTCAGAAATTATTTAGCCATCAATTCAGCAAGGCTGGTGAGTGGCTAGTCACACTGAAGTAACACTATCTTACAGGAAAGCAACCTTGACATTAAGCATAAGCTTTAGTCCCATGTGTGAGATCTGAACTGTAATACAGATATTAGGTAAATTAACCCTTCGATAAATGTGCCAAGGCAAAATTAGATACTTTTAGAGTAGTCTATATTAAGAATAAATATGAAGAACAAGATTTCCAAAGGAAAAATAATTTTCTCTGTAATGAAACGATAAAAATAATATTAGATGTACAACTGAAGGGATAATAGCCAACTTAAGCCACTTTGCTAAGAGCAATTCTCAAATTAATTAATATTTCTATATGCAATGCCTATTATAAAATTTTAAACCAGATCTTAAATGAACGTATGTTGTCATACTGAAGTGTCTCATCTTCAAAATATCTGTAAGTTTTGCATTCACCCAGAGATACAGTTCCTTTAGAAATATTTGTAATATTTGTGTTTATCACTTATCATAGTAAAGATAAATTGACTTAGATCTCAGCACAGAATTTGTCTAGATTTCTATCAGATAACATACCTATATCAATTTCTATCACTTTTTTATCAGGTATGGTGTTCCAGTGATGTCATTCAATACATTAAGAATATGCATATTTTAAACAAAAAGAAATTTGAAAGCTCCCAAGTTACTGATTTTGGACAGAACAAACATATCAATAAGAACATAGTATAGTAACACAGAAATATTTAGTGCTATTTGTAGTCATTGTGACTTTTATTGTTCATTCCATTATGGGCCAGTATTCTTAACTATACTGATTAATGCCCTACTCAGAAAACAGTTTAGTTGCAACAGATGTATGAGAGCCTGGTCTAGTAATAGTTGCTGATGTATTTTGATATGTCTGTTTGAGTACCATACAGTGCCATCTGGTAGTTACTTTATTTTTTTTATCCCTTTGTTTTTAATGTATTTATTATTGTTTGTATTTAAAAGTAATTTGAGAAAAAAAAATTCATTGGCCCATATATAAATCTGAATTCCTTGCCTATAAAAGTTACTACAAATACAGAATTGGTTTATCATTTATTGGCTTTATAATTTGCATGTAACTGTAGTTAAAACAATTTATTGGCATCATTTTTCCAAAGCTTAAGATTTCTGCTTGAGGATTGATAATTGCAAAACTTGTGGCATCATATTTTGCTGAAGAAATGTCTCTGGAAAGGGCCAATTCATTCCTCACAGATGCCTATAATACCCTGGGTGTTAATAAGAAAAAGTCCTTAATCTAATATCTTTCATGGTTTGTGCTCTTGAATATTAAACAAAGATTTGTCTATATCACAAAAATATAGATAATGGGAGAAATGATCCAATTTATGTTCATTCGTACTACTTGGTGGAGGGAATTAGAGGAACAAAACATGATTTCTGAGACACAACGTAAAGACTGATGTTATACACTGGGAAGTAGTGTATAAATATAAAACAAATTATCCACAGTGAATCATACTTGAAATTATTAGCTGATCTGGAAATAACATATTCTAATCTTCATTTTCATTTTCACTTAATAGCAAAAGTATTACTCACGGACAGGTAAGGTCTGAAAGATCTCGATTTTGCTATACTCTCCTTGCCCTTTTCCATTTACAGCAGCTACTTTGATTTCGTATGTCGTATTCGGTTCCAAATTGCTGAGAACAACCATTGCTAAAGGAAAGGGAAGAAAAAATATAGGAACAAAATTTGATGATGCAATAATTTTTTTAGGAAAGTCAACAAATTTAATAATTTCTTTGCTTCACTTGCAACTTAGAGTGTTCTAATAGTCTCACGTTTCCAAACTTTGCTTTTATGTTGAGTGCTAATAGTCCTTTTTTTTCATCTGCATAAAATCATTGTTGTAATTGACCAATTTATGCTTCTGAAGGAATTTAATGTCAGTGTTACAGAAGCCGTAGGCAACAGTTAAGGACCTTGATGGGGATTGATATTTTTTGTTCAGATTGGGAGCACAGGAGACATGAATCCAGCAAAAAATTATGGAAGTTTCCCTTCTCCTAGCTGGCAATGGGCATCTCGTGCACATTCAAGCCACCTTCATACAGTTCATAACTTGCCATTTCTGCCTCATGGAGGGCAGTATCAATCATCCTTGGCCAACACTCCTGGATGCATCTACGTGCTCATTAGTGGTAAATTACAGGTGCTATGCTCTGCTAGTTCAACCATGTATTCAAGACCTAAAATGACAGGTGGCTATGATGATCAAAGGAAGAGTTCCAAGTTGTCTACTAAGGACCTCAAAGTGAATTAGGCAATATTTATTAGTAAATATTTAAGAGGAAGTGTATGGAAATACATAATAAGTTATAACAAAAAAAGTAATTCGGGAAGCAAACGGGTGTGAACTCAGGACACGCTTTCAGAAATCAAGGCTGAATCCCTGGCAGCAGTCTTCCACACAGCCTGAACCTATCTCTAGGATTCCACCTGGAAATGCCATCAGAAGCAGACAACAGGGTGAAAAACTTCCTGAAAGGAATATTGAACAGCACTAAGAATGTACAGCAACAAATCTAGAAACAAAATCTAGGAAAAGGATGTTGGATTCCAGGATCCTTTATGGGAATGCAGTATTATGTATTACCATAGTACTGTATATTACTGGTATCAGCGTTGATATCGGCGCACGCACCTGGAAACTACCATCCACACAGAGTTCTTGGGCCATTACCCCGCCTTTACGAGAAAGCTTCCTTTTATTGTCTCTACAGAGATTGCCTGCTTGCTGTTTGCCAGCTCTGTGACGAGCTCTCCAGATGTCAGATTCATACTGGGGAATGGACATAAATTGGATGGACTTTACTTGAAGCACATCGGTATTTGTCTTGCCCAGAGAAGCGGGGGCTGTATTATCTTACAAAAGGACATAGAATTGCAATGTCTTTTAAAAGGGCCAACAGCCTCTTTCTCAGTCACTTAGGGAGCCTAGGTTTTTTTCATTATAGAGGAGTATTTTAATAGCTTGCTTTAGGCTTGCTTTTCAAGTTCTATGTTTAATGCAAGTATAATTATTTCTGTCAGTACTGTTATTCTTTTGAGTCCCGTTTTATTAGAATTTCTATTTCTCTAGTTTCTGCCGCAGACAGACAGAGGTCCCATTACATGTGGAGCTAAAGGGATTTAACGAATTTTGGAAAAACATTAACTTTTACATTTCACACTCTGTTATGAGCATTTTACTTGAATTTGCCATTGAAACATTGTAACTGCTTTCTTGTAAACAAAACAGTAGAATTGTATGTCTTCCAGCATATTTTAGCTTTATCATTTTCATGAGATTTAAAAATATCAAAATATAAAGTATAACCATGTCTTGGAAAAATAAAGTACCATCATGAGAATAAGAATAGAATTTGAAGAAGAGAAGGATTATAATATATGATACCAGTTATGGTAAAATGAAATTTAAAACCTAAACCAAGCAGTAGCAGTGTTCAACTTGCTTTTCAGCCATGATTGCTTTCCAAGGCTGAATAAATTCACTGAAAATAAACTGTAGGGCATACTAAAAATTAGTGTTACTGTAAATGTTTTTAAATTTAAACAACATAAAAGCATGACTATGAGCCTACACTTAATAAAACACGAATGTGTTAACTACATAAAACCTAAGGATCCCATTCTATAAACACTTGAGTGACTCCTGGGGCCTATCTAAATGAATAAAATTACTTATATATGCAGTATTTAAAGAATCAGTATCTGCTTTAGAATCCCCTGCACAGCACTATGTGTCTAGATGCAATGAATCTTACAAATACATTTATGGAATTAACCCAACTAAATCTGATGGCATAGTATGTCCTCAAATCTGGAACCACTTGGTATCAGTGATGGTATGGTGTGGATATATTTTATACATAGGAAAAAAATTGTAACTATGTCCTCCTAGCAAACAAAGAAAAGAACCATTATTGATCAGAATACTTTAAATACTCCAGCTGTAAAAAAAAATAAAAATAGAATAATTACCTAAGATTAAGGAACTGTCCCACAGTATGTAACAAAGTTGCAGGGCTTAAAAGTAATCTAAGAATGGTGAAAGTTTTCACTGCTTGCTAAGCGTTTTACATTGTTGACATAAGTTGAAAATGGAAGAAAATACTTGATAAAATATGGGTTTGCATAGTTAAAACAGGATATGCAAGGAACCTTTTTTTTTTTTTTTTTTTTGTAGACCGGAATTTAAAAAGAAACACAACAACCAAAAAGAAACAAACCTTACTGAATAGCAAAATTCAGTGCAACTTAATCTGTGGCAAGAATCCTAAAGTTTAAGCAACATTTAAGTCCTTATTTTTACTATACAGATTCTTCTCATTTTCAAGCAAATCTAAAACATTAAAGGATGAACACAGTACAGAAAAAAACCCCACAAAAAATTTATTGGATAGATTAGATAAAAAGACAAAAATTCAGAACTCCATACTATTTCAAATAGAGAGTGTAAGCATTTCAGCTCGAAAAGCTTACTTTATTATTGTAGAATTTTAACTGCTATCAAGATGAACCATAGGAAAACAACATCTGACACAAGATTAACTGTGAAATAAATTGTACCATAAATCCAAATCAGTAAAACAAACAAACAAAAAAATCCCCAGCTATTCTTCTGGTCCAGGGGTAGGTTGTTTATATTACCTTATCACAGTAGAATGAGGGGAAATGCCTGGCATATTAAATTGTCTTTTCACTAATGGAAATCTACCTCAGAAATCTTGTAAAAACTGTGATATATTACATAAGCCATCACCAAAGCAAGGAAGGTTAGGGGAACTAATAGTACAGTTACACTACATCAATCCCAGAGTAGATCTTATATGAGGTTAATTAACAGAAATATCACGTTAATACATTGTTCTCATTGGAGAGCTACCTATTGCATCAAACAATGTTCTTCCAGTTTCAAATTCAATCCCTTGAGGATGCTTGATCTATCTAAACTAGGATATAAATTTATTTTGAAACAAAGTAGCTGAGACATATCATTGCTGAAATATCATAATCACTCATATATATTTCAGATAGTGGCAGCACTGTGAAATTTCTGTCAAAGAAGCATTATAAATTTTAGAATGAGGTTTTTTTCCTATTTCTTTCCCTAGCCTGAATGACTGTTATTATGCAGACTGAATGCAGATCGAATACAGTGCAGGTTAGTAAGTGGAGTGTGTTGATTTAGCAGCATTTTGCTGTACCTTTTACTCATTATTTTAGTATTCTCAAGGAAAAACTGAGTCACCTGGAAATATTTGGATCTCTATCAGAAGAAAAAATGAATAGCATTTTTATGAAGATTAAACACATGTCTCTGTGATGATGACTTATGTTCTTTCAAGGACAGAAAAAAAAGACATGGGAAGAGAGCAGTGAGGAAACTATGGTAGTATAACATTAAGGTTCTGTACAAATGTCTTGGAGTTTTGTAGATGTCACACAATCTGAGGAACTTCTCCCAAAACCTGTTTAATCTATGTGTTAGCACAACAGGAGGAAGAGTTTAAAAACACTTTTTCTAGCTGAGCCTCACAGTGTTAGATCACACATGTGTTGACAAAATGAATTGAGAATTCCCAAGGGGGAGAAATACAGGAAAAAAATAAATAAGGATTTGCTACACAATAGGCAAAATATTTATTTATATGCAGAAACAGTCACATTGTCTCAGTTCCATCTGTCTGCCTTGCCCAAATAACAATTAATTTCATAAATACTGATTCAAACATCTGGCTATAATGTCAGAATTCAACTAACACAAATAAAGTAACTTCAATAATTAAAATATTTCAAGTTGCACATTATATAAAAAACCATAATGGTAGTGAATACTACTGCCAGTGAAATCGTTGGCATAACTTCCATTAATACCTACAGAGATAGGATTAAGCCTTAAGTCATTCCCTAAAATGTATACTCAGAAACAAATGTAACCGTTTTAAAAATCAGAAAGAATGCCTCTGTCAGGAATTTCCATCATTCTTTGCACTGTCATGTATAATTATTGCATTATTTTGGAATAAAAGTGGTAGTGGCTTAAATAATTGTGAATATAAAAAATTACCTGTGAACAAAGATATCTAGTGTGGTAGATCAGGTATAATTAATATAATACAATGTTCACTAACATTAATAGTTTCCTTATAAAATACTTTTCAGTAGTTGATACAAAATTTACTTGGCAAAAATTGCTTTAATATTTTGTGTGTGGTCCCCAAAACACAATTACACTGTTAAACTCCTTTTCTCCATATATTTTATTTTTATTTTTATTGGGTAGGATTCCGAGATGTCAGTATACAAACTGAAAAAAAGTAGCATCAGCACCCTACAGCCATTCAGAGAATTATCTTTGATACTTATTTTTGTTTAAATAAAACTAATAAGAAAAGATTAAGTAATCTATGGAACAATTATAGTTATAAAATATACAGCGCTATAAATTAATGAAAATAAAGCAAGTAAGAATATAATCCAAAGCCTTAGAAAAGATCAAATTTGTGGATTGACAACATAGTTTATAATACATTGAATCGGCATGAATCCAGAAGATAGGTTTTGTCTTTAAACGTACTTAGAATGTAACAACAAATAGGTTTTCTTTAAAAGTTTGTTTTCTAGTTTATTTACTTAAAAAGCAACTTTCGTTCAACCTATGTTTAATCTAAAGCACAGCATAGCACAGAGTTAAAAAAAAAATAAAATCCTAGGAGAAACATTCCTGCAACAAAAGTAATTTTGGATCATTGTATCACTAAACCATTCCCATAACCTTATGCAGAAAAGAAACATACTTGCATGAACTGCTTATCAAATAATTCACCTACACAAACTAGTGTTAAGAAAAATGAAAAATTGCTAGTTGTATGTAATATTTTTAAGACATATGCTTACAAAAGATATTTGTACTACCAATGATAAAAAAGTCCATTTTAAATCTTCTTTAAATATTTGTGTTATATCTATTTGGTAATAATACAGAATATTTTATGAACAAATTCCGCCACTTGTACTGATTAGCCTCTTATCCTTTCAACAATCCTGAGCAACTAGCATCTAGCTTTGGTAGATTTTGGTTCTTATCACCAATAAAATGAAATTTATTTTTCATGCACACATTCTAACTTACCAAAACCATGCTAATTTTCCAATTATCCTTAGCTGTCTAAAACGCTTTGCACTTCCCCATTACTTTCAGTGTATGGCAAAACTCTTTTGGATTACTATCAAAATATTTCTCGTAAATTTGAAGCAGTTCCTTCGGGTATCTGTAGTTCAGTTGTTTGTTAACTAAAGTTTTCTTAGCTGCTGTTTTCTTTGGTTGCAGAAGACTTGGATAACAGTATGTCATAGCCTAACCCACAGGACAGGAATGTATACAGCCAATTCTCCTGGCTTACAGTGCTGCAGTACAGTGTGAGTCCAATGAGAGTTTTCTCCTTGCTTTCTATCCCTTGCAATTTCAGCTTCCTGTATAATAAATCTGTTTCTGTTATTTAGTTAAGACTGCATACCATAATTAAATTCTATTATTGTTGTTCTTATGTTTGGTCTTTCTTTTCTTGGAGAAGGTTTGAAGATAATTCCACATCCTCTGATGTATGTGCAAGGTGGGTAGGTCAGGAGAAGAGATGCTTACTAAAATATGTATTATTTTAATGCTAATGTTTTTTGTGCACTTTTAGCAAAAGCAAACTTTACATAGTTAAAAATTGTCAAAATTTCTACGAAAACACATGAGGTATCGCTATTAATTCCAATTTGCTATTCTCCCTTTCCATACAGAAACCTTCTAATGGTAGAAAATGAAAATCTTAAAATACATAATGAGAATGTAACAGATATACTGGCTATCCATAAAATAAACTATTTTTGTCCTAACTTTCCTGTTTTTTTCATATCATCAGCATTAAAATTGATGTAGGTCAGTTTTCTTTTCTCTTTAATTCCTTTAATTTTGTTGTATTCTTACATAACCCGATACTTTGTTCCACAAGTCAGAGCCCTTTCCTCATATATCATATTACTGTTTGAGAGTGCTTAAAACAGATGATACTCCCTGTCAGAATACCTTGTTAATCAAAACAAAGGCATACTTAATGCACTAATTCTTTACAAAATTTATTACACTAAAACAGAAATACATATTGAGCTTTAAAAACTACACAATTTAAATTAATTTCAAAACCAAATGCTCTTTGAATAAAACAACCTTTCAGATATCAGGTGTCCTCCAAGAACTCATTAGCCCTTCATTCTATTTATTGAATAAATAATTATTGTCGAACCAGCTTTTACAAAATACTTTTTTCAATTTTTTTTTGTGTGCATAAGATTGTCGGTGTTCTAAAGCGTTGAAATTTATTTGAGGATAAATTAGACAACTTTCATTAACGGCTAATCTTTTGATATCCTAAAGTTTAGAAGCATTAACTTAAGTCAATCAAAGTTACAGAAATTAATCCCCTGGACACTGGTAACTTTGGCTCAGACCTTAGAAGAACAGATCACACTCTTGTAGTTTAAAATGCACAAGCCCAAATCCCAGTTCTCTCATTCAACTGAAGGAAAAACAGCTGCAGAAGCAGAGACTCCAGAGTCTTACCTGGTTAACTCTATTCATTGATGTTCACCCATGCAGGCACCAAGAAGATGCCCAATAGAAACCTCCATTAGATCAAAGATAACTGTAGGGCTTTGAGGAAAGGCTGAAAGGCTCATGTAGGAAGAGATGCACACAGCAGGCCAACACATCCAGACAAGGCGACATAGCTCACGGCCACCAGCATGGCAAACTGCCTGTTTGGGCTGTATTTGGAGCCAGCAGATGAAGGGAAGTTTATTGTCCCACTCTAGTGGCTGGTAAGGTCAAACCTTGGATTGTCTCCAGGAACAAAAAGAAACTAGATATGGTCCAAGCAGAGGATCCTAGGGCACATGAATAATACATAGATGCTGAGACTTGTTTAGTCTGATGAAGAGAATGCTAAGGGGTGACTGAACAGTCACCTACTATCCCTTCATGTAGTAGAGGAATAACTGTATTAATCTCACAGCAAAAGGGCAATTAAGGCCCATATTAAGATCATTTACACGGTTTCATTTATCTCATTTTTTTCTCTTTTTAAATACTCATGAAGGCAAAAAACAATGCTTACTGGGAGATGACCCAGAAAACAAAGCAGGGTCTTCTAAGGGGAACGGGGATTTCGGTTATTAGGAGACTACAAAGAATATGTTGGTGGTTAGATTTTAGTGAATGCCACTACATATCAAGGTCCGGAATCTACCTTGGATTATTGAAGAAGGGAGTATATTTTGAGAGGGGAGGCTGGGGGTTAGCTATGAGTACATAACTTCCTTTCTCCTGTTCTTGTTACAATTACACCACTTTCTCTCATTCTTCAATTGTATAAATGAAACTGTATCCTATCCCAGTCTATCTTATATATGCCAGAATCTAGAATCTCTTGCACTCTCTTGTAGGGCAGAAAGAACTACTTTTATTGCAGTTTTTCCTGCCCATTTTTGTGCTGTCCCTATAATGGAGAACCTGTTACGAGCTAATATCACACTTGAAATTTGCAACACAAAGCTGGAGTTGAAAAGGGTCTCCTACATTCAAAACTCCATCCATGAGTTCTTTGTTACTGAGAGATCTTGAGAAAGAGGTGAGGTAGGCCTCACTTGAATACATAGCAGAGAAATCCTGTATCTTCTAAGCATGAAGTCCACCCTAGTTTCTGTGGTGCATCTGGAATATGTTAGGTTGAATGTGTATATGCTTGGCTAATGGTGTAGCAAGTCCACATAGTTTTGAGGATCATATTACTGTTTGAGAAAGGCAGGTACAGGAGACCTTGTATATATTCTTGCAACACATTGACATTTGGTGGGTCTGTGAGCCCTCCCATTCGAGTCAAGGCTGACTCCACACTTCTGCATCACCATAGTCTCTGGTAAATGGCGCTTGCCAATTTGAGGGCAGAACTGTGCTGAGGTGCACAGCTTTAGTTGGAGGTGGTCTCCACTTGACTGACTTCACAGAGTGAACTCAGATATTCTTTCAAAAGGCTGAGCAGGCAAGTTTCTTTCAGTGTAATACACACTGCCATTTGAAGCTGGTAAGACTGGGTAAGCTCCTGGTGACTGCTTTTAATAGAGCAGGGTATAACTCAGATCTAAACTAACAACTTATCCTAAACTACTAACTGGTTACTGGACCAAATATCTTCTTTTTTTATCACAAAAAAGGCAAAAAAACCCCAAAGAAAATGTCTTCCAAGTCTAAGAAAATAATGACAGTAGTTTACTTTTAACATCTGCATGTTCTTCCTATTGTCATTCAAATTCTGCAGAGCTACAATAATCTTTTTGTTCCTTTGAGATTTTGCAACAGATTTAAGATGTTTCATGTAATTCACTAGAATCAAATAGTTTTCTTACGTTTCATGCAATACACTAGTTTTCTTATGCTGTTACAAGACTGCACCATGTTAGAGATACAAATAAGAGAGTTCATTTCTTAACCAGATGGACCCAAAATACCTACAAAAATTAATTACTCTTTACTCACTACTACAAATATATCAGTACTTTCATAAAGATCCAAAACAGATGCCAAGAACAGAATAACATATATAAAATCTCTATGTCTTTTCTCAGTCTTACCTATCTACAGAGAATTATGTACTGTAACATACCACTGAACTCATTATTAGAAATTAAATGCATGATTTTCTCTTTTCTGAACTACTTATTTTACTTGCACAAATTTTAAGTTCCATCAAGCCACTTAGTCTGAATGCCAACAAAAGTAGTCTCCTATGAGCTTCTCTTGCATGGTATATTATCACTGATCAGATTTTTTGAACTGGAAGCTCTCATTAATACTAACTGTCCCATGATTAAGGTATGTGTCTGCAGTCTTATGAGCTACCTAGGAAGCAGGTTATGACACGAGTTCTGCCTTCCATTCCTCTAACCCATGAAATTTTAAACTCTGGAGCATGCTAAGTGTGAGAAAAAGAGACTCTACTTGCCCTGTTACCAAATGCAGGAGCTGGCAAAAACCTAACCATCACCATTTGAGCTAAGAGTAAACCAGCTCCTGGTGATTGCTATCATCAGAGGACATCCTCACAGTGACAAGCAAAGGGATTAAAATGTGATCTCAGATGTCCTTTATGACATTCACTACTGTGAAAAAGCAAAGACCTCAAGGCTGACATGAATGATGATTTCAACAACAGTTCTTTTGCTTCTTACATGCAAATATAATTTTTATTCATAACCTTTTCTTCCTCATCCCCATCCCACTTGTTCATACTGTAATTTAATTCGTGCCAGTGGAGAAAGAAAAGAGTAGAAAGAAAGTGATAAAAAGGAGATTCATTTAATGATATCATGAAATGTAACACAGTTAGGGCTATGCTATCTCTCTGTTGCTCATTGTATGTGGCAGAAGGAAAACTCCATTCATTACTACTCTGTCATTCAATGACCTTGAAAATATTTAAAGAATACTCTATCATCCAGGAACACTTTTCTGTTTTATATTACAAAATGCATCAGAAGTCTATATATGCATAAATATTCCATAAATGCACTTTACCTTTTTGTAAGCAGATCGGTAATGTAAAATAGATGCAGATGAATGCAATATAGATTTGAAAGGCAAAGTTTGCAGCTGCTCCATATATCTCATTTATCAGTTGCTCATATCCAATATTGCATTGCATCACTCACTACTTAACAAGATTTACCCTTATGAGCCAGCTCAAAGACCTTTACATCAGATCAGCACGTTTGCTGCAAATTTACTTAAGAGTATGCCATCATAAAGAGCCTGAAAAGGTCTAAATAGGGAGTAGCCAAGAGTTACCACAACAGAGAAAAAACAGGTCAAATATATTTGGAATAACTGAATCTCCATTTAACTGCTTATTAAAATATTTACTACGTACTTCTTGCAGTCAAAGCATCTTGCATTTATTCTTACAGATTTTCAAGTCTGTGTCTTTAAAAAAAAATACTTGAACATAAGTCATTTTTTGCAATGAACTTTGACTGTCTGACTAAATGCAACTGCAAGCACAGAATTACAAGCTATTGAAGAGAAGAGTAACCTCAGATATTGGCAACAGTTATAGCTGCTTAACACTCTGTTGCTTTTAGTTATGAGCTCATGCTGTGAAGAAAATTGTCTAGGTTTTCTTCTCTTCTCATGACATTTTATTCACCTTTGAATGTGAAAAGTACATTTCATTCTCCTGATGATCAAAGTCTGTAAATAACCTGAAATATTTAAACCTAGCTTTCCCTTTACACTTCTCACTTTCCAGTCTCTCTAATCCGTCCATGTAATTTCATTTAAGACATTTATTTACAATCCAACCTTTCCCTCCACATGAGACTTTTACAGCAAAGATTAAGCTGGATGGAGGCCAAGAATAGTACAGAGACAGAATTAGAGGGCTGAATAACTTTCTTACATGCAGGTATACACACAAATTAATTTGGATTAAAAGCGGTCTTTTTCCTTCCATTTAATAGTAATCTATATTGGTTGTAAATTGCATCCATTCTTTCAGTTTTTTTCTTTTTTAAATTGTATGACTTTGAAATTGCACTATGAAATTTTATCCCAAGAATTTAGATTTATTAAAATTAAGAACTTTTTACTTATTTGTATTGCATCTTACATCATTACAACTTAATAACATATAATATGCAACTCCCACATTCTTAAAATTTTAAAGCTGGTTTAAGCTGAGAAAACTATTTTTGAATCAAGCTAAATATCCAGTTTCTTTTGAAAAAGAAAACCCATGAGTTTAGGCTTAGCAATAGTATAATAAGTGTATTAACTGATATCAGCAATGATCTACAATTATTTTTTTACAACATTATCAACTATTGCCTATTGACAATAGACAATGTCTTAAATTAAACCACTAATTTAAGTCAATTTGACAATGTGACATGTTAATATTCTCCATAATGTGCATTAATTGCTGTGGTACTGGCTGGGTATAAAGTGACAACAAATCTTTTGGATTTGTTTTTACAGGTTTTTTTTCACCCATGTTTTCACTGGTCTTAAACTGCCTGCCTAGCAGTATTCTAAATGGATAACTAGATTCTAAAGCTGAATTCACAACCCAGAAATGTTTTCTCATTGACTTATGTACAAAAATCTCTGAGACTTCAGGTACTTCTAAATTTCTGGAGTACAGACATGATATTCCAGAAATGCAGAAACAGTCTTCAGAAATAGTAAGTGTCATTTAAGAACTGAATGTGATCACAATTCATGTTGCAGGGAGCCAAATCTCACAGATATGCCAAGTAATTCAATGTCTCAAATATTTACTAAAAGTCTGTTTTCCCACTGCAACAGGCTAATGAACATGTTTTTTCTTCTGCTTTAGCAGCTTGCACTAGACATTAATGAACTCTTCCTTGAAGATTTTCAACTATTAAAACAATTTTGAATGCTGACTTAGCCTACCAAAATGTTTGTGATTTATTTCTGTTGATCTCCAAATTATACAGATATACGCTCTTAATTGTTAAACTCATTTAGAAAATTATTGAATTATATGGGGTTCATATCTCTCAGGAATCCATTTGAAAGTCTTCCCAGTTTAATGGTGAAGCACTGTTACACTGGAAAAACATTTTAGTAATCAATGGGGTGCATACTTTGATGCTACAGTACAAAAGAAGCAGGAAGTACAAAACCTACAATCTAAGATGGAGTACATGAGACTTCTAACTGATTATCTATTAGATTTCCTCCCCATAACAATAACAAGATACCATAAGTGCTATATTTTAGCATAAGAAATAATGTCTTTTGCATAAATGGTGTTTCTGAAATGGTGGAAAACCATGCACTATAAACTTCTAAAGTCTTCTGAAAGAATGTCTGCTAATGTGAGGTCTATCAAAAAGTCTTGCTTAAAGACAGAAAATTAAGTTCAGTAGTTTCACCCCAAAAAGTGAACTGCATAGACAAAAAATATCACCATTTCATTGCTTGGAATGTCATATATATTATAAAAAGTAAAAGAGAAAATGGAATTACCTTCATGTACTGAATATTTTTTGACTAGAAGGATTATAATAAGATTTGTCTACATACATGCATACTTTCTCACTGGTATAGCCAGTTCAAAAGTAAAAAGCATAACACAGAGATGGACAAATTCAAGTTTTAATTACCTCATCAACACTGGCATGTACATAACTTCCTCTAACTTTAAGGACACATGAAGTAAAAGGAGCATCAGTACCAGGCATAACACACAGTACAGCAGTTTAAAAGCTTATCTTGCGTAACAGAAAATGCTTTCTCTACTATAATGTGCCTAAAAAAAAAAGTTAAATTCGTGTGAAAAAATAGTACAAACAAGACCTTGTTAAAAATCCTCTCATATCCTCAACAAACTGCTAGATACGGAATTTCCATTCATGGAGTCATTTAAAACTCAGGACAAAACCCTGAGCACCCTAACACAACTTTGAAGCTGGCCCCACTGAGACTTAGGGGGTTTGGAGCTGATGATCACAAGGTCCCTTTCTTTCTACATTATTTCAAGATTTCATGAAGTACATGAAATTTAATGTATTTAAGTGAAAAAGAATGAACTGAACCTGCTGAGATTTGAATGTGAAATTACAAAGAATTACTTATTTCAGATTCGTTCTCCAATTTGTCATGAACCAGAGAGAAAACTAAAAGTTCTGTTGAAAGCAAATACTAGCAGTAGTGCTTGAAGTTTGACAACACCTTAATAGCTAAAACCAAACTATTAAATTCATTGACGTTTTCAATTTATTGCATAAGATTAACATGCACAAATTTTCTTAGTATTTTTTCTTAAGAAAAATGCCTTTGATTCTTTCTATACGTTATGTTTATTTTATTTATTAGGTTGTAATATTTTTCATAATTTCATTTTGCATTACAGTGCAAAGTCATAAAAATCACATATTTAAAGAAATATTTAACTCCTTTTTGTACATAGCCTGATTATGCTACCACAAGACTTTGAAATTATTGTCTTCTTCAATAAAATATTCAATTAAAAAGTATAAGCATATGTTGGTAAAGCATCCCTGGTGTGTTTTGATATTGCTGTGTGAAATATATTTACAAGTAATGCATTCGTTATTGAATTGTATTGTATTTGGTGCATTATTTCATAAAGCTCCAAAGAAGAATCTAAAAAGTCAAAAGAGAAAACATCCTTGACCATTAAAATTCAAAACTCATAAACAGATTCAAAAAAGCAGCTTTTATTGCATGTTCATTTTCTAAATTTTTTCTTCTACCCCATGTCTTTTGAAATGTATATATAACTTTAACTTATATAAATTATCCATTATACAAAATATTTTATGTTAATATCCTACAAATGTTGAATTATAAGCCCAGTAAAAATTTGGTTAAAAGACTTGAAACTCAATATAATATCTCCTTTGAGTATGTTATTTTTAGGGCAAAGCTACAGATTAACACCCTCAGATTCACCAGTTCCTAACATGACTGTCTTAATTTTACATTAATATACCAGTGGGCAAATGTTTTAAGGAAAAAAAAAAAAGTAAAAATGCAAATTTATTCAAAATAGGTTCTGTATTTTCTTTTACCATTATTTTATGATGTATATATTTTTAAAGAAAAACATGAATGATTGGAAAGTACTTTTTCCTTCTAAATTAAAAATTTCTCCTTCTTTATTAATTTTAAGTCTTGAATAATAATCTGTTTTGCAAGGTGTGTAAGCTCTGTTATATGTTCTACAAAGTAATCTGAGGGTACAATTTGCTACCGATATAAGAAATTCTAAATTAGCTAGGCATTACTACTTTGGCATCTTCCTTAAAAATTGAAAATACCTAGAAACTTTTTCAAATGCTGCTAAACTGAAGAAATTAGTGGACTTGTCTTTACATGTTTTTTAAAGGTCTTCCCTATTTTTTTTTTAATATACAATAGTAATAAATAAATAATAAAAATTTAAAACCACAATAATTTTAAATTTTACCAAACCCTTCCTAAAAAATCATAAAAAGTAATAGCTGAAAATAGATTAAAAACAAGAAATTAAACCTTAAATCTGAGAATTATCACACAGAAGGACAATCACAAATATTAAATATGCTACATATATGAGATTAATATCACAGAATCACAGAATCATTAAGGTTGGAAAACACCTTTAAGATCAGCAAGTCCAGCCGTGAACCAACACCACCATGGACTAAACCATGTCCTGAAGTGACACGTCTACACATTTTTTGAACACCACCAGTGATGGTGACTCCACCACCTCCCTGGGCACAATGCCTGACCACTCTCTCAGTAAAGAAATTTTTCCTAATATCCAATCTAAACCTCCCCTGGTGCAAATTGAGGCCATTTCCTCTCGTCCTATTGCTAGTTACTTGGGAGAAGAGACCAACACCCACCTCACCACAACCCCCTTTCAGGAAGTTGTAGAGAGTGATGAGGTCTCCCCTCAGCTTCCTCTTCTCCAGGCTAAACAACCCCAGTTCCCTCAGCCGGTCCTCATAAGACATGCTCTCCAGACCCCCCACCAGCTTCATTGCCCTTCTCTGGACACGCTCCAGCAACTCCATGTCCTTCCTTGTAGTGAGTGACCCGAAACTGAACACAGGATTCAAGGTGTGACCTCACCAGTGCCGAGTACAGGGGCACAATCTCTTCCCTACTCCTGCTGGCCACACTATTTCTGATACAGGCCAGGGTGCTGTTGGCCGCCTTGGCCACCTGGGTACACTGCTGGCTCATGTTCAGCCGGCTGTCAACCAGCACCCCCAGGTCCCTTTCCGCTGGGCAGCTCTCCAGCCACTCCTCCCCAAGCCTGTAGCATTGCATGGGGTTGTTGCGACCCAAGTGCAGGACCCGGCACTTGGCCTTGTTAAACCTCATACAATTGACCTCTGCCCATTGATCCAGCCTGTCCAGATCCCTCTGCAGAGCCCTCCTGCCCTCCTGCAGATCAACGCTCCCACCCAACTTGGTGTCATCTGCAAACTTACTGAGGGAGCACTCGATCCCCTCATCCGGATCATTGATAAAGATATTGAACAAGACCAGCCCCAGAACTGAGCCCTGGGGAACACCGCTTGTGACCGGCCGCCAGCTGGATTTAACTCTGCTCACCACAACTCTCTGAGCTTGGCCATCCAGCCAGTTCTTTACCCAGCGAAGAGTAAACCTGTCTAAGGCACCAGCCACCAGTTTCTCCAGGAGAATGCTGTGGGAGATGCTATCAAAGGCTTTACTAAAGTTCAGGGAGACAACATCCACAGCCTTTCCCTCAATCCACTAGGCGGGTCACCTGGTCATAGAAGGAGATCAGGTTGGTCAAGCAGGACCTGTCTTTCATGAACCCATGCTGGCCGGGCCTGATCCCTTGGTTGTCCTGCAGATGCCCTGTGAGCACTCTCAAGACGAACCGCTCCATGATCTTCCCTGGTACGGAGGTCAGGCCTGTAGCTCCCAGGATCCTCCTTCTGGCCTTTCTTGTAGATGGGCGTCACATTGGCAAGCCTCCAGTCTTCTGGGACCTTCCCTGTTAACCAGGACTGCCGAGAAATGGAGAGTGGCCTGGCAAGCTCCACCGCCAGCTCCCTCAGTACTCTCGGGTGGATCCCATCAGGCCCCATGGACTTGTGGGTGTCCGGGTGGTTTAACATGTCCTTAACTGCTTCCTCCTGGATTATGGGCGGGTTATTGTGCTCTCCATCCCCATCTTCCAGCTCAGGGGGCTGAATACCCTGCGGATACCTGGACTGGCTATTAAAGACCGAGGCAAAGAAGGCATTAAGTACCTCAGCCTTGTCCTCGTCCTTGGAGACAATGTTCCCCGCCATATCCAGTAAGGGATGGAGATTGTCCTTGCCTCTATTTTTGATGTTAATGTATTTGTAGAAGCATTTTTTATTATCTTTTGCAACTGTGGCCAGACTGAGCTCTAGCTGGGCTTTTGCCTTTCTAATTTTGTCCCTGCTTGACCTAACGAGATCCTTGTAATCTTCGTGAGTTGACTTCCCCTTCTTCCAAAGGTGATAAACTCTCCTCTTTTCCCTGAGTCCCAGCAAAATCTCCCTGTTCAGCCAGGCCGGTCGCCTTCCCCGCCAGCTCTTCTTAAGGCACATGGGGACCGCCTGCTCCTGTGCCTTTAAGATTTCCTTCTTGAAGACTGTCCAGCCTTCCTGGACCCCTTTGCCCTTCAGGACTGTCTCCCAAGGGACTCTCTCAACCAGTGACCTGAACAGGCCAAAGTCCGCCCTCCGGAAGTCCATGGTAGCAGTTTTGCTGACCCCTCTCCTTACTTCGCTCACAAATGAGAATTCTATCATGTCGTGGTCACTAAGCCCAAGACAGCCTCCAACCACCACATCTCCCACCAGTCCTTCTCTGTTTGTAAACAGCAGGTCCAGCAAGGCACCTCCCCTGGTGGGCCCACTTACCAGCTGTGTCAGCAAGTTATCCTCCACATACTCCAGAAACCTCCCAGATTGTTTCCTCTCTGCCGTGTCATACTTCCAGCAGATGTCCGGTAGATTGAAGTCCCCCACAAGAACAAGGGCCAGTGAATGTGAGACTTCTGCCAGCTGCTTATAGAATGTCTCATCCGTCTCTTCGTCCTGGTTGGGTGGTCTGTAACAGACTCCCAGCAAGATATCTGCTTCATTGGCCTTTCCCCTCATCCTTTACTCACAAGCACTCTAACTTGGTCTTCACAATCATTGATTTTTATGCAATCAAAACACTCCCTAACATACAGAGCCACCCCACCGCCTCTCCTTCCTTGCCTATCCCTTCGGAAGAGCTTATAGCCATCCATTGCAGCACTCCAGTCATGAGAAGCATCCCACCATGTTTCTGTGATGGCAACTAAGTCGTAGCTATCCTGCTGGACAATGGCTTCCAGCTCCTCCTGTTTGGTGCCCATGCTGCGTGCATTGGTGTAGATGCACCTGAGCTGGGCTATCGATTTCAACTCTGGCACGCCACCCCTAGGCTCAACTCTAGTGAGCCTGGTTTTATCCCCTCACCCCTTCAAATCTAGTTTAAAGCCCTCTCCATGAGCCTGCCAGTTCATAAGGAAGAATCCTTTTGCCCCTTGGAGTCAGTTGCACTCCATCTGCTGCGAGGAGGCCCGGTGCCGTGCCGTGTAAACCGCCCCGTGGTCAAAAAACCCAAAATTCTGATGACGGCACCAGCCCCTGAGCCATGTGTGGATCAGATGTGCTTTCCTGTTCCTTTCAGCGTTCCTCCCTGTCACTGAAGGGATTGATGAAAACACTACCTGTGCTCCCACTCCATCGACCAGTTGCCCCAGTGCTCTCAAGTCCTTTTTGACTGCCTTTGGGCTTCTTAGCGCAACCTCACTGTTGCCAACCTGCATGACCAACAGTGGGTAGTAATCAGTGGGCCGAACCAGACCAGGGAGTTTCCTGGTGACATCTCTCACCCAGGCCCCGGGGAGGTAGCAGACTTCCCTGTGAGTTGGGTCTGGTTGACACATTGGGCCCTCTGTACCCCTCAGAAGGGAGTCGCCTACGACAATCACCCTCCTTTTTTTCTTAACAGAGGACGTCTTGATGCGTGGGACTGGCTGACTCACCCTAGGCACCCCCTCGGACGGACCTTCGCCAGGGTCCTCATGTTCCTGTCCCTCATGTTCCAGAGCCCCATACCTGTTGTGTAAGGGAAGCTGGGACGGTGAGGGAGGCCAGGAGGGGATTCGCCGACCTGTCCGAGGAGGGACCTGCTTCCATTTCCCCTCATCTCTTAGGTCCCCTCCTTCTACCCAGCAGCAAGAGGGCAGGGGATCCCCTGCTGCTTCTGGAGCCTCCACCAGCTGCCCCTGCTTCAGGGACGACCAGGTGCAGCTCCACTGGTCTATCTCCCTCTCACACTCCCTAATGCTCCTCAGCCTCTCCACTTCCTCTTTCAGCTCTGCCACCAGGCTGAGCAGGTCGCTCACCTGGTCGCACCGCACGCAGGTGGTGTCCCTGTTGGTCTCTGGTACAACCGACAGGCTCAGGCACTCTTTGCAGCCGGATACTTGGACAGCCGCGTGCTTGAGTGGGAGCTCTGTCTGTGTCACCACATTCTTTCTGGCCACGGTTTTCAGCCGAGTGGCGACCGTGTCTGAGCCTCCTCTGGGAGGACGATGGCCACTTGTCAGAGAACCTCTAGTGCCGGGGGGGACACTGCACCCCGCCCGCATGCCTTCCCTGCACACCTTGCGAACTGACGCGCAAACCGACGCGCTACGTCCTTCTGACGCACCACGTCCTGTTTGCCCGCCCTGTTCATCGCGATCCGGGTTGCTTGTGCTTCCTGGGGCTGCTCTTGTAGGCGAGGGGCTTTGGTGGCCGCCGCCGCTCTGGGCCCCGCCCACGCTGAGCCAGAGCTGCCGCTCGCCAGGAGGCCGCTCCTGTGTGGTCCCTGAGGGCACTGTTAGCCCTGGCTGTCCCTGCCCACCCACCTCCCCTCAGGACTCTGGCCCACAGGGAGCCCCACTGCACCATGACTACAAAGTGAAGCTATACAGCGATTTGCAGCTAGCACGCAACAAAACAATTTTCATATTCACCAGAGCACCTAAGAAGTGCAGAAAAATCTGGCTACCATTTGCTCACTGATCTCCTCGTGAACTATGATAGTGTTGATTATGACTTTTAAATCCCTAAATAGGCTGAAGTTGGTCTATCAGAATGATTGCTTCAGTTTCTGTGCTCTCCTTGAATAACTGCAATCAGCTCAGACTTTCAAATTAAATCTTCTTCATTATAAAAGGCAAAGGGGAGGGGCAACCCCCAGTATCAATACAGGCTGGAGGATAAAGGGATCAAGAGCAGCCCTGCCAAAAAGGACTTGGGGGTACTGGGGATGAAAAGCTGCACATGAGCCAGTGATGTGCTTTCACAGTCCAGGCGGCCAACCATATCCTGGGCTGCATCCAAAGTAGCATGGCCAGCAGGTCAAGGGAGGTGATTCTGCCCCTCTACTCTGCTCTGGTGAGACCCCACCTGGAGTACTGTGTCCAGCACAGGAAAGACATGGACCTGTTGGAGTGGGTCCAGAGGAGGGCCACCGAAATGATGAGATGGATGGAAGAACTCTCTGTGAAGAAAGGCTGAAAGAGTTGGGGTTGTTCAGCCTGGAGAAGAGAAGGCTCCAGGGAGACCTTATGGCAGCCTTTCAATACTATAAAGGGGGCTTATAAGAATGATGGGGACAAACTTTTTGGCAAGGCCTGTAGCAATAGGACAAGGGGTAATGGTTTTAAGCTGAAAGAGGGTAGATTTAGGTTGGACATAAGGAAGAAATTTTTGACGATGAGGGTGGTGAAACACTGGCACAGGTTGCCCAGAGTGGTGGTAGATGCCTCATCCCTGGAAAAATTCAAGGTCAGGTTGTACAGGGCTCTGAGCAACCTGATCTAGTGGAAGGTGTCCCTGCTCACTGCAGGAGGGTTGGACTAGGTGACCTTTAAAGGTGCCTTCCAACCCAAACTATTCAATGATTATATGATTTATTAATGCTTTATTTATATACTAACTTCTGTAGGCACGTTTCCACAATGCTTGTTTCACTTAAAAATACAGTTTTCATTCATCTTATGCATTTATGGCTGTTTTCTTTGACTGTATGAAGATAACTACACTATTCCTTCTGGTCATAGTAATGAGGGACTGGAAGAACCAGCTTAGCCTTGGAGGGCTAATAGTCTTCCAGGCACACCTTCCTCCTGCATCCATTTTTTTCTGCCTCTTTCCATTAAAAGTTAGTCTTGGAATTTACACATTACCTACATTGTGGCAACAAAGGGCTGCACTGGTGTTTTATCACTCCTGAGTTAAATCGGTCTGATCAAAAGACATCCTGTAAAATCTCAGCATAGTTTATCACTGGCTGCTGGGAAAAAATCATGACTCATGCATTATGTATGCATCATTACTTGTGATGTGCAAGCAGTTAACTGTTCCTGTGTAAACAGCATTTATATCTGAATCTTAGCCATAAACCTGTCCCTCAAATGTGAACAGATGAACAAAGTGATTTTGTTTCCATTAAGGAATATTGACGAAGTATGGAAATTATGATGACACAACTACAAATCATAGCACAGAATACTGACTCTGTGTAGCCTAAACATCCTCCTCACTCAGCTAAGAAGGTGTTGAGGCATGGTAGGAAAGTGGTCCTTAGTTACCTAAGAACAATGAGAAACTGTCTCAAAAACATGTAATTTTTTTTTATCATTCAAAAGACTTAAAGTATCATAAATGTCTCAAAAAGAATAAAGAAGGAATAAAAGAAAGAAAGAAAAACCTTCACACTAAGAAAAGCTTCTTGAAAAATTCTTTCAGGAACTGAAAATTGGGATTTAGAAGAGGGTATCTCCACGTTTTCCTACCATGCCACTGTAAGGAGGCTAAAACATAAACGGAGAGAGGTTTAAACAGATGTTCTAGAATATTGGCTGAAAACTTCTGAATGCTCAGAAAACAAGCAACGGTTGACTTTTTCAGAAAGATTCCAGTTACATTTAGCAGTATTTTCATTTAAAAAAGGACACTAATACTGATTTTTGACATCTCCATCTGAGAAGACTTTTTCTGCTCTGGGCTGTTCAGTCTGTGTTTTGGCAACACATCTTGTTTTTCTGGCTTGGCCATATAGTACCTCACAAATAGAACAAGTTTTTAACTCCTTATAGAATATCTGAAAGAACTTATGATAAATGCAACTAGGTCCCTTTTGATTTCCCTATCAAATTATATAGTGTAGCACCAACAAGACTTGGTTTAGGGAACATGGTGGCACTGGATTGATGGTTGGACTTGATGATCTTGAAGGTCCTTTCCAACCTTAGTGATTCTGTGATTCTGTGATTCTGTGAAGATGCCTTCTGCTTAGCAAATATTTGAAATTCTGAAGTAGTTTTTTTATTTCTAAATCAGTTCAGAGATAAATTCAGAGAATTATGGGATAGACAATCTTGATCTTTCTATGCAGGGGTATATAAATAGAGATTTCAGAAACCAGCATGAATTAATTATGGATCTAGAATTAATTTTTAATATTGTCCACTGTCCTCTGAGTAAAGTTTATCTTCTCAATATCTATCTATTTAGTAAGTACATCTACTTGTAGACCAAGATAATGTTTCATGTTGTTTTCATATTTATTAGTTTTTGTGATCACTTGGAGTAGTCTCTGATGATACATGCTATTAAGAGGTATCTTTAAGATGTCCAAAACCAATGTGACCTTTCTTTTTTTTCCAGCAAACTTTCTCAGCGTTACAGTTGGGGGATAATGAAATGAGAAGAAAAATACATGTAGGTAAATCCCCTGAAAACTTCCAAGCAAGAAAGTAGAATAAACTGAAAAAAATAAGGCAAATTGCACCAAAGGAAAACACGGGGAAATAACATGACAGCATGTAGGAACTAATACAGCCTTTTTCTCAAAGAAGCTGTATAATCAATTTTAGTAGGGATGGCAGCAGAGATCCTAAATACTCACAATCTACTTCACGGTAGTATTGTGTTCATAAGGACTGCACGTCTTTGTACCTGTCACTCTACTTTTTTTTTCCAGAATAAATTACCATACAATTCAAACAGATATGGTACTAAAATAATTTCAAGAAGATCAATTCATGTTATACAGAACTCTCCAAAATGAGCTGTATAGGACAACTTAAAAACATGTAATGCTGAAAGAATGTTTCAACATTGAAGTGTGAAGTTTTGAAGACGACAGCTCCAGTCAAGTCGAATAACAACAAGGGTCTATCAAGTTATACATCTTTCCTAATGTAATCAATTAATCTTTTCATAAACTTCACATTAAGAGAAATATTAGGAAAGAAAGTTTTATGGGGAGTAGGGTAAATACACTGTTCTACAAAGTTAACACCGAGTACTTTTTTTTGTTCTGGCTTTACATTTAAATTAAGCATCTGTCTAACTGCACTCTAGTCTCTGGGTTTATTCTCATCTGAGTACATTGCACCCTACTACACAGACTGGTCACTTCAGGTTTTAGTATTTGGTATACTGTAGTTCTGATCACAGAAATTTACTGCCAATTCATTGAAGGAAGTAGCTATTAGAAAAAAATGTCTCAAACTTCATCTGAAACATGAAAAAAAACCATGAAAAGAAGAGGTACTCTAATGTCCATTAATGTGTATGACCTGCAACTAGAGGAAACACATTGTCTTCTTTAGATCTTCTGCTACTGAAAGAAATATAAGCTATACTGGACTAAAATGATCGCTACTATGATCTACAGTATTACCTCTGTACACACAGTTTCTATGTTTGGTTAAGAAAAACAAAAGATAAAAAGTCATTATAAGTTTCTTTGAATATATGTTAATTACATCTTCATTGTACGTTTCCTTGAAATAATTCTGTAATTCGGAACATGCTTTGTTTAATGCAGAATTTTTGTGTGTGGATTATGGGATGTGAAAGGGAAAGAGATAATACACATTAGATCATTTGCTACATTTTTTCTGCCATCACTGTGCTGACAGCTGCACAACTATTCACCTCCTGTTGTATAATCAGAAGACTGTAGGGGCTGCTTTAACTTGCGCTACCTGTTAAAAATACCAAAGGGTAAATACGGATGCAAGGGATTACTGATCTGTTGAATGTATTTCATTAACATTACTGTGTACGAACACCCCACCTCAGGATGTATTTAAAGAACTCTTGTCTGTTTGGAGAGGCTTATACTCTTTTCTGCCTTTGGAGAAGTGCAAAGGTGGCATAGATCTGGCAAGGAACAGGCCCCATTTGTAGCAACACCACTAACACAGCAGATAGATAATAGACATAATACCTAACAAATGCATTTTATGTTTGTTGAACAATACTTTATATATATATGCTTTTGAAACAGACATGAAACAGTAGCTCAAAATCAGTAATTAATGCCCATGATCAAATATCACGTAATAGCTTACATAAATTTTTTAAGTTAACTGCGTACATAATGCACATTCTCAAACTAACTCCTCTGTGATTTCTACTCTCTTTGAAATTCATAGCTTCAAAAATATCCTTCATATCTACTTGACTGCACAGTGAAAAATGCAAAATAATTGTAAATTTGTTCATCAAACTTTTTTAAAACTAAAAAGTAATGGTTGACTTTTACAAGATTACAGTAAGATTTCTAATTGGTGTAAAGAGGTCTGACTTCATTAACATTAACTGAAGATACAGCTACTGGACTATTGTCGAAACAAAGAATCAGTTAACATATACTTGCATTCTTTTTCCTCGACATGGTTTTCAGTTAAAACACTTTCATTTATTTTTTGTATACGTACTTTGAACTCCATGGGAGCGAACTATTTTCCAGGTTTCTGAGGCTATCTCTTTTACATCCACTTGGTAATGATGAATGGGCACACCTCCATGTGAATCTGGCTTATTGAACGAAACTTTGGCAGTGGTTTGTGACAGCTCTATCACTCGTACTCCATAAGGATTTGATGGCACATCTAAAAAAGTACAAGCATCAATTTAACAATCAGCAGCAACTAGACAGACCTAAACAGTTGATAATCTACTCCAAAAAGTCTCCTTTACATCTTGAAGGGGGAAAAAAAATTTGAATTTGATGTAATAATGTTTGTGTTAGATAAACAACCATTCTAATACAGAGCTGTAAGAAAACCACATTTACTTTCTTGTATGCTAAAGTTATGCAAAAACATTTTCCATTTCTGTATTTCTTTTATAATACGATCTTTTTAATAGCTAATGTCGTCATAGGCAAATGTAAGAGATTAGTTTGTTTACTGTATAATTATGTAAAAGAGAATAACAAACTTTAAACCAAATTTAACATGAGGAAGAGTTATGGCTAAATAGATCATTAAGAGTCTGAATTCTTCTAAATAAGATTATGACAAAAAAGTGTAGAAATAATTTGGCCGTTTTTGTGAAACTCCAGAATACAGCAGAAAATATGAATCCTTTTTTTCGTTTTTTGAAAGACTGGATTCCAGGCTGTCGTGGTTTAACGCCAGCGGGCAACTAAGCACCATGCAGCCGCTCGCTGACTCCCCCACAGTGGGACAGGGGAGAGAATCGGAAGGGTAAATGTGAGAAAACTCATGGTTTGAGATAAAGACAGTTTCCAATTCTCTCCTCCATCCCACTGTGGGAGAGTGAGCGAGTGGCTGCGTGGTGCTGAGTTGCTGGCTGGGGCTAAACCACGACACAAGCTACTAGCAAGGAACATTAATGGAAGGTTTCTATTCTCTTTTCAGTTTAAGAAATAATTTGTGCAATTGGTTGGAAGAAACATTTGCTTTGAAATAAAAAGCAAGTGCATATCATTCAAAGTAGAAAAGAACTATGAAAATAAAGCTGGTGTCTGTAGGTGTTGAGATGTTAGATAAGAAACAAAAGCAAAAAATAAACCTTAGGGTCAGCACACCTTTAAAAATAGAAACATTATATTACTTTTACACTGTATGACAGAACTAACACATAGAAGACAAATTAATTATTGTACATTTTAAAGTATTTAATCAAATTATAATTAGAAAAAATTATATTGAAAATACTAGGAAGAATTTTAGTTCTGTGGACCAGAGACCGGGGATTTGAAACACCATCCAAAATTTCTCTTCTGATACATTGGACAATTATTTACATATTTGCTTACAGATCTCACATTGCTTTTGTCTCTAAGATAGTTTTATAGGGACATGCAAGAATTTGAGCCAGAGCCTATCATTTCCTTAGTGGATACTGAACCATTGACATAAAATGTAGTCTTTGTTGAAGGGCTGTCAGACAGTTGGAATAAAAAGAGAATCAACCTGAGCTTCACTCAGTATTGGTACTTGAATGCAGATGAGCAAAAATTACTACAAAATATTAAAGAATGGATTTAAGGACATATTCACCCCTGAATTCTCAGGAAAAGGACACCTGCCAAAGCTGCTCTAAAGGGGCTGATTTGTACAAACTTTTAATAGCCAGGCACCTCAATTTTTCCAGAAAAATTTTCTAACAGTTTTCAGAGTTGGATATCTTAATATCAAACCTCTGTGAATTCTTACACTTAGCATTTGTGAATATAGGTTTCCTGAAACTTCGAATGCTTGGTGCTCATTGGGTTAAAACCAGCATGGATTTATTTACAAAGACGAATGATTTTAATATCTTTCACTACACAACTACATGAATCCATGACGTTAAAGATTTGAGTAGAATGCAAATCTTGGCTTGAAGGATTCAAACCTTCAAATCCTTTCTTATTCGAGGAAACATTCATTTCACCAGGATATAGGATTTTGCAGGATATTGTCAGCCGCCTTAGTGAAGCTGTATTACTCTGCAGAAAGGAATTAAAGATTGATGGTATGACAGAACATGACCAAATGTAACCAGTGTTCTATGCATCCAGGAGAACACAGACCTGGGTTTTGAATCTTTTTCTAAATTGATCAAAAAGTTGGGGTTTTTTTAGAAAAAAGAAAATATGTTCAAAAACCTGTACAGATTTTTTCTGTGATCACATGGAAAAATTAGTTATGTGAGTTGCTTGCTTGCTCTGATCCCAACATCAGAGGAGGATGAGGATTAGCTTGTGTCCCCTCTCCTGCAGATTGTCATTACAGCTGAAGGGAATTCCTGCCCCCCCCCCCCCCCACTAGTGACAGTACCTTAAGTACCATTCTCTGTACAGATTCTTTCTCTGCCTAGCTCAAATGACTGTTCTGAGAGGGGTGGGAAAAATCCAACATAGTATGGGATTTGTTTTCTATGATGTAAAGGTCACTTAGCGATAGCACAGATTCGGGTATACTTTCTTAGAAGTCCCACTGCTATCTTTGTTGTCGTTATACTTCTGTCAAAACAAGGGATAATCTACCAAAAGTTCAGCCTTCAAATTAAAATGAGTCATTAAAAAAACAAGTATCAGACTTTTAGTCAACTTCTTCTTCTTGCCATAGTGTCTATTCCTCTGTTCAGTATGTGACTGTATTCATGTATGATGTTAAAGAATTTCTTAAAAATAGTAAAAAAAAAATTCCCCCAATCATAAGTGCAAAATTGCACTTTACATGTTTTTTACTCAGCACACAAAGCTAGTTAGCACAAATGAACTTTGTGAAACATTGGCCTAAATTAAGTAGTATTGGTTTGGTTCCAAAAACATTATTGCAGCTGATAGAGAAGTACACACAGAATTATGAGTACATACTTATCTCCACCGATATGTAAATGCTCTTTCAAGTCTATTACTATTATTACCCAACCTGTTCAATAAATGACCACAATTTATCATTGGGGATTTTCTTTCCAAGCTTTTTTTTTTATAATTTTATGGAATAAAATAATTTTCATTCTGAGACTTTAGCAGTCCTGATGTAAATGGAGAAAAGGAAGTGATGGTGTGAAAGTAAGTAGTAAGGTCAGAGATTTATCCTCCAGTTAGCTCTTGTCTTCTGTCTCCTGTCAATATGTTTTGAAGAACATTAAGTTTGAAATCCATCATCAGAGTTGTATTGATGTAGCTAATTTATAAACTATGTTCACCGGCTATTAGTATGGTTTCTGCCAGCAGTTGATCCTGTTAACTTAGTCACTGCAAGTCTCTGTGCTAAGCTGCAGTTCCAGGCGTGATGTGGTGAGACCAGAATCTCAACTTTCATCAAAAATAAAGTATCCTTCTAGGTGCGAAGATTGAAAAAAAAAAGATTGAGGCAGAATATTTACCTGAACTTTTAACCCCTTTACCATCCCAGAATAGGAGAAAGAAGGGGAAAAGGAAGTCTGGGATGAGTAATGCCATGAGAGCCTTAGAGGTGAATCATGGTTTACTTTTTAGGGGCTCTGGATTCAGTCAAGCTGTACACTGCTATGTGCAAAATATACATTAATATTTAAAGAAAAAAGTTACTTGAAAAATCGAGTTAGCTCTCTGTGTCACAACCTTAGCATTTACCATTTTAAGATAATAAATTATCTATTCCAACAACATAGTCCTAGACTACTGATCGCCATATGATTTTCTATTTATCTATACAAAAACATTTGAAATAATGATACAGAGATCTCAAGAGAAAGGAAAAATGCTTTGCTAGTTAATAATATCTCCCTGCATACTGATATTCCACATAAACTATGGCTAAAAGAGACCTGGGCAAATCTAGGAATATCTGTGCTCACCTCAGGCTCTGAAAGCCATTGGACAATCTGCCAAGCTCACCTGGCTTGCCAAAGCCTACGCCTGTCGTAGAGAAAAAACAGAGTATAAGGAGACTACTAAAATAAAAGTTGTGGTTGTGACGTGAAGTAATTAATTTGAAGTGGAAAGAAATGAAAAAGACCATGGCTCTTTTTTGCATTCTACATGTTACTCACACCGCAATTTAAATGCTTAAGCAATGAAAAAGGAGGTTGTCAACCATGTGGTATTTTTAAGAGCTGATCACCACAAGTCAATAAGTGCTGAAGTTTCTCAGCATTTACCAGTAATGGCCAGTAGCTTTCAGTGTGAAACCTTAAATAGTCTGCAGTTACTGTTTTGAAAGGTTTAAATGAAAGTGTCTGGAATTCAGGCTGACTCAGTAGCTCTGTATAATTTTAGTGAACAGATATAATTTTTCTGTCATAAAAAATGGTATAGTAGCAAATGGCATCTAAATTCTGAAATAAATATTTTTCTATCATCAATAAGAATAATTTCTTAAGGAGGGCAACAGGAATAAAGATAATGGAATTGTGACAGTATGATCACTTTTTAACTAACTGTAACTTTAAAAAAAAAGGCTAGTTTGATTCTGCTGAAAACCAGCAAAGCGGAAAAATGGAATACACCATGAAGCAACAAGTCATTCCTGCAGAATTTTAAGAGAAAACTATTCAGTAAAATGATCATTATTTGTAAAATTTACCCTAGCAGCATACTTTGCTTAATATTGTCTCCCAGCTAGAAATAATACCTATTTTTCTCTGACAGAGCCACTGCAAAAGTGTGCTATGCCCTAGTATTAGTATTTAAAATCAAAATCAGAAGGGAATCCAGGCTGTATTGAAATGCATGAAAAAATTTTATAGGCTTTAATATGGAAAGTATCAATCATTAGGGCTTCCTAATCTACCAAAGTAAAGCAACAGAGGTAGTAAAACCAGGAAGAAGCTGCATTTGACATTTTATACCTGTAATTATTATTTTGGTTTTATCCTCCATCTCCCTGGTTTTCACTTCTAGCTTATGCCAGTTTAAGTGCAAACCTTGTAACAGTGAACTACATCTGTTATTTGCTGTTGGGTTTTTTTTTTCCCCAAAAGTCTATTTAGGTGCAAATGTTAAAAATATCAATCTTCCACGATACTGAATATGATGCATTACACTACTGTAAGTAGTGCCTAGCATAATGGAGCCCTGACACACCCAAACCCAGTGTTTCCAGCCCCACATAAATACTACCCTACAAATGCCTTATGTTAAGGATACCTGTTCATTATTATTACTTCAAATTCTTCATTTGTTCTGTTTTCTGCATTTCATATAATTATATACAATGTCCGTCTACAGTTCATGATTTACATAATAACTTACCATAATTCTGTATTCATTACATATTCACCAAATATACCCTGATTTTCCTCTTTGTGTTTATAACTTCAATACTTTTTTTAAGTGTTCATCAAGTTTTCTGAAGAATTGCCTGAAAAATGTTAAGCAAACTGTTGCAAAAGTGGAGAATAGTAAGTTGTTTCAAAAACTGGCATCAGTAACATCTCTGATATTAGTTGTATTAAAAATCCAAAACAGGATTACAGCTTGTATGGAGGTATTTGCTCTCACTTGCGTTTTCAGGGGCTCTCATGTGAGAATTTGCTGAAATACAATGTATAATGAAAATACCATGTTCTTTTTCAATTAATAATGAGAATTACTTTGTATTAAAATCTAATTAATTATTTATAAAAGCAGGATAGAAATACATAGCTAAAATAATCATCATGCAGTATCATGCATGGGATGATGGGATACTGTTTTGCAAATCTAAGAGAAAAATCAGCAGATACAGAATATCTGCTGAGATGCTTTCATATGTATACATACCTTTATGAAAAAACAGTGCACAGCAATAACCACAACTTGAGTTCCTATGTTTTCATTGGCATAATTGTTCTATTTTCTTATCTTTTTCTGTCCTGAGAGATAAGACAGCAGAGGGATGCAAGTGGGATTTTTCCTTCCCTTTCCCACCATTTATCTTCATGGCTTTAAAAGAAAGACTTCTAGTGGCAAGTCCTCTGTTTTTGAGAGGAATTTAGAAATTATTCTAGCAGCTCTCACATTTTACTTTGCTGCTTTTCCCCGCCAGTGAAGCCTCGCATGTAACAAATCTTAGAGATGATACTCCAGAGAAAAGTGTAACACCTAGCCCAGCAGGACAGGCAGAACCACTGCTGCTGTCAAATCAAGAGATGCACGTGTTGCTCCGAAGAGAAGACATGCTACTGAAGAGAAACAGATTGACTAAAATCAGAGGGTTACGCGCAGTCCTTTTGTTTGATGAATTTAATGTAACTCTGCAAATCCTATGCCAGTCATGAATATTTAGAAAAAAAAGTCCTGAGCTTTTTAAAGGGCTAAATCTACTTCCTAAATTAAATGATGGCAAAAGTAATACACACATAATAGATACAGTTTACCTATTCAAATCAATGCTAACTTCCTACAAGTCTTGAATCTCTTAAATAGAGACAGAATAGTTGGTATAGAAATTGATTGTGTTTTTCCTTAAAGCTTAGAGCTTTTCTATTACTACCTCAATTTTGAACGTCACAGGGAATATTAATTTTTCATATTTAATGCCATGTGTAGTACTGATGAGCTGCTACAGTCATAATTTTAGACCTATTACAGAAACTCACTGTTCAAGTAATTCCACTGAAATAAATAGGATGAACCAGATAAATGATTATGAACATGCCTGAAGATTCTAGAGACTGTTCTCTTCTGGAATTTCTTTTCACAAAAAATAAAATTATTTTCAGTATGGATTAGATTGTGTGAGTCCTTACACCGAGAAAAGTTTTCCAAGGTAGAAAGTAAAGAATGTATTGCGTGACATAAGGACTTAGATGGGACTAAGGATAGTTACACGTAAAAGGAAGAGGTAATATATTTCTCATTAGTTGCATGTAGCTATCAGAAGAAGATCAGATTTGCAACACAGCTAATACCCCAAAAAAGTTGTAAAATGAAGAGGAATGGATCTTCTGGATGATGTAAAATTTTGCCACATAGAAATCTGCTCTTTTCTCAATAAAACTCCCACATTTTCCTATTTTAGGAAGCTCAGATCTTTTGACCACTATTCAAAGAAAAAAAAATAGTACAGTATTCATGGTACAAGCGTGTGCTAGTCCTTTAGAGGTAATGGGAAAAACTTTCAATGCTGTGTACAACTTCCAAGCAATTTCTTAATAAACAACTGTTTTTTATAACTCCTGAGACACCAAAAGAAAATAATTACCCTATTGAGCAAAAGTATAAAAATTAAAACACCAGGCCAGGTGAGAGAGCCTCCCTATGACTGGATGTGGACATTTCAGCAACGCACCTCCAAAGGTCCTCCTAGTAGGTCTCCAAAGAGTTTATTTTCTTATTTAAAAAGAAAAAAACCCCAACAACAAAGGTTACAGCTGAAATTCAGGATAATTAAAAATACACAAGTCCTCTTCTAAAAAAAAAGACATATACCAGACTTTATTTCTACCTGTCCCCTTCAATATGTATCAGCCAGTCTGGCAGTATTGTATGACCTGAAAGTTACATGATGAAAATGGCCCATAACAATGTATCACAAGGGGTGCGTAGCTTTCAGTATAGCTGTACTTTTGTTACTGTAAACTGCACTATAACTCCCTAGACATCATTAAAGCTGGAACATTTTGCATCATCTAAGTATGTAGATCCAAATGTTGGGAGACCTCAAAGGCTGCTGAACAAGCATTATTCCATATGACAAGGAAATATAATTGAAAGAAATGCTAAGAAACTCATTTACTCTCAGTTAATAGTTATTTCTGCCAAAGAACAAACATACAGTCATATTTTTATATTTGCCTAAACAACAACAGATGGACCTAAAAATATTCAGAAGTTCTGTAACAATTGGTTGTTGAACATCTCAGAGTTTAAATTAATTCAATCTAGTGCTCTGGGTCAAATTCTGCTTTTAAATAACTAAACATGCAGATCAAGATAGAAATTCTTTGCTGAACTATTTCAGTCTTTTCTCATCCTTGGTCTATCAATAAAATACCATGGAGAAAAAGGAAAAAATGTTTTCCTAATTCTTTCTTATTTTTACTGCCTGCCATACATGTCTCTCCACTGAAGTAATGAAAATACACTGTTATAAACGTAGGATGTAATAAGGTCAAAGGAAAAAAAGTTAGACTAACTCCGTTTTTTCAGATTTCAGAAGGATTTAAAATTAAATCCAAAATTAGATTCATATTCTGAGGGAACTGGTTTACTTCACTTTATATTGCAACTCAACTTTTACAGAATTAAAAGTGACTGCAAACATTCCATTGCAATAAAATAAACAAAGAAAAGTATGTCTGAAGTTAATTTTGATTAAAATAGAAAAAATATTTAAATAAAAAACCCCAACTTTTTAACTTACCAGCTTGACCAAGTGTATACTCCTGATATCTTGTTCCTATTCTGTTTGTGGCTGTACAGTTATACCGTCCAAAATCACTGTCAGATGTGGGAGCAATCTTTAAAATGAATACAGTTTGTAAATATTAGTTTCTAATTAAATATTTTTTTTTAAAAAATCAGAAACGCAAAACTGTCCTCCTTAACCAATATGCAGATGTGTTCTTGCTTCAGCCTGTCTAGTATTTTCTCCAAATAGAGATCAAAATACACCCTTTTTCATGTTAAACCTCCCCTTCACAATTTCAAAAGATGAAATCAAATAGTGGAAAACAGTGACATTGTTTATCTTTAAAATTTCACTTTTAAGCAAGAAAAAAATCTAAAAAACTTCATATTTTTTTCAGACACTATTTGCATAAACTGATATTTTGACTGAAATATGTAAGGAAAGGACTGAAAGTTGCTAATTCCTATATATGATGCGAGAATAATATTTTACTTCTTGTTGTTTTGCAGGATTCACAATAAACCAGACATTTGGAGGGAGGAGGGAATAAGATGTAAGGCATGTGGCTCAACTGTAAAGTCAGGTGGTAAGGTTCTAAGACAGAACAAATAGATACCACGGGGAGCTAATGCCTTATTGAAATCCAGCTTGCCTGACCAACTGTTTCAGGTGACAGAAAAACAGAAGAGCACTCAGAGAACCACACACTGTAAAGCATATTTTAAGTTTTACGTAAAATAGGAAGAAAAATAACTAAAGATGAACTTCAAACAACAGTGAGAGTCTGTCCCTTGACATATATAACCTGTACTACAAGAAATGAGGTTACCTGTCTGGACTTTAGGAAAAACACATGGGTTTTTTTCAGTACACTGTACACCTCTTGCTTAGGATCTGAAGTAGGTCTCGCATTCTGATTAGCTCTATAGCTTCTCAACCTTTTTTCCCATGGCAACTGTCCTGGTTTCAGCTGGCAACAGCAACTGAGAAGCTTATGCTCAGATATAAGCCTGATTATAGACAGAAATGGAGAAGAGTAACTTCCACACCTGTGGAGGAAGACAGTATGTCATCCCTGTAACAGGTGAGACCAGCGCTGGAGATACTAGTTACACGTTGTTGTGAAGAGATTAATTAAGGACCATGATTTGCTATACGCTATTGCCAAGTAGTTCACTGTTTAGTTAAATTAATAAAGTAAACAGATAATTAAGGTCCACTCTTTGTCTTCTGTCTTTCTCAGGTTCTGTTCTTCCATGTACCTTTTAGATAACAGAAGTTCTTATTTGTCCAAAGCCTCCATGAGAAAACAGTTGTTATCAAACCTAATTGCATTTTATTTTTATTTACCTTTCTGCTTTGTTCTTCACTGAAGACACACAAATCTTTCATATATACCAAGCTTGACCAGGTAGTCACTTTAATTTTTAGCATTAACCTGATGGGTTAGTTTTATATTAAATTATATATTTATTTACTTGCAAGAAATACAAGTTACATTTTTGTTCACTGCAAATAGAAAACTTAGCACGAGCCATGCAAATGAGGTTTTTTTTCAAACTGCTCACAAGAAATGTGGAGATAAATAAGTTCATAAATAGTTTTATAGAATCATAGAATAGAATCATAGAATGATTAAGGTTGGAACAGACCTGTAAGGTCAGCAAGTCCAACTGTCAACCCAACATCACCATGCCCACTAAACCATGTCCCAAAGTGCCACATCTACATGTTTTTTGAACACCTCCAGTGGTGGTGACTCTACCACCTCCCTGGGCAGCCTGCTCCAATGCCTGACCATGCATTCAGTAAAGAAATTTTTCCTAATATCCAATCTAAACCTCCCGTGGTGGAACTTGAGGCCATTTCCTCTCATCCTATCGCTAGTTAGTTGGGAGAAGAGACCAACACCCACCTCACCACAACCCCCTTTCAGATATGGGGCTCAGCCTCCTCTTCTCCAGACTAAAGACTCCCAATTCCCTGGGCTGCTCCTAACATTTGTTCTCCAGATCCCTCACCAGCTTTATTGCCCTCCTCTGGACACGCTCCAGCAACTCAACGTCCTTCCTGCAGTGAGGGGCCCAAAACTGAACACACGATTCGAGGTGCTACCTCACCAGTGCTGAGTACAGGGGCACAATCTCTTCCCTACTCCTGCTGGCCACACTATTTCTGATACAGGCCAGGGTGCTGTTGGCCTTCTTGGCCACCTGGGCACACTGTTGGCTCATGTTCAGCTGGCTGTCAACCAGCACCCCCAGGTCCTTTTCTACTGGGCAACTTTCCAGTCAGTCTTCCCCAAGCCTGTAGCATTGCATGGGGCTGTTGTGACCCAAGTGCAGTACCCGACACTTGGCCTTATTAAACCTCGTACCTTTGACCTCAGCCCATTAATCCAGACTGGAGATCAGGTTGGTCAAGCAGGACCTGCCTTTCATGAACCCATGCTGGCTGGGCCTGATCCCTTGGTTGTTCTGCACATGCCCTGTAAGTGCCCTCAAGATGAACCGCTCCATGATCTTCCCTGGCACTGAGGCTGACAGGCCTGTAGATCTCAGGATCCTCATTCCGTCCCTTCTTCTAGATTGGCATCACATTGGCAAGGCTCCAGTCATCTGGGACCTCCCCTGTTAACCAGGATCAGGGGGCTGAATACCCTGTGGATACCTGGTCTGGCTATTAAAGGCTGAGGCAAAGAAGGCATTAGGTACCTCAGCCTTTTCCTCATCGTTGGTGACATTGTTTCCCCCCACATCCAGTAAAGGATGGAGATTCTCCTTGGCTCTCTTTTTCTTGTTAATGTATTTGTGAAAACATTTTTTTGTTATCTTTTACAACCGTGGCCAGATTGAGCTCTAGCTGGGCTTTTGCCTTTCTGATTTCCTCTCTGCATGACCTACAAGGTCGCTGTACTCTTCTTGAGATGACTTCCCCTTCTTCCAAATGTGGTAAACTCTCCTTTTTTTCCTGAGTCCCAGCAAAAGCTCCCTGTTCAGCCAGGCCCGTCATCTTCCCCGTCAGCTCCTCTTGCGGCACATGGGGACCACCTGCTCCTGCATCTTTAAGATTTCTTTCTCAAAGACTGTCCAGCCTTCCTGGACCCTTTTGCCCTTTAGGACTGTCTCCCAAGGGACTCTCTCAACCAGTGACCTGAACAGGCTGAAGTCTGCCCTCCAGAGGTCCATGGTAGCAGTTTTGCTGATCCCCCTCCTTAGTTCACCAAGAATTGAGAATTCTATCATGTTGTGGTCGCTAAGCCCAAGACGGCCTCCGACCACCACATCTCCCATCAGTCCTTCTCTGTTTGTAAACAGCAGGTCAAGCAGGGCACCTCCCCTGGTGGGCTCACTTAGCAGCTGTGTCAGGAAGTTCTCTTCCACACACTCCAAGAACCTCCTAGATTGTTTCCTCTCTGGTGTGTTATACTTCCAGCAGATGTCCAGTAAATTGAAGTCCCCTACAAGAACAAGGGCTAGCGATTGCGAGACTTCTGCCAGCCACTTGTACAATGCTTTGTCTGCCTCTTTGTCCTGGTTGGGTGGTCCATAATGGACTCCCAGCAGGATATCTGTGTTGTTGGCCTTCACCCTCATCCTTACCCATAAGCACTTGACATTGTCATCACAATCATTGAGCTCTATAAAATTGAAACACTCCCTAACATACAGAGTCACCCCACCGCCTCTCCTTCCATGCCTATCCTTTCTGAAGAGCTTATATCCATCTGTTGCAGCACTCCAGTCATGACAGTCATCCCACCATGTTTCTGTGATGGCAACTAAGTCGTAGCTGTCCTGCTGCACAATGGCTTCCAGCTCCTCATGTTTGCTGCCCATGCTGTGTACATTGGTATAGATACACTTGAACTGGGCTATCAATTTCACCACCAACATCACGTCACCCCTAGGTTCATCTCTCGTGAGCCTGGTTTTATCCCCTTCCCCTTTTGAACCTAGTTTAAAGCCCTCTCAATGAGGCCTGCCAACTCTTGAGTGAGAATACTTTTCCCCCTTGGAGATAGCTGAACTCTACCTGCTGCCAGCAGGCCTTGTGCCATGTAAACCTCCCCATGGTCAAAAACCCCAAAATTCTCTTGATGGCAGCAGCCTCTGAGCCACGTCTTAATCAATCAGGTTTGTTTTCCTTTTAGTGGTTGTCCCTGCCACTGAAGGGATTGAGGAAAACACTACCTGTGCTCCTGATCCTTCAACCAATCGCCCCAGCACTCTGAAGTCCCTTTTAATTGCTTTTGGACTTCTTTGTGCAACCTTGTCACTGCCAACCTGCATAACCAACGGCGGATAGTAATCAGTTGGCCAAACCAGACCAGGGAGTTTCCTGGTGACATCTCTCACCCGGGCCCCAGGGAGGCAACAGCCTTCCCTGTGGGTTGGGTCTAGTCGGCATATTGGGCCCTCTGTTCCCCTCAGAAGGGTCACCTATGAAAAGAATGTTTTTCATTTAAAAAGAGCTTTACTTACTAAATTGTAAGTCTTATCCTTAAGTGCACTCTGTAGTACTTTCAATGGTGCCAAAGTGAGGAAGAAATTAATTAATGTCACCCCGTTCATTTCCATTTTACACCTTACCTCTAGAATCAGCTTTCTTCCTGTACTGTATGTCTTCAGATGTGTTGTATTTTTTACCGGTAGAACTAATCTTCCTCTTCTCCACTGAACTGAGGCAGATGGATTTGCTAGCACTTCACAGCTTATATTGATGGGATTGCCTTCCCAGGAGTAATACATGGTTTGATTTGACACAAATGTTGGAGCATCTGAAAAAAGGAAGTAATACATAAAACATATTAACTGTTTTAGTAAAATAAGCCATATACCCCTACCCAAGCATTCATGTTCACATAGAAGTTTCAATTGATTGCTCTATCAATTTATTACAGACCATGAATATACCAGTATTCAACCTTGAGGTTCTTGAGCCTTTATTTTGGTAGTTCTCTCCTCTCCTGAAACTGTTTCAGCTGAAATTCTCAGGAAGACAATACCTGCTAATTATATTTAGCATTAGGCAATATCAGGCCCTTGAGAGATGTTATGTCAGAAATTACTAACATTTCTTACTGAGGGTGAGAAACTCTTCAGCCAGACCCTTGTATGACAAAGGGAGGTGACCTACAAAACATATATATAATCTGTTCATTTGCTGATTTTATACTGTTTTCTTTTGCTATGGAGAAATTACATTCCCTCCCCAAAATTTCATGGATGTGTAAGAGCTTCACACATTTCTCACTGGAACTATCTTATATTTTATGAAATCTTTCTAATGAGAGATGTTTAGTTGTGTGAATAAACCTAGAAGAAAAAAATAATAAAAGAATACCTAAAATGTTGCAACGTATTCTACCTACTTCAGAAAAAATATTGTGTGTATCACTAACTATTTAGGTTAATCTTTATACCGGTTCTTTACGAAATCATCAAGCTACAGGCAAGCAAAAAGATGGTGCGCCTTCCTTACAAATGTGCCTATAAATGGCTGTGTTAAACATATAGCCAAACACCAAGTCTGATACAGAGGAAATTGCTGGTTTGCAAACTATGATTTTCAGATCACAATGCCAGTAGTGACAAGCATTATATGTTCTAGTCACTGTTTCCCTGGAGAGCAGGAACAGTTTAATGATCTCTACAAAATGGGAAGGAGTAGCTCTTTCCCTGCTCTTCTACTTATGTCTTGGGTAAATCATATTTTTGGTCTATTGAATATTTCTTTGTAAATATATTTTTTAATTTTAATCCCACTCTTATTGTATTTTAAGAGTATTAAGAAAATATTCTTCCTATTACTGAACGTCAAGGAAAGTCTCTAGCACTTTAATTCCAAAAGAGAATTATCAATTATAGCTGATGACATGGTATCTCTTTTTAATTTTTAAAAAGTATATGCATATATTTTTATTTTGCTAAATAGCTCCTAGATGTGTCTCTGAAAATTCCAACCTAGCCTTCTCAAAAACTGTTTTTATTTTAGGCTAGAAAATTACTAATAGGTTTATCAGAGACCAGAACTGAGTACATTTAAATAAGTAGTAAAATTTAGCTTCAGGAATGGTTTAAAATTACTTCCTTGTTTCTGAAGTGCACGTTTGCAACTTTTGTGTTTGCCTTTGTCAAAAAGCATAACTTTTTGGTGACATTATGCTGCTGCTCCATGCATGCATATAGGCTTTGACCAAAAAGAACTGTTACCAGTAGAAGTTTTAAAGCACAGATCAAGGCTGCTACATTGCTCAACGCCAGAAACTTTTTTTTAGTAACTATTCAGCCCTTATTTTTGTAGGAAACCAAGTGGTTTCATCCAAACAAGTAAAGTAGATCTTCGTATGAATTTATTTACCAGATAGAGGAGCTCATCTTTCTTTTCCAAATGTTTTAATAAGTAATTCTAGGGCTCCTTGATTTTCACAGACCTTAAAAACCCCCATATTTTATAATCTAAACATCTTAATGCAAAAATGGACTATCAAAGGGTCTTCAGGGTGTGACACCTCACACTAGTGGAGCTCTGTGAAGAAAAAAGCAAACTGTCTATGTCTATTTTATGGTTAAGTATGGTCAGGAATCTCAGAATACCAAGATTCAGAGCTTTGGCTTTTCTTCTGGAAATGAAGTTAGTGGTGGAAGCCACTTGAAGGAAAACTGCATGAACTGACTTTTGCGTGGCAGACAGTTTTTGCAACTAATGTGTTCAACATATGGATCACAAATCTCATCAATGTTGATGAGGCACAAAATGTGGTTATTTCACAACAAATTTTAGATAAGCACTGTCTTCCAATTCACAATCTCTCAGAATAAGTTCACTCCATTAACGAACACTGGCATAAATGTGGAAAATAGAAGATATTCTGTCTGAACCTGACTAACTTTCCTTCCTAGGTAACATCATGTGGTTTGATGCTCTCTGTTGATTTAAATACACATGTGGCAAACTCACATACTATTTAAAAAGCTTTACAAGTGAAAAAGTAGTGTACACATATAATGCAAGTACAAGCATTTAGGAGAATAGGGACTTTCATTTCAGACTGCTCCCTCTTTTAAAGGTAGATTTTGCATGCCTAGAATAGCTGTTTGTTTATATTTTAAAAGAACAGGTGAGTTATGGACTGCTATGTATACATGACTACAGATATTAACAGACAGTTTTAACATCATAAAACACAATTAGGACTAAAAGTCTATCAAAGAAAGATATATCCCAAAATCAACAACTCCCAAATATAAAGCATTCCTAAACAAAAAGAGCTTCACATTTTCCCTTTCAAAAAGTCTGGGTAAAAAGGCTTTGCAGACATTTCCCCAGCAGTCAAAAGCTCCAATATAGCAAAAAGGACACAGGATGACTGTGATAATGGCTTGATTCAGACAAATTATCTTACGTTGCATGATTTTTGAGTTCCTAGTCAGGAATGCATTAAGATACCTGGAGTGATGTTTCACTCAAAGAAAATAACTCTGGAAATACTTTTCTACAGTGCAAATAAAAGTTATTTTACATTTCTTATAAAAAATGAGTTGGAAGGGAGTAACTGTTTATAGAAACATAGAGTCATTTGGGTTGGAAGGGACTTTTAAAGGTCATCTAGTCCAACCCCCTGCAGTGAGCAGGAACATCTTCAACTAGATCAGGTTGCTCAGAGCCCCGTCCAGCCTGATGTTGAATGATTCCAGTATTTCATCACTCTCATTGTGAAAATTTTCTTCCTTAGATCTAGTCTAAATCTACCCTCTTTCAGTTTAAAACCATTGCTCCTTGTCATATTGCTACAGGCCCTGCTAAAAAGTCTGTCCCCAACTTTCTCATAAAGCCCCCTTTAAGTACTGGCAGGCTGCAATAGGGTCTCCCCGGAACCTTCTCTTCTCCAGGCTGAACCACCCCAGCTCTCTCAGCCTGTCCTCACAGGAGAGCTGTTCCATCCCTCTGATCATTTTTGTGGCCTCCTCTGGACCCCCTCCAACAGGTCCATGTCTTTCCTGTGCTGAGGGCTCCAGAGCTGGACACAGGACTCCATGTGGGGTCACACCAGAGCAGAGCAGAGCAGAGGGGCAGAATCATCTCTCTCCATCTTATAAAGAGATTTTGCTTTTTCTTGTATGCTCTTGATCACTAACTGTAGCATATTATGCTTAAATGGTTACAGAATTAGTATTTATCAGACAGAAACACACAATATTTTTAATATAAAATATAGCATGAAAAAATAGCAAATCTTAAAGCGAAGGCTTTGAAAACATAAGGTTGAGTATTTATATGTCTATAAAATCTGATCCTTCTAGTTTTCTCAGATAACTAAGAAACAAATTAAGCTAATAAACCTAACATGTAGCAAGAAATTATATCAACTGAAAATGAAGAATAACCAAGTAGAAATGAGAAAGCTGACCTTCTCATGTGTTAACATATGTTAAGGATACTTAAATGCAATATATATTCTATATAAAAAGAAAAAAAGCTTCCATGCAGATCAGTGAGAAATTTAAAACCATTAAAACATAAAAATATGCTCTGCTTAGCTTCTATATAACTCAGGATTAATTTACACCCGACAAAAAAAGCAATTCAGGGTGTAAATAAACTATTCTTTTCAAGCTTTTGTACATAAAGTACTACCAGTTAAGACAACAGACTGGACTTCTAAATAGCTAAATACAGACCCCAAAGACGGATGCAGTACTCCAGATGGGGTCTCACAAAAGGTGACTAGAGGGTGAGAATCATCTCCCTTGACCTGCTGGCCACGCTTCTTTTGATGCAGCCCAGGATACAATAAAGTTCGTATGTACGGGAAGAAGCTTGAACGGTGAAAGATGGAGTATTATTTTTTCGAGATGAGGTAATCCAAATGAAAAAGATGTCTAGAAGGAACAACGACTACATCACAAAGGTACAAAATAAAACAAAACTATCCTATGAGAGTAGGATTCTATAAGCGACTATAATTTTAGAATGGTATTTTAGAATAGTTAGTATGGCATCAGAATCAGCTAAACTCAAGCTGTTCATCTTCCCAAACCAGAAGGACACTGATGGGTCAGCACTCCAGTTAGGAGAAGGGGTTTTGGATAGCCTGCATAAGACAACTGTAAGAGAAGCAAACTCTGACCTGAAAACTGTCTCTAGCATTATAGATATCCTTATTAGGTATAATGCCTGACAATAGTGATTCAAGAACAGAGTAATACATCATCTGTGTTATCCAGAGGGTAATTCATGACTTCAAAGATCCAGCTCTGGTGTATGTTCGGTGTTATACATGAAATTGGATATGTCAAATTACCTGATTCAGCACATGTGTCCAGACAGCTATAATAGCAGACTAGTGTACAGAATCAGATTTGCACTTCTTAGTTTAAGAACATAGGTTTTCAAACTTTTGGCTATTTGTTCCTCAGTTTGTTTTCCTGGATCGTACAATGAAAATATATGACAGATTGTGAGGTCTAAGATGCTGGGAGTAGTAGTATATTATTGGAAGCCTTTCTCTTAGATGGTTAATACTGGCAGAAGTTTCCATCATCAAGGACTTTAATAAACCACATCTTCTAGCAACACTAGTAATTTCCTTGCCATCCATCTTTGTCGTGGTTTAGCCCCAGCCGGCAGCTAAGCACCACGCAGCCGCTCACTCACTCCCCCTCCCCCAGTGGGACGGGGAAGAGAATTGGAAAAAAAACCTCGTGGGTTGAGATAAACACGGTTTAATAGGACAGAAAGAAAGAAGGGAACAACAATGATAATACCAACAAAGGAATGTACAAGAACAAGTGATGCCCAGTACAGCGATTGCTCACCACCCAGTGATCGACAGCCCGTCCCCGAGCAGCGATTTCCGCCCCCCGGCCAACTCCAGTTTATGTACTGGGCATGACGTCAGATGGTAGGGAATGTCCCTTTGGCCAGCCTGGGTCAGCTGTCCCGGCTGTGTCCCCTCCCAGCTCCCCGTGCACCCCCAGCCTCCTTGCTAGCAGGCCAGCACAAGAAGCTGGACTGGCCTTGACTGCTCAGCAGCAACCCAAAACATCAGCACGTTATCAACAGTTCCTCATCCCAAATCCAAAACACAGTCTCACACTGGCTTCTGTGAAGAAAACCAGCTCTATCCTGGCTGAAACCAGGACAATCTTGTAAAAGTAACTTAATTTTTTGTAACTCTGCCACAAATTAACTTGCCTTCTATCTTTCTCTTGTATTTTCTCCCACATGCCTTTGTTAATATTTTGGAATTAATAGCTTTTACTTGGAGATAAAGTACAAGAACCTCCCCCAGACAGGTACAATAACTGTCAATTATTCCTTGCAACAAGAAATAATATTAGAAAGATTTAACAAATGAGGCCAGGTGATTAGATTATAATATATAATCATCCTTAAAAGGAAGAGAGGAACTACAGAACTTCAGTGATACTGACTTTCAGTTTTACTGCTACTATCACGATCATGTGGCTGCAAGAAAAAATGTGCAAGATCTGCATGTGAAGTTTCCAAATAGAAAAGAAAATGAAACATATATACACTAACTTTTAAATTGCCATGATTATTAGCTAAAACTAGAGCTTTTTTCAGAATCCAGCTGATCATTTTGAAAGTTTGAGATCAGCAGTTTTGCAGAGGTAGATGTTTCTTTCACAGCAAGTGACAGGAAACACCTCTCTCAGTAATGTTTCCTTTTCTCCTGTCCCATTCTCTTTGTTCCTCTCAAAATTTCCCCAACACAGAAAAAAAAATTAGGTATCATGAAGATAAGGTATATTTCTGCTAGATGCAAAGTATGTTGTTGATAATGGCACCTTCAACCTTAAGAAAATGGTGGGCAAAGAATGCAGGCATAGTTTTGATGCTTGGTGCTGCCAGAGTCACAGAAATCCAATGTATCTATTTTTCTTCATCTTCTACCTGACATTAAGGAATTGTGTTTGGCTGGCCACTTTTTAAAAAAAAAACACAACAACCCACAAACCAAAGAAAAAACCCAAGCAATTTTAGTTTCATAGAAATATCTGCTGTGAATGAATACACCTGTCTGAAATTATCTAAACATGTCTAAAGCAGGAGAAGAAATTATCAAGAAATCATAGCTAGGTAAAATAAGCTAAGTATGTCAATAGTGGTATTTCAAAGAAACTGTCCATATATATCTATCAGTCATTTTTTATGTCAGTAAATCACTAAGAACAGTGGCCATCAGACTAGAATAGGAAGACTGCCCCTACAGATCTCTCACACTAGCAGTAATGTTTATATTAGTAATAAAATGATCAGGTGTTGCCAATTACTGACACATTATTTTTGGATGGCACCAGTTTGTATCAGTATTTCAATTGTTACATGTGTTCCATGGCAGAATTACTGGAATAATTTAGAATGGCCAAACATCTAACATCATATATTGTAACACATAATTCTCTTATAGCCAAAAGTGAAAAACTGCAATGCCTTCCTCAAACCAGGATCCTAACATTTCTCTCTCGTCCTCTCTTACTGGCCACATTTTTAGAACAAAATACAGCTTAAAGGGGGCTTATAAGAAAGATGAGGACAGACTTTTTAGCAGGGCCTCTTGCAGTAGGACAAGGGGTAATGGTTTTAAAATGAAAGAGGGTAGATTTAGACTAGATCTAAGGAAGACAATTTTCACAATGAGGGTGGTGAAACCCTGGCACAGGTTGCCCAGTGAGGTAGTAGATTCCCCATCCCTGGAAATATTCAAGGTCAGGTTGGACGGGGCTTTGAGCAACCTGGTTTAGTTGAGGATGTCAGTAAATCAGATCCTTGCAGACGGTTTGGACTAGATCACCTTTAAAGGCCCCTTTCAACCCAAAGAATCTATAATTCTGTGATTCTATACTAAAATTCCAAACAGCATTGCTGAAATTACCATGTATACCCAACTCCATTTCCAACATGTTGTGCCCCTAAACCTGTGCCTTACATTTCTCATAGCTTCACTACGGTGCGCTCAAACTCACCCAGTATTTCTGTCTTTACTTTAGCTATATGCGGCTCAGAGCAGTGCAGAGGGCCGTGGCCTCAGATATTGCAACCAAAGCTACATGCCTCAGGTTTACTGTAGACAGGGATGTGCTAACCTAATGCCTTCAGGATGCTCTGACATAACTGAAGACTATTGAAAGATACCAACTTCAAATAATGGCAAGTATCCTACAGTTAAGGGAAGTTAATCAAGAAAAAAAAAAATCGAGGTTACAAATCTCAATTAAAAGATTTTTTTTGTTCAAGTTTCAAAGTTTCATCATCACACTTATAATACCAACTGATTATTCTCCTCATACTTCTCAGATGCGTTGCTTCTTTATCCTGGACGTATCTTGGGGGTATAGAGAAGGACAAAGGCCATATTGCTTTTTTTTTCATTCCCAGGTCATCATTGTATAATATAAATTACACTTAACATAATACAGAATTAATTGCAAAACTGAATTTTGCAAGTATGAAAACCAATTTAAAATTTATGCATTAATTATCAATGTAAACATTTAATATTTTTAGCCTGTAAGACCAACAAATGAAGTAGAATCACCTTCAAGGAAGCATCAGAAAACTCTTGCTTTTTTTTTACTTTTACTTTTCACAACTGATATGTGAAAAATTATGTCAGTAAGAAAAGATGCTAAAGCATACATACCTGTTAATAAGTAAATTTTTGGAAAGAAACAGAGTAAAACCTAAAATATTTTATTCATATTTTATTCAAATATTGATTGAAAATCGGATTTTTCTATTAAAAGAAAAATAGCCAACATGTTATTGAAAATCTACTTAAAATGACATCAAGCTTATTGCAAAGTCAACAAAAACATGTAGCATGAAGCTCTATTAGTTAAAAATTTAGCAAAATTCCTAACATGAAGATTGCACTTTAACAAGTCATTCACATATATATGCCAAATTTTTTAAGATTGAATTTCTGTTCTAAAGTATGATTACAGCCTTTTGGGCCAAAGAATAAGTAGATTTACTATACAGATGAATAAAGTATAACTTTAGCCACTTTGCAACATTTATTGTTGCAACATCAGAAAAAGACAACAACGATGCATTTATTGTTTTGATGCAGACATTATTTACTGTCTGCTTCAGTACAGGGAGTTTTGGTGAAATGTTTTTTGTAAAGCGACTTTATGTGATAAACCTCATGTTTTGCTCAGTATTCAATATTCTTATCCCCTTTCAGCGACTGCAGTGGCATACCAAATTTGCTTCAACGCAAGTGCACAAGGTAGTCAACGAAGGAAAATTTTAAATCTTACAAGTGACTTCATGAGCTCTAAAGTCATGTCAAAATTATGACATATATTTCATGATGCTGAAGATTGACCTTTTCCATCTTTACTTTCTCATTTTAAGCTATAAATTTGACAGGAAGGAATGTAACTACAGCCAATAGTATTTTAGTAGAAAAGATGCAAAATTTTCCAGACTATTCCAACATTTTGTTTCTCATGATCGCTTTTCCTGGCATTTGTCTCTTTCTTAGGTCATATGATTGTGTTTACCAGTTTTGTTTTCTGGCTGTGATAACAAGATAGGGTTGGGCACCCATGGTTAATAGCTGAAGGGAGGGTGTAAAGGAGATGGAGCCAGGCTCTTTTCAGTGGTGTCCAGTGACAGGCCACGAGGCAACCCCTTCCAATCTCAATCATTCTGTGATTCTGTGAGTAGTGACAGGATGTTGATGCACCAATTTCTTTTAACAGAAATGAAGTCCAAAGTATGAACTGTCTGCATTTATTACAATTTATGATAGCAGTAGGTAGCTGAAGCATTTGTGACATTTGTCACAACATTTGTGACATCCTGCACATAGTAGTATTATTTTCACTGATTCAAAGCCTTGCTTCCTTGAAGGTAAATAAAATTTGTAGCTGAACGTGTTCAACTTTCTTTTAAGTAATGCTGTGCATTTTTGCAAAGATGAGGTTGATTTCAAATCATGGTGGGAAAAAGAATAAATATTGTTTCTGATAAACAATACAGTAGTATAGTAAATACTGCACAGGTGTCTTTACAGGTAAAGACTATGTTGCACATGCTACACAATTTGGTTTTGGTACCACTGAATGTTGGTACTTAACTAATAAGGAATATAACTACAAAATTCAGGTTTGGATGAAAACCAGTAGTAGGAAAAACTCCTAATGTTTGGAAGACACTTTAAATTATGCAAATGAGATTTTTTTAGAAATTGTTTTCTAAGAAATCATATTTGTCAACCACTCACATGGCTGATCCCATACAAAAATGCACCATTTTACTGAATGCAATATGTTTGTGATAGTTGATTATATCAAAAAACACTAGCCTTTGTGTACATTTAGGAAGTAGGCATTTTTGGACCATCCGGCACATCTAATAACTGCAGTATCAATATAGAAACTTGGGAGTTCTAACTGAAAGAGAGTGATGTGAAAACTAGTGAATACAGCTACAAAAGACTGTAAGTTAGGATGCTTCCGGGGTGGTATACGGAAAAACGGAGACTTTTCCAAAGAACATAACTTAATAAATTTTCTCCAGTAACAGGAGTATTCTCCAAAGGAATTGGCACTTGGTGACACCGAGCAATTATGAAGACCAGCATCTTACACAATGTGTGCACCCAGGAGTACACAATTAAGTGCTGTGAGTACTTCTGACTGTGTTCATGACAACTTGAACACAATAAAAGGAAAATTTTAAGGGCAAGTGGAGAGCCAGTTTTAAGAATCATAGACTGCTGATCATTACTGGCTTGTTTAAATCCTTTCCAACTTAGTAATGCTATCCTAAGAATAACACTATGAAGAAAGATTATCCAACATATCAAACGTGTCAAAATTATGATTTTTCATTCTCTAATTCTAATCATTGCAGTGAATAATTTGTGGAACCGAAGAAATATTATGTTCTCTCATCAGAATTTGTCATCTTTGTCAGGCCTGCATTACGTGCATTTTAAGATTCCTTTATATGCCTAGCATATACATTTCAGAATAATTATGTCTCAGCTAAAAAACAAAAAATACCATGTAGAAATGTAATCGTCTGCATAGGCAATCCGTAACTTTGAAAGGCACCTGATAGTCTTATATGTACAAATCGAGTTGTAATTCACTGGTGTTTGTACATTTATCTTCCTCAGGCCCTTCTGGAAACCTCATCTTAGCGTATCTCCTGCTTTATCTATTTTTTATCTATTTCCATCATGGTTTTTATTAAAAAAAAGAAACCTCTATTTCTCTATATATAATAAATATACAGATAATCACACAACTTAATACCCAATACCTAGTATACGTCATATATGCCATCACAGAGGAGCTTTGCAATCAGTTACTTGTATTATTATTGTCATTATTATTATTATGCAATACACACTAGGCTTCATACGTGTAATTAAATTTTGCAGTTAATGAAATCCATTAGTAAATATTATTCATAATGGTATCTTTCTTTTTCATATCATTTTTATTTGTTTTTCATACTTAAGATAAGGAGAACTAAACATAACTAAACACAAAGAACACTTGGTAGGAAGAAAACCGTATAAATGTCTCTGGGGTCCCTATGATTCATGTCTGTCTAGCATTTACTTCAAATAAAAAGCAGGGTTAACTGTGCCCGATTGGTATCAAACCTGATAATCTCTTCCTGTCCTGGAGCACTACTCTTATCATCAAGAGCAACCCCAGCAGAGAGCAAAGATAAAGTACAGAAACTCTGTGCAACCCTCCTGCCCGTTTAAGTCGCTGATGGGGCTCAGTAAGTGAAAGGATGGGACAGTGACACCAGAGCACTCCGTGTCTCCATTAGGCCTGTTTAACTGCAGCGACATTTAAGGATGTGATGGGAGCATGTTCCTCTCCTGACTACATAAACTGTCAAACGTGTTAAAACATATGTAGAAAACTGCTGTAGCTTTGTTATTAACTTACAGAATAGCATAGGTGCATTGATTAGCCCTATCTAAGAACTATGGAAAAATATAAGCCATTAAATCTTGCTTATTTATTTATATTTTTATTTTAATTTTAAAATAGTTTTTGAGGTTTATACTAGTATATTATTAAAAATAATTAAAATTCTGCTAAAATGGCTCACAAGTGATAATGCAAAGAGCCGGCCATACCTCAAAAAATCCTTCTCAAAACTGGTTTTGAAGGGAACAAAATGAAAATAATTGAAGTGAAAATTAAAATATTTTGAAGAGTTTTATGCAATTTGGTAAATTACTATTTGGAAAAAAAAAAGTAAAAAACCCAGAACACAACGTTTGTAATTACAATTAACATGCAGAAAAAATATCACTTGGGAAATAATACGAGAAGATTAAAAACATTTATTCAATACCAACTTCATGGAATCTCATAACAATTCCCTCTGTTTGCCCATTTTGCTACGCGAATACAAATTAATTGTTTAGTTTTTGAACCTGTACCTTTTGCTGAAAGTCTCTAGCCTGCAACTTACAAAGTGAAATAACTGGAATGAAGGATGACTATGACACCTGTTTCATAAAAGAACGTATTTGTAGCGTCTATTAAGGCATAAATTCAGACTTAAGCCAATATGCTATTCCATTTTCTTGTACACTATGTTTGATTGTTCTCACACATACACAAAATTAAATCTGCCATACCATAAAAAGAACATGTTACTTTTCAATTCTTAGCATGTTCTAAAACTTTCACCCTGAAAGGTGTCTTAGACTAAAATAATGTATTGTATCAATCCAGAGATTTTGTTGTGCCTTTTAGTATGAATTCTCTGCTGTTAATAAATTCTTAAATTGCCCATGTTTCATAAAATGGGGTGCATCCTATATCTCTCTTCTGAATACAAAAGGTATTAAAATTTAATCTTAAAGCATAATGGTTGCATAACCTTAATCAAACAATGTATTTCATATCCCTATGTGTAGAGTAGGACAGGATTTTACAGAAATTTTACAGGAACTTCAGTGGACTTGCATTTTTACCTAGTAAAATATTTTTTTTTCCTTTATATACATAGAAAAGAAATAATTATCAGTGCACCAGTGCATTCATTACGGAAACAAATACAGTAAATTAAAATGTTCCCAAAAGAATAATAATATTTTGCAAAGTTTCAAATCCCTTCATATGTCTATTTATTGAAGAATAGCTATGTTAAAGCTATTAATAAATACTTTATTTATTTCTTAGGTCTTCTGGGTTGGCAAATCTCACCATTCCTAACATCCAATTACAGCTTTGACCATTTCTCATTTTCCTTTCAGATTTATTTCCTATGTCATAATGTACTGCTTGCCTGCTAAAAAGATGGAAAATGGAACTGTATACTGAAGTCACTTTCAAAACTCTTCAGCAAATCACTCAGTTGATAGTCTGCAAATGTTACTAATCTTTCTTTGCCACAGATCCCATTACAATTTCTGTCTTCCCACTGGAAAGACTTTCCCTGTTCAGAGTCTTAATCTCAAACAGGCGCACTCAAGCTATATTCCCAATGTAGAAGAAATGTATCTAGAAAATCTCTAGCAAAATAAAATGGTGATGAAATATATTTTTTTGTTTTCATTTTTTGAAGACCTTTGCTTTGAAGAACAGTTTGAAGAGATAATTTTCTAATGAATTTTTGTATACTTCAAATTTATATCCTCTGATTGGCTTGTATAGCATCAAACTATTATCTAAGCAAAACCAATCTCCTTTTCTCCTGGATAAAATGCAAGAGCGTTGAATAAAGCAGCCTGTCCATAAAGCAGCCTGTCTAAAAAAGGTTGTCACAAGCTTGTGAACTCCAGAAGGGGTTTTAAGAAGGGCTAGAGACTTGTTGGGGGTTAGTAAAACAGAGAACTAGGGAAAAAAGAGAAGACTCTTGAATCTTAGAAGGTTAAGCTCCAGACTGAGATGTTGCTCAAATCAATCCTTACATTATCCCACCGATTACTTTTCACCCACAGTAGTCTCCCCAAGCCCACAGATTTGAAGTTATTAAGCTTAGCCTTAAGTAAGTGGGTAATACCACTGGAATATTATCTCAGATGAAATCCTGTCCTGCTTAAATCACTGACAAGGGTCTAGTCAACTTCAGAAAAGACAGGATTCCTCCACAGAATTCAGTATCACTAAATACAGAAGGACATGCTTTAAACAACAAATTTAAACATGAATTACCAGGAAAAAACTGACCTTCCATTAAGAATGTACTTTTTTTCTTTTAAAACAAATTTAAAAGAGAAAACAAAATATTAGAACTTACATTCAATATCAAGGTACATGCTCTTTTGGTGCCCACCAATTCTACTTGCAGCTTCACAGTCATATCTCCCTGAATCTGTTAACTTCACATCTTTAATATGCAGTGACGATTTTCCATGCTGCCCTTTGACTTCTATACGGCCATCTGGGCTCTGTTTACATTGATTCAGGAAAAAGAAAGGTTTTATATATATATTTATATTTATGTATGTTTTATATATCAAACACCATTGATAAATATGACTGAAAGCATTTCTTCACCTATGGTGAAGTTATTACTCATAGCTAAGCAACTTCTAAATTTGTCAAATAACTTAAAAAAAATATAGAAAAATATGATCTGTTTCTAGGCACAATAATCTCGGGAATAAGTACATGCTTAAAGGAACATTGTCAAGGTAAACCACAAAATGTATTCACTTATGACTGGAATAGTGAACTGCATACTCAAAACCTGTTTGTGATCTCACTCATTTTCTTATGATGCTGCAGTTTATGCAAATGCATAGATGAAAAATCATAATATCTTAGATTACAGGCAGCTTTATCTCTCTTGTCAGTAAAAATGTAACTGTGAAACTGAATAGAAATACCCCCCCAAACAATGACGAAACCACAAATCCAGTCATAGATTTATTGTCATTATTCACATTTTCTTGTCACAAGCTCAAAACTGTTAAAAAACAGCATCAATAAATTCAACTGGAATTTCTGGATTTCATTTCCATATCATTGCATGGAAAACAGCAAGGGAGAAAAATGAATGCTGGCTTTTGATTTTCTATAACATAAATTCTATATTTAGCAACTTCATAAAAATCCTTCTGCATAACACCTCCCCACCCCCCGCCCAAAACGATTTGAATTTCAAGAGTAGGGAAAACTAAATTAAAACAAAAATTAAAAATCCACTCCTTGACAGTTCAATCTTCATGGAATAGTATACCTGAGGAAGAAGAAGTTATTTTTAGTCTGGTTCTGCTCTTTACTTGTTTTGTAGCTTTGGGAAACCTGCTTTACTTCTTTTTTTTCACTTTTTCATTTGAGGAAAAAAAAAAGTTGACAAAAATACTGATATTTACCTACCGTCATTATTGAGGAAGGTGGAAAAGGGAAAGAAAACGAGTAATTATTTCACTGTACCACATTTCAACTGGAAATACTTTAATGACCAATCCTATAAATACATACACTCAAGTTTACTGCTTTCTACATTAAAAACTTACAAAGTGGTGGCTGATATTTAAGTGACTGAGCTTTTAACTCTGTACAAGTGTTTCTTCACCAAATACAGGAAAAAGGCACACAATTTAAAACTTAAAATATTTGACATAAAGCAGTCATGTAAAGCATTCTGTATAACATAATTTTTATGGAAAGGAATGTATTCTGATCCCACATCAGACTCCAAGAACATTGAATTTTGTTTCCTGTGAAAACCTCACAGCATAGGTGCATAAATTAAAGTTGTGGAATTCTAATGCAACAGCAAATCTAAAAGCCTCCAGATTGGTAAAAATTAGTAACTAAGACCACTTAGTTACCCTTAAGTCATTTTTAATGTTAAAAATTCTATTTTCATTATATCTTTGAAAAAGGAAAGAGAAAAGTTATGAAGTTAATAGGAAACACGTTACAGTACTGAATGTCATGTTTTTTGGAGGGATTACTTAGGATAATTAAAATGCAATTGTATGACATAGTTAATAACACTATTATTTACTTATGGACTATTTTTTTCTTTTTAGAACATAAAGTATGTAGTACAATGGTAAACCTATATTATCCCTACCTAAAATGTACATATACTTCAGCAATTTTATTTCTGATTTTACCTTCATTATAAATATTTCCCCGAGACGTCACATTTGAAACTGTGAGAAGATATATGCTGAAACAACCTGTGAATATGAATCATAGATACAGTACTAAATACTGTATTATTGATTCATTAAGAGCTGCCATCCTAAAGCACTAAGATAGCTCTATAAAACAGAGAGTAGTAGTAGAGAACAGGTATTTTGAGAAAAATATTCTCTTTGCCCTTCCTTATTTTTGTATTAAATATATTATATATAATATATATTCTATATATTATATATAATATTTGGTATATTTATATCTATAGTATTTATTCTGCCCTTCCTGACAGCAGTCTCGCAATCGCTAGCCTTTGTTCTTGTAGGGGACTTCAACTCACCAGACATCTGCTGGAAGTATAACACGGCAGAGAGGAAACAATCTGGGAGGTTCCTGGAGTGTGTGGAGGATAACTTCCTGACACAGCTGGTGAGTGAGCCCACCAGGGGAGGTGCCTTGCTGGACCTGCTGTTTACAAACAGAGAAGGACTGGTGGGAGATGTGGTGGTTGGAGCCCGCACTGTCTTGGGCTTAGCGACCATGACATGATAGAATTCACAGTTCTGAGTGAAGTAAGGAGGGGGATCAGCAAAACTGCTACCATGGACTTCCGGAGGGCAGACTTCAGCCTGTTCAGGTCATTCATGAGAGAGTCCCTTGGGAGACAACCCTGAAGGGCAGAGGGGTCCAGGAAGGCTGGGCAGTCTTCAGAAAGTAAGTCTTAATGGTGCAGGAGCAGGCGATCCCCATGTGCCTTAAGAAGAGCTGGTGGGGAAGGCGACCGGCCTGGCTGAACAGGGAGATTTTGCTGGGACTAAGGGAAAAGAGGAGAGTTTATCACCTCTGGAAGAAGGGACAGGCAACTCACGAAGAGCACAAGGTTTTTGTTAGGTCAAGCAGGGACAAAATTAGAAAGGCAAAAGATCAGCTAGAATTCAATCTGGCCCCGGTCATAAAGGATAACCAAAAATGTTTTTACAAATATCTTAGCAACAAAAAGAGAGGCAAGGAAAATCTCCATCCCTTACCGGATGTGGGGGGAAACATTGTCACCAAGGATGAGGAAAAGACTGAGGTACTTAATTCCACCTTTGCCTCAGCCCTTAATAGCCAGACCAGGTATCCACAGGGTATTCAGCCCCTGGAGCTGAAAGACAGGGATGGAGAGCAGAATAAACTCCCCATAATCCAGAAGGAAGGAACTAGTGACTTGCTATGTCACCGGGACACCCACAAGTCTATGGGGCCTGATGGGATTCACCCGAGAGTACTGAGAGAGCTGGCGGAGGAGCTTTCCAAGCCACTCTCCAACACTTATCAGCAGCCCTGGTTAACAGGGGAGGTCCCAGACAGCTGGAGGCTTGACAGTGTGACACCCATCTAGAAGAAGGGCTGGAAGGAGGATCCCAGGAACTACAGGCCTGTCAGCCTCAGTGCCAGGGAAGATTATAGAATGGTTCATTTTGAGGGCACTCACAGGGCATGTGCAGGACAACTAAGGGATCAGGCCCAGACAGCACGGGTTCACAAAAGGCAGGTCCTGCTTGACCAACCTGATCTCCTTCTATGACCAGGTGACTCGCCTAGTGGATGAGGGAAAGGCTGTGGACGTTGTCTACCTGGACTTTAGTAAAGCCTTTGACAGCGTCTCCCACAGCATTCTCCTGGAGAAACTGGCGGCTCATGGCTTAGACAGGTGTTCTCTTCGCTGGCTAAAGAACTGGCTGGATGGCCGAGCCCAGAGAGTTGTGGTGAGCAGAGTTAAATCCAGTTGGTGGCCGGTCACAAGCGGTGTTCCCCAGGGCTTTGTTCTGGGGCTGGTCTTGTTCAATATCTTTATTGATGATCTGGATGAGGGGATTGAGTGCTCCCTCAGTAAGTTTGCAGATGACACCAAGTTGAGTGGGAGTGTTGATCTGCTGGAGGGTAGGAAGGCTCTGCAGAGGGATCTGGACAGGCTGGATCGTTGGTCCGAGGTCAACTGTATGAGGTTTATCAAGGCCAAGTGCTGGGTCCTGCACTTCGGCCACAACAACCCCATGCAACGCGACAGGCTTGGGGAGGAGTGGCTGGAGAGCTGCCTGGCAGAAAAGGACCCGAGGGTGCTGGTTGACAGCCGGCTGAACATGAGCCAGCAGTGTGCCCAGGTGGCCAAGAAGGTCAACAGTATCCTGGCCTGTATCAGAAATCATGTGGCCAGCAGGAGTAGGGAAGTGATTGTGCCCTTGTACTCGGCACTGGTGAGGCTGTACCCCGAATACTGTGTTCGGTTTTGGGCCCCTCACTACAGGAAGGACATGTTGTTGCTCGAGCCTGTCCAGAGGAGGGCAAAGAAGCTGGTGAGGGGTCTGGAGCACAAGTCTTATGAGGAGCGTCTGAGGGAACTGGGGTTGTTTAGTCTGGAGAAGAGGAGGCTGAGAGGAGACCTTATCGCTCTCTACAACTACCTGAAAGGGGGTTGTGGCGAGGAGGGTGTTGGTCTCTTCTCCCAACTAACTAGTGATAGAACGAGAGGAAATGGCCTCAAGTTGTGCCGGGGGAGGTTTAGATTGGATATGAAGAAAAATTTCGTTACGGAGAGAGTGGTCAAGCATTGGACCAGGCTGCCAAGGGAGGTGGTGGAGTCGCCACCACTGGAAGTGTTCAGAAAATGTGTAGACGTGGCACTTCAGGGTATGGTTTAGCAGGCTTGGTGGTGTTGGGTTGACTTTTGGACTTGCTGACCTTAAAGGTCTTTTCCAACTTTAATGATTCTGTGATTATTATATATCATAAGGCTACAATGATGAGCCAAATTTTTTCTTATTATTTTCTCCTTGCACAATAGAAAGTGTCTTTCTGTGAAATTATATTGACCTATAGCTGTAACAACACATTGACTGAAGTTCTTTCACCATGATTTTCTGAATTCAACTAGCTCACTTTTATGTTTCCAGTAACAGGTTATTAGAAGCATATATTGAAAAAATAAAAAAATATTGAATTAAATATGTATGTATTCCAAATGGCAATTCTTCACTCTCTGAAAAACAAGCATGTACTAGTTGTATCTTCGGGGCAGTGTGGTCAACAAGATTCCTGTAAAAGGAATTAAATTATCTATAATCCTCACTGAAGTCACTAGAGGTATTTTTACAGAATTATAGAATTTGCAGTGGTGTTTTGAATTTGTCAATAAAGGAAAATTTTATCAGTTCAATATTAATCCCAAATATTATACTTTACTGTATAACTCACTATATATTTCACTATAATTAATTCCATACATTCCAAAGCGCAGATGAGAGAGCTAATTGATGTTTAAAAAAAAAAAAAAGGTTAACAGAAATAAGCTTTTACAGTAACTTCTCAATCTTGTTTTTAGTTCATCGAATTATTTTCTAATACTGCTGGAAAAAATTACTTTGATATGTATGCATTTGGTCTGTACTCAAAATAACTTTCCTATGTTCTCATGTATGAGAAAAAAAAATCGTATTGAAATATGGACGACGTAATATACCTTAGGTTTATAGTTAGGGAAAAAAAACCACCTAATACATACTCTGAATGATAAGAGACTTTTGCATGACCACATAGTCTATTCTCATCATCAAATACATGTAAGAAGTATTTTGAGAGGGATCTACTATGTTAAGCAAAGTTCACAAATCCAAATAAAACACGTAACAATTGCAGGCAAGAAAATTTGGTTTAAATTATCATAAAAATATGTATTTACTAAAATTAATGTCTACTTTTTTCAAAATTGTCTGAAAATGATTACAATAGTCCCTTTGAAATTGCTTATAAAGTAATGTGAAATATGTAAAAAGATGTTTTCTGCTGCATTGCTCAGAATGTTTTTTGTCCTGTGGCTTCTTCATGAACAGTTTAAGAAGTTCTGTTCTCTGGTCCTATTCTGCAGATGGATTAGTGTATAATTGCATTAATTTTTCTGCAAACATGGTACAATACCTGGTTAAAAATATACTGTTTGTCTGACATTCCTAAACAGAGACAGAAGTCAAAGAAAACAAGAGTGCAAATACAGACCAAGAAAATTCCATTAATAAATAAATAAAAAAAATATTTTGAAGCAGTTGCCTATGGCTAGAGAGGATTCCTAGAATATGCTGGAGATTAACATGTGCAAATGCAAAATGCTAGATAGCATGATGAATTTTCATAAGGACTTTAAAAAATACTAGTGTGGCTGTATTATATTGTTCTGTGTTGTAGGTCAGTTAATAGAGATCTGGGTAGTTAAGTCAAGGACATACTATGACACAAAAAGTACAGTAACAGTGCGGTCACGCTGAAGCACAGCTAGGAACGAATATTAGGAACACAGCAGAGACACAGATGTTGATTATCACAAAGTGCAATGAAGAAGGTGGGACAAAAATTTCATATTCAGTGTTAGCCTGAAGCAAAAATTGAAACCATGCTAGTTATGTTTTCCCATGCTTGTAAAGCACATTATCAAAACCAGAATATATCGACAAAGCAGAAGTCTGCATTCATACTGATACATAACATCAGTCGTTTTACTTAACATTGAAGATCAAATTCACAGAGTCAAACAGGGGCAGCCCTAACCTCGGGGTGTGCAACCACCAGAACTTTATAACCCTTGGTAAAATCTTTCTAAGGCTTATTTCCCTCTTGTACTAAGTATGGAGAGCACACGTTAGCACTACGTCTGGCACTGTAACACACCAAAACGGGAAGAGGAAGAGGCAGCACACATGTAACACACCAAGTACCCTGCAACTGCCCAGTCATCCTCAGCAGAAATCCTCACTGCGAAAAAAACCATCAGAGCCACCACTGGTAACAAGTCAAAATACAGATATAAACAAATAAAACCAGATATAAATACAGATATAAATCTATAAATTAATGTCAGGAACTCTCAAGTCTGCCTGAAATAATAATGGACACCTACTAAACTGGAATATCTTTTTTCCTTTCCAATGTTATAGTGGGGGAGGTGTAAAATACGTATAATGTTGTTTTCTGTTAGATTGAATAAGAACATGTGCATTTATTTCTTAGTATTAATAAAAAGTATAAAAAATAGAAAAAACAAAAACCTAGACAACAAGAACAGTCTCTGTGGTTCAATACTCATGATTTCTGCTCATTCACTGAATTGTTCCATGTCACTGTGGAGCATGAATAACCAGTGAGGTCTGAAAACATATGTAATCAACACGGTTCCATACAGATATACATATTTCTGTAGAAAGATCAGTGATCAAGTATGTTAACAGGTGCTTACACTCTTTCACATCAGAACAGTAATTTCAGTAAACAGACCATTGTATCTTGAAAATAGTGAAGACAGACAGAAGTTACTTTTAAGGCATTTTGGAAATCATAGTAAAAACTTAAGAAATCAAAATATTCTCAATCATTAATGTTAATCACAGAATTTCACAGAATTCATAAATTAAAGTGAGTCTTGGAGTGTTTTGGTGGTGTTTTTTTTTTCTCCACAACCTCATCACGAACATAAAGCTAAAACACAAGTGACAAATCTTCAGCAGAGACTTTGATAGGTACAGCTCAGCTGTACAGTTGACTTTATCCACAAAAAAAAAAAAAAAAAAATTGTTAAATTAATCAATTAACATTTCACAGAGAAACACCTTTTATTTTGAATACTGATAGCAGTCTACTTCTCCATCATTGTCAAAGAAAACAAAACTGTTCTATACAGGTCTCCAAGTAAAATAATACATAATTACAACTCTGAAATATCAAAAAGTGCCTTCTGAAAAAAAAACAAACACCAAAGGGTGAGAACTTTTTGTACCTGCAACATTCTTACTCCAAATACTTAGCTTAACCCAAATGAATTCTACAATAATCATAAAATGGGACGTACCTCATCATTTCAGATTAATTCTACAGATTTAATCATACAGATTAATTCTGTAAAAGTAAATATATATTTTTTATTTTTATCAAATTCTTGTCATCCTATATATGCTATTCTACAACCTGATTTTTTCTGTCATGCTCTTGCTTCCCAAGCTTCTCACATGCTTTGTAGTTCCAGACATGAATATTCCAAAAGTCCTGACCAGCTGATGCTGACCTGACTGCTCAATGCACAGCTTCAAAGCCATGTTCCAGAGGTCCCAAGGCAGAACCAGAATGATGATAACAGTGTATTTCAAGGGTTCCACATGCAGAGGAGGTATACAGTTTTCAGGGTATGATTGCTAGACATAATAGGGATGTGATGAGAGTACAACATTCACAAAGAGACAAGAAGAGCTTCTGAGAAAGAATAACTTATTCAGGTACCATGGAGTGATCAATCTGCACAATTCCATTGCTGCTGCAGTTCAAAAAGTGTAATTTCTTGGATGGGGAGAATTAGCTGATTACGATGCTTAGAAATTGTCATTCTTTTTCAATTGTAGAAAGCTGTACCTGGGGAGATGTGGATGGTGTGATTAGTGGTTGAGTTTGATTTATTAACCATTTCTCCAACTCCCACTGAGGAACTGTAATAACAAATGAGATGAAGTTGTATGGCTGCCAAGACGTGCATTTTGAGTTGGCTGAAAGCAAGAGTGGAAGGTGAGAACAATTGCAGAAATTGGTGACTCATTTGTAGCTGGATTTTGATAATATTACTTGGATGGTTAGAGCAGCTGTGACTTTGTGCTGATTATCTTCCCTCCTACAGAGTTCACCGTTTGGTTGACAAAGTACCCCTTCATCCCTTGAAGTCCAAGTGCAAGACTGCAAGCAAAAAGCCCTACATTTAAAATCTAGACATGTTGAAATATCTTTATTTGTTTTTCTTCTAATGTTTAAAGCTTATTTGTGATCAAAGTGACATTATTGTCCATAGTTACACGACTGCAATTCAGTTTTGCCTGTCACATTTACGAAATATGTCTTCTGACACCTTCTGTACTTCAGTGCTATTTTGGACGTGCATTGCATGTGTTAACAACAGAAAAGATGAAGAAACAGTGGCTTAGAACTGTGAGTATTGTTTCTTCTGTAGAACATGGTGCAACATACTCCAGAGCAGTCATTGTGCGAACAGAACTTGAGTAAAAATTGTGACTTTTTCAAGTTCCTCCAAAGGAGCTGCCGCAGATGTACATGGTAGAACATCCTCACATGGGGGGAGAAAGGGGGGCTGGCAAACCTATTTTAATTTTATGCCTAGCTCTTCCTTCTTCAGATCAAATTGTCAAAAATTACCAATTCGTTATGCTGTCTTGGTTATGTTCCAAGTACGCATCACTGAATTTTCAAGGAGAAGACAAATACTGATTAACAGAATCATCTTTGGAATGTCATGAATAACAATTTTTTTAGGAAGCTTTCTGATTTTGGGGTGTGTTGATATCCACATGGGAGAAAAACTTCAGATGACATACTCCAGGCTGATGTTTCTTACATGTGAGATTTAAGCAGATCAGAATTGCTCATGAAAGTGTTCCTTGATGCAGCTTGAAAGATAAGAACTTCTGCAACCTGACACGCTGATACTAAATGATGATAAAATTCCAGAAGTCTATTAAATGTAAGTGACCAGCAATTCCTAGTCTGAAAATCTACCTTTGGTGATGAGAAAGGGCTGTTAGTCACAACAGCCATCATCGTGTAGAAGCTGATGGAAGCTCCCTTCTGGATTATGGATGGTATAGTCACAATATTTCCCATTCTCTTCAGGTAAATGTATTCTATCCATGCACCTGTTGGAGACAGCAGAAAAGTCCAGAGTATTGCTACGTGCATATGCCTTAATGTCCAGTGAATCAGAATAATGCTACAGCAGTGTGTTGGACTTCAGTGATTTTTATAGGAGACCTCGTGATTCTTTTAGAACTGCAGCTCATTAAATAAATATGTCAGCATGCTGCAAATTCCTGAATTTGTTAGGAATTTGTTTTTCCACATGGAAGAAATTACTGAAGAAGCTATTGTTTGTAGAGCTATAGTGTAACACCAGGGAAGTCACAAAAAACTAATCTTGAAGAAGAAAAATATCCTTGTTTTGATTTTCTGTTCATCTGCAGACGCAGCAGTTACTTTTAAAGAATTCAGGTTGGAAATAGTAGTGGGTTCTATGTAGGTTGTTAACAGCATGTACAGTCTCAACAAAAACGTATTCTTGAAAGCTTCATGTAACTTTTAGAAATTACGAACTGATATTTGATTGGTTCATGCTGGCATTTCTTTCAAACATAAGTTGTTATATAATGAGATGACAGGGAATATCCAATACACCAAAACCACTTATTAAGACATGAAAGGAAAAATTGAAATTCTTTGCTTGATTATTTTTTACTCACAAAGGAGTATGAAAGAAAAATAATAGAGAGAAAATAAGATGATCAGCCATTCAAGATTACTTCCAGTAAGGATGCAAATCACAAAAAAAAATATGGTTGATGGCTATTAATAGCAAAAATATTAACAGCATATGAAAAAAGCTTGTAGAGAAAAACAAGCATTAGTGTTGGCTATAAAGACAAAAGGACTAACTTGTTTATATAGAAATGTACATTTTCATACAGAATTTGTAGATTTCTTAACAAAATTAGGGCATATCTGCTAAATATGGTGACCTTTGAGTTCAGGAATTCTTAAAGAATACCCATGAATCTTAAAGTTCTTGGAGGTCTTAATTGTAAATGCTGCAGTATTGCTTTTGAGTGAGATAGTGATACTTTTATCTCAATAGAGATTACTGTAGTTTTGGTATTTCTGAAATCACTTTGAATTTGTGATAAGAAGCACTGATAATTGTGGTCTAAATAGTACTGTGTGTTCCATACTGTAAATATTATGCTTGTCTACTCAGTATAAATGCTAATTCCATTTTTTCCCCCTACATTTAAAAGCTCTAAAGGAAGCCACTGTAGTTTCTGAAGAGATTCTGTACTCACTTTCACATTTTCTAAATTAAACCAGAAAATATATATCGATCAATAGACCATAACTGCAAATGGGGCTTCTGATACGTGCTGGTAAAATGGTATTTATTCAGTCTGGAATTCTAAATATTCACAAAACTGTATTCTTAATGCAAATTGCTGTATTAGATATCCAATTCTGTATACTATTTTAAGAAGATGAACATTTATAGAGTACTATGTCAATTTAATCCATTTTTACCAAGTAATATAACCCTGAAGGCTTTAACATTACCTATGAGCTACCTATAAGATATATTAAAACATGTTTATATATATAGAAAAGATAAATTAAAACATCAGCTTGCAGTAAAGATTACTATATTCTATTATTTCATTGACCTTTGGCATAAATGTCACAACTTGATTTGTACAAGCAGAGATTTATAGAAAGACAAAAAACATCTTATTGTTGACAACATTATGTATGTTATTGCAACATTTCTAAATTTTAATAACACAGGTTGAGTCCATGCATAGATGTGAGTTATTTTGACCATGAATCAGAACTCATACCTATGGTTCATTTAGACAGTCCTGAGAAATATTTGCTGAATTTCAGAAGCTGTCAGTAAGGGATGGTGCAAACAGTCTTCACTTTTCACAATGCAAAGAAATAAGACTCTTGCATTATGCTTTAGGTGAAGTTGTATAGCCTCCTAACTGTCACAAATGATGGACATACACAGGTCCATCAGCACTGTCACGTTGAACTGCCATAACTTGGCTGTTTTTGAAATCTGAGAACTGGTATTAATGGGAAAATAGTGTATGAGTAGATGCACACAGGAAGATGGTACAGTGAAAATGTGGTAGGAAAATGTGTGTTTTTGACAGCATACTAAGGACATTAATAAATTATTAAGAACTAACTATTACACAGAGTTTAGATAATTTGTTAAACAAAACAAACAACAGTTTGAAAAATAGACACCCGCTTTAATCCTGGTTTTGCCAAAAGTCTAAATAGTTATTTTTGCCTATTACACACAGGTATTGAAACTGCCTTTCAGCTTCAAGGTCAGGAAAACTACCGGCAGGTTTTAATAGCGTAAAACACATTTTGCCAGCATTCCACTGCTGAGTGTGCCATTGATTGTCCTCGTTGCCTATGAGTTTCCGTGGTACCTCGAAAACGTAACATTGTAACATAGAATGTCCGATACTACATCAGTGAACACTAGCAAATGACTCCAGTCTATATCGCTTAATGTTATCATCAGATGCAGGGTCTCTATTTCATCAGACAAGTAACAGCTATTTGAAAGTTAGTAAACTGCTAGCAGATAATACAACTGATACTTGGGCAGAAGCTCATGAAATAATCTTTTGTGTAGTAGAAGGAATGAATGAATATTCAAGTCCAAGCTGCACTGGTATTGTAGGAGAAGTTGGTCCATAAAAAGTTCCCTGGTAATTTCAGTCTTCATTAATGTAACAGATGGAATATCTTCGCTGATGACTAAATGGAAAAAGCTAATATTGGAAGGGAAAGAAATGCCATTTCCAAGCTTGTATGGCTTTATTTCAGCCAGTAAATGCAGCATCACAACCCACAGAAAGTACACAAAAATATCTACTTGGTGCATAGGTAGTATATAAGCAAATGGGATACAATTTTTAAGTTTGAAATATAAATTAGGTAGAAATATGATTATCCATTTACAGAATGGATAAAAAATTTGTACTCAATTTCAGTGTAGGTATGTTGTTAAACGATTGATTAAATTAGTGATGTTCCTAAATAAACACCCTTCCTTCTTTTAATACAGAAGACGCATTAAATTTTACATTTTCTTGGCTTTTTGTCATCTTTAAGGAATCGGCAACTTTGCCTGCTTACTGAATTCTGTCCCAGTGGAAAGTGACCTTAAAGTTTTACTGAAATGAAAAATTTGCAGAAATGAGAGAATTATGATCTAGTATAATACTAATACAGTCATCAGCACAAGATTAATACATATATGGATGTGTGTATGTAAAGCCATTTGGGTCTACTCTGGGTAACAAAACATTTAGTTTATTTCCTAAAAGGGAAACAAATCTGAAGGGCCCTCTGGCCATGTGGTGGAGATTTAGTGTTGAGTTGTTAATACAACCACCAACCAAGCCTGCACTGGGGAAGAGGCTATGGTACATCAAAATTAAAGTCTGGCTTCAGTTTTGGCTTCATTTACACATCACTTCAGATATTGTTATCTAAAGGAGTGTATGAAACTCAGATGAGTGACTGGGCTACTTAAGGACAGTGAAATACCCACATTGGCTTGCAGCTTACCTACTGTAGCGCTTCCTCAGCTCATCCGGGAAAGCTGCTCCTTATTTCTAACTGCATACAATCCTACCACTCCAAAATCAATCCTGTTAGTAAAATACTGTCACCTCCCAAAACTGTACACTCTACTTTTAGCTCCTTCTGGTTAACTGAATGGTTTGTCCCAACTCCGTATTAGTGTAGCTAAGCATGCCATAGAGAAGATGAAGGAGCCCCGAAACATGTGTGGATTTCTATGGATCAGATGACTGGTGAGAGTATACTATTCAGTGCTCATATGTGTTCCATGACTTTCATATATCACAGAGTATAAATCTGTGTATTCTCAACAGCACTAACGGCCTAACATTTAAGGCCACTCTCCTGCTTTCTACCCACTCTCAAGTCCATTTATTTACCTTCTTCTTCCAGTCACAATATTCTTCTTACTCTTCTTACTCTTCTGTTTCATAGCCTTAACATGTGAAGCCCACCATGAATCATTTTAGGGTTAAAAACAAAGTAAAATCATCTTTGATGCCTGATTGAATTGTTTGCAGTGTCTCAACTGCATAGTCAAATGCAATTGCAGCTGGCTACATCAACCGTTCTAGCCTGAAGGCCTGTGCTAATATTACAACAGCAAAAATACTCTACGATATCGTAAGTAAAAGCTGTTCACACAACATGTAGGGGCAATAGGTTATAATGATTTTCTTCCACAAGGCAAGGAAATTTGCCCCTCACATTTTTCCTACTATTCAAAGGAGAAAAGTTCCTGAGATTAATGTACGAAGACTGGGACTTGTACAGCTCAGAAAAAGAAAGAAACCTCCTGGAATCAATTAAAATACCCTAAATACATCTATCATTTTTCTTTTGGGGTGATTCATTTTAAACAAAGAGCTGATCCTTGATGAGCAAGAATGTAACAAAGCGCTCATTACTATCTCAAAAGAAAGGTAACACAATTCGCTGACATGTAATACTGTTTTTTTTAATGCAGTGACAACAGCATATACAGGGAGTGAAAAAATTTTCATATTCTTTTTATTAACATTTGCAGTAGTTGAAGTGGAGTTAACAGGCTTGGGGGAAAAGCAGACCAAAAAAACCCCAAATCCTTTACCTTTGCCTGTTGCCTGATCATGAAAACTACATAAAACTCTATAAGCTCCACATAGTTATGACTTGCACGCCAACACAAGGTAAATTCAAACTTGGAAAATAATTTAATTATCGGTCTGAACTGTGCAATATTTAGAAACAATGTCATAGGAGGTTTCATGGGAACACACAGATTAATATTGCAATGGTAGGTAGACGGTCGGAAGCAGAATTCAAGCTATCTCTGTAGTCTTTACCATAAAGTTAAAAATCAGGGATTTTGTTACTTGTGGATACATGAAGGATAGTGCAAGATATTTCAAAGATATTTGGTGAATCTTTATCAAATATATATAAAATACAGTATCATTTCATGTATTTTAAACCCAACACCCAAGCTGCAAATTCTCATTCTTTTGTTTGTTTTTTTGTTAACCAGTTACCCACACTTAAGGCATTATCAAAACTGAGTATCAGATACTGGACTGTGACCCCTCTGCAGTGACTTCTTCTTTCACTCATTTTACATGTTTAGAACATAAATTCTTCAGGGTAAAGTGTGTGTCTCTGGACACATGCTGCTTACAGTGGAGCTAATATCTCAAGCCCCATCTGTTGACAACATTTGTATTCCAAAACAGATTTGAAATGGTAATTACAAACAGTATTGGTCAGCTTTCATGTTTTTACTAGAGTCGGATCCTAGAAAAGTAGAGCATGAAGCCCTCACACTTCTGCAGTATGCACAGGAATCAATGACATTTTTGTATCAGAGAATCAGGATATGCTCTCCACGAGGGATGTGTGTAGATATATGTGTGTGTGTCCAAAATCCATTTTATAAGTGATTACAGCAAATCAAATCTAATCAACTATCCTTCCTTCTGCTCTACAAAAAGCAACTCTTCTCCTGCCTCCTCTTTTTACTGGGAAAAGGGCCAGGCCTGTTGGATGCACAGAGGTCTGTAGGAACATGCCATTTCGAATCACAGCCGAAAGGGGCATGGCCAGGTTGGCACATTAAAGGACGTGCAATGCTGGGGAGCCAGGGACTAGAAGCGCAAAGGCAGAGTACATGCACCAGGCAGAGAGTTTTGGCTTGACACTGCAACAGCAGATGAAGCTCTGTCTTGGACTAAACCTCCATTTCCATTCTCAAATCTTTAATGATGAGCCAAACACCGTCTGTCACACATAATCATTCATTTACTCAGGCTTACCTGCTTTCATGTATGTATGAGTTATAAAGCCATGAAAGGATTACAGAGGTCATCTAATGTGACCTCCTGGAAAACTTTCTATTTAAATTTTCAAGAGAGATCAGAGGAAGGGGGGAGACCCCTTTATTTCAAATTCTCAGTGAAAGGGGGACCACATACTATGGTAAATTTTTCCAAAGGCTAACTTATTAAAGGAGAGAGGAAAAGGCTTCTTTGCTACTGGTTTGAACTCACTTGGCTTCGACTTTCAAAAACACACTTCTGATGTATTGAAAATCCTTCATCAAAGCTATATTCTCCTAAGAGATAATTATGGACTTCTTGCACATTAACATTATTCTCCTTAAGCCTAGTAGGGTTATTTCTTTGATCTATCACGCTGGTGCATATTTTCCATTCTTTTGGACATAATAATTTCAAAACTCAGAAAAGCCTATGTCCTAGTTAATCTATCTATCATTTGAAAGAAAACATTTTGAATCCATGCAGGCTAAGAATGAATTCACATGCAGCCTTTTTCCTTATCCATACAAGGTATGCTTGCATTTTAGCAAAACAAGCATAACATGATTGAGGAGCTGCATACTAAAAGTAAAAAAGTATAATTAAAAAATAACAACAACACTTTTTGCAGTTTTTAAACATCATCATGTTAATATTATAGTTGGAGAGTTTCTTCCATCTTCTATGGAAAGAATTCACCCCCTAAAGATATTCTTAATTCACCAAAACGTTGGATAAAGTGCAGTCTATATCAATAAAGGTTTTAAAACTAGTAAAAATTCAAAAGATGAATTATCTGAATGTGGATTAGAATTTTTACATTTATGCAAGTATGTCTGTGATTGAACATTACTTCAAAAATTATCACATGTAAGTAATAACTTCAATTTAAGACTATGTTACAAACACTCCCTATTTTCTTCAATTCACTGTTTCTCTTTCTGTGTGCAAAACATTGCTGTGTTATTCAACAATTATTCAATAATAACTGCCAGTTTTGTTCCCCATTCACCTAATTTGGTAGGAAAGCACAAGCCAAGGCTTTGGCACCCTAGACCTAGAGGTCCACAGGGCAAACGCAGCAGCACATTTTATAGTCCAAGAACATAGACAGTATTTCAGAACATTTATTCAACATTCAGCAAAAACTCTCCCATGAGCAATACACATAGAGTTCTTTCACTGGCAAGAACAAAAAGGAAACCATATAACTGCATTTATTCTCATTCTTTTTATATTCCATATACAATATGTCAGCACACTAGTAGCAACTCAATATAGGTTTTAGTTTGGTTTTCAGCATTATTCAGTTGAACCACAGTTCAAAAAATGCTACAGTAACACATCTAGATAGTTTAACCATCTGCAGTTTGAATTAAGAATGTAATACTGTCCTATATAAGCATGGGATAAATTTCAGGTTTCAACTGCACCAGTATTTTTTAGCTTGTTTCTGTGATTTGCTTTCAGTTTCAATTTCTGACATAATAGTTATTTTAGGAACATTCCAAACGTAAGTGAAAGGCTGCATTTTTAACCTTTGAACCAAGTGTAGTCTTTGTGGGTCTGAAAGTTGACCTTTGGCTTGAAATATTTAAGGAGGAGACACTGTTTCATTTTAATGCAAAACTGTTAGAAAAAAAAAATTAAATAAATACTGTTAGGTTGCTCCAAAATGGGAATCACAGAGCAGGAAAATGGTGGACAGAGCCTCACATAAACTGCCTCAATTCCAGGAAAGGTCAAATCAGAGACTAGACCAGAGGTTCTCCTTGAGAACACAAATAATGGAAGTACAGAATTTCTTAATATGTAGCAATTCCCTATAAACTGAGTGACTTACTATGTATCTAATTCCCCCTTTGGCATGATTGCTCTATAGGTTTGTCAATTCCTTTGTTAAGCAAGAGATATGACTATGCAAACATCTGCAAAAGGAGTGTCTATTTTGCTATTTGATTAGCTGGAGTAAAAAATCTGAATTAGCCAGCAAGAAGGATGGTAGCTTGCACTTTAATGAGCACAGAGAAATTCTGTAGCTTATGTCAGAAAATTAAGAAGAAAACACTTGCTCAAATACTACAAGAAAATAATTTCAAAAAAAGGAAAAAGAGCTCTGTAGAAACAGCTTGTTATCTGCATGGTTAGGAATAACATTACACTGTTCCCTTTTGCTTTCATCGTTCCATATAATTACAGCTCTTGCTCCCACAGAAACTGACTTTCTTCATTGTCATACTGCAATCTTTCTCTACAGAACTTACTTTTGTAATAAAACATGAAAATGGGTAAACAAAATGGGAAAATGAGCTCAATTTGTAGACTACTTTCTCTGTGTGAGGAAAAACATAAGAAAAGAAAAAAATAGAAAAAAAAATATTAAGTGGGAAATAAAGAACTCCAAAGTATTCAGAATTTTTAATTACAGGTTTCTAGAAGCTCTACTGCATTTTGAGAAATACTGGACAGAGTACAAATATAGTCAGGAAGGGCTATGGGCAGCCATTATGATCAAAATGAAATTTAAACCCTTAGCAGGGATTATGTATGAAAATTTGGGCCTGATGAGATGAACTACCTTTCAGCACTATAATTGCTTTTTTTCTTTGCCTTTTCTTTTAATTTAAAATCTAGGATCTCCACATCTCTCTCATTACCTTGGAAAGCAGCAATTCCTTCCAACTCTAGAGGAATCTAGAATTAATCTAGCTCTAAATTACTTTTATACTTACAAAAAGATTAGCAAGACAATACATATTTAGATATTTTAGATATTAAAGGCTGATTTACCTTGTCACCTTCAGAGAAAGTTATTCCATCAATGGCCCTTTTCCAAGTAATCTCTGGGATAGGTTCTCCTTCTGCTTCACAGATTAGGGTGGCTTTCCCATTCTCAAACGTGGTTTCATTTTTAAGATGTATTATTTGAGGCTGTACTGTTAAAAATACAAATTACATTACTTATCCTGCACAAAGAATGTCATGTCAAAATCCTTTTGATCTTTTAAACCACTTTTCTTTTTTTAAGCACATTCATGTTTGTTTACTTAGGATTAACTAAAGGTTTAATGTTACCACCTATAAGAGCAACCAACTTCTCTGACTTCAGGTTGTACAACAACCATTTCTGTATGTCTTACGACTAGGACTCCTCACTCAGCATGGCTGACACCCCCAGGGCCTCCTGCTCTATCGCTGGGGCAGTGCTGGATGGGTCCTGCTTGGTGAGGCCCCTGCCTTGCTGGCTGTGTTCATGTGCTTTGCTCCTGGCTCGCCGTCCCCTAGGGACCAGCTACCTCTCACCGCTCTCTGGGAATTCAGGAATGAAGCTCTGAGCAGGGGGTTGGTCTAGGTGGTCTTCAGAGGTGCCTTCCTGTGCCAGGCATTCTTTGATTCTGTGATAATTTGTGTTTGTCTTCAAATACAAATTATTTGGAAAAAATCCAGAATTATTAATATCCCTGGACTTTGATCTTTAGAAATATGTCTTGCACACATTGCTGAGTTTAACAAAATCTCCTCATAACAAATGTATTCTATTAACACTATTAAGAGCTGAGGAGTCCTCTGGCACAAAGCTATTCATCCTTACTTACTGAGTAAATAGGTGGTAAAATACAACTAAAAAACTTCAGATATTGCTTGCATTCTTCAAATCGTTCCACTTTATAGCCACAAGTACACAGCAACTACAGCTCTCAGCCTACACTGTACCCTGTATGGTTATTTACATATACAATTCAATTTCTGGATACGTTGGAACACTTTTATTTAGAGGACTCATCTGTACAATATCATACAAGACCTCTGGTGTAGAACTATGCATAGAATGTTATTCTCTTCCACAGCATTTAAGTATCTTCATAGAAGATTTTTATACTCACTCATATATAACCACTTTATACTCACTTATGTATAACCACTAATAAGTTTCTCTGAACCTATCAATCAACTTTACACATTGAATGAGACATTCATCCCACTGGAAAACGTAGCATGTAATCATGTAATAAAAATATGATTCAGTGTGTTTACACCCAAACCCAGTGAATTAAGTTTACGTAAGTAAATGTAATTTTGGCAGTTCTTAACATTGACTTTGTAAACATTAAGGACATTTGTTGAAAAGAATATATTTTCTATGGAGTTTTCACAATTTTTGCTTTTGAGGAAGCACTACTACAGTATATTCTATGAAGCAGAAAGTGAACAGAGGGGTAACCTATTTTCTGATGGGGTTACAAAAGTATAAGCTACACAGAAAAGTAATATTGGCTTGTGTTAGTGGATCAAAAGGGGAAAGAGAATCATTCAGTTTGGAAGAGACTCCAGGAGGTCATCTTGACCAACCTCCTCATCAACACAGGGTGAACAGATCCTGTTCAGACCAGATTGCTCAGGGATATGTTGAGCACTATCCTGAAAAATGCCAGGAAGAGAGCCTGCACAGCCTTTCTCACCAGCCTGTTGCAGTGCCTGACAGCCTCATGGTGAAGAATGTTTTCCTTATGTCTAGTCTTTTTCATTTTATGACCGCTACTTCATCTATGACCACTGTCTCACAGATGCTGCATCTGGCAGTACCAGGAAAAACAATAAAACCAGGTTCAAACTTGCTATATCCAGACAGAATACCTACCTCTCTTTTATCCATTTCCACCACACAATTCTTGGTCTCATTTCTCATTCCTTATCGCCATACTCCTTCTGTCGCTTGTCTACTGTCTGTTCACCCTTGACTATTACAAATAATCTATTGTGTGTTTACTGCATAGAGATGAAAAATAGGTCATATTTTACCTAACAAAGCACTACACTAATATCCTGCTTCATTAAGATATAATCTATGGTGAGTGACATTGCGTGCAGAAAGAAAATACCCTGGGTGGTCAGGGGCTCTTGAAATGCCAACTGGATCCAGCTTTACTGGATGCAGTAGAAGGTAGGAAGCAAAAGCATTACAGCAGGACATCAATTTCACTGAGAAAAGCTAAAATCTCCTCAACAGTATAACAAGGGATGTCATTTGAAAGAGCTACAAAAAAGAATTTGAGATAACAGTTAACCATGTTAAACTTCAAAATAAATTCAGTTATTACTGTAACTTTGAGGATCATCCAAATGCCTATGAAATATTCTACCTTGGGTAATTCAGACACTGTATTTCTACAGCGATGTCTTCTGGCTACAATATAATCTGTTCTTTCCTTTCTTTCCTTTTATATATTATCCCTGGAAACACGGAAAGAGCTATGGCAGACATATTATTAATTTTAAAAAAGCATCATACATATTATGTCAGAAATTTGCAAAACTCGGTGTAACATTATTTCTGTCAGAACAAGAGGATTTCCCCATCTGGACATGACAGACAGTATGATCTTCTCAAGATGATGCATGTTCTAAAACATGTAACTAATACACTCTACATTTTAATCTTAGACTTATATTCTAAATTTCTTTAAGCTCTTCTTCAAATGGATCACAAGACAAAAAGTTTTAGCTTGACATTTTAGACATGAGCAGCTGACATTTAAAGGAATAAGCACTGATTAATCATCATATATATCTAGCTGACAGTTCTTACTAAGAAGAAGAAGAGAGCTCAAATGGGGGATATTATTTAATTGCTTCATTTTCATAGGTCTTAAGTCGTAACTTGCTATTGACTAGAAATTTTTATACCGTTTGATTCCTTTTTTATGACATTTTGGACATTGGAAAATATTAAAATACTTCTGTGTACATATAAATAACATTATTTATACGAGAATGCCAAGACTAGTATTCACAGCAATACTCAAACAGGGTCATCCCCTTCATGTTCCGCCCCCCACCCAATTCCTTAACTGTTCTTTCTAAATTGACAAGGTCATTCTCAAACTGAATTGGTATTATAATGTACTCAAAAAGTTGTAAACTGAATGACTTGACTGAAATGAAAGAAGGCTTGAATATAGAAAGGAGTTATGCTTAAGCTTCATTTGGAAGGAGAAGAACTGTTCATTACTAGGCATGCATTTTTTTAATATTAACAGAGTGATGCTGCCAAATAAAGAAGTAACATTTTCTGGTTGGAAAGTTTGCTCTCTGAGCAGAAAAGGTTAGTGTTATGTTCTCAAACGCTTCCTCAGTAAACAAGTTTCCTTCAGATTCCTTCCTCGGTCTCTTCTGGATTCATCTCGGACAGAGCAATACCTTTTTAACAGAAAATTTAAGCTCATTGCTGTGTACCTTACAGCCTCCCCAAAAAGCTTAAGAACTTGGATAGCAATTTGAGATTCTAGATTTGTTGTTGGTTGCTTACAACTGATTTCTTGAAAAAGGTCCACAATTTATTGAATTCACAGAGTTCTACCCATATCTTTGACAAAAGAGGTTCATCAGACTTGGGAAGCAGCACGTACATAAAGCTTGAGATAGTCCTGATTACATCTTATGAAAAGAATTGCTTTAAACTGCTTATTAATAACACAAACATGGATTTACTGGCAAGAGGCTTAGTATCTGTCTGTATCGCTGCCTGATAAAATCTTTTCATTCATATGACACACGAGGAATCATACTCTTATGCTATCTTCCTGCACAGCCACACTTGTATCAGGTAGCAAAACTGCAACCCCATCCTCCTGGAAAGTGCTGGTACAATTTAAATTTAATAAAAAAGCAAGACTCCAACAAGGAAATACCTAAGAAACAGATTCTTGAAACTTGATCCCTGATATAATAAGGATTCACACACACCGCAGTATGAAGTGTTGGTTTGATTTAGTGTATGATAAACCTGAGTCTTTGTACATGTTAAAACGGTATTACTACTTCACACTCAAAGGGATTTATCTTCTGAGAGAACTGGCATCACTGCCTTTATAGATTACATCATTTTTATTTTAAAAATTAGAGGTGTTCCAAACAGGTAAGGAGGTAACAGGGAGGAAGAAAGAATACAGAGTTTTAGAACTATATATTCAGTTGAACTGCACTTTGTGAAGCTGCATTTGGTATACTTCATAATACCTGGGATGAGCAGGCACAGATCGTTCCATACACAGATCCATGGGATTCCCATTCTAAATGTATCAGTGAATTTAAATAAAGAGCTTCCATATATATTGAATAGTATCTTAGGGGGAAAAAAACCAAACCAAAACAAACAAAAGAACAAACAAACAAAAATCCCAAAACAAAACACATATTAATCTACTTATTAAGCTCAAAGGAAAATTAACTAGATGTGCTCCAGGCACTATAAATGTAAAAGTAATGCAGTCATTATACCTGAAAATAATGGAAAAATCTAGGCAGCTTCTCACCCCAATCTCATTATGCACCCTCTGATTCTAAGATGCATGAATTTTGAAGGCCTAGATTAACCCAAATATTTTGAATTTTAACATTTGAAAAACATCTAAGGGGGATATGACAGGAGAGGTCCATTACATTTCCTCTCATCTGCCTGATGACAGATAAAAAATGAATAATAGCATATGCTTTTTTCAATAACCAAAAATTACATTGCACACATCTGCAAAAGCCTTCTTGCTATACAAGATTCAGATTATACTTAAGAAGACATCTAGAAACTAAAAATGGCATGTGCTTACACTACACAATAATTATAAAGGGTCTTTTGCAGTGCTTCTTGAGGTATTTTTCCCACATTTGACTTTCATAAAATCAATTGTCAGAAACACTGAGATTCCAATGAAATATTTTTGATAAGCTCAGACTACCCTCTTATTGATTATGTAGGTAAAACATCTATACCCTAGAGAACTTCAAATTAACATATGCAGGCACTCCTTCCCATTTTTTACCAATTCTGATTAAAGAAAAAATATTCCTTCTCTTTCTACAAATAGAAATTTCTAGACATAGAAATGTCTCTTTCTATGGCATATGTACAGAAAAGAGAAAACTTGTTGAAAACCTCAATTGTTTATGCATCATGGAATGGCAGAACCAAGCATTTGAGTGATTAAGGAGTGGAAATGAACAACTAAAGAACAAACAATATGAAGATATAAAAACTGTCATCAGAATATATGCATTATCCTTATAAAGCATGAATATGTCTTTCATTAAAGTTAATTTTGTTTCATTTAGCCCAATTAGATTTTTTATTATAAGGTAAATGAACACTACTGCCATCACTCTGGAGAAGTAACGATGAAGAAATGCATGTTTAGGCCTTAGAAAATAAGACGAAGTAGGAAGGTATTAAGGGATTGAATTTTCTTGACTGCTCTTAAATCAACTGATTATTATTATTTTATTTAAAAAATTTTTGTTGGGGTGCCCATAGATGTAAAAATGTGTTATTTCATAATTCAAAATGCTTACTCACATGTATCTAAACAGAGAGAGAGATGTCTAATTACATCACAAAACCAATAAAAGAAAACAATGAAATTGAATAGTATGGGTGAAAGATATATAAAAAGTTAGCTACCAAGTAGAGACAAATACTAAAAATATTTTTAAAGAATTAATGGAAGAACATCTATAGTTTCAAGCTCTTCAGAGTGCTCACAGGGCATGTGCAGGACAACCAAGGGATCAGGCCCAGCCAGCATGGGTTCATGAAAGGCAGGTCCTGCTTGACCAACCTGATCTCCTTCTATGACCAGGTGACCCACCTAGTGGATGAGGGGAAGGTTGTGGATGTTGTCTCCCTGGACTTTAGTAAAGTCTTTGACAGCGTCTCCCACAGCATTCTCCTGGAGAAACTGGCAGCTCGTGGCTTAGACAGGTGTACTCCTCGCTGGGTGAGGAACTGGCTGGACGGCCGAGCCCAGAGAGTTGTGGTGACTGGCGTTAAATCTGGCTGGCGGCCGATCACAAGCGGTGTTCCCCAGGGCTCGGTTCTGGGGGTGGTCTTGTTCAATATCTTTATAGATGATCTGGATGAGGGAATCGAGTGCTCCCTCAGTAAGTTTTCAGATGACACCAAGTTGGGTGGAAGTGTTGATGTGCTGGAGGGTAGGAGGGCTCTGCAGAGGGATCAGGACAGGCTGGATCGATGGGCTGAGGTCGACTGTATGAGGTTTAATAAGGCCAAGTGCCGCGTCCTGCACTTGGGTCACAACAACCCCATGCAACGCTACAGGCTTGGGGAGGAGTGGCTGGAGAGCTGCCCAGTGGAAACGGGCCTGGGGGTGCTGGCTGACAGCCGGCTGAATATGAGCCGTCAGTGGCCAGGTGCCCAGGTGGTCCAGGCGGCCAACAGCGTTCTGGCCTGTATCAGCAATAGTGTGGCCAGCAGCAGTAGGGAAATGATTGTGCCCCTGTACTCAGCACCGGTGAGGCCGCACCTTGAATCGTGTGTTCAGTTTTGGGCCCCTCACTACAAGAAGGATGTTGAGGTGCTTGAGTGTGTCCAGACAAGGGCAACGAAGCTGGTGAGGGGTCTGGAGCACAAGACTTATGAGGAGCAGCTGAGGGAACTGGAGTTGTTCAGTCTGAAGAAGAGGAGGCTGAGGGGAGACCTTATCGCTCTCTACAACTACCTGAAAGGGGGTTGTGGCAAGGAGGGTGTTGGTTTCTTCTCCCAAGTAACTAGTGATAGGACAAGAGGAAATGGCCTCAAGTTGTGCCAGGGGAGGTTTAGATTGGATATTAGGAAAAATTTCTTCACCAAGAGGGTGGTCGAGCATTGGAACAGGCTGCCCAGGGAGGTGGTGGAGTCGCCATCTCTGGAAGTGTTCAAAAAACGTGTGGATGTGGCGCTTCAAGACATGGTTTAGGGGACATGGTGGCGCTGGATTAATGGTTGGACTTGATGATCTTGAAGGTCCTTTCCAACCTTAGTGATTCTGTGATTCTGTGATTCAGAAAGACTAAACATATGAGTTTGTATCAAAAATCTTAGCACAAGGCCTAAGCATTAATATGGATGAGATCTTTTAGGTAGTAATAGGTAATGATACAGAGGGAAGTATTGCAGATAACAGGATGACAGACAGAGATTACCAAATCATGATCAGTAAGAAATCCTCTGAGGGAAACAGGGCCTTCTTTATTCTTCTAACTTCTATTCAGTAGAATATATAAAAAGCAGTAATAAAGATTGAAGGATTGGGGAGAGCAGAGTCTGTGTGTACAGGTTTCTATATGTGTGTTAGTGTTCCAGAAAACCTGTCAGAGTAAGAATTTGACATGAGGACAAAATAGCTTTTTCAACACTGACACTGGAAACAAAAAAAACCCCATTGAACAAAAAAATCTAGGTCATGCATGGAAACTAAACATATGCATGTGTTAGACAACACGAAGATGGGCATGTTCATTCAAAAGTGCAGAGTACTAGAAATTTTAAATGCTGAATGTTATAATGTTACTGTTATTTTTATTGCATTATGGTTACATTACTGTTATGACAAGTTTCAACCCTACCAGAGCCCTGTAGCAGTAGAAAGAATAGTCATTGCCCCAAGGAGTTTGCACTGTAAATTAAAATTAAAGATAGCAGGTAGGGGAGACAAGCAAGTGAATGGAGTGGGAAAGAATAATGTAATTTAATAGGTCATTTTAACACAAACTGGTGGTTTGTGTACTATTTAGCTATAATAATCAGCCATCTGCCTTGCCATTTTCAGACGGCAGTTGTTTGAATACATTTAAGGGGAAGAAAAGTATAATAAGTTGTTGGCTGTATATATGACTCTGAGTTTAACTTGTGTGAAAGACACAAAAGAAAAAGTAGAGTTCTTTGTAGGAGAGAATACAACTCTGCTCCACATTTTCAGACTGACAGTAGAGGTGAACTTTGTAAAAGCAATATTAGACTAAAATCATACTAGCTTTAGAGATTACAAATAAGGTAAGAGGCTTAATTAACGATACTATTCCTTAAGGTCAAACTAACAGGACACAGATTATTATAATCTAATTTAAATACATCCAGTAGTAAAGCACACAGGAAAAATAACTCTAAATATACATACTCAGTGATGTGCTCTAAAGTGGCTATAACTGCTCAGGAAAGAGACCTGGGAGACACTGCAGACAGTCTGTGGAAACAGCAGTTCAGCGCTCAGGGAGAGCCAGGGCGGCAAACAGAATGTGAGAGAAGGCACCGAGATCAAATCAGAAGCAGTTCTGTGCTGCTGAACAGCCAGGTTCCCCCCAAGACATGAATCCTGCATGCCATTTTTGCCTTGCCATTTCACAAGCAGCGGTTTATAACTGGCAAGGTACAGGAATGAGTCGTTCAGAGATTCATAATGGTTGCCAAAGCAGGAGAAACTAAATAGATTGGAAACTCTCAGCTTAGAAAATAAAAGAACTAGTGAGATAGAAAACTACATTTAATGTAAAGAACATAAGAAATTATTCTTCACTTTTTATCTTAAAATGAAAATTATGAGCCAAAGAAATGAATAGGCTCCAAACTTAAACAAAAGAAATAATTTTTCATGCAAGAAAGAAATCAGGTAAGGAATTTAGGAGCTTAGGATGTCATGGAAACAAAAAGGATGTGTAGGTTCATAATGGATTAAACAAACTCATGGTATCTATTAAATCATTTGGATTTAGCTTTCCAAGGCGTCCCCAGAATAGCGGTTGTTAAAAGATGGAAGAATGCATACAGGAAATACTCACTCTTAGCCTGGTGTCTCCCTTTCCCTATTCCTTGCATTAAAAAGTTACTTTGCCTCAGGCAAAAACTACGTAAATTTCATCCATACTTAAAATTACTTGAATAACACACAAAATTATTTCTGTCTGAAGCTTCTGTAAAGTCATATGAAAACAAGCAAGTCTTTTCTATTCCTTCAATTTTTTTTTGTTTGTTTTTAATTTTGGAAATACGATTGAATAAAAAGTTTCAGTTTCTTCACATAAATCTTCAAGAAGCTCTACATCTTGAGGCTAAGATGAATTTTAAAATTGTATTTCATCGTCTTTCCTTTGAAAAGTAATTGGGAATAAGTTACAAGCACCTCAGAACAACAAAGTAGCCCAATCTTTAGGCAACACATCCAGAGCGGGGAGCACTGGAGACAGCACAGAGTGGAGCGCTATGAAGGGTTTCCCAAACAGGAGAGACAGTGGGAGGCAGACACAGCTAACCTGTTCTCCTGACTCCATGGCTTAAGCCTCAGGCCCCCAGATCCCAAATGACAGCATTATCCAACGCAACAGTTTAGATCTTCCAGTGCAAGTTAGCAGCTCAGCCTCTCCTGTTCGAGCTCTTTCACTTTGTATAAATTGCTATTAGTTTTAACTGGGCCTGAAAATTTAATTTCCCATGATCCTAAGTATGTGCTTTAGCTGTTCAAATACAAATGGTCTTTCTCTCTACTGCAAGCTACACTTCATGTTAAAAACCCCAACACATTACTTTTTTGTGGATTTTTTATAAATAAGCTACAGCTGTGATCCTGCACAATAATTCTGAGGGAGGTTTTCTACATTCTACACAGATGCCAACTCTGACTAGGTTATAGTTATAGAAAACTTCAAATAAATTATCAGCTCTATAAGAAGATAATGAGAAGCTCTATGAAGAAGATATGAGAAGCTCTACGAGAGAAACATGAACACAGATAGGGTGGTAGACAACAGAAAGAGAACTAAGTTTTCATATTATTTGTGTCCTTTGAAACTCAGATCAGACAATATTTTTGTGACTACATCTGCAATCATGCACTTAAAAAAATAAAAATCAAGAAAGAAAAACAAATAAAAAATCAGGAAGACCTCTGCCTGGTGTGTTCTTATAAAAAACCTCACTGTTTATAAGTCCAAATAACCTTGTTTTTCCCCTTTTAGAATTTTCCCCTTTTTCTCCTCTTGGTTTTCTTGCAAGCAGCTAACTTTTAAAGAAAAACAAGAGTGAATTAATAATTTAACACTCCATTGTATTGTATCTGAATAGTAGAAAATCAAATGTCGAGGATAGCCTTTTCAAAATTAAAGTCAGGTGTAATGGTTAAAGTAGACAACAGGGAGGAAAAAGCTGTAAAATTATACAGAGAATGGTTTGCTGCAGCAGCAGACATCTTGCAGGACTGCTCTTCCACTGAAAATTGTGAATTATAACCTCAGTTCTCTACTGTTTATTTAAAAAGGAAGGATGGAACATACTATGCAGTACTTACCAAAAACTTGAAGGAATGTTTGTTTTTTGTCATTTCCTGCTTTGTTTTTTGCATTACAGATATAAGCACCCGCATCAATATTTTTTATATCTTTTATTGTTAGTTCTGTATCGCTTCCTCTCAGCATATATTTTTCAGTTTCTTCAATAAGTTTACCGTTCCTAAAAAAATAAAAACGATGTATAAATCAACCAGCAGGTTCCAAAGTCTGAAACAATGTGCTAAGGAAGCATCAATATGTTGAAAATAATCTTTGAGGGAAAAGACTACTATTATGCTAGCCTCAAAAATGCATTAACTCATGTGGCATAAATTGGCAGTATGTATAGTTGATTTTAGCTCGACAAAAAAAGTTCTGCAGGATCACAGTGTTTTTTCGTAGGAGTGTGCACATTCTAGACACAAAAAATGCATTCTTAACTGCTTTTTGATGTTCAAGACCCCAGCTTCACAATTTTATTGTCAGGTTCTAAAACATATGCGTATTAAAAATACTATAATATCTTTATTCTTAAATGTTCAATATTGACTTAATGTTAGAAAAATGCCTGTGAATAGAACTCTAACATACGGCTTGCGCTCAAGGAAGGATAGAAGGAAATCAGTTACACTGATACATACTTGTATGTCTGAAACATTTAAAAGTGTATTTTGAAAGTGTAACTGTTGCAGTTCACATTAATAACAATGTACAAACATATAAAAAATACTTTAAATTACTTTAGAGCCTATTGGCATATAAAGAACCCTGCCAAATTATTTCCTCTCAGTTTTTGTTGGCTAGCCACAACTTAGTAAGCAGGCATGTCTCCAGGTGTTAGAATGAGTTCTGACCAGATGGTACAGAAATAATAAAACCTGTGAACAATTCTGAGGGCTGACTGAGGCTTGACCAGTCCATTTGAGCACCTTGGCATATACACAGTTATCAAAACAGCTTCTTTTTCAAGACTGCAATTCTTACTTTTTTGATTTCTTCTCATTCTGCCTTGTTTTCTGTAGGCTTCTTTTGCTCTTATTTCTGTTGACTCATCAACAGTCCCTTCTCATAAGCACCTCCATAAAAATTGCCTGATTTTCACAAGCATTGATAATCCTGCTGACAATGCCAACTTCTTGAAAACAAACTATTTGTGAAATGAAGCCAACATGCATAACTGAAATATTCTATTCTATTCAATATGCCTAGTTAGGACATCTAGTTTTATTTCAAGATTTGAGCAACAATGATTTTCACTTTCTCACATCATGCTGATAACTACATATACTTCATATTTTATAAAATACTATTTTCCCTAAAAGTGCAAATAATTGCTTCTTTCTTGGGAACATTAATATCCCTTAACAGGATTGCCCTGGTATCTATATAGCTTGCATTTTAGTAACATTCCTTGTAAATAACTCTAGTCCATTTAGCTGTCCACTTCAAGTTATTATTGTGATACTTGGTTCATCTCCTTTCCAAAGCAAATCATAGAAATTATTTTGCAGAACAGAAAAGGTCTAATTTTCCACATAGGTGGTTTCACAAAAAAAATTTAGTGATTTCTGTTAGGAGACAAAAGTCTATATTCAAGGTCAGAAGTAGTTTCCAAATGCCTGTTATCGCAAACATTACCCATATCTATGACAATTTATAAGCAGAAGTGAGAATTATGAGCATCTCCCTGGACCTTCCAGCAAACAGGAGAGATTCAGATTGATGCTGATATTGGAGAACAGGAAAACATGAATAACACATTAAAAGTACATTATTTCTTTTGTCAGCGAATTCTAAGTCCTGTCAGTAAAGATTGAGCCAACTAAACATTACTAGTGTAAATTATCTCCACAGATGTAAACGATTATCATGTTTTCAGTAGGACTACTCACATGAATAAAGATTTCCAGGTCATGACCTGTTCATTTGGATCTTTATCTTTCAGTCCTGGCTAATTGAATTCTATTAGTGTATTGCTTCTCTGAAGGTTATGCTTTATACTAAAGTAATATCAGCTTCAATAGAGATATCAGTTAAGTGGCGAAAGAATTAGATTCTCTCGGTCCATGAAGTATCAACAAAGTATATATGCATATTAAATAGACCAGCAACTAAACCCTGCTGACCTTTCTTCTTGACTAGGTATTTCAAACTGACAAATTTCTAAGTGAACTAAAGCATTTTTTCAAGAAAGACTGACACATTAGTTCAGATGCCTCCATTTTAAATCGACAAAATCTTAAACTCTGTCGGCACCTGGAAATGAAGAGGGTCAACGTAAATAGTTAAAGCTTTGCCACATTAGATACTATCTTAAAGACGTTAAAGCTTGAAACTACTGTGTCATCCAGCATCTCGCTTAGTCAACACAGAGGGATATATAAGCCACCTCAATAGTACTGTCATTTTTCATGAAGTCAATGTGTTAAATCAGTTCATTGAATAGAATCATAGAAAAATTTAGGTCCAACCATAAACCTAACACTGCCAAGTCCACCACTAAACCATGTCCTCAAGTGCCATCTCAGTGTACTTTGAATAGGGAAACAGGGTCAGAACAAAATAGTTTCCAAAAATGTAAAAGAAAAAAGAGAAAAGATAATCAAGAGAATTTCTCTTTTAATTGACTAAAACATCAGTGGATTTTAAGGAAGATAAGACTACACAATGATAGATCCAAATTATGCAGGCCTTGCTAAAGAAACTTCAACAGAGACAATGAGAGAATAACTGGTGTCAGAGCACATTTTTAAAGGCAACAAAGACATGAGAACGCTGAACTGTGTATAAAACAGGTCATTAATTTTGAAGAACCATCTCAACAGGTATGGATGTACTTCCTATACAATATAACGAAAATCCTCCAGCAGAATGGAATAAAAATCTTTCCCACAATTTTTTGTCAGAGCTTTTCCTCAGATCTCCACAACAGTCAGTATATTTTTGAATGTTTTACAAAGAAACATTATTGTTTGTTACAATAGTTTGCATCTCCTGGACTTCTTTCCTTAGCATAGTTATGTATTCAGAAAACAGACTTCCATTAAGTAATTTTATTACACATGCCCATTTTTCAAATGGTTAATCTGAGGCAAATTAAATAAAATGACTGAACTCACACATATAAACGGTACAGTTGGGAATAAAATGGAACACATGATTCCCATAACTTGCTGTAACCAAACATCATAATGCTTCCAAAATCAGCATTAACACTTAGTCAAATTCAAGATGTAATTCCAGTTGTTTATTAAAAAAGAAGCACTTACATAAAACTGAGGTTAATATTAATTTACATTCAACATCAAAAAATACACTAAACAGGATGAAGTTGGGAATACAACACTTGTCCATTAATGCTGATTCAGTTAGGTTCTCAATGGATGACATACATATTAATATTAAATAAATTAGTTTTGATACTTTCTTATCACTGACAATACTTTCTAGGTTTTTCTTGAAATCAAGAAGGATTACGTTGATATAGTTGATATCTGAAATATTCCAGAAAACTAAGGTCTTTATCTTGACATATCTGTGAGATAAGTCCAAGGACAAGGAGAAGATATTAGCAGATTCTGAATCCTTTTAACTGGCTACCAATATGTGAGTGAAAAGGGACATGAACATTTCAGGACAGACATTTCAGAAATTTGATGCAGAAATTTAGTACTGGAATACAATTTAGAATTAAGTTTGCTTCCTCCAGAAGAAATGATTTAGCTCCTCTCTCTTTTTTTTTCCCCTGTTTGCATATCAATGATAATATTCTGTCATAGAGACCAGGGACCTTTTCCACCTACCATTTTACAACCTCTCACTGTCAGCAAATAAAAAAGCAAGAATATTTTCTACTGCTAATAATTTATAGCCTAATGAGACAAAATAAAACAACAATGAAAAAAAGAAACAAAAAAAATACAACAGGGAAGGGAGGCACATAAGTCAATTTTCCTCACTATGAGATAGTTCCTGAAAAAGGAACAGAACAGAAGCTTTGTCATTTAAGATCCAGTATTCAGTACACAAGTGTGTGAAGCTTTTGTAAAATCTTTATGAAAATATTTAATTAATGATTTTAAAAAGTCAGTTGCTACAGGGGCTGGCAAACCAAAGGAAAATCTTTCAGTAGACTCTGATCAGTAGACAGAAAGAAGTGTCTCTCCAAGACACTTAGCCTATGTGCATACTGTAATATTTATAAAATATTGAAAAAAACCCCACAACTGTAAACAGAGAAATCCACAAACTGAGGAAATGTATTTATTCTTTCTTAATAATATACAAAATTAATGTTGGTTGTCTTACAATAAGGCCATTTAGAATACCAGATTTCAGACAACTCTTAACAATTTTGGCCAGATAAGACATACCCTGTAAAAAAATATGTCAAAGGTATTAAATAATCAGAATGTACAACCTTAGTTTGAATTCCGTATCAGTTCTTTCATTTGAGCTCTGTATATTTTTTTCCCTTTTCCTCATCTTCACTAAATTTTGAATTCTAAGCCAATTTTAATTAAGGAATAAACTTTGCATTCTATTTATTTACATCTCCTGAGATTCAAATTGCACAAGAGAAAAATTTGACGCGACATGTTAAGATAAATGTGTCAGTCAAAGGAAGCTAACACTTAAAATGAATCTAACGTTTTTCAAAGATTCCAAAGGAGATTAAGAATTCATGGAAATTGCTTCTATGTCCATTTTGAAAATGCACTGAGATTTTAATTCACCTAAATAATATATGTAGATGCAAATTATTCAAGTCTAAAATAGAAATGTTTACTTCTATGAGGAGTCTGAGATACTTTATATCCCAGGACTGATGAACGTCTTTGTTAAAATTGAAAGAATATAGAGTGTATAGATACTTAAATTTTTATAAGTGTTATATGGTAAGTGTTCCAAAATTATATGGCTGTGTTATGTTCATGTCATTGACATCATCAAAAAAACACACGTGAACTTCAAAAGCATTCCAATTTCAAAACGTTATTATATTACGTTTTTAAAATTACATAAAACACACTTGAAACTTATTCAGTGAAACATTCCCATATCCTAGGGGTGTCTAAAGCCATATCTGTTTCTGAATCTCACTGAAATGGAGAGTTAGGGTTAGAATTTATTTTTACAGATGGGGAAAATGTTATCTTTGTTATCAGTATTGTTGATCTATATTGGAAATTTATTTATTGCATAACTGTATACGTTTTTACCTGATACATTCATAAGCAAAAGATGTGAGATTTTGGCTTGTATCATTTTTGAGATATGGACTCATTGCTTCAGCCCTATTTGTTTCCCCTCAAATATGAAGAAACCATGTCAAAATATTATTTTAGCTACTTTTTACATCTATTTCACTTGTTTGTAACCTGAGTGCAACTGAATTTGTGTGACTTCATTCACTTATTAATGCTGAACCTAGCTTTAGAAGTTAGAACAGAAATAGACAGCAAATGCTTTTAAAATTCAGTAAAAAAATTAAGGTTGCACAGATTAATGGACTGTGATAGAAAATTGTGACACATTAAAACAATGTGCTCTGATGTACACATCTCAACTGAACTTACCTATACCAATTGATTTCAGGTGGAGGTGATCCAGTGGCTCTGCAGAACAAAGTTATTGCCTCTCCTCGATCTGCAGTGGCATTAAAGGATTTCTGTAGCAGAGTAATTGCAGGGGGAACTGAAAAATAAAACATTATGTCCTATTAATGGAAAAATAAATGATTTTATGTGCTTCCAGATAAATTTAAAGCACAGAACAGGATCATTTGCTAATTTTGGAATTTATAGTTACACTTAGGGATGAAGTTACAATATGAATTACTGCTATTAGTATTCCTTTATTTTTCTTAAACACAAAATTTTTAATATTATCAGGACATTTATAACCTTTTTTTGTGCACTAGAATAATTTTTTTAAAAGTTTTTTTCAGCAGTTCTTCAATTTTCTTACAGAACATTTTAAAGTGATTGAACTTACACCTCGCATGTATAAGACACAGCAGTTATGATTGGCACTAATGTAACTATCTCAAATTAAAATGTATCTCCAGCCTTTTTTATCTTTCAATTATAAAGCTGACAGACGACTATGTACTGATGTCAGACAGTGCTTTTAAAACAGGTGTCAGTATGCAGTAGTCTTGGGTATGCAAATTTGATTCTCTTTACTGAATTTCTGCATATTTCCTGTGTAAGAGTATCATCAGCTTCAAAAGGTGAAACATAATAGAACCCAATGGATACAATCTATTTTTGGACATTGTATTTACAAAAATTGTAATTGTATTCTGAGAGCGACAAATTTTGTCTTTTTTTGATGGGATGAAGTTATTACTAAAATTGTAACAGTTCACAGAGAACTTCTGCCTGAGAGAAAAATAGCAATAGTATTTAAGACAGAACAACTCACAGGCTGATATTTAATATCTCTCTTCATTTGGTAATTTTAAGACAGCAGTCCTAAATCTGTTTCCATTAACTGCAAACAACTAAACAAATAAAAACAATCCCAGCAGACTGGAGGGAATAGGGTATGTCGAAAAGAAGGAATGTCAGGGAAAGCGAGAGGAAAGGGAAAAAGATTAGAGCTTCACAAAGTATAGGTCTCTGCCGGTAGACCATCCTGTCGTCAGAGTGACTCAGAGTTATCCTTTTTAGCTTTAACTTATGCTAGAGAAAAGGAGAATCAGGCAACCCCAGTGAATTTACTTTTAACTTCCCATTGCACTTCCACAGATTTTTCTCACAAACTGTTGAGAATCAACTTCTGTTGCTTGCACCAAATATTTTAGATTTAGTATGCTACTTCAGAAGCTTTTCCAGCTTCTGAACCTGAAATATATCAAATTACTAGAAAATAATTTACCAGAATTATTAATGATCAGTAAGTAAATGTTGTTATGTACTTTTTACACTTTCTAATGGTGCGCTGAAATTTAAGTGCTTCACAGATCACTTCTTTCCTATCTGAAATTACACGGACCATTAATCAGCATACAAAACCTTCTGTTGTGCAACATCTTCCATGAAAAAATGTCACTTAGAAAATGTTATATACATTTTAGCCATTTTGCACTGCATTTTAATGTCTAGACCTGAAAATGTACTCAGTAACGTGAGGGGATGAAACAATTCTTTGACAGCAGTAGCAGGTTCTTCACTGCTCACAATGAAGAACTACAAGACTATGACTTGGTTCAGCACATTACTTCAGCACATTTTCAGTCTTCCAAGAGATACTGCAATGACAAGGAATTTTTTTTTTTCCCCCGCAAGTCAGATTTTATTTTACTCATCATTCTTTCTGAGAAGATGTCTGTTGGTTCTGTTCTTGCATCTACATAGGATGGAACTAAAGATTGGACCTAAAAGAGGAAAAGTCAAATGAAGCTATCCTCGCAAGTCTCTTGTATTTCAAACTTAAAGCAAAATCATAAAATCCAGTCACATTGAAGTGAAAACAATTCTTTTTCATGTGTGTCAGTTAGTTCAGGAAGTTTATTCAATTTATGGAACTTCCCAGACAGGAAAGAAAACTTAAAGAAATAAACCTAATAAGCCCATTTACACAGAGAGATAGAGAGGAACAAAAAATAAGTTTTTGTTTTCAGAAGGACTTGAATTAGTTTGTTCTATTTCATACCAACCTTTTTTTTTTTTTCCTAAAAACCTGCCATTTAGACCTTATTGTAAATATGGGTAGAGAAGTAATGCTATAAAAAGTTCAGTGTTGCAAGTAGAAAAAGATATCTAAGCATTACATTTTAAAGAGATTATCTAGCTCAAATGTGTATCAGTTTATTATCCATTATAACCCCCAAAGTTTTCCATATATTAGAAACTACATTTCATATATCAAACTTTGTTCCAAGATTTACTTTTAACTATTATTGAGCAAAGTTGCATTCTATTTGTATTTAATCTTTAGAGCATTATAAAAAACCAAAAAAACCCCAAAACCCCAAAAAACCACAATATAATGAACAGCCAGATAAAACTAAAAAGATTTTCTAACATATATTTACTTACTGTAAGTTACTTTCATACTTTTTTATGTTACATCTGTTTCACAGATCACTTATTTCCTCTCTGAAATTGCCTCGGTTACAGATTGGGTATGGAAATACCATGTTCCCAGGGCAATGAATCTATCAATTTGTGGGCCAATAATCTAGGCAAATATTTTAAAATTTCCTCTGCAAATTTACTCAGTTTTCTTCTTTTCCATAAGTTAGCAGAGAGAGGATTTGTGTTGCATTTCGGGGCCTTCACCATCAAACTATAGAGCACAGTCTTGCAACACTAACCACTTTGAAAATATCTTCTTTTTCAGCTTTTAGTTTTTAAAACTACGTGCATGTGACCTGAGTCATAACTGCTGCTATGATCAGCTAGTTTAGACACTGGTATGGAAAAGAACATACTCTACTATGGTCTGATGGAAATGTTATCCTTTTATTCTCTTCTTCCTGTTATGTCAACCAGTTTAGCATTCAGATGGAGTGAAGAATGGAAGAAATATTTTCAAATTACACACCATTGTCTTTGTTAATTCCTTCTCTTCAAAATGAAATACATCTCTACAACATTATTTTTACATGTAGTTGCAAGTGCCCATTATTTCACCCCAAGACTACACTATTTTAAATTTATATCATGATTATAAAACAAGAAATTTCCTTGTTAATGTAAGAAATTTATAAGAAATTCATTCTACTTACTACTCCACTAAAAATAAAAAATAAAAAGAAAAATAAAAATTCTTAAAGTTACATAACTTTAGTTTTTTAGGAATTCATTGTTAATAAGGAAAATATAACATTCTATCCAGGTATCCAAGTTAAAAAGCTCGAATCATTTCCACTTAGTCAACCGCACCTGCACATGTTACTTCATGAACTGTGAAAATTTTTGCTACTTAGGCACCGAAATATGGGTATAGCCATCTAACTTTAGGCAAAGAAAAAAAAAGAATTTTTGCAACATTTTCTTAAATCATTTGGGGAGTGGCTTTTCACCATTTTATTTGGGTGGTTGCACGATCTAATCCTGAATTTTATAGTAATAGTTCTAGAGGTGATTAATTTTTCTTGCTTCCACATAGCACAAGAAACCATTCTATAGGCAAGTACCATCCACATGGGCAGAGATGATTAAGTTATGACCAAAATGGCCCATGAGGGAACTTGCCTCTTGTTCTTAAATATGAGAATCTTAGATTTCATCCTAGTTCTAATTTTCTCCTCCTCTTGAGAGGATTTGATCCCATATCATCTACCTCTGAGAGATTGGTCTTCATCAGCTTGCTGTAGGGCTCGGGTGCTCTTAGGCTGTCACAATGTTTTTCCACTCTCTCTGTCCTCCCTTTTTAGTTGGGCAGAAAGGCAGAGAAACAGTACCAAATAAAGTATTGTTTACAGAAGAGGTGATCTTTGCCCTGAATCAGAGGAGGTATGGGTCACCTGCACCATAGATAATACTATAACCAGAAGGCAATGAGTGAAAGGATAGCTAAGAGTTTCTTTTTTAATTAAATTTCAACACTATTCTTGCAAAAGAGAATCGAGATTTTACACAGTTCTACATAGCTTACATTTTTAAGTGAAGTATGTATAATCATTGGAATAAATTGTATCTGCAGAAATATAAACTATATCAACTCTTGCTCTATAATAAAGATGACATTTAGAAAGCAACATACTCATATACTGTTCGCAGCAGAGAAACATCATACATGGAGAATTCTGCTACTCTCCAAATAAATCAGCAAAGCTACAGTATCAGCCCCTGTATTCCTCCTGAAAATGTATTTCCGCTGTGAACCCTAAACACATATGCGAGAGCAAGGGCTAATATTATTGATTTAATTATTAATCTCATAATTCTCTATATTCACCTCTCCCTACAGACTCTCACAAACATTTAATTTTTTTTAAATGTAAAATTATGGGTCACACAGTGTGCCATCTCTCCTGAAGTATTCCTATTTCTTTGTTGTTTAGCTGCACTTTATCCAGCTTTGGAGACCTGATGGTTCTTACCATGTGTTTGTAAGATCTTAGATCTTTCTATAGATCCTGTAGGCACTACTGCAATAAAACAGTGATGTTCTAAATTTAAATAGTTTCTACATATAAATACTGACATGATAGCTTTTTCTTTTTATACCAAGCTTTGATTATCATCCAAAGTAAGCATGACTGCTTATTTTTTTGAAAAGGAGACATGGTGGAAATACAGCCATGTAGCTTTTACTAGCCTACAGATTGCTCCTTTTTTTCTTTTTTTCTTTTCTTTTCTGAATCCAATTCCTTCATAGGTTTTCCTTTTCATGGAAGAGAACTACAATTTTTCTTTCTTCGTGATTTTTAATATTACTCTAAAAGTCATTTTGGGCCAAGTTTAATACACTCAGCTTTATGTAGGAAAACCTATTTATTTCTATAAATGAAGCAGAAAATAGCTCTTAATTGATACTGCAGTACATGAGCAACCATGTCAGAATTGCTCAATCGGCAACCCCTTCTCCCAACACTATGAATTGAAGTCTAGAGTTAGCTTTGTCTAGAGTCATAATAAATATATGAAGAACCAAATCAATAAAAGATGTGAAGTCAGACCATAGTTTGCAATTTATGTTTTAGGTTAAATACAGGCTCGCTCTTAGCTCAACCGCATATTGTATATCAGATAGAAGTGAAAGGTGTTCAGAATGTAAGTTCATATCTATGTACACAAATAGCAGCAGAAGAAAATCTAATTCAGCATTTTAAATGCTATCAGATGCACTGTTGGAACTACATATAACCAGGACTCAAGGTAATGCAGTACCACAATGCACAGAGAGGAAAGCCATTTGTTGGGGGTCTTCGCAGTGCATAGGGCATGTACTGTTGTATTCTATCACAATATGTAGGATAATCAGCCATTTGCTTGCCACTGCCTGTATACTATCTAAAACAATCTAAATAATTCTGCTTCAAAGAATCCTGCTATTGACTACATTGATTAAATAATACCTGTGCCAGAACCAGCTCTTTCTCCTGAAATTAACTGAGAATGCAACTTACATAATGACTTCTGTAAACTGGGATTTGCTGAGAAGGACCTGTCATTTGAAACTCAGAACCTAACAGGCACGATGGAAATAGTTTCATTGAAAAACTGTGAAAAAGCCCTTTATGAACTGTGTCCTTTCCAAACATTATATGAAGAGAGATATGTTTTTCAGCAGGTCAACCCTGAATTTAAGAGAGATGTTGAGCTAAATGCTCCATCTTGTCTTAAACCGTTCTTATTCCTTCTTAGATGTTTATTATAAACTGACAAAATGTATAATGACACTTTTCAGATAACTTGTTATGTATTTTACTCTTATTTCGTTATATATTTTAATCCTTATAAAAATAAAAAGTTGAAAATCTCTAAGTAATACTGTTAATTTTAATAGAGCGTATCTGTGACTTTTGGGACAATTAATAAAATATGTTCAATGCAGTGAAGTTGAATAACTACGAGAAATCAAGTGTGTTTTTTTAACAGCAAACGACAGAACACTGAAAAATACAGGGTGACTGAACTACTAATTATAATTTGAAACTCAAGTCTTGCAGTGATTGTTAAAGTTCTGTGAATGATTAAAAACAATAATCTTTTACATATTTATATACACTGATGTTATGAAATGCAATGAATTCTATTTACACAGTATCGTAGATTTTTTTTTAAATATTAAGCAATTACGTTTATAGGAAAACAATACCAAACAGACATGACAACTATATTAACCAGTTTAATCCAGTTTTTTTAGAAGCTGGTATATTTTAAAATAGGCTACGATAATCAAGTAAAGCAAGAAGTCAATTCAAAAACTTTTGCTCCTTACCATTCACAATAACAATTATGTCCCGAAAGTCAATTTCTCCTCTGGCTTCCACTCTTCCTTCACATCTGTATACACCTTCGTCACTTTTATTGATGTTAAGAATTTGGAGATTATTGTTTGCTAATATTGCAAATCGATCTAGAAATGCAAGTAAGAGATTAAGTGGTGTTAGTAAATCAAGACAACATAAAGAATGCTAACTTAAATGAGTTTTATTTATATACTTTCTCTGTACAATCAGAATGCTTATTGACAAAACATTTACCAATTTAAAAGTAAAATGGCAGACAAGAATTTTTTTTTCCCCCCACTCCAGAATACATTGCTATTTCCTGAAATTCAACCTGGATTTTCCATCCATAACTTCCTACTTACTCTGAGGAGTCATCAAATGTAAGTTAAATTTATAAATTATTGCTAAACAAGTGGATTATTCATGAACGCCTACACAGAATATAAAAAAGATTAAAGGGAAAAAGATAAATTGAGCAATTTATAAGAAAATAAGTAAGATCAGCCAACTGTCTCTGTGCCCATTTTACAGCACTATGCTTAAACATTTCTCAGCTTGCTTGCTCTCCTTCCCTCCTCCAATTCCTTTGTTCATTCACTGTTAGTCAACAAGGTATCCCACCATAGTCTAACACTTCATAGAAATGGGTACAAAGACATAATCCAACAAACCACTCCACCTTCTGCATAGTCCAACATAAACTGAAATTCAACAGACCTTCCGAGTAGTTGAAGTTCATTGAAAAAATCAGATTCTGAACAAGTGTGCATAGACTTTCCTGCATGTGCAGCAGCAAAATTATAATCTGCAAGAGTAAACAATCTATTTTTTTCTCTCCTTTCTGTCTGAACTAGCGTATTGGGTTTACATGGCCAGATGTTGCCAGCAGCAGGGCTGTAGGGAGGCCAGGGGTGCTCTGTGCCAGACACAGCTGGTTCCAGTGAGCTCCAGCAGATCCACTGCAGGGCACAGCTGAGCCCCGCAGCCAAGGCACCCCTGGGAAAATGTGTATAACAAAGGGCAAAAAAAGCTGTGCAGCAACTGAGAGAGAGGAATGAGAAAAATAGTTAAGTCTTGCTCATTTGAAGTCTGTCTTATCTAGTCCTTCAGAATAAGAGAGAATGCTTTTTTATGGACCACACCAATCATAAGATAACATGCAGTTACCTAGAACTGTAACTAGATGGATTTTCAAAAAGTAAATTCTAATAGTTTTTATCATATATAAATTGTGGTCTTGAAGAAAATCATCTTACATACTAAAAATACCTATGTGGGGCAAAAAACCCCCACCCTAACAGAATTACATAATTGAGAATATAAAACAATAAAACACATCAAAGCATAAGAGAAACATGAAGGATGCACCAGTCCCCAACATTTTCTATCAATTTCTATACAATTTTCTACACGCATAATAGTTACATATCGCATCTGTGATATGTTTATAGAAAACTGCTAATCTGACAGCGGAATTCTGACAAACCGTAATGATTTGATCAGTGACAGAATAAAACATGCATATTTATACAGATAGTGGGTAATTTATATGTAGCATATTTGTATTAACAGTGTCAGCTAATCTTCTTCTGAGGTTAACTCCAACCATAAACTAATATACAAATGTCTGTACCTAAAATTTCTATATTTGCTTTAAGCACTGTAGAATGAGTTGTATTTAATGTCCTTTGAAGCCCCAGAATTGTGCACAAACATAGCAAATCACTTATGACTCCAGATAAGATCTGATCAATGAAAACAGTCCCATTCACTTTTATAGCTAGTAAAATATCCTGACCCCCATACAATGGAATTATAAGTCATGACAATTCAGCTCTTGAAAACAATAGAGAAATTCTCAGAACATTCCCACAAAATTATGCTTTATATATTGCTCTATTGAACCTTAGACATACAGTGTAAGACCAGAAAGACTTTTGGAGGTCATTGTTCACCTCAGGTTTTGGTTGTTTGTTGTTGGTTTTTTTCTTTTACTGAAGAATGGACAGCCACTCCCATGTTTCTTACTCACATCTTTCTCTGCAGACTCAAAAGAGACTATAAATCTTAGAATGATCTGCAATGCAGGTAGGTTACTTGGAATACACAGAAAGTAATTCAGAATGGTGAGAGGCTATTTCAGCTATAGCTATTTCAGCTATGGGCCTGCTACACAGCAAAAATCTTCTGATTTCACTTCTGATTTTGTGCACATGCCTTCTGGGAGAAGAAATGAGGATTCTGTTTAAAAGGAATATACAAATATGATAGATAATTGTAATTGTCAGGAATTTGCAAAACTGAAATAGTCAAAAGTCTGTGCTGCAAAAATCCCACTAGTTGTAACATATACAACAGGTAAATGGTCAAGAATATAACAGAAAAGCAATGAAATTAAAGCAATGACATTATTTCATGTCTTCCTATTATGCTACTGCTAGAATGATTAAAATAGAAACTGCTTTCTCATGGCCAGAAATAAACTGCAATATCCAATTCAGTTTGGATACGGATATGAAATTATTCAGCATTTTAGCTTACTATGAACCAAAACCCAACAAGAATAATCAGTTACTTTTTAAATAGACGCCATTTAGAATATGACAGACAAATTTGATGTTATTTAATTTAAAATTATGCAAATAGCTTACAGGTACTAATCCTTCACCTGAGATTTTGAAGCTAGAAATGTAATGTGAAACTGAGTCTTTTTATTTCAAAAGGCATAAAAAAAATTTCTTAACTGTAAGATTTGGTATACTCTTTTTCATCCTGCATTATAAACCCATATAGCCATTGCATAAACTCACAAAGTTCACAATGTCCTATTTTTGCATTACTTAAAACCTCACTTCCTCCCAAGCATGATGGGGATCTTAGATGGGTCTAGATCTGAACATAAGGTAAGTATTCTGCCAAAATTAAAACTGGTTTCTATCATTCTACCTTTTTTACATTGTAAGCATTGTGAAAGAAAATGGTTACAAAGACAAATTTATGCATTTAAATTTAAAAACTTACAATCTTCGGAATGTATGATTTTGAAAAAGAAAGGAAATGTTGCTTTATACCCTTTGCTAATCCTACAGCAGATATATTGATTGGAGAAACAAATAAAATGGCAATATTAAAAATTTTTGAGAGAGATCTTTGAGGTACTTTTACTTTTTCAAGCTCCGAGATGCATCCTTGAAAAACACTTTTTGCTAAATTGCCAAATCTTGCTTTGTTTTCAAAGTTTTTATTTTTTAAAATCTTCTATGTCTCACCTACATTCACTGTTCAGTTACACATATCAAAATTTCAACTTTTTTTTCCTAAGTGTATAAGTTTGCTATTTCTTCTTAGTGTCTGTTTCTAGATGACAGAAGGGATAGGATATGCTAAAGAAGAAAGAAGTTTAATCAAATCTTTCTTTCATAACACAGAGGAGTGTAAAACGGAGTCCAGAAACATCAAACATTTCTTTTTTTTCCCTTCAGCAACTGCTCCACATTTGTTTACGTGATCTCATAAGAGACCAAATATAACTTTTCATTTTCATCTTGAAATAAAAATAATATCTAAAGAACAAGAATTTTAAGTGCATACACTACAACCTTGAGTTTTAGTACATGCGGAGATAAAGACTGATGAGAAGATGCATAAGCTGGTTCATCAATACTGTTAGTTCTATTTCCAGAACATGTGGAAAGTCTTCTTTTCCATCAAGGCAAGGAATACTATTGAGACAGCACTGAAAAACTGGTTCACAGCTTTTGAGGGGGTAATTCACAAAAATTCTATATGCCTGATTAACTGTCTCTCTACAGGGTTAGAACTTGCATGTGGGGAAAGTGAAATTCACCTTTGTTTAACTTTACCAGTCTAACTGCTAGGGAACCTAGCCTAAACAGATCACCTATATCACAGTTGTTTGTAACTCAAAAAGGTAGCTTATACTCGTACAAGTAAATTCTCATAATAGTGCAAAAAGCCTGTCCACCTGGAAGTCTCTGAGCTAATGTGCAGGTATACCGAAGTCAATGCATTCTTTGCTCAGTGTCATAGCTTTGTGTGCACAGTGAAGTTTATCTGTGTGTGTTTTAAAAATATGTTCAACTCCTACATCCATGGCAACCCAGGAAGAGTTCCTGCGAAGGAGCTCCCAGCACTCTTTTGGGAATTTGGACCCTCGTGTTACATTTAGACAAAATTTCCAATTGGAAAAAAATTATACATGTAGGAAACCATGTAATATGGACTCTCTGTAGACCACAGAACCTGGTTACATTCTACTTAAGTTGATGGGCTAAGCAAAATCCATCCTCCACTATATTGTGATTAGTTGTCTTTTACAGTAATATTTTAATATTAATTAGAATGTATAACTTAAAGAGTTACCAAAATACTAACTGTCAGCAATAGTTGTGACTTCCTCATTCCGATACAACCAGCTGACAATGGGAGCAGGTGAACTAGTAACACGGCAAACAACTTCTGCATCTTCTCCCTGCCTGAACTCTTGTGGAGATACTATGTCTCGGAAAGTGAGCTTTTCTGAAAAGGAAGAAAACAAAATATAGTAAGAGTCTTCCAGTTCACTCGGCAGTAAACTTATGTGACACCAATTCTGATAAAGATAACTATTAAGACTTCTCATTGTGATAATACAGAAATATTTCCATAATATAATTTTCCCAGATTAGACTCAAATGATCCTGGAAACATGACTTTCACTCTGTTTGTAGACATGATTTTACAATCATTTTGCATTATGAAAATCTTTGTTTTAGTTATATAAAATAAGCATGTTTTATAAATAAATTTTTCATTGTTTTCAATGTTGTAGAGCCCAGTTTTGGAACTCTTTCGAGGAAATAACAGGATTTTTTTAGCTCTGATGGGGTTTTTAATTATTCTAACTCCAAATAACCAAACTTGATATTTAATTTTATTAGTGGGTTGAATAAATATTTAGCATTAGAAGTCCAAATGGCATTAATCCACGACCTCATACAAGGTCTAATGCAGAAACTAATTGCCTGACAAAAAAATTCTGGAAGATTTTTTTGCACACAGAAGAAAAGAACTGATCTCTGTTCTCTAGGATCAAAGACTGTGAATTATGTTTAAGAGGACACTTTGGAGAACGTAAGTCAGAGATGCAACTCCAGCGTCACCCTTTTGCATCAACAGGAGCGCAGGCTCAAATAATCCACACAGTTCCCACAGCAGAGGGAGCACACTTTTGTTATATACATCGCTTGTATACTTTTACAGAATATTTGTATGAAATGTTTGAAGTATGTGAACATATGTAAGCCAAAAGAAAAACTCTCACAGACATCAGTGAGTACTGAACGAGGTCCTAGGAGTACAGTGTATCATGTTCATTTCAGTCTAAACTCCACTTTTTTACTGACATATATTGCGCTTCCTGCACTTTTATTTATGTACGTATTTGTAATAAATTGTAGATGCACTTGTAATAAGAATTATGTTGACATAACATTTTTCTCATATTTCCTCTTTTCCATGAGGGCCATACAGTGCACCCTCACAAGATGGCATTCTAAGACATAAAGGAAAAGTGATCTACAATATTACAAAGTGATATTAAGATCACTTAAGCGTTTGTCATAATATTTATTAAATAAATTGCAGGAGATGCAATTATTTGGAAGATAAGGTTCAGAGCCTGGGAAGATATTTTGATAGGCATTACTTTCTCAATAGCAGTAGCTTTTAAAACGTAATCTTTCATTTGTTAATTGATAATATTTTACTTACGATAGATTTCCAAAACAACAGTAGCCTCTTGAGTTTGTCCTTTAGCATCTGTTGCTTGACACCGATATATACCAGCATCTTCTATATCCGCATTATAAATGGTTAGACGTGATCGAACACCTTCTTTCTGAACAACCACTCTTTGATTAGAAACAATCTTCTCTCCTTGTGGATTATACCAATCTATATTGTCAGGCTCACCAATGGCTATAAATAAAACCAAAAAACAATCCAACATAAGAAGTTCAGGTAGATATTACGCAATGCATAAGGCCACCCAATGTACAATGTCTATGCAATGTCAGAGAATTGCTAAATTATGCAAGTTGTGAGAAAGTCTCTAGAAAGATAAGCAAGACAAAACTTCAGGCAGATGTATGATTGTTGAGACAGGATAACTAGTGGCTCAAGGATTCAAGAGGGAAAACAATAAACACAGAAAGGTAAAAAGTCTTAAAGGAAAGAAACAGGCTGTTCAGCAGTCAGGTCAAGTCATCAGCCAGTTGGGTTGTCAGTGTAGTCAGGCCATGTGTCATTATCAATGGAAGATCAGATCCTCAGCAACATCGAGGATCCACATCAAGCAGCTGCAAATGCAAACCTTTCTCCTTTTGACTGGTATAGGCCTCACCAGAAAAGACTCTTTGGGTCTCTCATTAGGTTGGAGAGGGTACTAAAGCTTAGCTTAATAGCTTATTTAACTCCTTAGTTTAGACAGGTGAAAATATTTTAACAAAAGCAGCATTCTAACAGATATGAATTACTGGTACTGATACAGACGATTTAAACAGAATGATTCAGGGTTTGAAATAAATAGTTTCTAGGCCGAAAATGTGCAGCCCGTGAAGATCTACTATTCATCACAATTTTCACAAGTCAATGTGAATATACAAAAATATGCTACTTTAAGTTAGTATTGTGAATCAATTAATTCAGTTTTAAATTATGTAGAAGATCAAAAATCTAACAAAAAATACATACCTACAAGTAAATTAATACATACCTGTGCATGTGAAGAATTTGGATTCACCCACGCTGAGCTCAACTTTGTTAAGTGAAATTGTAACTTGAAGTAGAGCTGAAAAATATAAAGTAGGTTGAGAATGCATTTCAGCATTTATCAGTTTAAATTATGTTTTCATGTTTTTTTGTTGTCTCATTCTATACTATAGAATCTGTTCAACAAATCTGACAAGTTTCTGCTAAGTATCTTTTGAACCGGAGTGTATATAGAGGTGGAAAAAACAATCAAAATAAAGAAAAGATGTCACACGAAAGTTAACAGCCTCACATCCTACAACTGAGGACAAAATTAAAGAAAAAAAAGAAAAAGGAATACACATACACATGAACAAGAAACCAAAAATCTAGTGAGAATAAAGTGACTGGGAACATTCAGCACAGACTGACCATACATCATGCCTGATCAACCCCATTGCCTTCTACGATAAAATGATTAGTTTTGTAGATGAGGGAAGAACAGTGGGTGGCAATTACCTTGACTTTACTACGGCTTTTGACACTGCCACCCACAATATTCTCATATTCAAGTGTATTGTGTATAAATAGCAAGGTTTTGGTAGCGGGAGATACACAAGGGTGATTTCTGTGGGAGGAAGGTCAGGGGTTGCACTGTGACAGACACAGCCAGTTCTAGCTGGCTTCACAGCAGGAACACTGCAGGGCATAGCTAAGCCAGTTGCAGGTGTTTGTGGCACCTTTTAGAACACCAAGACAGAGGAACAAAAAGACCAGAGCAATAGGAGGTGCTCCATGGTACAATTGGTAACACCCCTGAAGGGACTGTAACCCATGCATAAGCCCATGCCAGAGCAAGTACACCTCCAAAAGGACTTTGGCCTGTGCATAATCCACAATGGAACAGAGGAAATGAGCTAGGCAGAAGGAGCAGTGGAAGAAAAGAGTGGGAAAGAAGGAATGGCGGAAAGAAACCACTATGTCTTCACCCCAACGTCCTGCATCACCCATCACCTCACTGAAGGGACTGAGTGTAACCTGCATTGCTGGTGATAACAAGGGAAGTGGAGACTAGGTATGGGGAAGAAGAGGTATCTGGAACTTTGGAAAGGGGAAGAAAGGTGTTTTCCCTAAGTGTTTAAGTATTTGTCTTTGTTTCACAATACTCATATCAGTACTTAAATGTTTATGTTAATGGTTGATATAGTTAAATTCCCCAGCTAGAGTCTGTTTTGCCCACAACAGTAATATGCCAGTGATTTTCCTGTCTTTACCTTGACCCATGAGTTTTCTCACTCCCCGTCTTCCTATTTTCATCCCTGTCTTGCTGGTTGTGGGGGTGACCAAGTGGCTGTGTGGGTGCTTGGCTGCCAGACAAAGCCAACCCACCACATCAAGTTAGGGTGTTACAGTCTGGATGACTGGAAAGCTGTGCTGGTAAAATCCTAGTTGGATGGTTAGGCTTAGCAGGCAGTGGCTAATGGGTCATACCCTACCCGGAGACCAGTAACAAGTGGTGTACTGTAGGGTTCTCTGCTGAGTTCTGTCCTATTTAACACCTTTATCAATGATGTGAAGGAGCTCATTGACCTAGAGAGACTGGAAGAATGTATAACTGGAACAATATCAACAGGAATTAATATTCAATAGGGATAAATGCTAAGTTCTGCACCTGGGAGAGAATAACCTGCTGGGAGTCATACAACTGGTGAGGAGAGGCTGGGCAAAACTAGGCTTGTTCAGGCTGCGGAAGTGAGTGCTGCAGGGGAACCTAACAGCCACATGCGCATACCTATCGGGAGTTCATCAAGACGACGGAGCCAGGCTCTTCACAGTGGTGTATGGCAGATAGACAGAAGATGAGTTGAAACAAGACAGGTTCAGGCTGAGCATAAGGAGAAACTTTTTCATGATGTGGACAGCGAGAAAGTGAAGCAGATGGCCCAGAAAGATGATGCAATCTCTGGTCTTTGAGGTTTCAGGAGCTCACAGGATAAAGCCTTGAACAATCTGGTCTGTCTTTTAATTGACCCCACTTTGAGCAGGAGGTTGGACTAGAGACCTTCTTAAGTCCCTTCCACCTTGAAATACCTTATGATCCCATGACCCTATGAATAACCTAGCCAACATGGCCAGTACTATCGGTGAAGGGCTTCTTCATGCAAAATAACTATGCACTCTTCAATAATCACAATTACAGCACTATCATCACCCTAAGTAGCTGTAGCTCTTTTACATCCATTATCTTAAAAAATTGCACAATAGATGTTCGTAAACTAATAACAAAGATAATCACGTTAAAGTCAAGCTCTAATCAAGACAGAAAATGTCAAACAGACAAAAAAGACTAATTTTTTACAGAAGAAAATAATCTAAATTTTCATTAGGTATTATGCATAGAAGAGAACTGGGGTGTATCTGAAATTCAAAAAAAACTTTCAAGAATTTGGGGTTTTCAGTCTTGAAGTATAATAGTTATGGTCTATTCTGTGTATGTGGAAATATTTCACCTTTTTGAAAACTGCAACATGAACTACAGCGTATACTGAATGTCCTAAGCTCACTACATTCCTTTTGTAAAATTGGTACAAAAGTAAAACAGGACAAACATCTTCAGTAGGTGGCGAGTATTACACTCCAAATTAACTTTTCAATGTGTCGAATTTTACTCATGAATATGTTAGAACTTTAAAACCTGCTAAAAACCACTATCTGTTGATAGTGAAAATTAAAGAAAAGATGAGCACAGAAAAAATCATTAAGTAGTATTCCATACATATTAATGTGGCAATTATTACAATTAAGATAAAAATGTCATGAAATAGATTTGCTATTAACTGATGTACTTTCATGTAATCAGCCTGGATAAGCAAGAATAAGGCCAGATTTGAATTTTTTGTTCAATAGTCATATCAAAAGCCAAACCAAAAAGGGCCAAAGAAAACTGAAGATTACTTCAGTATCAGTCTGACAAACTACATTTAATAACATTTAATAGCATAACATTTTTCATGAGATGTCCTGAATTGGGGATACTTTTCCTGAGGACATCTTCAGAACTGCACTTCTTTTTAAATTATTATGAATGTTTTACACCCTGCACCCCGTAAGAAAATAGTTAAGAAAAACTACAAAAAAGCCCCCAAGAACACATCCTACTTCAGGCAAAAGTAAGTATTGTATATATTCTGTTTGCTAACATCAAAACCTGTCAGTCCATAAGGACCATCATGAAGAGGGCATGACTGCCTAGAGGTTAGGAAGAAACTGAGGTCGACTGTAAAAATGTTGAATCTAGTAGCAGAGCAAGTGCTAGTACTATTCTCACTGCAATAGCAAGGAATACAGTGAAGGCTCCTTAAGGACACACACAGCGCTGGCAGAGAGACTAATGTGCTCATTCTCGTGTATGGTCTTTACGTCCATGGCACCAGAAGCAAAGGACAAGCTTAAGTGTAGGGAAGGAAATGAGTTTCAGAGAAAGTTTTATTTTTGTTGTAATAAGCATCAAGGAGTAATAAATCATCCAGGAGGCTACTCAAAGCCTCAGTTCTTTATTTACCTGTCAGGGTAAGCTTCACTTTAACCTCAGGGCATACAACTAGTGGTTGGAAACCAAAGTACTAATAAATTCAGACGATGGGGAATTGCAAGAGATTAGAGCCCAGACATTTATTTCAAATCACAGACTCACTTTTTAGGTCCTATGCCACCAGTTGTCTGGTACTATATATTTTATAGAGTTTGTAGCCTTGTGGAGTTGCTTCAGAAATATATATGTCAGCATTTCATCAGTATTGCTTCAAGGACAATTTCATTGCTCAGTTTCAATAAGTAATAACTGATGCTGGACTATGTAAATTTAATAGACTGAGTTATAAATGTCAGGTATAATGTAAGGAACTGCATGACGAGAGGTGAAAAGCAAAGTTAGAGAACATGTTTCCTTCATCAATGAAATAGACAGTTCAGACTGTAACACAGTTTTGGCAAAGGGCCGAAAATCATTTAGAATTCTTAGCACAAATGCAATTATAAACTCTGTGGAGACATGCTAGCTACATCTCTGAAACCAAAAGGAAATAATATTTTCTACATATGGTGCTTTAATATTTACAAAATAGAAAAATATAAGACCATCTGTCCAAGTATTCCAGCCTCATCATATTCCTAGTTCTGCTTCATGTAAATAGGAAAATATTGCTTTATGCAAACTAAACTGAAAAATATTGCCCAAGTGATTAATCTAGCAATCTGTGTTTATTAGGTAGTCAGGAAAATAGTCTAGTACTACGCTAGGGGAAGGCTCACCCATCACTTAAAGTAAAATATTGCAAAGAAACAACACATCCTGAAAGTTTTACATTATTTCCAAATTTATATCAAGAAGAACTTACACAGATGCATTAGGTCATTATAAGCTCTGATGAAGATGGCATGAAATGTACACAAAATTCAAGTTATTGCTTGACTACTAACAGATAATGGGTTAATATAAAAGGGAGTTATTTGTACCAGATTGGTCTGAAGGTCTTTGAATACACCGGTGAATGATTTTTTTATCAGGTCATTGAAGATGTTAAAAAAATTCAAGTCAGTAGAGGTTGTGTCTAGCTATGTTAAACCAAGCCCAGTGATTAATAGTTGCTTCTGAGTGGTCAAGCATTGGAACAGGCTGCCCAGGGAGGTGGTGGAGTCACCATCACTGGAAGTGTTCAAAAAACGTGTGGACGTGGCACTTCAGGACATGATTTAGGGGGCATGATGGTGTTGGGTTAACGGTTGGACTTGATCTTGAAAGTGTTTTCCAACCTTAATAATTCTGTGATTCTTGGTAGATCTGACAAAATATTGCCTCCTCCCATGTTTCCAAAGATATTACCCAACTAGCTATAAGTAAGTTAAAAAAAAAAAGAAAAAAAAGGCCAGGCTTAGAAGACCCCTTTAGGTAGAATGCTGTGGAGTGTAATGCTACTGTAGTATAACTGTTCTGGCAAAAAGTGCAGTCAGTCAGGGCTTTGCTCAGTCTTCAGTACATGTACAATTTTATAGGGAAAAAAACCAGTTAGCACTAGGTGATATAACCAATCCCTTCCCTTTTGATCATAGTCATTATGAAAGAATGTAGCTGTACTACACTAAGAGGGTTCTGTTGAATTATTCCTTAATGGGTTTAAAAATCACTTCGGAAGATAAGTAAGAAGAGTAATAAGAGGTCCATTTGTTCTGTTAAATATGGAGACAGATGACTCTATTCATAAGAACTAATATTTAGTAGACTAATTGATTTCAGCCCCATTTGCACAAGTATCCTTCACATTTCAGAACCAGCATCATAAACCTGTCATAGCTCTGTCTACACTGATGATTACCTAATGCAAAAGAAATGAGGTGTCATCAGTGAGAGCTTAGAAGAAGTGTAAGAGTCACTAGCATATGTACTTCTATTGTCACTTAGCAATATACTGAAACAAGTTAAATGTGCATCCTATACAAATGTATATTTAAAAAAATATGATATATAAAATAATAAAAAGGAGAATAATATGCTCAGAAAACTTGGCTTCATTATTCTTGAACATGAAGAAATTACTAAATTTTTAATTGGTATCAAATTCAATCCCAAAACAACCATTCACCCAGTTAATCTTTTTTCCCTGTATTATGCAGGCTTCTGAGAATATTCTGTTTAAATCCACTGGTTTCCAGATAAAAGCGAGTAGGATTTGAATGAAAATTACACTAACACAATCCTTGCAGAAATGAATTCTCTCTTAAATGTCTAACATTTTCTGGTTTTAATATATTTTGAAACATGAAAAAGGGTGCTTTTTGTTTGTTCCCCTCACTACAAGAAGGATGCTGAGGTGCTTGAGTGTGTCCAGACAAGGGCAACGAAGCTGGTGAGGGGTCTGGAGCACAAGTCTTATGAGGAGCAGCTGAGGGAACGGGGGTTGTTCAGTCAGGAGAAGAGGAGGCTGAAGGGAGACCTTATCGCTCTCTACAACTACCTGAAAGGGGGTTGTGGCGACAAGGGCGCTGGTCTCTTCACCCAAGTAACTAGTGATAGGACAAGAGGAAATGGCCTCAAGTTGTGCCAGGGGAGGTTTAGATTGGATATTAGGAAAAATTTCTTCACCGAGAGGGTGGTCAAGCACTGGAACAGGCTGCCCAGGGAGGTGGTGGAGTTGCCATCTCTGGAAGTGTTCAAGAAATGTGTGGATGTGGTGCTTCAGGACATGGTTTAGGGGACATGGTGGCGTTGGGTTAATGGTTGGACTTGAGGATCTTGAAGGTCCTTTCCAACCTTAGTGATTCTGTGATTTTGTGATTTTGTTTTTAAATACTATACTTTACATCCATTTGGACTCCTAAGTTGAAACAAGGGAACAGAAATTATTAAATGTACACTGATTTTGTTAAGTATCAGACAGTTCAAGGGCATTTTATTTTAGGGTAAATGCTTTTTTACGTTCTTTTTTTACAATCTCAATCAGTTAACTTAATTCAACAAAGTCAGAAATATAAAAACATTCTAAAATCCATGAAGGTACAGTTCAGTAAGAGAAAGTCTGATCTGAACTATTTCTATGAGTAATCAGTTAGGAAACATATACCTCTGCCCTAAAGAATTCTATTAAAACAGTACAAAAGAGAGCTGAATTAAAGTCTGTTAAGCTGTTTTCACTCAAGAAACAGAATCATCAAATGGAAATAATGATCAGAGATATCTTAAGTCACCTAAGGTACTTTTTTTTTATGTAGATAACGAAGAAGACTCCAACACTGTAGACCTTTGGAGAATGAATGTCATGCAGTCCGATGTTACGCAAAACACAACCGTTAAAGCTAATGACATCATTACTAAAAATATTATCATTATGTAGCAAACCCATAACAAATGCTAGAAAAAATAGGAATTTACCACATACTGTCACACCAATTTTATATCAAAGTGAACTGTCTATGGGGAAGAAATCCTATCATCCACATACCCACTGAAAAGGAGATGATGTCTTGTTGAGCTTTTAAAGTCTGTGAGACTTGTAGTGTTTAAATTACCTTATACATTTGTAATCCTCTGTGAATAAAAATAATGCTAAAGAATAACTTTTTTTCTGTGTATGTGGGAACTTACAATGAAAATTTAATCCAAATAGCCTAATCAAATATAACTCACTCAACATTTTATCATTTAAATGTATTTTTAATGTTTTTCTCAATTTGTTTTATCAGTTTAATAAACTATGTAAAGTTTTCTATTCAGACAGTATTCTAATATCCTATATGCACTATAACATAATGTTCCTTTTTTTTTCTTATTAATAAAGATACATTAAATGGCCTAATGATACCCTGTTTTCCATTGAATAGCCTTGAATGCTTGCCTGCAATTTGTTTTGTAGAAATATCTGAAAGACAAACTGCATCCAGAAAGCCAATAAGTAAAAATTTAAACTCTGTGGAGGCTGGTTATTTTTCAACTTTGTAGTGGGCAGGCTACTACTAAATCATAAAGCACCACTTCTCCAGGGTATGACAGTACTGAGAGATGTTACTTATATTTTTAATTGGTTGACATCAAGTTTCACAATTAATTAAGGAGTTCAGTACAACTAAACTTTCCATTTCATCACTTCAGCATTAATTTGGATTTGTCAGTAGGAAACACAGTTCTGATATAAAGTTCTAAGGTTTTATTTTAATAATTATGGATTCCTTGTTGAATTTCTGTCTTACAGAATACAGAGTGGTTTATTTTTAGGTAGACAAAACAGTCTTTGTGTCATCGTGAATAAACTTCCTACATCTGTTGAAGTGTCATTTTCCCTGATGAGAAGGGCTAGAAGTCACACGAAGTTCAAACCGCCTTCTGGGGCACAACAGATGTTACAGGGGTGAAAAGCGCGATGCACGAGAACCGACATGATACAGTTTTGTGCAACAATGGCACAAATACTGAAGCATACTCAGAAAATCCTCTGTTAAACTCTCTTTTCTATGACACTTGCAGCAGAAACGGTAAAATAGATAATTATTAATATGTGAGCAGAGACAGTATGCAACTATAAAACAGGACATTGCTTAAACAAAGTCTGCTTGTTACAACTTTATTCACCAGACTTATCTCAGAGAAGTTACTCACTACTGCCCCCCAACTCAAGCAAACTATAGCTTAGAAATAAACAGATAAATATAAATATTGTGAGTTTTATTGAGATTTCCAGGTAGGCTGATATTGGGAACTCAACTCCCTCAAAACTTAAGAGATGGGATAATGTTTTAAATATTTAAAAGTAGCTTTACAAGCCCAATCTTATTTAGATATTTTAAAGAAATTTTAATCAATATTTAATTCATATGGATATTTTCTAATCATGGCTTAGAAGCTTGTCACAGAAAATCAAGATTAAAAGATATCCAAATTAAAAAAAAAAGTAATCAAGATATCTAACTTTCTTTTTTGTAAGTGAAAGGCATGAACTTTGGAGGACTTCAGCTATAAAATGGGTTCTGTCAGGCATGACATGATGCAGATATTTAATTCCATTTAAGTTATTCCAGCTAAATTCAATAAAGCTTCTTATCATGAATGGAAAGAACAGTGGCATTTAAAATTCACTCCTTAACAGGATATTAAAGCTATTTTAACTGTAGAGAAACATACTGGAGAATCTTTATCACCTACTGATCTCATACGTAAATAAATAAATAGATATGTACGAAAAAGTAATATAGAATAGAATGATTATACTTATCAAAGTTTAACACCACCTTAACAAATCTCGTCAGTCTGAAAATGTTTCTTTTTAGCAGCAACAAACAGAAAGAAAAAGTATTCCAAGAGCCTATGAATTTTAAGAAACATGCTTCCCAAACTGAAAATTATGTAGTCAGTGAATTCTTAATTTCATAATTTCTCTTACACCCAATGTAGAATCTTCCAAAAACAAGAAGTATCTCAATAAAGATAAACCTGAAAAATTAGGACCTTAATCTTCAAAGTGACAGTTTGTGACTAATAACAATCTAGGATTTTTGTTTATCTAATCTAAAACGGATTTAATAAAATTTGAAAAACTTAAAAGCTGGTAGACAAAGACATACAAGCTGAGTACAAAACCTTAAAAAAATGCACTGCCCTTAATAAGCAGAAATTATTGATGGAACAGCTGACAGTATTTAGTTGAACAGGAATATTTTGAATCTTAATAAATTTAGAATGCATTTTCATATATAACCGCCTCTCACATAGTATTATGCAATGTTGGTACAGGCCTTCACAAGAAGCAGTTCATAAACTGTATCATGGGGTGCAGTATCTGTATCGCAGATGTGCTGCAACTTGAAGACACCTCTCACCTACGAGGAGAGGCCAGGAGAGCAGGGACTGCAGCCTGGAGCAGAGAAGGCTCAGGACATACCTCCCCTGTGCGTATAAACACCTGCTGGGGTGAGTAAAGGAGAGGGAGCCAGGCCCTTCTCAGTGGTGCACAGTGACAGGACAAGTGGCAATAGGCACAAACTCAAATACAGGAAATTCTGCTTAAACGTAAGGAAACACTTATTTACTGTGAGGGTGGTAGAACGCTGGAACCGGTTGCCCAGAGCAGTTGTTGATTCTCCGTACTTGGAGATACTAAAAAGCTGACTGGACAAGGCCCCGGGCAGCCTGCTCTGGCTGACCCTGCTCTGAGCAGGGGCTTGGACCAGGTGATCTCCAGAGGTGCCTTCCTGCCTCAGCTGGTCTGTGCGGGTCTGCGTGACCTCTCTAACATAAAAAGCCACCTTGCTGTATCCCTGCTCCATTGGACAGTCTTTTATTATAGAACAGGAAATCAGACGTAATACAGAGAAAAAAAAAAGGGTGACATTTGTCCAAAACCGTAAACTTTATCTTAAAGCCACAAATCTTACAAATGTTGCTGAAAAGAACTCCTGCTGTAAGACTGCCTCATATTTCCTCATTAGATTTAAATTTGTTTTTGCTGAGGTAGAAACTTTTGAAAACTGCATTTCTCCGTTGTTGCTTGGTAGTCAGCACAAGTTTGATAACATGCCAAGACAGTAACTGAACATGCACATCCTAATCTAAGAGCACATTCATACTGCCTTCAGAAAAGCAGCAGAAAACATTATACTGGGACCAGGAATTAAAAAAAAACAACAGGGGGGAAAAAAAAAAAAAAAGCCAAGCTGAATCACTGCCAAAATTCTTTCTTCAAAATCAGCTAATAGCCAAAGCGGTCCACTACTTGGCCTTTATAATCTAAATCCAAACAACGTGTTTCTCAAACTTCAGGCCAAAAGTTGTATGCAGTGTTTTTGCTGAGTGCCAAACACATTAACCTTTCAAACGATCATACAACCAATTCAACATTACTAATCTAACAAAAATAGGAAACGAAAAAATACTGGATGATCTTTCTGTATCAACAGGCACAGTATCAGCAAGGTTCTTCTGAGTCTGGCAGATCCTGCAAGATCAGTTCAAAATTATATCCTAAGGCCTGGACATTTCAAGATAGCAGTTAATCAATCAATGTTCCTTACGGTTCTAATGAGTGATAGGAAATGTTGTAAAGAATGGATTCCTCCATGTGTCCCAGTAGGATCCAAGAGTTTGACCATTCTTAAACAATACACAGCCCATCCTCACAAAAACATCTGCTTCAGGCACATTCTACAGAGGACTCGTATGTTTGTTTTTAATGCGAAGTATGTGTTAAGCGATTTCTCCAAAAAGAAAATCTAGTTGCTAAAACACAGTACTCTAAAAAAGACAGGGCAAGACAACAGACCCCATAATTATGGAATCAGTGTTATCTTGACTGAATTAAAAATAAAAGATCTTTGCAAGGAAAGGCACAATCTATCCCTTCGCCTCAACTCTCACCAGAAAAACACTGAAATTAGCCTTTGAGTTCAAAAGTTATTAGGTTAGATTAACAAACAAGTAGTTGGCCAGATACAGCAACCATTGCGATTGCATACAACTTGTCTTTTGGCAAAATATAAAATATTTATGATAATATAGCAGTGCCTGTAAAGAGTATCAGAAGGTGGCAAATAAGTTAAAACAGGATATGTAAACTGTAGTCAGCGACAGTAAGAGCAGTATTTAGTTGATTACATCTTGAATAAAATACACTTACTAATCAATGCTTCAGTAGCTGAACAGAGAGTATTTTAAACCTGATTCCAAGAACCTCTAAACAACCAACTGCATCGGCTTTTCTCATAGATTTGTCTTTTTTTCTTGTGAAAGGTAATACATGCAAAAATTACCTCTTTCAGAGAAAAGGACTGATCTAGTAAAAACATTTTATAACTCAAAAATCAGTCAGGATATTTCTTTAACACAAGAGTAAGCAGTTCATTCCCATTTCTTGGAACTGCATAATGAAACCAGAATATCAACTTCAACCACACAAAACCCCACATTTTTAATTGTAAGAGTTGACAAAGAGATTGTGGAAATGCAACCCAAGGATGTCTGTTTGACATCACAAGAAAATGAATTAATAGCTCAAAGAGATATGAATTGCCCCATTCAGTCTATTTCTGAAATGTCCTGTCCTGTTGAGGACAGATGTCATCAGGTTATGGAGAAATAGCTACAGGGACTTCCTGCTTCCAGGCACAGAGATCTAAGGCAGTGTCTAATTTCAGATTTAAGGACTTGCAGCCTTTTCTTGGCACCAGTCACTTTGCCTGCATGCTCCTTATAAAAGGTAGGTGTTTCCTGAGACACTCCAAACTGGCTGGAATTTGAATTTATGGAGTCATTATTTCACTCAGTACAGATTACTTTGAACAATGTTTTTTATTTTCTCTTCCTTCCATCAAGTCCTTGAAAAACTTGCACTCACATTTGAAATGCAAGTGTCCACAATCCAGTACTCAAGTTTTACATTATTACTAATGTATACAAGACTTGAAAATATTATCAACTGGGATTGATCCCCAGAACAGAAATAATATCCGCATCAGCCACTAAGCACCCTTACTCTAAGAAAATTCTGCTTAGAAGGAAAGGTATTGGAAGAATAGGATGGAGAATTAGCCATTTTGATACATGTTTTGTCTACGTATTCCTTTACTTTCTGCTTCTGGAATTTACAAGAAAAGTAATTGAAAAATATTGTACATGACTTACAGAGTATTTAGACAATCTTATTCAGAAACTTCTTGATATGTAATTATTTGTATAAACATATTTTATCCTTCCTTGAAAACTTTTAAAAATATTACCATATTTTAATGGCACACAAAACTAGAATTATTGTTGAAAATATATTTACCTATAATTTAATGTTATCCTATTTGTAAATTATAAATAAGTCAGTGATGAAGTTTGGTACTATTATACACACTATTGAAAACCCACTGATATTTAAAAAAAACAAACAACAATTACCTGAACAGTCCTAAAGATGTGAGATGACAGAGTTTAAGTTCATGATTTTTCTAGTTAGTAATCAACTCAAGATATTAAACATTCAATAAAAATGAAAATATTTTAGAAAAATATTTCTTAATCACAAAGTCTTACCTTGAATGGTTAAATCCTGAAGAAACATGAAATTGGATCTAATAAATGCCTACAAAAAAAGGCTTAAAAATCATTGTTACAGAAGTGTGACTATTGGAGACATCACACCTGTTCTGTGTGGAACGCATTTGTCTCTATGGCTGTTAACATCACAGTCCTTTGCAAAGATGATACACCTGTATCACAGAACCTCCGTTATGCTGAATGCTCCCAAAACACTTTTAACAAACAGCTTACCATTGCACAAAGTATATTTAATTACTTTAAGAACATGCCTGTTCTTTCAGTATATAAATCAGCATATATTAAAAGAATATACATGTTAAAGTATATAAGAGAAAAGATAATCTACGCATAGTGTTAATTCAATTATCTTACAGGTAACTATTTCTATTCAGCATAAAACTGGGCATCCACAGAAACTCACAGGCTAAATATGGGATGTTTTAATTGAGCTGTGAAATTTGATTTTTTTCTTTGTATTTCTGAAAAACTGAGATAAAATCATATAATAATAATAATAATAGGTTGGAAATTACTTCTACAGGTTATCTTACCAAACCTCCTGCTCACAGCAAGGTTTACTTCCAAACTTAGATTAGTTAACTTGGTCAAATAAGAAAATTTCTCTTTCATATCTGGTTACTTTAGAATCTTACATTAGAAGTTAAAATGAATAGAGATGAAATTTTAAAGATTTAAAATCTTTCCTTCATTATGTCAATTCATTTAGTACTTTCTGAAAGTATTTGTTCATGAGCTGGACTAAGACTCAAATTAATTGTAAATTTATGCCATAAAAAAGGAAGCATCTTAGAAAAAATATTAAATGACATAAAAAGATAATTTTCTGGTTTATTTTAATTATCTGAAAAAGAAAAATAGTTATTTCTGAATGATATCTGGGAAGCTACTTTGAATGAATTCTTCTCCAACCCTCTACTCAATGCTGGTGAGGTCACACCTGGAGTACTGTGTCCAGTTTTGGGCCCCTAGTTCAAAAGGGATACGCAGAATCTAGAAGAGTCCAGCAAAGGGCTCTGATCAGGTGCTTAGAGCAAATGTCTCATCAGAAATTATAAGGGAAACTGGCTTGTTCGTTCTGGCTGGAAAGGTACCTGGTTTGTTTCTGTTCTGGAAAATAGGAGGCAGAGTATCAAGCTAATAACTGCCTACAACTTACTGAAACAGAGTTACAAAGATGTCAGAGCCAAGCTCTTCTTGCTATGTATGTTGTTGGACAACATAATAATTGGCAAGACTACAAACTGTGGACCTCATGGGAAAAAAAAAAAAATCACCAGAAGAGTGTAACATAGGAAAAGGTTGTCCAGAGAAGTTGCAGTGTCTATATCCTTGGAGAGTTGATTAGACAAAGCCATGATCCAACTGAGTGCTTTTGACAGTCTTGCTGTAAAGAGGAGATTGGAAGAGATGACCTCCAGAGACACCTTCCAACAAACTTTTCTATAATCTTGTGGTTCTAAGAGAAATACCATAAAAGTTAAGAGAGAAAAAGATAAACTAAAATAATTTTGCCCGTCAAAGTAAGAAATAGGCACAGATAATCCAGTTGATAATCTGAACAGAGGATAGCTCAGAGAAAGCCTCTCAAGAAGCAAACTGGTTTAACAAGATAACTAAATCTGAATTAAGTATCTCTGACAAAATATGAAGAGATGAAGAGTCTATCACATCCTAACACACAAAAATGCTTATGCTAAGCCAAAACTGTTGTATACATGCATTTTATACCTAAGGAAAAAAAAAAAGGGTTTTTATTTCATGTTGATGTTAGTTTTTTTCCTCTTCCTTTACCAGAAAGTTATCACTCCTATTTGTAAAGCACCATAAATAGAGGTAGTGTTTGTATAAGAAAGATCACCAAAAGGATCCAAGTATCAGGCATTTGTCATAATGTGCAATCCTAATATCATGTTATCAAAACTACAACGGATGGAAGCCTACGTATAAGGGTACCCTTACTGACTTACCTAAGGCAGCACAGTCCTATCTAAGAAGAATAAGGAGAACAATTGAAGGATATTTTTCCTGTAACACCATTGTGAAAAAAACATCTTCAGCTGATGCAAATAAGTATTTTAATGTCAATGAGAAACCTCCTTGACAATTACATAATAAACATTTAAAATTCAAACATGAAGACTGGATTTCTAATAATACTGTTTCCCTCTTGTGATAAAGCTAGGCAGTTCAAGTGCAAACCACATGACAAAGCTTTTGATCTTTGAATAAATGTCAAAAGCATTTCTTACAGAATGTTTTTGTACAGAAAATACTCCATTACAACAAAGAAAGGTTTTATTTTACATATGAATTAACAAAGTGTTTCTTCCATATATGCTACGGTCTTTCAAGACCCACAGAATCAGAAAAGGAAAAACCAGATTTAAGTGTGTGATCTGACACTGAATCCTCATGTGGGAAGATACAACTCCTACTGTTAAGCCTTCATTCCTGTATTCCAAAGTCTAAAATTTAAATTGTTTGGGAGCTAATTTATAATGACTTTAATCGCACTACAGAAGCTGTTATTCATTATTCCTCACGATCTCCTGGAAAATAAGACTCTAGATATCTAAAAAATATATTCAAGATAACTGCCTGTATTTGTGTGTGAAATACACAGATGTATGTTTTTATACTCCGAATCAGATTTGAATATTTATTCAGTGATTCAGTAGTTTAAAAGTCAGGACATAGAGAAGTTTTACGGATTCATTAGTTCTACTAGAAGAAAGGTCTTACTTGACATTTGGGAAGCAATGTAGATGTCTAATAAAGGGCTTCATCAATTTTTTAAACTATTCAAGTATTAACACTGCCTTCAAAATCATAAATTAACTATAACAACACATCATTTAGGAAAACAGAACAGTTAGCTGGGAAATAGGTGTCATGAGACATGACTGCTCTTGGTTGCTGCTGTTTAACTGAACATTCAACCGATATCACCAAAAGTACTCAACAGAAGGTTTTGTTATTTGTTAATATTAAGTAAAATTTGGCAGACTTCTTCCCTATATATTAAGCAAGATTTCAACAGATAATATTTTTAGCATTTGATCCATGCAGCTAAGTTACCACTAGGACAACAGGGAATGAAGATATGGTTAAAGAGCCTTTCTAATATATTCTGGAACTATTATCCCGATACTACTCCTACAATTAAGTCAGCCCTCCTGGATTTTAACAGCATCGATTGTCTTTGGTAAGGAATACTAACACCTCTTTAGGTATTGAATTGCACACAGATAACAGAATGCCTATCAGAAAAGAGCTAATCATCTGTGTGTTTTAGTACATTACTGAGTGGTCCCCGCATATGCTGCATGTGGGACATTCTTGTAGAAAAAGGCTGGGGAGGATGTTATTTATAATTATTAAAATAAAAATAGTTGTTAATCTTTTCAATATCTTCCATCAAAGGATTCAGATGTTGTATTAGAAATTACACAAACTATGGACACGATAAGCCTTGATGAAGATGCAGAATCAAATCAATTTCAACTTTCTCAACAATTACATTTTCTGTTCGGTTTTGGATAAAAATGATAGTATTTATGAGATATTGTCAGAAACGTTATCATTTGTACACCCAAATGCAAAGTTTTCACTGGCTCTCCTTGAGCAGAGTGCTTACTCTCTTGAATAAGGGGGTTATCTGTGAATGAAAATGTGCAGCCTTGACTTAAGAACTGGAGAATGTTGGCACGGGCAGGCCCCTTGTCTGTGTCTACATTAGCTAGCAGCGCAGCACAACAGAAAACCTTTGGGGCTGACCTTCAGTGGGTAAGAGTTCCTTGAGTGTGTTTCAGGAGTATATGTTTCAGTTCAGTTTCAAGAGAAAAGAACCCAGTCTGCTTGTTTTGGGATCATTCTGTAACCTGAGTCAAAACGTGCTAGGAATGGGTAGCTGGGAAATACGCTCCTAAGCACACTGCTGATCCAAACCAAAATGCTAATGTAGAGGCACCCTATAATTTAAGAACTTGAATTATAATAACGAGAACTATATAGGTCCAGAATTATAAACTAGGATTTTTAGAATAATTTTTCATAATCTTAAATAGTTTTTGTTTCAAATATCTTCACTGAACCAATTTACTTTAAAAGAGATAAATGTTTGCAAAGTTTTGTGATACTTTTGTAAAGTATCATTTTGAAAATGACCTAAAACTTCAGAACTTAAATATTAAAAATAGGCAGAGTAGACATTATTATCACCACATGTTGGAAGTATTATTGACCGAGAAAAAACACTTTAAAATCTAGTTAATCTACCTCAAAGGAATGACTGCCTATTGAGCTACTATAAAAAACTTAAATTATTGCTGTTAATACAGTTAAAATATTCTCTTTGACTTGTGGAAAAATGTCAGAACAGCCTCATAAGCCCTATCTGGATTACAAAAACAGTCTCTGGCATAAGTATTCTTTCTATTTCAAAATATTAAAAGTTCAAGGAAATGCTTATAAATAAATGACACTGCTAGAGATCTTAGCAAATCAGACTGGCTTTTCAAGCTCGCTCTTTTAACCCTTAAGCTCTTTGATCTCTGAATGCTATTGTATGGGTACTAGCAAGTTCCCATCTTTAATTATCTTGATTTAGGAAACTAATATTCTCTCAACGGATTGCTTTGAAAGCTTTCTAATTGAGAACCAACAGGGTTGCAATTAATATGAAATTAGCCAGACAAATTAATAAGCAAACAATCTAATGTACCAGACAATCATAAGTTATAAAAATCAATCTTTTCATGACATTAAATACATATTTATTAAGGCTGTCTTAACTCCTCTGATTAAATCTTTTACTGGTCAAGTTATAGCCAGTTTAAAGATCATAAGTATTTTTGGTATGCAAGCACAAGTAAACTGTGACTTTCAGACTAAAACCCATAAAACAGGTCAAGTCAGAGGTCTAACTAGCTAGTACTGCAGTTCTTAGAGCAGTCAAAAAAAAGAATCCAAGGAATCAGCATAAGTTTGTACCTTTTTTTGGTCACTCCAAGTGCTGGCAATTTGGCATCCAAAGGTCTATTTGAAGCATTCAATTTTAATATCCCCTGCAAGATCCATCCTGTTACAGAATCTTCAGTACCTTCTAAGCACTTAAAACTTCTGACTTCCTCAACAACCGCTCACAATTAATTACATTATTTAATCATATTTTTTCCAAAAAGGAATTCCTGTTCTTCAGTTGGTGTCAGATTCTTCCACTGAGACTTTCTTCTTTCTCGTATTCCGAGTACGACAATGTATGTAATAGTTTCTTGTTCCTTTTCTCCGTTATCTCCTGATTTTATAGATTTTTTACAATCAGTCTTTTATCTAACTGAAGCGCAATGCTAAGCCAGATCATTATAATTCATTAGGGCTTCTCAACTGACATACTGACAGACAGAATTTCAGAAGAAGGTTGAATTGCAATTCCAGGCATGCTTGTCAACTATACTTTTTAAAGATGATATTTCGTATGTAACTGGGAATATTTTCCCTATGCTATGTTACTTTGAAATACATAAGGAATAAACAGAATTTATATTTGCTACAACAACCAAGAAACACATTTCATTGTAATTAATTACAGAATGAAAGCAATATAAATTAGGATTGTATTTCCACTTCCAGTACCAAATCCCCAAACACGACCTGTATTGAATAATGCTGTGCTGATCACTTAATTGTTTTGTGTACCAATATTAACATCCTTTCTCACACACTGTGATCACAGAATCACTAAGGTTGGGAAGGACCTTCAAGATCATCAAGTCCAACCATTCATCCAGTGCCACCATGTGCCCTAAACCATGTCCTCAAGTGCCACATCCATGTTTTTTGAACACTTCTAGAGATGGTGACTCCACCATCTGGGCAGCCTGTTCCAATGCCTGACCATGCATTCAGTAAAGAAATTTTTCCTAATATCCAATCTAAACCTCCCCTGGCGCAACTTGAGGCCATTTCCTCTCATCCTGTCACTAGTTACTTGGGAGAAGAGACCAACACCCACCTCACCACAACCCCCTTTCAGGTAGCTGTAGAGAGCGATAAGGTCTCCCCTCAGCCTCCTCTTCTCCAGACTGAACAACCCCAGCTCCCTCAGCCGCTCCCCATAAGACTTGTGCTCCAGACCCCTCACCAGCTTCATTGCCCTTCTCTGGACACACTGCAGCACCTCAGCGTCCTTCTTGTAGTGAGGGGCCCAAAACTGAACACAGGATTCAAGGTGCGGCCTCACCAGTGCCAAGTACAGGGGCACAAACTTCCCTACTCCTGCTGGCCACACTAGTTCTGATACAGGCCAGGACGCTGTTGGCCTTCTTGGCCACCTGGGCACACTGCCGGCTCATGTTCAGCCGGCTGTCAACCAGCACCCCCAGGTCCTTTCTGTCAGGCAGCTCTCCAGTCACCCCTCCCCAAGCCTGTAGCCTTGCATGGGGTTGTTGTGACCCAAGTGCAGGACCCAGCACTTGGCCTTGTTAAACCTCAGGCAGTTGACCTCTGCCCATCGATCCAGCCTGTCCAGATCCCTCTGCAGAGCCCTCCGACCCTCCAGCAGATCAACACTCCCACCCAACTTGGTGTCATCTGCAAACTTAGTGAGGGAGCACTCGATCCCCTCATCCAGATCATCAATAAAGATATTGAACAAGACCGGCCCCAGAACTGAGCCCTGGGGAACACCGCTTGTGACCCCCTGTGATGCACCATTTAAAAAAAAAACAAACCTCCAGTTCCAGACTTTTTTGATTTATAGTTCCCTGTGAAGAAATCTCCTGTCTTCCTACTCCCATCACCAATAATGTTAGTTTCTCAGAATTTCCTCCATGTTACCAGCAAAAATATTCAATTACAGTATTCTAAATAGAAAATCCACTTGGAAATATATTAACTATAGAATTCTGTTCTTTAAAATGTGAAATGTGACTCATCTATTTTTTTCCTTAAGAGAAACACCTTATTAAAAAACAAATAAACAAATTCGATCAACAAATCACATGATAATGATCGCACATATAGGACTGTAGTATTGGCATATGTATGGATAACATACTGTGGACTACATATGTTTTTTTAATATATCTGTACATATACACATCTACCTATCTATCTATCTATCTTTTTGTTCCAACACTGTTTTCTAAAATGTTTCCTCTCTCTGCAATCACTCATGTAAATATTTCCAAATACACCTTTCAACAGTATTGTCCCTTCATTTTAACAAAACAGTCTACCCTACTTTCTTTCAGTAAGAGAAAAGGGGAACCACAAAGCAGGACCACTTATTTCAGTGGCAGAGATAGCTAATGATGAATTAAACTAATTATGAAACTTGTTTCAGGTTACACATTACAAGTTGCTGATTCAAGCCTTACTAGAACTTAATCTAAATTATGTATTCTTTCACAGTCACTTCCAGTTCCTTCTGCCATGATTCTACTGAATTATTTTTCTCTGGCATAAATAGTTCCCTAAGAAAAAATAGGATGAAATGATACATGAGAATTTCATAGGACTTTCTATAGCATCCAAATTTATGGACATAAAGGACTTATTGATGGGAAAGATAAAGGAACTAAAAGGTCATGTTTGTGACAAATCACAGGCGTTAGTTCATTCTTTCACAGAAAGTAACTTAGTTCACCCATCACTTCCCAATACTGTCCAGTATACTCGCATGTGATTATACATTTATCTCTTGAAGAAGAAAAAAAAACTTAAATAGAAAGCAGGAATTAATATGCACATACAAAAAAAATGTTTTTACATACTGTACAAATTAAATGACAAAAAGTGTTATAATTCATTAAAGTAAGCTGCCCCATCAATAGCACACCTATGAAAGTAGTATCCTGAAGAAATTTCCCAAATATCCCTTCCACCTTTCTCCATATTGTTCTGTATGACTAAACTCAGGAGCATAACTGTGTCTTTAAGGCCTCTATGATAGTGTCAGGTCTGGCTGAAATGGGCCATTGAATTCTATACTTATTAAGGGAAATGACAGAAAAAATAATTGAATGAGCCTCATTTTCTAGGTGTGCAATTTTAGGCAATTCAATTATATATAATAAGCTTGCTCGGTTGCTGAAAATGTAAATACATAATGATGGCAAAGAAACACTCAAAACAACTTCTGTGCCAATCCATTCAATAGTAAGTATTTATTGTTAAATTATCAGACTTCCTATGAAATATCAGAAGTCTCCCAGTATGTGTTAAGTGGGATGTGCTACTGTTTTGAGTCTTGCTCTGCACACTCCCTATTTTTTCAAGACTTACTTAAGTTCAGTGAACACACTCTCACAGAATGTACAATTTTTAGATTCAGTCTCTTACCACCTGTGAGGCCCAGTAAATATTTTTGCCACTGCTGGGGGCAGCACGGGGCTGTGGCAGGTCCCAGGACTGGGCTGGGCTGCCCTCGGCCTGCGCGGGGCTGCGCTGGGTTTACCAGGCGCCCCGTGGCCCAGTGCCCGTTGCCCAGCCTGTCTGAGCTCCAGCCCTATGAGTGCCCCCGGGAAAGGGGCTGACAGCCCCAGGCACTCCCTGCCTGACAAACGGCCCCGGGGTACTGGGGGGCTGTGGGGCAGCTTTCACCCCTTCCTCCTGATGGCACAGTAGGTAGGGAGAAGAAAACAAAAATTAATCTGTGTGTACGTAAGACTGAGTAGGAAGAAAACATTAACTTCATGCTCCTTTTGAAATAGGAGGATGAAGTCCCACTCTGAGGCAAAGACCTCAAGATGTTGGTAACTTATCACAGACACCCTTACCTCCCCTTCCTGAGTACTGAAGTTGTCAGCCTTAGGACCCAGAGCGTAAACTATCAAAAAGTGATGAATGCCAGGAAGGTTTTTCATATAACAACTTCGAGGTGTTTTTTTTAATTAGTTGGGACTACCAAGCAGTTAAAATTTAATAGGACTAATAAAAAATTCTTAGTGCCATTTATAGATATTCCCTTTTGCCCATAACAAGATTTTGAGAGTCAACACACAAGGGGATTTGAATTTGGACCGCTCATTTTTAAAGATAGAATTTCTACCTCAAAGCTACATGATAATTTGCTGTGGAGTGCTCTCAATCTCTCTCCTGAGGGTCTTTGCTTTGCATAAAAAATTAAACATACACTGAACAGGAACTGAAACCCAGGTGTTCTCTCTTTTACATGAATATCGTAACATACTACAGAGCCATTCTCACCTTCGGGCTGAAATTTGCAAGCAGCATTTGTAGCAATTATCTCTAGATATACGGTTATTTTGGTCAGATGTGATGTGACACCCCTTTACAAGTTTAGGAAAAATGTACCAGTTTATTTTTTCACTCTGAATGTTTTAGTCCATAAAAGGGAAAAAAAATAAAGCAAAGGGATTTTACAAAACTCTTCATTAATATCAATCAATCCTAGCATACCTTTTATATAACTCTTGTTTTGAGAAGAAAATACTGGTGAGGCAGAAAGCTCTGTAGGGTAATGAATTCTTCCTTTATGAAATGGAAATAGCAATAAATTTGTTGTATGCTTCAGTAAGTGTTCAACCTTTCCATGCTGCAGGAAATTGAAAGTATTTCTTTCACTGATATAATTGATATTTTGAGTTACTTGTTTTATGAGGTCAGTGGCCACACATTTTATTGCTCTCTGATTAGCCCTCAGACCTATGCCGTATTTCTGTACAACAGTTCTTTCTAAGCATGTCCCTCAGACAGGAGGTGGGGAACAGAACACTGTTGCCTGCTACTAGCAAAATCAGTGAAATCAGCTCTAGGACCTGAGTACTATATGACTCAGCAGGGTTTCCCAAAACTGCAACAGAATTAGGGACATGTTTTGACACAGAATAAAATACTAGAAATATTTGCAGACAAAATATTTGCTCCTTTTTAGGTAATCTCTGTGCGTCAGCTTAGATAATAAGATAGAGAAATTATTAAAACTTAGTTTGAATTTTATAAACTATTTGGATAACTAACAGTTATCCAAAATGTAATCTGCAGACCACAGTGGTCTACTATCTCCATTACTGTAGTGCACTGGAAACACTGTGGGTGTCAATTCACCTGGTCAAATTTAAATGACCTATTTTAGGTAAAGACCCAAATGACGTATAGTCAGCAGAAGGAAATAAACACTTTTAGAGACAATTCATTGTATCCTAAAATAGGTATCTAACATGTATCAGTTGAGTCACAAACTCCAAGTGCCCTTTCTTTATTTTTTTTAGTTAGCTGCAAAAGGACCCTAACATGAATAGGCTATCACCCAAGAACCAATATATCAAGCTACTTGATATATATTTGTGATACCTATTTTGATACGTATTTCATATATATTTGACTCTTGATATATATTGATAATTTATATATATTTTATTTATATTTGTGAGATAACTTAAAGGGTTTCAATTTACAGAAGTGCTGAACATTCAACATTTCAAAATGAGACTGTTTTGATAAAAGATGCAAAAACCTTGGCTGCATCAGAAAATGAAGCTCTATCCATGATTGAATGTATTATGAATGAAATAATAGTTCTTATATCCACACACATATCCATATTCATGTTTGTCTGATTTTGGCTTTTTACTTTCTCACACATTACCTATTGCCTGGCTGGATTCCTCACCATTTCATTGATACAGTCATCTTTATTAAATATTACCCAGGCCTAATCCTTAACTTTTTGCACATGTTCATGATTAGGAACCAGCTATATATACTTGCTATATTTCTGTTACATACTAAATCATACCTTTATATATAACTAAGTACTGAGTTTCTCACATCTCCCCTGCCATATGGTTTATAGAAAAGGGTAAGGTCCAACACCTTAAGCAACAGAGGCCATTGCTTGTAATATTAAAAACTCCCATTCAAACCATTCTAAGGAAAAATGCAGATTGTTGTTACATATATAGCTAGAAACACTACAGTTCTTTTCTAGTATGATACATGAACGTTAAAACTAATGATACCATAAAATAAAAATCCTTTCCTAATTGTAAAGCATTCCCCCAGAAAATCCCATATTTTCAATTTTTATGACTATTTATGCTGCCTACTGAACTAACAGATTAATAAATAATCTCTAGTTTTACCTAACTGACCTAATCCATTATGATTAACTATGACATTTTTTCCAGCTCATTGCCTGAGGAAATCCAGGAAGAGCTAAATGATTAACTGTTCCTTTACACAGTTTGGATACATTATGTAATAATTGCTGACATTAATTAATTAAGTACTTGTGCACATATATAATAATATATACTCTTCTTAAAAATTTTATTTACCAGGAATACTGTGACTAATAGCAATGGCTGGGACTTAAGTTTCAGCTCCATTGCTGACTGATACAGAAAACTGACTCAAGAAAGCAATAATGTTGGAAAATTGTTTCAGAAGTGTATTATTCTTGGTTGCAGATCCAAAACCACAAAGAATTTGAACTAACTACAAGAGAAGCAACTACAGGGACTAACAAAACCCTGAAGATGTTTCTGTGTCAAATATAGGAAACGTATATAGGAAACAAATATAGGGGGGTTATACGTGAAACTGTCCCTGAAAAAGATTTATCAAAACGAAATAAGGTTATGAAAAAGAGGTAGAAGTAAGTCTTCCTTTTCTAGGGTTGGGGCTCAGAAGACACAGAGTTAGCGTTTTGCCCTGAATGGAAGCTGTTCCTACCTAAGCATCTGGCTACCAACCGTTATAATGAGTTCGAGTTCTGTACTAACTGGTTAGTCAGCATTAACACAGCTTGTAGACACCTTAACATGTCTCTGTAACATTTTGCTTCTCTAAGTATGAAATGTATCATCTCTAGTCTTCCTTATCCTACAGATGTCATTCAACTGGAAAACCTCTTTAGTACATCAAATCAACTTGAAGAATCTAGTCTACACAAAGAACCCCCTGAAAAATCTAATATAATTGTTACAGGATATGAATAAAACTAATTTTTGTCCCTTTACTGTTGTTATAAATCCATCTTGAAAATATTTATTTGTAGTAAGCGTAATGAAAACAAAAAACTATAAACATAAGATAGTCTAAGCCCTTTTAGTTAGAGGTATCACATGAGGAAAAGATGTGGTCTTCGACATCAAACAAACAAGTTAACGCTGTCCAGATTATGGTGATAAAACACAGCAAACAGTGAATGAATTTCCTTGTAGCTTAAATTTATATTAAAATATTTCACTAAAAAGACTATTGTTTTCTTTCATATTTAATCTTCTGAAAAAAAATAGCATAATAAAATTAAACACTTAATTGCCTGTCTTCAGAAAATATCACCACTTGAACTAATGGCAGGTGTACATCTTTTTTAATTATACAGACTTGCCTTAGTCACATGGTAAGCATCAAGTAGTAAAACCTAAACAAAGACTAAGCAGCAATACAATCCTAACTGTGAATCCACTGAAAAACAGGTGTTTGACCCAGCTCAGTTATTTGCAAGAAAAGGCTGTGAATGAATTGAAGAATTATTCATTTTCCATTATATTTCCGTTATATATTTACTATATAAAGAGATAAAAGCCTTCTTTTCCCCATAAACTACATGCTTGGAGAAAATACAATATGTACATTACTTGACTGATTATGACATTTTACTAGAACACCAGTACTTTACAAAAAAGTAGCATAAGCCAAAAGACTCATCACATTAAACCAATTTATTTTTTTCAACATAAACCAAGATATTTAATCTCTATTTATGCAGACTGAATTGGGTTTGAAGATTGGAGGTTCAAAGAAATTAAACTGCTAACGTTGTTTAGATTTGCAAGCCAGCACTAACATTAGAAAATGAAAGAACCTAAGCAGATTCTGAAATCTGATTATCATTTTGGACTTCTGTAGCAGTACATGCAACGTAATCTGCTCTAAGCATTTTTTCCCCGCCCAAAAAAAACCCCCAGAACACAGAAATATAATACTAAATAAGCCCAATGTGCCAGTTTTTGCATAAAAGCAAGCACTATATAGCAGATAATTTCAAACCTGAAAGATAAACTTCTGTGTCCATACTACCATCATTCATTGCAAAATGCTTTGGTAACACTGGAAATCTAGTATGTTGCTAAGGGAGGTTCAAGATAGTCTTTATAGGGTCTACTTTATAGAGGAACGCTAAATAAAAAGTGCATACACTTCTTGACAGAAGACTTCATATGAAACATCAGAGAATTTTTCATCTAAAAGTGGGTTTTCTTATCCTGATACCTTCAGTGATATCTCATAAACACTCTTGTATTTATAGAGCTTGATTACCTATAGGTAATCTAAATCAGAAATACAAAAACTGTGAAGGATAAATAGTCAAATAGTTGGTGCTGGGTCTTCCCTGCCAAAAGATATAAGGAGAGAAGATAAAAGGTTACCTTACTAATGAGTAACCTGTGCACATTTATCAACCTCATGAGATGTCAAGTTACATGTTCATTTGCTGTGTGCATCACTAGACACTAGAGTTGTTCTGTTGTCTTAACTACTTACAGTCAGCTCATGAAAATATGACAGAATGAACTAAAAAAAACCCTCTGTCCCTCTCATCGGCAGAATTCCAGAGATAGATGGTCTTGGAAACGCTTTGAGACAGATGGAGTACAAATTGAAAGTGATGAATATGCAATGATTGCACATCTCAAATAAGTCAAGTTAACAGCAGAAAAACATCTTAGCATTCCAGTGATAGACCAGATAGACATTAACACTGGAGGTGCATCTCAAAATATTGCATTGAAAGAAAATGAAAAGAGGAGGAATACACTCCAGTTTCATTCCTGAACTGATTGAGGACAGCAAGGGATTTGATAAACTCGTTGTGGAACAGCTGGTGGCACCTTGGCAGTTGTCACATTAATTTCTCAGTGGTACCTCCCACTTAGTTTGAACTCTAGAGAAGTACACTCACTTCCACTATGAATTTGGAGATCTCACAACGAGCGTTATTCAATTAGAGTCTCAGCATAGAGATTACACCAACTTCTTAGCCTTTAAAGGAACAGCCTTGGAAGTATTTTTAAACATTTCAAGAAGACATGAGAGAAACACCTCCAGATGCAATCCCCTGAATGACACTGAGAGTAGGAAGGACAAACTCTGTATGCATCAAGTTTAGAAAAAGGAGACAGGTAAATTAATTTCTTGGCTCAGCTAGAATTCTCAAATCACTTTAAGAGTGCTGTAAATAGCTTCTACAGGATACTTTATCCAGAAAAAACATGGTATACAGGAAAATAACCAGAAAGTTTGACTCCTTTTCAACCTTCTGACAGAAGTAACTGTCATCAAAAAGGACATTTTCACTGACACGAATAACCTTAACTAGACTATAACTGTAAGTAAATAAGTAGAAGTCAGATTGCCAGGGATATCAGGTTCAGATTCCATCTTCCACAGGACTGCAGCTCTTTCACAAGTAGAAGCCTTCAAGAATTTGAAGGCAATCTTTTATTAAAAAAATAGAGATATCCCAACAGGGTAAGTGATATCTCTTTAAGTGAACCAAGAGATAAATTCGACTTCTTTTCCTCCATTAAGTGAACTAGAAAGGTAGAAAATGTTGTCTCTCATGGTGAGGCAGAGTTACAGGAACAACAAACCCTATTAAGACAAGAGAAAATTCCATAAAATCCATTTTGTTGGATAGGTATGTTTCATAAAATTTTTATTCAGGGAGTGTCTCACAGGGAAGAGATGAAGCGATGAAAGCAAACCAGCATGCAGGCCATGAGGTAGAGCACTGAAAAAATCCAGTTTAGAAATCTAGCTCGGAAAATCTTTTTTGGTGTCAGTGGAAGAGGACGGATGGAGGAAGCCAGCTCATCAAACTTCCTGTGTTCCTATGATGTGTACAGATTGCTGCGATATCTATTTTTGACCTTGTTGGTCTCCTCCCTGTTTTGATATGGGTGCTTGTGTTTTAAACCTCTCACAGTGCCTATCATCATAATACCTTGAGGGAAAGGTGCAGAAGCCTGTCTCAGTGCTGAATTCCCTGAGCAAAGGGTTGCAAAGGAGTTAATCTCTTCCCTTCAGCTTCAAAAGTCCCCTTCCAGAAAACTGGCTGCTAGTAAGAGGTCATTTATTTTAGTAACAGGTCCCATTCCCAGATACTTAAAATAACTGAAATAATTAATTTATTTCACAAAAGTAGTTGAGAAATACTGAAATGATGACAGATACATGACTCTAATAGGCTCATGCTCCAAACATGAGGGACAAGGAACAAAAAATAAACATGCTTCGAGTGACAAGAGGTATGTATACACACAGCATGAGTGTACATGTTACTTTAATCTGTTATTCTTTTTTAAGCCTAAATCACTGAAATATGTATGAATATACGTTCAGAAATGTACATTTCAAAAGTATACAGAATCCTACTTCTGAACACTGGCAAAGAATGGAATATTGTACAAGCTGACAAAGTTGTAGAGCCTGTTTATAGAACGCTCTTCCTTAAAAGAAGATTAGTTTGTGCACAGGAGAGAGGAAGCAAGAGACTGTGCTACGAGGAGATTGAGATTTGCGGACAACACATTCCATTACCTTGGGAATGATCATGCTAAAATCCTCATTGACCTTTCTGATGAACCATGGATGCTTCCAGAAAAATGAGTTGAATAAGACGACTGTTATCTGCATTGCCTCCATTTCTTTCCAACTGACTCTCTTTTACTGCACTTTGCAGTACAAACACAAAAACCCTAAAGGAATCTCCCTATATGACATTGATTCAACTTTGGAAGCAGAACTGGAGTCCTAACATGCTTTAAATCCTAAACTGTGCTCTGCAATACCTGCTTCATAATCACAACACGGAAAGAATCATGAAGATTTAGGAAAAGAAAGGGGAGTATAATAAACAGATTAGCCACACCTGTGCATATTATAGGTTATTTTCAGCAGAGTACGATTTATGTAGCATTGCCTTACAAATCCAAAACTGCAAACTAACTCCAAAACAAAGAACAGCTAAACCTAAATGCTAAAGATAAGCAAGCACATTAAACAAGTTAATTTTTCCAATTTCATATTACTGCTGCTCGGTGCAACACCATTTATATTTTTTATAGATTTAATTTAGATCATTTTCTTGAATCAATGATGAAAACAAAATGCAAAATATTAGATTTTGCTTGTTAATTAAGTATCTTTGATTTAATTTCTTAGAATAAAATGGAAACACACTTAGATTGTGCAATAACAAAGGTTAAAATGATTGATGAATATCCCTATAAATTGTGTTGATAGAAACTAAAATTATATTGAGGAATACATCTAAGTATTGTTTATTAAGTTCCTCTGATTTAACGGGCAAGTTCTATCGACTGCTTTGCAATATGCTCACTGTATACAAGCAGCTTTGTTAAATTTACTACACTCTGAGCTAGTGAATCAACTCTATCTCCCTACAGAAATGAGACAAAGACTGCTTCTGGCATTTATTCCACTTTCTTTTCTTTTTTTTTTTTGTTTTCTTAAATGAAAATCAATAAACAGACTCTATATTATTAACAATGATTCTTTTGCCAGATCATTGCAAAACACATACCATTAATCCTGCCTTTGTCCTTAATATATCAGTAAACAAAGTAGAAATATTAAAACCACTTGAATTTTGAAGAAACAAATTTGTGCAAATAATTTCCAAAAATTACTGTTACATGAAAATTTCCACTAATGAAAAAAGGTAAGAAACTTCACAAATACAATTGGTTAAGTTCATCGAGACTACTGTGAACTAATCACTATCCTTGCTTTAATGTTGCATTATGCTTCACACATTTTATTTGTTTTTAATCTGAAGATATCAGTTTCTAATACTAGACAGGATTCTCTCTTGCTTAGAAATGTGAGATTTGGGAGAAAGAAAGTGAGAAGTTATCATCAGCCATTTGATTTATCCATCAAAAATTCTGTACAGGTATGTAAGGAGTGCTGTATCCTGTTTCCAGCCTGCTCAAGCTTCTCTGAATGAAAACCCTGACCTTCAGCTGCAACACCAAACTGGAGGGTGCACTATCTCTTCCTCCAGGTCACTGTCAAGCAAGACAGGCCAGAACCCAGAACTCTACTTGGAAATAAGCCTCCAGGTAGAATCCACATCATTAACTACTTTCTTTTGAGACAAATGATCCTGCCAATTTTTCATCCACCTAATTGAATGAACTCATCCAGGCATAACATCCCAACCTGGATACAAGGATTCTATGGGAGACCATGTCAAAAACCTCGCTAAAGTCAAAGCGAAGAACATCCACTGGAACCCCACATCCACAGATCTCATCATCACAGAATACAACGGGACTGTACAAATACAATCCATTCTTGTTAAATAACTGCTGGCTCTTCCCAACCATCTTATTCTTCTTAATGTGCCCAGAAATGGCTTCTGAAGGAACTCGTTCCAAGATTTTTCCTGGGACTAAAGTGGGACCAAAAATGGGACCAAGTTTCCTGTAATTCCTAAGATCATTCTTCTTGCTCTTGTTTAAAGATGGCTGTAGTATTTGCCTTTATCCAGTCACTGGGACTTTTCCCCAGTGTACATTACTTTTCAAAGTTGATAGAGAGTACTCTTGCAATAATACAAGAGAGCTCTCTCATCACCCTCAGACCCATCCTGTCTGGTCCTGTAGACTTGTGTTGGTCAAGATTTCTCAAAAGATTCCGTATTTGACCATAACTTGTAGGTCCTCTCCTTCTTGAACCCTGTCACTAGGTACAAAGGCTAGGAGACCTTGTCAATGACAGTCTAGGCAAAGAAGGTATTGATTACCTCATTGTTACCTCAGCATTAGCTGTATCTGCTTGTTGTGAAATGGCTTATTCATCAGCAGACCTGCATGTTCTTGACCGCCTTTCTACTGTTAATGTAATGGCAGAAGCTCTTGCTGCCATTGATGTCACTTGTCACTCTCAATCCAAGTTGGTTTTCCTATCAGCATCACTGAAAATTCAGGTAATGTTTTTAAATTCCTCTTTTGTAGCCGGTTCAATTTCCAGCTGTTATGTGCTTTCTTTTTGTCACCTATACTGTTGGAACAATACAAGAAACAAATGACTGTAACAGCAGCTTATCCTGTCAGTCTCCCAGTTTCTCATTACCTATCTGAATTGCATCAGCTCACAAAATACACTGACAGCGTATTTTTTGCCTACAAAAGATATCCATGTCAAGGACTCCCCCAGAACTTTCCTAATTTATTCCATGGCAATCTTGAAAGTCACTTAAAATAATTCTCCATTCGTTGTTTTGTTCAAAATAGAAACGTAAGAGTACCACTGCATGTTAAGTCAGACAACTCACTAAAAACATACACATACACACATGCTTAACTGAACCCTGTTTGCTATGTTTCCAAAGGAAGTCCTTATCTATCCCAAAATTGTTTTGGCACAATCACAAATCACAAAGAAAATTATTTCTCTGTTCCAGCAGATAGTCAGTATATGCCTAGGACACGGTAAGCAATATCAATTTCCCTCTATCTTATGTTATCTTCTGCTCATAAAAAAGGGAAATTCACAGCATCTTTCAAAACTTCTCAGACACTGCACAAAAGACAATTTGTTCATAGTGAGGGTTTTACTGCCCTTGGATGTAGCTCTGACTTGCATCCAGACTTTTTATTAGACTAGCCTGACCACTAAGCTAATTTGTTAATTTAGTATAGTAGTATTTTGGTATTAATATTCAGAGTAATGGAACTTACCTTCTAGGCATGCCACCCAAATACAACATTCATTTCTATTTGCCTAGAGAGATTGTACTAATAATTTTCTTTGCAGCATATTTTGCTGCTTCATAATCCCTGATTGCTCTACTCAGCAATCCAATGCTTTACTACTCATACGGTAGCACTGAACATTAAGGACATCTTTAAGACCTTTCCACAGCCATTTAACTTGTCTTAGTGAATTCAGTAATACATAGGCCTATCTAGTGGTGCAGCTGATAGCAAAAAACTGTAAAATAAAGCAGTATTTACATTTTACTGATGATAAATCACTAAAACAGCTTCAAGATGTGTCCCTAAGACAACTGACTGAACCAGCAAATAACTTGTTAGCATGATGTTTGCTATTTGCAATTGTGATCCCCATCCCACATGTTTTAGGTGAAATAAGTTCTATGTTGTAAATTACTTATTCAGGTCTGGTAACTGGCTTTCACAATAACCTTCCTCCTTTTATATTTAGGATTTTTTTTTATGAATGTCTACACCACATGTACAGAACTGCAGTATCTCCCCCCCCTTCCTAAACCAAAATAACTTTGTTTAATTTCTTAGCTTTAAAAGCTGGTATTGTAACTAGAATTCATTAAGAACAAGTGTCTTCCTCACAGACTGCAAGTGTCTGAAGGAGTATTCAGGATTTTTGATTAATTAAGTAAAGAAGATTATTTCATCAGCCTGAAACTGTGTACATTACTCCCCACATCACCCAGTAAGAAACAGATCAACTTCATGGACAAGTACCTCTCTCCTTTTTGCTGTAGTACTTCAAGACATTTAAAGTTATTGTAAACTCCCAAGAGACAGAACTGGGCAACAAAACTGGAGAAATTCGAAAATTTTGTATTTTTGCTTGCTCCACCAAATTATCAGTCTTTATAAGACTACCACTGGTTTTATCAGGGTTTTCAGGACAGCAGTATCAGGCCTTTGATATGTGAAGCATATAAGAAGCAACAATTCCAAGAGTAATGGTTGACTCCTACAATGCCACTCTAATTTTTGTTCATGCAAGTAACATGTTAAAAAAGCAGTCAGCTTCCTCCATCTTTTCCTGTTACAACAAAAACAACTCAGCATTGCTATACAGAAAGTAACCCGGAATGAATTACAAATATACAAAAGCTAAATTTAGATTTAAAAACCAAAGTAAAACGTAAGACTTGCACATAATCACTTCTCTCATGGTCAGTATTTTCTCATTCAGTCAAATGCTGCGTGTGCTGAAACATAACAGTTCAGCACTGCAGGGGCTACAGGTCTATAAACCTTTCAAATAATAGATGTAATACATACCAGGACAAGAACAGGTCCCATTTCCAAAGAACTGATTTTATCCTATAGCAAGTGACAACTCAGGCTTTCCAGTCTCGTCGATATTATGCAGCACAGAATCTGTGCAGACCTTCCACTGAATCTGACCTAAATGAAGCAAAGTTTTAAAACCTGATATCCTTATTGACGGCAGGAGCTCAAAAAAAGCTGTTTCATTTTACTGGCTAAACTCTACATAAAGCTTGAGTGTGTGCACAGACGCTTGCGTGTGTGTGTGTGTACATGCATTTTAATATGTGCATACATACGTTTAGAGATGTAGAATATTTGTCTTCTACTTGAAAACTACATTAGTTCACTCAGCATTTAGCAACATCCAGCATTGTCTCTCATGTTGGTAAAAGCATTTTACTTTGTGAAAATTTAAAATCTTGGTTTTGGAGTAATGACTTCAGATACTTGTAGGAATTTTTTTTTCCCCAAGTTGAAGAAAACTTAGCAAGTCCATTCGCAGGCAAATTCTGAATTCACTGCAATCTAATTCATTACTTCTATTTTGAAAGTGGCCAGAGTCATTACTCTGGAATTTGGGTTAGGTATGCTCTTTATGAATAGCCTCAGAGGAATGAGTATGCTAATCAACAGACAATAGTTTATATCACAAGAATGAGTTATAATATTATGTAACTTCAGATTTTGATCTCTCATTCCTCAGTAACTGATCTTATTTTCATCAGCCTGTGTACATTACTCCTAGCTTCCCAAGAAGAAAATATGTTACTATTTTGGAAGAACGAAAAAATAAAATTGTTAACTAAACTGAGAAGCCTTTATAGTTCCTTTAACAGTTTCATTAGTGAAGCCATAGCCTTTTTTTCTGAATTTCTGTACTCTTGTTGGAATAAATATTTGTTCTGTCTGCTCAACAATTGTTTTTTTGGGGTGTGTGAATCAAGGAACATACAGGAAACAGTGTGTTAAACATAGTAATAATAACCATGTTTACATAGCTTTTTCTCCACGAGGATTTTGTACAAACAGTACCTACTGATATTATTTAACGTATAATTAAAGGATAGATATTCTGTGGGAAACATAAATGCAAATGGGAAACCTTCTTACGACAGCAACATGTGCTTTTTTCTTTGAAGAAGCCACTCCTTAGCAATATTGCAGAAAAGAAGTCAAAACTACACAATGCAGGGTTTCAGAGCCTTGGTAAAACAGGAATATTTTCTGAAGTGAGGTCCATTTATGAATTTCAGCCTGAAGACAGTAGGTGTAATCCGATTTTAAAATATGGCAATAGGGACTTAAGAACAATTAGTTGTATAAATCAGCATTATTCTTTATCACTTCAACTCTCTCTTCTCTGTTTTTCTGGAATGATTGCTTTTGAAAATTTGGCTGTATTTTATTGACTACATTTGACTATAATTCTGAGTATTATTCTGAATGTTCTGGCAGTCTCTCTTGCCTGGCTGTTATCTTTTTGAGTGCATTTCCTTCTACAGCTATTTTGCTTACCATTAATTCACTCTGTCACTTCCCCCCATTTTGAACACTGCATTAAAATGTTTCAGTGCTCACCTTTTAACTTTGAAGTGACTTTTTGCTCTCACCTGCATGCCTTTACCATACAAAAGTGGAAGAACGTTGATCAGAATAAAGAATCATTGCTGCTGCTGTGGTCCAAGCGCTCGGCTGCACTGAACCGATACAGCGCTGCTCCTGCGACTAACATAGCTCCTTTCAGGGCTATTTCAGCTATGTTTTCACAACATATGTAAGTGTGATTCACACAAATTGATAAATGAGTTCTCGTAAGACATCACACATGAGGCATGAGAAACGCTCCCTCAGAAAATGAAGATGTATCATTTCACACACGTACACAATACCAGTTACCTAACAGCAATGGACAACTATTACAGCTAACCTGTTTTTTCCCCTGAAATAGGGAACTGAACTGAAACAGGCACTGTGCCTGTCAAATAGGCAGGGAGTCTTATCCCTGGAAATCACCAGAAAATTGAGCTGTCTCGACCTGAGTTTTCACTAACTTCAGGTTCTCTGATCACTACTTTGCAGATTCCCCAGGTAGGTCAAGAGCTATGGCCCCAACTCTAGCCACAAGAATGTCATCACCTAATTCTTCATACAGAAAACAAACAACTTATAAAACAAACTCATTTTGTAGGATTGGACTGAGGAAAAATGTAAGAACTGGAGTGGAAGGTGTGTGTATGTCCTGCGATGTTTAAGAATTCAGAGGAATGTTTCAGGTTTTGGAAATCGCTGTTCTAGTGTTTTTCTCTCAAGGGAGAGAAAGGGCATATATCACACAGAACAGACAATGTCTACAACTCCTCACCCCACATGGGAATGCTGTTTGGGAGAAGCAGCTAGGGATCAATGATATAAGATTACTATATATAAGACTTTCCAGATGTGTCTCAGATTTTAATACTTCTCTAACAAGGACATAGCATATTCAGTTGATTATATTATTTATAACTTGCTATAAGGACGGTGTATTTAATTCCCCTTTTCATTTTTTTTTTTTAATCTTGCATACAGATTCAGCATTTGCTGGTTCCAGAAGCACTCTTTTGATGAAGTGCAAATCAAAGTAGTTTAAGCATACGATAGATAATTTCAAAACATAGCCTTTTCTGCGCTCTGAGTAAATACCCATGATAGGATAAGTTTTACTCATTTTTATTAGTTTTTAGACTGCAGAATATATCTCTGTTCATGGGTAAATTTTCAGTAATAGAATACTTGCAATAAAATATGTTCTGTTTATAAATGCATTTTGAAATAAACAGACCTCTGCATCTGTCTCAGCAAATTCTATTTTAAAAATGACTTTTTCTTTCTTTTTTTTTTCCTTTTTTTAACTGAAATTATTATGGATGATGATAGAAAACTGACAAAATAATTAAATCTTTTCAGTCTTCTGCTTAAACGAAAGTTCTGCTGAACAAAACCAGCTACAAACCACAACAACTGAACTAGCAAACCAGCCTCATTACCAGAACTAGCAGCACATCCTTTGGTTTCCTGGCTGCCTGGCTCATTATTTAATCTTTTCACTATAACATAAAAGATGGTAAAATGTGTCATGCATCAACCACTTTCAAAAAAGAAAGAGACCAGAAAGTGTCTTGCATAACTTTGAACAAAGCATTCCAAAATGCTAATAAGCTTAACAACTTTTCAGAGTCAGATTATCAGTATGAAAAACATACTTTCAGGACAAGAACAGGATGTTTTTATGTCGTACTATCTTTTTGGTGCATTTCTATGCCTACCAGGAAGCTGTGCTATTTTATACCCATCCTGGAAGTGATGCATAATTAAGCAATGTACATGCAGAAGACACCTCTCTATTCTGTTATGTATACATAAGCACAGACAATTAAACACCACAGGTGGTTTATATTTATACATGTAAAGCATTCTTGGAATCAAAATGGTAAACTTACTTAAACATGTCATTGTCTACATACAATTGGAATCTACAGTAAATAAAGGGATGATGTGTCCTTCAATTTCTATAAAAATGAAATGTTACAATACATGATCTTGTCATAAACTAGAATGAGTTTTAGAACATGCAGAAATAATTTTCATCATCTCATTTTAAAGACATTTTCAATATTTTTGTGTTTAAGAACACTATTATTACAGTAATATTTTAAACATCACAGATAAGAAATACATGTTTTAAGGATTCTCCTAAAGGTGAAAATCAGAAAATGATTTACAGTTGATTTACTATAAATATTGTAGTGTCACACATTGCATTTTTATATTAAGCTAGTAAATCACATTTATTGGAATCCTCCCTTTCATCATCATCAAAAATAAACTTTTCCAGAATACAGTGTAATAAAATGGCATTAGAAATGTGAAGATTTCCATGAAAGGTATGTAGTATTCATTAGTATTTTTCTCTTTGGGAGAAGCTTTCTTAACATTAAAAGTATGTATTAATGCAAGCCTCTTTTTAAACAGAATGTGGAAAACTAAGGTGTAGTATAGTCTCATTAAAAACATATTTAATATTTAAACAATCATTAGTGGCTCTATTTGTCTTTTTTCCCTTGTTTTAACCTGACGGTTGTCTTGCGTTCTAGACCCTATACTGAAACAGCTCAGGAAAGGAAATACTGGAGTTAATAGGAATTTTGACCAACTGCGTCTTCACCAAAAGTTCAAATACGCTAACTTCCTACAGCTGCCAGTCCTCAAATCACAATTACTTCAAATATTTATAAACATCTATAGTACCTAGATATTATGATAGGAAATTATTTTTTCACAATAGAGTGCAAACTTGGAATCTAATTGTTTTCCATATTAACTTACAAAGTTTTGTGTAAATCTCAATAAATTTAATGTTTCTTTGATTTTAAATATGGAAATTTAGCCAGATGTGGAATAGAGGAAAAAGATTTAGATGTTCCTTTGTACAGAACACACGGATTGTTAAGTAGCAGTATTTTCTTAGGCAGGCTTTTTCACAGTAAGTGGCAGTAAGCACACAAATATTTTACTAGTTTTTTTGACAGTCTTCCCTTGGGCTGTATTTTTAAAAGAAATCAGCATATTGCCTTTAAAAACAAGGAAGGAATAAGGAATTTGCTTGAGTAATTTGGTCTGCATAAGTTATCCAAAAGCATCATTAGAGAAGAAACTCATAAATTCTTATTTTTTAAACAAAAATTAAACAAGGGTCTCCTGGACAAATTTTGTTCCAAATATCCCTTCTCTACTCCCCTCTTCCTCTCGTCTCCCAAATGGATGATTTCTACCTCCCACTTAAACAAAATGTATGTCTCTTCCTTTCATATCTGGTGTTCTCAAAACATAGAAATTGCATGAAATGCTGCAATACATAGGAGGTTCTATATTGCCTGAAATACGAGTGATGAAAAATAACCAGATTTTAAAATGAAGCTAAAAAGATAGGTAAGGAATTGATACTTTTGCACTAGCATGGAGACTATTAAATGAAACTCTACCAAAGACAGAGCAAACCTCCCCTTCTCAAGACACACTTGAGAAAGACTAAATGAAACAGCATAGCTAATGGGAGAATAAAGATTATTTTTAAAAGCTGAGTTGCCTCATAATAGAAAGGATCACAAACTTTGCAAAGTCACATGTAACAATAGACTGAGGCAGTCAAAAAAAAAAAAAAAAAAGGCCTGAGGAATAGCTTGGAAAAGACATAAAAACTATTAATCAATCCTTTCTAAAGCACATCATAAACCAAAGCCTGCCAAAGAGCATATAGGACCAATCTGTGATCACAGGATATAGAAAGCCTAAGAAGCTAAGGTGACAGAGATTTTTAGCTTCCGTGTGTACGATGGGGGAGCTTTGCATCAGAAGCCTTCTCTATGGAGGACACACCAAACGGTTTGTCTCAAATCAAAGCACCGATGGAAGCAGTTATGGAGCAAATCAACAGGGTGAGCAGGAAGGAATCACCTAAAAGTGCAACTACTCAGCCAAGTTCAGGAGGAACTCAGGGATGAAACAGCTCAACTAATAACTACCATACATAACCTCGTTCTCAAACCTAGCTTGATACCCAAGGACTGAAAGGTGGCAAATGTTATATCTAACTTAAAAAATTGGTTCCAGGAAACTACAAAATGATAAAACCTAACTTCTGTATTGCCCACATTAAACAGACATTTCAATAAAATACAGAATTAACAGAATTATAGATAAATATTTTTATTGTGTGTGGCTGGAATACAGCTAACTTGCTTCATAGCCGCCTGTACTTTCCTTTCCATTTGTGGCTGAAGCAGTGTTGATAACACACTAGTGTTTTGGCTGTTGCTGAGCAGTGCTTGCAGAGCCTCAAGGCTCTCTTCTCTTTTCAGCAGGTTGGCTGGAGGTGGGCAAGGGGTTGGGAGAGGACAAAGCAGGGACAGTTGACCCCAACTGACCAGAGAGATGTTCCATAGCCTATGATGTCATGCTCAGCAATAAAAGCTCAGGGAAAGGAAGAGGAAGGAGGGATGTTTGTGGTTATGGTCCCTGTCTTCCCAAGTAACCGTAATGCATGCTGAGGGCCTGCTTTCCTGGAAGTGGCTGGACATCTGCCTGTCGATGAGAAGTAGTGAAGGAAAGCCTTACTTTGCTTTGCTTGTGCATGCAGTTTTTGCTTCACTTAAACGGTTTTTATCTCAATCCATGAGTTTTCCTCCTTTTGCCCTTCTGATTCTCTCCCTCACTCTGCTTGGGTGGTAGTGAGAAGCTGTGCAGCTCTTAGCTGCCTGCAGAGGTTAACCCACTTTTAATTAACCACTGTAAATACGTCATATATGTGTAGTAAATAAAATACTCAAAGGGATGTGACATCTTTTGATTTACACAAAAAAAAAGGTAGAAGTACTAATATTAAAAAAAGCCTTCAGAGTTAGCTTGGAGCAGGGATTCAAAAAAAATCATTTAAAAGCATGCAAGTTTCCAGTTACATTTACTGCTTCCCAAGTTAGGCATCATCCTTGCATCATTACAATCAATCAAAGCCTTATTACTAGATTCATGCAATGTGAGAGCTAGCAAGAAGCCCTGCAATCAGCAAAACGAAGGTTAACAGGACTTTAAGAAAACTGCTTAATGCATTTCCTTAATTGCTTAATGTTCTACTGAATTTCAGCTGTAGTTTCCAAGAGCAGCAATCCTTAACATTTCTCCTTTTTTCCTGACAAATGCCAATGAATTACAGGTTTCTGTCTAGGCCAGTTTGAGACAGAAAATTATTTATATGAAGAAGAAAGGAGAAAGGAAAAGAAAGGAGAAAGAAGAAGAAAAATGTTAGCTAAGGAAGTATTTAGATAAGACAGTGACTACACCTAAATTTGATTCACTTGGAAAAGGCTCCAGTGTGCTTTAAATTAATTCCACAATGATTTGGTGATATCTAATGATCAGGCATTATTCTAATAATACAATGACATGATGACATTTTAATGACATAAATTCATCATCATATAACACCGTGGACAAATATGAAAGTAAACATTCCATTGCTGTTCTAAAGAGATAAACCAGATTTCAGACAAAGAGAGGTGAGCTGACAAAGAATAACAAAAAGCAATTATTTTTTTTTTAAGTTGAAGTTCCTTCAATTGAAAAATTCTCAGATTTTTCATCATTCCCTGAAAATTTTGAAAGAATAGCGGCTCATGTAGCTATGATACATATATGTCTACTCCTCGTTCCAATTGTGTGTGGCACCTCTGACTTTCATAATAACAAATAACATCATAACGAATCCCCTGCTATGGGAACATCTATGTGGTAAAGCCATTTACTGCCATTGATTCAACCCTACTTCACAACTTTTAACAGGCATGCATAAATAATTACAGAAGTCCAGAAATTATTAATGTTTCAAAGTCGTGAGCTTTTGAAACTCAAGTTGCGTAAGCCAATAGAATGGGATTTTTCCTCAAATTAATACACAAGTCATACAAACCATCTTTGGATTCTTTGCCTTAAAATGACAAGCTCCTTCTACTTGAACTCTGAGAATTAGAAGATTTCTTCTGATCTTCCACACAGATAACTAGGCACATCAGATTGCAATTCTGTTCCATTTTTTCTTATAAGGCATTTATGAATTATTTAAAGCCACAGACACTGTTATTTAAAAAAACAATTTAATTTTTGTATGTGTTTCCTAACACTTTCTAATCATCATGGGGTTTAAACAATTTTTTTCCCTTTTCAAGGGAAGGTGTGGAATTGGAATATTGGAGTTATATAGCAGATCTGTTACGCAAATATTTTCTAAAAAGGAATTTCATTTTCTTAGCTTCTTACTGTAAACCACATTTGTACATATATCATATTACTCATATTCCAAGCGTCTAGATCCTTCTCTGTCTAGCTGATATCACATCTGTTCCCATACTAATTTTCATCCTAGTGCCAACTTCATTCCAGGTCCTTCACTTTTCATTTTAAATGTCAAATAATATCAAACTTACTTATTTTTAATTTTTATAATTATATTCTCCTTCAGTCCTAGGTTGTGTGTGTTTGGTTTTTCTCTGCTGTCTAGTATAATAACTGATAGTGACGTTCACAACCATAAACATCTCATTCAGACTAAGAAATGTGCATGAATTTAAAGCTTCAAAGCGATATGCTGCCCATCTATTTTCCCCCCATCTATTTTTCTCTGAGTGCCAAGGGGTTTGAAGTGTTAAGACTGTATCGTTGTTGAGACTGTTTCATGTACAGTTAGCAGTTATGCATGAACTGATTTTTAATTTTCACTGCCAAAGCAAACAAGAGCAAACATCAGTAAAATATGCTAAGCTGGAAGATTATGAAGAAGAGCAAGAGGAGAAAAAACACTTTTCTGGAAACTCTCTGTAACTTATTTTTAGTATTACATATTAACATAAGCTAGAACAGCTTCAACTGGAAATCAAAGGAATTTATAAGATACCCACACTCTGGTCCAGTCAGAATATCTTCCCCAAAAAGGAGGCCACTGATTCTCACAAGGTCAGGGATATAGCATATAAAGTATCACTCCCTCAGTTTTGTGTTGATTACTCTCCTGGCCAAAAAAAAACCCAAAACCAAAAACCAACATAAAAAGTTGGGAATTTTTTTTTTTTTTTTACATAGAAGGACCCCTGCCCTTTTAAAGTGTGAAATCGCATCCACATTATTTCTTTAATTATTTGGTCATCTGCCACTTAGAACAGATGAAATTAGAAAGCCAGTACAAGGTTTGATAAACAATGTGGAATAAATATTGTCTCGCGTACCCACGGATTATAACCCATGGACGTAGTTACTGCTTAATGTTCTTTCTACAAAATATTTCTCACAGTAAAATTCTGACTTTTTTTAGTGTTAGTTATGATCTACAAAACTTCATGACAATGGATTGCCTCTTCAGAGGTAATAAAGGAATACATATCATAGTCCACATTTCTAAACCCCTGATACAAATTCTCAAAAGTTCCCACTTCCACAGATGCTGAACACACACACAGTTTCATTTTTTCTTCCAATTTTGGATGGTGATTGGCGCCATCACCAAGACAGGTAATGAACCCAACACAGTGCTTTCACTAGAAAAAATCCAAAACCAAACACATTAAAGCCCTGAACATATGTGAAGCTGTCATTTTTTTACTCCCTTAGTGTTGTAAATTTGACAATGGTTCTTCAGTGATTACTGGCAGGTAAAATTTCTCTCACTTTGAAACAAAGCTCTGGATGAAGTCTACAGTTGGTAGCTCTGCTACTGTAGGCAATGAAAGCTTTGTTAGTAAGATTACCATGAGAGTGTACACTAAACAGACTTCATAAACTTAGATCAAGACCAGAAAGCAAGAGCCTCCAGAAACCCCATTTCCTTAGTTTTCACCTCTAGGTATATGTCTCTGGTCTTGATTCTCCTAAAAATATATACACCAGAGCACATGTGTATGTGTGTTTATGTACACATGAACTACAAATAATTGAAAACAAATAAACAAAAAATCTCATCATACTTCCCTAAGGATAGAAGAGGAGGACAAATACGATAGATACACTTAATGTGGAACTGCAAGGTCACCAGATGGCATACTATGAGTGTATAAACAGAACTAGCAAAATACAACAAAATTAAATGAAAATGTAAGATTATTGATGATACAGGTATGACAGAAAGTCATTCAGTCAGAAAAAACACATGGCATTTAGACACATAAAGGATGTTTTGTTGGAAACTCAGAAAGTATCACTGCTTATTTATAGTTATAAACTTTTCCACAAAACTCATTCCTACTTCTTGCCAGAGAGAAAATGGGCCCGGCTTTTCCTTAGCGTGCTCATTCTTCTCAATACAGTATCAAATTCTCCCAAAGCTCTTTAAAGGCAAATTAGCTAAAAACGTCAGGGACATACCAGATCACAGTTTTGCCTAGTTTTGAACATATTCACACTCCGAATTCACTGTCCTTTTTTTTTGTGAATAATAAGGCCAAGAAGTTTCACGTGACTGACACAGATCTAAGTGGCAGACAAATCTGACAGGTGTAATCCCTATGCATTTTATAGTCATCAGAGAATCATAGAGTAGTCTGGGTTGGAAGGGACATTCAAAGGTCATCTTGTTCAATGCCCCTGCAAAAAGCAGGAACATCTACAACTAGATCAGGTTGCTCAGAGCCCCGTCCAACCTGACCTTGAATGTTTCCAGAAATGAGGCATCTACCACCTCTCTGGGCAACCTGTGCCAGGGTTTCACCACCCTCATTCTGAAAAATTTCTTCCCTATATCTAGTCTAAATCTGCCCTCTTCTAGTTTAAAATTATTACCCCTTGCCCTATTGCAGCAGGCCCTGCTAAAAAGTCTGCCCTCATCTTTCTTATAAGACCCCGTTAGGTACTGAGAGGCTGCAATAAGGTCTCTCCAGAGCCTTGTCTTCTCCAGGCTCAACAACCCCAGTCCTCTCAGCTTGTCCTCATCGGAAAGGTGTTCCAGCCCTCTGATCATTTTTGTGGCCCTCCTCTGGACCCTCTCCAGCAGGTCCATGTCTTTCCTGTGCTGAGGGCTCCAGAGCTGGATGCAGGACTCCAGATGGGGTCTCATGAAAGTAGAGTAGAAGGGCAGAATCACCTCCCTTGACCTGTTGGCCACACTGCTTTGCATGCAGCCCAGGATACGGTTGGCCTTCTGGACTACGAGTGTACGTTGCCGGTTCATGTCCAGTTTTTCATCCACCAGTACCCCCAAGTCCTTCTCGGCAGGGCTGCTCTCAATACCTTCATCCCCCAGCCTATATTGATACCAGGGGTTGCCCTGGCCCCAGTGCAGGACCCTGCACTTGGCTTTGTTGAACCTCATGAGGTTCATATAGGCCCGTTCTTCAAGCTTGTCCAGGTCCCTCTGGATGGCATCCTGTCCCTGAGGCATGTCAACTGCACTACTCAGCTTGGTGTTGTCTGCAGACTTGCTAAGGGTACACTCGATCCCAAATTGTCTATGTCATGGATGAAGATATTAAACAGTACTGGTCCCAGTACGGACTCCTGAGGGACACCGCTTGTCACCAGTCTCCATCTGGACATTGAGCCATTGACCACTACCCTCAGGATGCAAACATCCAACCAATTCCTCATCCACCCAACAGTCCACCTGTCAAATCCGCATCTCTCCAACTGAGAGAGAAGGATGTTGTGGGGGACCATGGCAAAGGCCTTACAAAAGTCCTGACAGACAACATCCATAGCTCTTGCCTTGTGCACTGATGTAGTCATTCCATCATAGAATGCCACTAGGCTGGTCAGACAGGACATGCTCCTGGTGAAGATATGCTGGCTGTCTCAAATCACCTCCCTGTGCACCATGTGCATATCTTCTGGGAGGATCTCCTCCGTGATCTTCCCAGGCATAGGGGTGAGGCTGACAGGGCAGTAGTTCCCAGGGTTCTCCTTTCCACCCTTTTAAAAAATGGGTGCAATGTTTCCCTTTTGCCACTCACTGGGGACTTCACCTGACTGCCATGACTTTTCAAATATCATGGAGAGTGGCTTGGCAACTACTCAGTATCATCAATAAAGAATCAACTTCAGAACTTCTCCCCTTCCCTCTGAAAGTACCAGTTTTGGAAATGAAGTGGTTTTACTGAGATAAAAATAAGTTGTTACTGTAACAAGTATTTTTTGCTTAGTATCACCGTTTCATATCTCAAATTTAACACTAAAATGTTCCATTTTATGATGGTTTGTAGTCCCAGTTAAACTAGAGAATTTTCTAAAAAAACAATCTTTTAATGCAGTAATTTGGAAAGCACTTCTTTTGGACTTTGTCATGGCACATGAACTCGAAGTGCATTTTATACAGTAAGCTTTTATTTTTAAAAAATGCTAAACTACGCAAGTGTAGAGATTAATATTTCTAGGGTTTTGGTGACAGCAACTTGTCTGTTGTTTACCTGGGACTATAATATATTTAAGTTAATACACTATAGGGCCACCTACTGGCCGAAAGACATACTCGACCTTTTCTAATTCATAATGATCTGCAATCAGTTTATAATCTAAGAATTATCGATTTCTACAATCTATCCAAAACCTCCTTTTGACTAGTTAAAAATCTTTGAACTCAAAACTCAATCTAGCCAATATTGGTTTCTACAAATTGTTTTACACACATACACTCACTACTTTCAGTCTGAGAATAATTCCTCTTTTCCACGGAAAATGCTGAAAGCAGACTCGTTGACTTCCATCATTATATACTGAATGCTCATCAGTACTGAAATCAATAGTCTAAACAGAAAGACGGTCTAAGGTCTTCTACCCATTTTTCCCACTGGCCATTTACTGTTGAAGGTATTAAAGAGAGCAGAGCCTAATATACTTTATACATTTCTTGGTTAATATCTGTAAGTAAGTAAATAAATTTTAAACTCTTCTGCAACTCTTTTATACTACGCAATCTTCATAGTAAGATGCCATAAATCAAAATAATTATCTTTTAAATAAAATTCCTGAATTTCAACTTGAATTATCTTAAAGTTACTGCATTTTCTGTAATTTATTTTATTGCATACTACTTGCAACATAAAGAAAGATGATATTGCATCAAGTTAACAAAAGTTCAAATTACATTCTATATTGGATGAGAAAATTAGGTGGGAATGAAGTGAAGAAGAGAGAGGAGGACTATGTTCTTATAGTTTAAAAGACAATTCTGCTAAATTTTCAAGTTGATTTGTCTTGAAAATATCTTGACACAATTGCTACACTTCAATTGTGCTATGCTCTTCAGGAAAAGGGTTCTTAAAAATTTACTGAAAGGAGTATGCATTATTTTATCCACCTTTTAACTATGAGAATGAACTAGAACTTTACCCATTTGACTCTTGGATATGTTATCTGGTCACTGATTAATATTATTTTGACTATAAAATTGGAAGATATCACTCCCCATTTTTTTCTTTTTTTTTTTTTCCCCCACAGCATTCTGCCTTTCTGTCTTTGAATGGCATGTTTTCAGCTGAGAAAATTAAACTGTACTCTTAGTCCGTCTACATATATATGTAGATGTACACACAGGCTCACAAAATAAATGTTAAAACCTTTTCCTTTCTTCTAATGTTACAACTCAGTGAAACACAGTTACTTTGTATTTCCCAGCAATTTGCAACTACAGGCTTTAGTAAATGTGGGAATATGGGCAGGATTAACCTTACAATGTGAAAACAACAACATTTTTAAGTGGTTATATGAATTGTTGACACAAACTTAAATAATCTCATAGACCCTACTATACCTTTCTCATTTTCTTAATGTGGAATCACTACTCCTTTATTATTTTTATATGGAGTGCTACTACTATATACTATTATTGCCATGCAACATTGTCCTGGTTTCAGCCAGGATAGAGCTGGTTTTTTTCACAGAAGCTGGTGTGAGACTGTGTTTTGGATTTGGGATGAGAAACTGTTGATAATGTGCTGATGTTTTGGGTTGTTGCTGAGCAGTCAAGGACAGTCCAGCTTCTCATGCTGGCCTGCCAGCGAGCAGGCTGGGGGTGCACGGGGAGCTGGGAGGGGACACAGCCGGGACAGCTGACCCAGACTGGCCAAAGGGACATTCCCTACCACACGACGTCATGCCCAGTACATAAACTGGAGCTGGCTGGGGGGCGGGAATCGCTGCTCGGGGACGGGCTGTCGATCGCCGGGTGGTGAGCAATTGCTGTATTGGGCATCACTTGTTCTTGTACATTCCTTTGTCGGTATTATTAGTGTTGTTATCGTTGTTCTTTCCTTCTCTCTTGCTGTCCTGTTAAACTGTGTTTATTTCAACTCATGAGTTTTTTTCCTAATTCTCTCCCCCGTCCCACTGTGGGAGGGAGAGTGAGCGAGTGGCTGCGTGGTGCTTAGTTGCCGGCTGGGGCTAAATCACGACAAACATCATGGTCAACAGTTCTAGTTCTGATATTCAGGGGAAGTGTCTGAATCACAATGAAAAAAACAAACCACTCCCACATACAGATAAACAGAACCATGATGCAAATCTTTACGTTTCGGGGATTATATAGTCATAGACAATGGTCTTCTCTCAGACACAATTTTCATCGATTGCCGTGGATGATATCTGTGTAATGACAAAAGGAACAAAACACATGGCCTTTGCAGAGACATTTTAAGTAAACTTGTTAATCAGAAAGACAAAAAGTTTACTTGATGTTCACATTAGCTCTTCTAAAAGAAAGAACAAATTTTGGAAATATATATGGAGCAGAATGCCACAAATCCTACCCTGCTTACAGCAGTTAGGAATGTTCTTATTTCAAGGACAGTCTTTATTTCAAAATTCAGCTTCTCAACCAGTCTCCTCAAAATAGAAGAAGAGTCACTTATCAGTCATCATTGCAATGACTGTCAAGCAGCCATTGGACATCCTTGGAAAGCTGACACAGTAAAGTTTCAACATACACAGCTTACAAAGTAGGTGCTGTCGTTAAAAATCTTTTCTCCTCATTCTGAATACTTAACTTTTTTCTATGTAGTTTCAGTTCAGCTTCACTGTAGCCATTACAAAATATCAAGTACTAATGACCTGTGTAGGAAAACAACAATTCATTCATTTGCTACCCTCAGTAAATAGCACATGCCAGTATTTTTTTAGGTCTTGTCACTTAAGTTAGTCATGAATAGCTGTAAGGAAGCCTGTGTCACTGCAAATACCAGATTGTGGTGAGGAAAGAAAGTTTATCTGGTGATTAAGATCTCAAAGTAAGGGAAAACATGTTTGTATATGGAATGTATTAATATCAGGTAATTTTAAAATTTTAAAAAATAGTCACTAAAAAAATACATTTATTTCAAAGTGTGCCAGTATAGCCATATTCTGCACACAAAAAATACACACATATAGGGTGTCCCAAAATTAATGAATAGACAACTGTGACCAAATGTTGCATATAATTAGAGATTTAAAAATGAAAAAAAAAATTCTAATGCACCAAAAAACCCCACCCAAAATCTAAATCATGGAACAAGCTACATTACTCATGTACAATCATAAAAAGTGACTAAAGGTCCAGGATTTAATGAAATAATTCCAATTTTAACTATTCTCCATTTTAAGCCACTGCTTTGATCTTTCTGTTAGGAAGAGAAAAACAACAGCGAAGAAAGCGGCATGTCCCAAAAGAGATGTTTCAATGCATTTAGGCTTACAGAAGACAAAGGCACTCAGGCATAGCAGATGTCAGTTTAAGAACTTAAACAGATATTCACTATGAGGACGATTTTATTAGCAGAAAAAAATCATACGTGAATAATAGTGGAAACTTATGTGGAAAACTGTAGGTATGAAAGCCCAGAGAAATGGTTTGGAATTAAAACTGCAGTCACAGTGACATTTTGCTGGTAGGAATTGCAAACTGTGAAACACAACGCTGACAGAACAGCAGTGCACTGCACAGCAAGGCTACCGGATATTCTCAGTCACTGGGGCTGCTTGTACGTATAGAGGGTGCAGTATTTTGCTATACAGTCGCTTGCAGCTGGTGATTATTATAGTATTCTACATATTTTTGGCATGGCCAGTAGACATAACTTTGGATTTCCTGCATGTACATGTTCATAGATGTGCCCTATTTGTAGGATGCTATTACAGGTGTTACCATTGACAGTAACAGGAGGCACTACGAGGATCAAAGAGATACAAGAAGATACATAGAAAAACAAAAAAAATGCTTTTCTTCACATGTAATAACAACTTTTGGTTTTAAAATGTTCTCACAGCTTCAAACAAACTGTCACCCCATCACATATCCAGCAACCTGGAACAATGAGAACAACTTTGAGATTTGGGGGCAAACTTTAATAGCTCTAGTATGTTCACTACTGCAAGAATTCATATTAATAATATGGCTGAGCTGAGAACATGAAGAAATCTGACTGCCTCTGCTGCTGCCAAAAGCTATATATAGAGTAGCAGGGAGAAAGGCTAGTGTGGAGAGAAGATAGGAGAATTAATTGTTTCTCAATTTTCCTGCTACTTAGGAAATCTTGGGGCAGTTGCTACCCCACCAGTCTTTTTATTAAAAGAAAATAGAGTTTAATTGCAGTTTCAATTAGATTACCAGGGACCAATATATACAAAATGTGTTATTGTTCTGGAATTCTGACCAGCATTAAAACCTTCAGTTTTGTTTACCTTTTGCAATGGAACCTAAGGCAGCCTACTTATTACACATGAGTAACATATTTCCCCTCATAACCTCAGGATAAAAATGAACATTATGTATGACACAGTGCATCACATGAAGATGCTGTGAAAAAAACTTAATGATTACGGAACAAATACACCTGAAGACAGACTAAGAATATCTCAAGAATCATGTTAAAAGATGCCAGCATGATTAACTGACTGATTTTAAATTAACAGTTGTAAAAGCAGTCATACAGGCATAATAACATGGATGTTGTGGACTTTGGGAAGACATCTACTGACCAGAAAAAATAACATTTTCCAAAAGATCCTACTTCTATCTCAGTAGTATTTGAAACTAGATAGATGTTTTAATTACTGAAGTTGTAACTATTGCTTAAAATATATCCTGATCTAATCTGATTAAATCTAAATTAAATCTAATCTGATTAAATTATGATCTCATAATTTAACTTTTGGATGCCAAAACCTCTGTGTTCTTAAGAGAATTCTTTGATCCTATATTGAAGTAATAGGGCACAATGGCACAGTTTGGCTCTTCTTCTCAAGAGATGTCTGTTACCGCCACTTCTATGTCCACTCTGAGTAAAGCATACCGCAGTTCTGGCTTACCCCTCAGTTCATTTCCCCTACTCATATTACTGGGACGAGAAAGGCTGCATCATGCTGACTTCTGTAACTATAGATCTCTGGTTTTTTCCTGATATTGTCATTCTCTTAACCAAGCAACTCTACTTTTTGCCCATACTCGCAAAATCCTCTCTTGCTTGGATCCTCTCCTGCCCTAAACCTTTTTCACTATGCCAAGTACTCTCTTTGTTCTTTTTTTTTTTTTTTAACTGTTCTTCTATAGTTGATTGGGTGTGTTCCCTTCCTGCTTTTTCACCTTCAGGAGCTAGAGCTCAGAAACTTTTTTCTTTTCATCCTCCTTCCCTATCCTCCTCACTTTCTCAGTGTTTCATTTTCTTACATACAAGCATAGCTTAAAATGCTACCAAGTGAACAATTCAAATTTCCACCGAAGACCTCCCTCTTCATATACTTCAGTCTATCTTTCTCACCATTTTTCTGGGATTTGCTTATACCACAAAGCTTCCAAAACTTTCTTAGAACATTGCTTATCAACTACAGTTTGTCCTATCAGTTGCAAGGAGAACAATAATACATGAAAGCTTTAATCCTTAACCAGCTTTCCTACACAATACCGATTTAACGAAATTAACAACAAACTGAAGTTTCTGAGACAAATGTGCTTGGGCCATACACATATACTGACTCCACTGCATTACTTTGGACAACTGGACTTGGACAGTTAAATTAATAACAAAAAATACATTTGATGCTAGTCAAATTATAGGGAAAAAAGTAATTTTCTATTCGGTTGAATTGTTCTCGCACATTGAGAGTAAAAAGAGAGTTCTGAGTTATGCGCACATACATGGGTTCTTTTCCAGCCTCTTTGTATGGAAGATGAAAGATGAATCAAGTCCAAGGTCACACATGTGAGTCTGTCAATTTTCAGCTCTGCCTGTATGAAATCATACATTCGTCTTGCTTAATTTTCTTGCCTCACACTTGGACATCTTCAGACTAATTAATTTCAGATAATACAATTCTCCTATGACACCCATTCAACAGCAAAGAATTTTAAAAAATCTTTAAATTATACCTGTATAATTGTATCATATAACTACACTTAATACAGTCTTAAACTACAAATTAGATATTCTTTCAAACTTTAGTTTTGTCTCTGATAGAAAATGGAAACGCCATTTCTGGCCAAAATTATATAATGTAATATATCTACCAATACCTCAGAGGTATGGCCATGTACAATGCAAGAATGTCTGAAGACGATAAATCACTGAAAAATGGAAAGTAATATTAACTGCACTTTCAAAACTAGCATAAATCATGTAACTTATTTTTGCAGAAAATAATCAAATTCATACAGAACACTTTAGGCCAGTACACTTTGTCTATGCTATGCACAAGAAAATTATTCACTAGTCATTTACCGTTCTTCTAACTTAACTCCTTCAAGGCTTGACAATTCGTTTGCCAGTTACACAACTAGCAAAATGGCTGCATTCTCCATTTGTCTCTTGACAGAAGAGACTTCCAGTTCATAGGAAAAAATATGGAAGGTTATCCAGATATTCAGCAGTGCATATGTCTCAGCGCATTTCCTCGTATTCTGCTCAGTTTGTTTTGTAATGATCCAAAAGATTTTTTCCCATAGGTTCTGCTGACAAATAATTCTATTCTAATTGACCCAGCGACCTCTCTCTCTTCTGAAATATTTAAGATTAATATATTTTTACACCCCACTTACAGTTTTGATTATTTCTATATTTTTTCTATTTCATGTAGAAAAACTACTGAAAAATCAGTCACCCTGTCACTGTATCTATTCCTTGTAGACTTGTTCCACATTTCTGAGTTTTCTGAGATTTTTTTCTCGGAGCAACACTGACTTTGTCTATATCCTTTTTTGATTATCTTTCCTCTTGTTTGTTTTGTTTCAAAATGCCACAGATTGTAAAGCAAGAACTTTTTATTTCCTGTTACTACCAATTATTTTTCTGGTCAACTTATTTCTCTGCTTTGCACATCACTCATCTCCCTCCAGACTTCAACAAGTATCTACATTCCTCCCGAGTTTCACATTGCAATTAATACCTTTCTTCTTTCTTTAATACCTTTTTCCCCTTAGCGCTGAATATCTCAGAGACAGTCAATGAGCCACTGCTTCAGTTCTGGTAGGACAAAATTCCAGATAATTATTAAGTAAATCTTTTTGCAATATATGAACGTCTCAAAGGCAGAATATTCTGCCTTCTCATATCTTTCTTCCTGTAGCTTAGCTATCTTTACAGCTTGCAAGTCAAAGTACAACTGTGTTGCATTTTAATTCTGACTGCATTGGAGGTATTTACTAAGACAAATTAAAGGGGAACTTCCTTTAGAATTGTCATGTAATTACAAAATCAACAACTTCTGCTTACCCACTAATTACAGAAAATTGTATTTGATGGCTGCATAATTCAATCATATTTGCAAATATTTGCTCGTCTTTAGTGCTGTTCGAAGGATATTTCAAGATGTCTACTCAGTTCTTCTGAATTTAAACATATGCACAGTGTAAATAAAACAAACTATATGCCAATGGATTGCTTTTACGTATCTGCCAATTTAGTTTCCATTACATTAATTGTAATACAATTGTTGAATACAATTTCCTACAGTTTCATCTCTTTCAGCAGATGATCTCTTTACAACAGTGTGAAATGAGGGCCAAAACATGTATCAAATCCTACATAGTTTAGTCTATTTTGCCCCACACTTAAACAGATTAGTTCAGACTTGCACACATATGCTCCCACACATGGACAAGATGCAGTGCCTGCAAAGCCCCATTTATACGTCTAGCTAGGAGGATGAAAGTTTTTTTCTGAAGGAGACAACCTGAAACACCCCTATAGAATTGTATTTTGCACAGTTGCCATTATATTAGCGTGTTAGCCAAGAACTTGAGACCAACTAGAGCGCAGTCTAAATATAAGCCACCACTCTTGACGTACGTAAGTAGAAAAAGCCCACTGTCATTGGCTTTCAAAGATTTATTCTGCTTGAGAGTCTTATGGACTCTTTCATAAATATTTAATTCCTAATCCTCATTCTACATGACAAGAAGAGTTAGTCTATTATAAATGTAGCCCAGACAGAAGAAATGGGTTTAAAATTAACAGAATTAAATATTCTAAAAAGAAAATGTATTCTATTTGAATTTATTATGGGATATTGCTACATTACCATCTTAAAGGCTACAAATACATTTCACCAGAAGTACTTGGTAGTTTTTCGTGCAATTCTTATACAGCCTTTCAGGCAGTATGAATTTTTGAAAAATATGTTTTTCTTATCACAGACAGTGCTTCTCTCCTAGGACAGACCTTCAACATGGACTCATCTCAAATGAGAATTAATCGAGACGATCAGATTATTAGAATCACCTGGACTGCTGAAAAAGTGAAGTTTTCATTGAAAAATACGTGGTGTGAATACAAAGGAAGAATGCAGTGTACAGCAGTAGGAAGGCACATTCTAAGCATTAATTTTCCTAGGGTGGAGAAAATCAGAGCTGCCTTTATTTAAAATTCACCAGAGTCAACTCAAACACACTAAAGAACTAGCAGGAGGAGTAAAATATTAGTATTCTGGGGCAAACAAGCACCATTGACTTCAAGTGAAATGTAACACTATAATGTTAAGCTGCTCTCTGTTTTGAATCATTCTGGTTAATCTAAAGAAGGAATAGTCATACCAGGACCAACGTTGAATCCTACAATTGTATTTGTTGCTTACTATCTTTATAGGTAAGTGGGCTACATAGTCCATAATTATGGGCATATCTTGTGAAATAAGCTTATTTTTACTTTATTTGTATGAGCAAAGTAAACATTCTAATGAATAGGTTAAGTTGCATGATTATTATTGGTCACATTTTCCAGCTTTAAAAGCAAATGAGTTTACTCATTAATTTATTTTCTTTTCTGCAGAGATCATCCATGAGCAGCAATCTCTGTGGGCTTCTTAATTTATGTTGATGTCTTAATCTACATAAAATACATTTCTTTAAACTGGGTACAAGAAAACCTGTACAAGTAGTAAAATCTGCAAGGTAAGAACTAAGCACGTAGAGAAAGTAAGAAAGATATTTTGTAAAATGCAATAATACTGAAGGAAGTGTGGGAAGTGTCCCTGGTACCACCAGAATAATCCCATTGAACAAGCAGCAGAGATGTCTGATGACGCTACATAATAAGCAAGAAAGATGACTGGCCAAACCAGAGCAAACCCTGGTCCCAAAAGTAAGATCAACAATGTAAAGAACAAATGACACTGCTTCCTTTTGGGGAGGGGAGAGGAATATAAAACATCTTCAATAAGAGAGGAAAGATGGGTAGAAGACACACCACGCTGGTGTGTCTTCAATTTGTCTTCAATTGCTTCTCTTGCACCTGGTGAGCTCTCAAGTCTGAACACCTTGACTTGGTGACATCAAGGAACATGGCCATCAGCACTAACTAGCTTCTGTGGTAGGTTACAAAGGACTTGACGCAGCCGTCAGATGAGAATTACAGCTACGCTTCATAGCATAGGAAGGCAGTCCTGTGGCAACAGGCACAGCCCAGGGGCCAGCCAGGAGCGGCCCCAGGTGGAGAGGGGCCTCCTTGAGGGCTGCTGCAAGCTCTGGCCATGCCCTGAGCCCCACCGATCCAAGCGCCACCCCTGACCCCTCCTCCTGTCATGATCCAGCGGCTGAAATCACAGCTGGACCCAGGCCTGCAGCAGCACCTGGGGATGGCTGGGCTGTGGTTGACCTTAGTCACCGTCCCTGATCCAGCCCGGCTCAGCTCACCTGACTGGTTGAGGAGAGAGGGCACCGCACCGCCCTGATGGCCCCATGCCCACTGCCAGCCCTGGCCACCCTCACCTCTGCAGTATGACACCTCACCTGACAAATATGCCCTTAAAGCATGGCTGGGAAAGGGCAAAAAGCGAGACATAAATGAGCTTTTGGAGGAGCTTAACACATGCTCTATTTTAAGAGAGGGGCAGAGGGAGAACAGAAATATACAGAAAAACTAAAGGAGGTATATACTTATCCAGATTTAGTTTAAGTTTTTGGAAACTGATAGTAGGAGTAAGTGGCAAACAGCAGGAGAAGAGATAGGAAGTAAAGAGGAACAATTTCTTCCTAAGCTGTCAGCTGCTGAGCCGCTCATTCACATGTGCTTTGCTGCAACCTGTTCCCTCCCTCTCTCAACCTTTATCTAAGTTTCATAACTAGGGTGCAAGTAACAGGCAATCTAAGAGATTACAAGGACAGGAGGCAGCGAGGCTTCAGCTTTAAAAAAAGGTGATCTGGATTTAATGTCACAATGATGGATGAATCTTTTTGGGCTAGATGTGAAATTGAATTTCTGGAAGCAGAAAGCCTCAGGCATTTCAGTTACACTTACAATATACCATGTATGACATCAGAAACACTGTGTTGCTAAAGGGATTATTACATATTAAAAATAGATACTCCAGAAAAAGCTCTAATAGTCTGGTTTAGTTTTGTGTGTATAAATAAATTTGTATTTTGCAAAACTGCCATCTCATTGCTCCCATGGCTTTCAGAGCTAAAACGTGGAGCATCTAATTTACTTTCTTATTGCTGAAAATGCCATGGTGAGTTCAAGAAGAACTTAAATCACTGCAACTATGTAAACTGAACACTGTCGTTTTTGTCTTTTTTTTTTTTAATAATAATACTTTTTTTTTTTTAAATCACAAAGAAACCAAAACCCACTTACAAGACATATTTGTTACTTTGGTCTGAAAGCAAAACTGAATAATTTTTAAGCAGTTATCATTTTTCTAGGTTATTTCACAATCCTAGTGAGCAGGGCAGATGAACCTTTTGCATTTAAAAGGAAAACCAAACATTTCAAGTCCATATACTTAAAACCAATTTCATAAAATCTCACTTGGTATATCCAGAAAAACTAAGTAAACATAAATCTCACTAAATTTTAGACTAATGAATCATGCGGAAATGAAATGAAAAAATGGTAAAAGTTAGCTCCTATTTTCCATCTCCTGCATCTTTCAAATATCCCAAATATGTATATTTAAAAAATCACAGCACATAACAAGGAAAGAAGGTTGAGCTTAGAGTTTTTCAGACTGTCACATTCAGACTTATTAGAGGGAGGGTAGTCATACAGACATGACACTTATGATGGGCAGTGACAGGTATTAGCAACTGATTTCTTTCACATACGAAAATTATCAATGAAAAAGAAGTGACAACACACTTTTGTCTGCCTCACTAGGTTTCATAAGTGCTCCGAGAACCTCTGATTGAAAATGGAATACTTCAAAATCTAGTGACACAGATCTTAAGAATGCTTTAGTTTTCAGGACTGTAGAAATAGATTTGCTAGTAAGCGAGAACAGGCAAGAGGAGTTCTGAGAGAAAAGTGTTGATTTTGGCAAGTCCTCTAAAAATCTCAGACTGAAGTGTATTGAAATATATATCTTAAAATAAAAAACCTCAGTCGATATAATTCTTTTCCAAATGGAAATTATAGGTGGTAGTCAATAATTTGAATAGATTGTATATTTTATTTTAAGTAATTTTAATTGGAACAACTATTCATCCCTAACAGCTTAAGACATACATTTGGTAAATCTTAGCAAGACTGCCTTCATCACAGTCACACAATTAAAAACTAATGGCCACAGGCTATGACATACAGTGTTACTGTTGAAAGCGCAATCACTTTGTTAAAAAGTACTGTCTCCTGAAGTTAAAATTATTTGTTCCACCGAAGGGCTATTAGAAATGTCACACTAAGTACAGATGGCCACTATCTAGTTTCAAATACAACCATCATTTTGCAACCTTTTGGAAAGTAGGACATCAATAAACTAAAATCAAATTCTTATGTTGAACTAGTACAGGCACATTTAAACTGCTACATTCTGAGTAACAGCTTGAAGAACTAACTTGAAAACAGATGCCTAGAAAATGGCATTTTATAGCGCCCTGCTGGCAAATCAACTTAAACAGGTAAAGGCTTCAGAAATTCGGGTGTCTAGGATCTCAGAGAGATAAACTCTTTATTATAGTTATATTAGAGAAGAGGCTGATAGTATGAGTTACTAGTACAAAATTCAAGGCACATAACGCAGATTATCTGTGGTTTCCAAATACAACACTAAAAGAGCAACTTTATTTGACACTAAGAGTGAGAATTTAATGCCTTGTCCTTATAAGGACTAAATTCATCAGCCACAAATCCCTTCCATTCTAGGGAAGGCATGTACTTTAGGAAAACAAGTCAATAGAGTTTCTCAAAGTAGTTCCCTTTATTGCTGATAAGAGGAGTTGAGATCTAGATGTCTAAACCCAAGTGAATTAATCCCACCATAGGTGGTTAGATTTGTTTAAATTCCTTGTACCCTGCATTAAAAACAATTAAAAGTACTTTGGATAGAAATACCTATCACGTGCTAGAAAAAGCAGTTGAGAGATGAGCTTTCCTTGGATTTAGACTTGTAAAGATATTTTATCAATTATCTGTCCTAACAGTCTGAATACTTTTGCCTTTCTTATCTGGTATTTATTACCCTTTTTTTTTTTTTTTTTTTAACTGTACCTGGCAGGCTATAATAAATTGCTAATGAAGGGCATTGTTTCAAGCTGCAGAAAAATTGGACCTTGAATAGTCACAGATTTGGGAAGCATGCTAATGCTTCTTTTTGGCATCACAATCACAGTCCTTCAGAATTAAAAATGATGATTTGACAGACAGTTACAACATTATATCTTCCATCATAATCTATTTTGCCAGGGAGTAATTCAGCAATTAAAAAGAAAAAAAAGAGGAAGAAATAATCTATTGTTAAATAAGCATTTGTGATCATTTTACCTTGCAGTAAAGTGGAGAAAAAAATTGTTTTCTCAGAAGTTAAGTTATTTGAAGATGATGCACTATTTAGTATTACAGAAATTCTGATGCACTGTTTAGTAATAGAGTTCGTCTCCTTTACTGGAAACCTTTTTCCAATCAATCAACATAAGTGTGTTGATCAACAGATAAACTCTGACAATAAGGAAAGAAAAATGAACTCTTTTTTTGAGGTTGCAGCAGTGAAAAGCAACATTCATTTATGAACTTGTTTGCATTTCTTTTTAAAAGATAGTGTTCAGTTTCTAGAGAATATGTATTTGTGAATTATATGGTGAATGCATTGGTGCCAAAACTGTGAGTCCACATCTGTGCTCCTCTTACTTAACAATAGAAACAGCTGAAAAGCTGCTCTGAAAATAAATTTGGCCACTAAAGAAGAGGAAATTATTAAATCAATTCTTAAAAAAGTAAATCTGGGAGATCTTATATACATCTTATATAGCCAAATTATCACATTATGTTGGTATCATATTAATTATTTGGTGAGGAAAATAATTCCTGCAGTAGAATTTAGAATGTAACAACTAGGGTATTTTTCTTTTCCTTTTCTTTCTTTTTGGATGTGCAGGGAGAGGTGAGGGGGAAAAAAACTGTAGTAAAGTAATGGGTTACAAGGGAAAACAAAGGATAGGATCCCAATAGTAGTAATAATAATATAAAACCTGAAACCAAGCACCTATTTTGCATAACAATAAAAATGAAGGTAACATTTTTCAAAAAATGTGTAGACATGGCACTTCGAGACATGGTTTAATGGGCATGGCGGTGTTGGGCTGACAGTTGGACTCGATGATCTTAAAGGTCTTTTCCAACCTTAATGATCCTGTGAGTCAATTTATTTACCTTTGATTTCTACTTAAACTAATTCTTGTCCACTTACAGCTTTCCTATCCGGAGCAGAAACTTAAAATGTAAAAGCTTATTTATATAGACATTGTACTCAATTTCATAACCATCCTTAATGTTTGTAACACATAACCTGGACGTTCTTATAAGTAACAATATAAAGCTTTTGATTTTCCTCTGGACTAGGAAGATTTCTTTTCCATTTTGCTTGCACTCTCTGATGAAGGAATCCACTCTATTTGTTTTTAGATATAAATAGCAACACCTTTTCTACTTTATGCATACATTAAATTAAAGTTTATATTTCTTACATAGCCATTTATTTCACTAAATATCTTCTCTCTGTAATATCTTGATCTTGAAAGAACTTCATGTAGAAAAGCATTATAAGAGAGTATCACTGAACAAGTAAAGAGATACCTATACATAAATTGCATTTAGATTTGATCAATATTCTGACCAAGCAAATCTATAAAGATGCTTGGAGAATACAGAAAATAATTTAATATATTATGTTGAAATACACAGAAGATTTGCAATTTCTGGATTTATCTGTTTTGGAGGGGTTTTTTTTTCCTAGATTTGTCAGCATTAAAGCACTTACTTCTATATACACTTTCCCAGTTATACACCAAAGCGCAATAAGGGGACAGCTAATCCTGGTGCCTAAATTATTTTAGAAAAACATCAGCAATTAATCTAGCATAACAATAGTAATTTGAAACATAAAGTACAATTTAGCTATTCAAACAGAAGACGTATTTAAAACCCAAGACTGACCTCCCAGAAGGGGTCACAATATTTTAATAGTGCTAACTGTTAGGGACAAGAGCTTTTAGAAAGAACACATAAAACATGGGTCCCTGTAGCAATTTAGACCTTGCACACCTTACTCTAGAGAACTGACTGAACGTTCACTCTGAAAGAGAGCACATATGATTGTCAAAAGTGGCTCTTGAGGCTCTTTTTCCTTATCTATAGTCTCCTAGCACAAATCACTCCTCCTTAGCTTGCAAAATCACAACCAAGAGGGGAGGATTAAGTATTTCTTATGTTAAATGATGTTCAGCACCCTATCCATTATGTCTTAGAAGAAAAAAAAAGTCCACTAATAGAGTTAATCTGCTTGATAACATGAATGAAAACAGAACATTCAGAGACACATTTTACACAAAATGTACTGATTCACATGCTTTTCTATGTGCACTTAAGTAAATTAACAGGTTGCCAAAGTGGAGGTGGTTTATTGCATACAAAACAGATGTCCCTCATTATTTCAGGAAACTTGAAAAAACATGGTATTAACTAACCAATAAATTATCTCTGACACAGTTTCACTTATCTGCCAATATTTCAAAAATCACTAAGGCACAAATGAGTCACTACAAAATATTTTTCCAGAGGTTTGCAGTACTCCCTGACAGACAGAACCTCTTTGGCACCTTTAATCATGACACTGCAGCTGTAAACGTGAACCTTTAAACTATCCTTAAAGTGAAACTGATAATTGGTATAGTCGGTGGAAGAACACTGTCTTGAGAACCACACAAATTCTTATTTTTACTTCAATAAACCATTTAGAATGGGATAGTACATATTTGATAGGACACCACAGAATAAACATCTAGGTTTATGTTGCAGCATTACTTGAACAATCATACTGATAATAAATCCATTAATGAAACATGAATTTAAAAAAATTACCTCTGTTTATTTGTCAGTCTTTGGTGGTGGTTGCTGCAATAGAGCATCTTCCTCTAGCAAAAGCAGCTGTAGAATATGCTGTATTCATTCTAGAGACCAAGCCTTTTAATACATTTCTCTATTAATATTTTTTCTTAGTCTCTATAACTACCTACCTTCTCTGTTCCTACTATCAAACAACTGCTGGATCTTGCCCATTTTATAAATATTTCCCTTTCTCTATACTATCCATTTTCTTTCTCCCTTTTGTTTTCTTTTATGATGTCTGTATACAGTTCTGCACTTGTAGGCTTCCTTGTAGGCTTCATTTTCTGAACTGTCATTTAAGCTTCAATTTGTCATTTTAAATTGCTATACTCAGTAAATATAGTACTCCAAATGAGACCTACTCAGGACCAACTAAAAAAAGTGTGCGTGTGTGTATATATATATATACACACACATATATACACACACACTGTCTACTGTGGTAGACAGCAATAGTTTTATTAATGATATCTAACAGACTAGTGTCTTAAAAATACAGTTCTCATTTCATTACCATAGTACAAAATACACAGATAATTCTCTCAGGACTACTGTTAATATATTGTTGCCCCATTCTTTAATAATTTCTGCATCTGGTTAATATATAAAACTCTAGACAGACATGCAACTTACCATAAAATTAGATTCTAATTGAACAGATGAAAAAACTCAACTCTCCTACACCAATGGAGCATCACGCACTTCCATATGCACCCCTTTAAAGGTCTTGCCTGTGTTCCCCAACTTTTAGTCTGAATGAGTAACTATTGCCTTTAACGTAATGTGTAATGAATGTGGCATTTAGGGACATAGTTTAGTGGTGGACTTGGTAGTCTTAGGTTCACGGTTGGACTTGATGATCTTAAGGGTCTTTTCCAACCTAAATGATTCTATGAAAGTGCTTCTCTTACTTCAGACAGTGAAGCAGACACCAAAATGAGACAACTGTCCCTGTTCTTGTTCAAAAGACCATGTAAGCTTTTCTTAATAAAAATGAAAGTGAAAGCATAACCAACACTGGAAAAAGACGCAGACTTGTTCTTATTTAACTCTACTCAGCACATTTTGAAATAGGTCTTCTCCCTGCCCCTCAATCACCCAGAATTCTGAAATGAAAGTGGTGAGTCTTGCATTGAATCCAATGTACCCTCAATGAATTAACGTCATTTCTGTGTTAAACTGTCAACAGAGGCAAGGCAGAGATTAGGCAATACTTTTCAGTCTCCAAATCACAAAAGAAACAGAACAGGCAATCAGAGTCGTCCTGAGTATAAATGGGAAAGACTAGGTAAAAGTGTTAAGCACTCTTTGCCCCAAAACATTCACTGCTGTTAGACATCAAGGGTGAGGTTGAGTTTAGGGTTAGTGTTGGAGGGCTGGGGTTTGGGTAGACTCTGACAACCTGAATACTGCCTACTTAGTACTTTACAACTCCCTCTCATTTAACAAAGCTAATAAAAAATCCAATTAGCCACCTAATGCCCATTAAACTGTCATAAATCTAAGTTTTACTATACCAACAATATTTAGATAATACTTTCTGAAACATACCTAATGTTTTACAACTCTCTGCCCCATTGACTATTTCTATTCTCATTATTCTAACCTCATAACATTTTACAACAGAGAATCACAGGTTTACAACATCAAGCCATTAACATTTTTGACTGTTATTTTATTATTATTTGCGACCCCTTAATAGTGAGCAACCCCCTCCCCTCAGAACTTTTTATATAGACAAGCTGTACAGGCAACTGTACAGTGAATGTATGTGAAGAACACTATAAACAGTACAAGATTAAAAAAAGGTAAAATGGAGAATCCCCAATTTTACTCATTAAACTGAGCCACAAAGAAGAAAAGTGTCTTGTCCAAGAGCTCAAAAGAACTTCTTGGCTGAGCAAGGAATAGAGCTTAAGTATCCTTAACACGCAATGACCAAAAGCAGTTTGTAAGTAGTTTATCCTCCTTCCACCTCTCTTACCTATTCTAACAGGCTTTGGATTTGGTTCAGAGCCAATTTAAGACTTCTTCATAGATAATTAGGCAGAATTCATCTTCTGCAGGAATGCATTGACTTCACAGGGGTTTGCAGAAGCCACAGATTTTATTAAGAACGTGGATGTGTGTGTGTGTCTCATCTCCTGCTTCCCATTATAGGATGCCTTTTGTCTTTTCTGTATGGGACCACTCCTCTTTACACTGTTCTTAAACTCACAGACATCCTCTTTCTTCTGCCTAACATAGCTGCAAAAACTTCTCCACACCTAGTACATGTTCCTAGGTATCGGAGATGGGGAAAGGAAGGATACACAGGAAATCTCTAACACTCTTCCCTCTGTAGAGAGAAGTACCTCTAGAAACCAACATAAATAGACCTGATTTTCATGACTAACTGTTCTCTAACTGAATAAGTAGCTCCTAGCACTAACCATTGCCTCATACACACAAGGAAAATCAATCTTCATTTCCCTAATCCAGGTGAAATAAAGACTTTAACCTGCAATTGCTAACCCTTCATACATTAATATCCACTGGTTTAATTTACAGGGAACTGCAGCCTTCTAAAATAGAGTTTGAAAGACAAAGTATGTATAGCGACTCCAAAGACTTCAGAATAAAACAAAAAAAAAAAAAAAAAAAAAACCCAAACAAAAAAATCACCCTCCAAGTTGTTCAGGCGTAGTGCTGGAAATTTTTTGTGACAATCTGATCAGAAAAGAAGTGACTGAGATGAAAGGGTTTACATTACATCTAACAAAACAAAGCTTTTTCAACCTTTATCCTAAGATTCTACTTGTACTTCAGGAATTATATCAAAAGGCATTCAAGCAACAGGTTCTTCTTTGAACTCAGGTGTATAAAGTTTAGAACTACATAAAATGCAAGCTGGTATTTCCTTTAGATCCTGTTGCTTACCAGCTATATAGTCAAACCTGTATAACTCCCATCTCCATTCCCCAAAATCCAACAAGCTCTTAATAGCTTGCAAATGCTTGTGAACTGGAGATATTACTCTAGGTTCAACCCTTGTAGGGCTGGATTAGCAGCTCCTTTTAAAACATATATCAATTTGTGTGACGTACTTGTCAAAAGAAGTAACCGGTCTTTTCAATAAGAGTTTTCTCTCAATATATCAATGTTTCCTGACACATTATTTGATATACTCAATATTTACTCAGCTCTTCAATAATCATGAGTCAAAAATAAAAAACAGGGTGCTTAACACACTAAGAGAGAAAGCTGGAATACATGGAGGTCTGCCTGGAAATGGATGATCAGCCAATTGAGAGATAACAGGTGACGATTAAAGAGAAAACAGGCAAGGGTGACATTGTAGTTGGTGTCTGCTACAGACCATCTGACCAGGAAGAACAAGTAGATAAGGCCTTCTACAGGCAGCTAGGAGCAGCCTCACATTCACAGGCCCTGGTCCTCCTGGGGGACTTCAATCACCCCATCGTCTGCTGAAGGGACAACACAGCAGGTCATAAACAATCCAGGGGGGTCCTGCATAGCATTGATGACAACTTCCTGACCCAAGTGATAGGCCAATGAGAAGAGGTGCTCTGTTGGGCCTCAATGTTGGAAAAACAATGGTGTGTAGGGTTAGTCCTGGCTTAAGTAGGTAGAGAGTGGGTTGGTAGGAAATGCAGAATTCTTGCTTACATTTCAGAATATGTCTCATTTCTCAGGCAGCAAAAGAGCTTCTCTGTTAGTCACACAAGCTAAGGACAAAAGTGTTCTATTATCATTATAGGTTCTTCCTAAAGACATTTGGCATATCAAGCATTTATGACAATTTAAGCTAGAACTTCAGTGAGCTAGAACCCTTGATGTCCCACTTTGCAAGGGTTCCACTTTGTGCTAAATGCACAAAAAAGGTGCCAAAAGCACTACTACAGCTTTAGTTTTCTCTGTATAGCTCTAATTCTGGTCACAGTATTAATGGAATATTTTGAAGAACCCTGCCAAGTCAGCATACGGCTGTCCCTATAATCCACACAAGGTTTCACAGCTCTTGATAAAATAGAATTTAAATGCTATTAAATGCATTCCAGGTAATCAGCTCCTGGCCACTCAACCTGGTTAAGCTGACAATCCTATTTTCTGAATTCTGATAAAGTAGTGCCAGCTCTAATACTCTTCATTTGCACAAAACCAAAACCACCTTGGTGTTAGCAATCTGTATTTCCTGATAGTGACTGCTGATGGATTTGTCAACAGCAGTCCCAAAAAAGAATAAACTAAGGAAATAAATATTTGCTCATCCTAAAGATGTAAAAAAAACCAAACCACCTTCCACTCCTCCTCCCTCAGCCTCAAGAAAAGCCAGTTGTCTTCAGTAGGACCTCATATAAAAGGGGCTGAAGAGGTGTGCTTAGTTAATCTTGACAAACATAACAAAGCAAACTTGAAGTGTGTGTATTTCTGTGTGTGTATTTAAGAGTTTAATTTCCAGGGTAATTTTGCAAGAAGCAAAGTATATTAAAAAAAAGGACCTTTCTTTTCTAAAAAAATCCATTGTCTTTTATTTATATCCTTTTGCTGAGTACAATATCTGTCTTCTGCATGCACATAAATGTTAAAATACATAAAAGTGATAATCATACACAATTGGGCCAGTCTAAAAACAGATGGTAATTGGACAATTTTCTGTGAACTACAATTCTGTATTTAGACACTACTATTCTAAACATTTTCTATATGCTGCTATTCTAAGCATATAGAATTCTAAGCATAAACTTAACCTAGCTTTTAAAAACCTTTCAGGTCATTAATTGTATTAGCAAAAACCAGGAAGCTGGTCTAAAGGTACACATACAGACCAAAAAGCAGTGCGAGAACTATACATAAACGAAGCATACCACTTGGTACTCTTCAAAAATTGTCTTGAGTGGATTAGCAATTATATTTTCCCTTCAGAGTATAAGGTATTTTTAATCTTGGGAAAAAAAAACAAAACCCAAACCCACAATCACTCAAAAAACCCAACTAGAACTCTTATGTAAATATCTATGTATACCTGAACAGCATTCACAGCTGCAACTATTTTAAAGCTGCACATTTATTTTGGCTATCTTAATTATAATAAATAGTGATTATTTTTTATCAGCTATATTGTATCATGTAAAGAAATCTACTTTTTATACACGAGTGAAAATTCTCAGTTGGCATTTGTTTGGCCAATTAGTACATTTAGAAATTAAGTATGCATTTTTTCCTATTTTATAACTGAAAAGACTGTTTTTGTTTGCCCTACCAACACTGAATCAAGATCTTGTAACAGCAGAATAAAGTTTACATTGTGTTGCCAGTCTTACAGCATGCACAAGGTACATATTACTATCTCATTAATGTAAATATGGTTATCCTTGATGTTTCTAAGGAGTCATAGATCCTGACAGATAAGACAGTTCTGTTTTGAACTCTGTTGTGTAGGAGAAGATACTGCTTGCATTTCTTGGACTGATTTGAACCCACTGTCTTCACCTTCTTAGAAAAAGTTCTAATCACTAAGATGTATAAAGTGAGGTACTAAAATCTCTGCCTCCACTTGTGCCCTAAAGAAAAGCTGTCACACTTTGGTTGTTGGCCGAGTGCTCCCAAGTGTGTGTGCACAGGCATACCCAGCCTCCTGACACACCTAGGGGGTTGCCTACCTGGGGGACTTAAGCAAACAGTTCTAGATCCCACTGTGGCTTTAATGGGAAACAGTCTGAACTAGTCTGGACGTGTACAAGACACATAATTTAGTAAATTGTAAAGTTACAACATAGGTAGTCTAGTAGGTGCCTACAGCAGCATGATTGGTTGTAGCAGGTTGACAGGGAAGTACAAATCCACCCCATTTCCATGCGCAAAAGCTTGATCTCTTGAGGTAGACTAATTGCAATCTAAGCAAGCAGTCTACAAACAAGGAAGGTGTAAGATGAACCTCCAAATAAGGTACAGAAAGGCAAGTTTCAAAAAATACCAGTTAAAACTTCAGCTCTGAGATGGTTACCTACCTCTGGAAGAAGGCAGGCCCCAATTTTTCTCACATTTACTGAGAACAAACTTGTTTATGGACTTAAAGGGGTTTTGCTTGGCTTACAGATACTTAATATCAGCTGCTCAGAAACCACCTAGAAATAATAGACATTGAATCTTTATTTTCTCTGTTCATATTTATTACAAAGAAAAGAAGATAACTTTGTACAAATGCCTGTGTACTAGTTCTAAATTCTGATTGTCAGCTTCCATCATGCTGAGGAAACTTAATTTTTAAAATTCAGATTTTGTGATGATTTACACATGCTTTGACTTGCATGAGACGAAGAAACAACTGTTGTAGGAGATGTAGAAGGACAATGCGATGTGATGTATAATTTATAATTAAACACATTTGCTTATTTGTTTCACTTTACCAAGGGTGTTATGTTTGCATTTGTGCAAAACAATGATACATGACAGAGAAATCTTCTTCTAAGGACTGCAGGAGTCAGTTAACTCATTACATGTTTTTAAAATTCTCTTGTGTCTCATTCTTTCCTGTACTATGTATAGATGTCATTGACGGCTAAAAAGTACCCTGGCTACCTCTGCAAATGTAATCAGGGATGCAAGATAGAGCTGAGCTCATTAATTTCTTGGGCATAAGAAAATCCCAGTACGGTGGACAGTCAAACCTACAATCAGCCATTGGACAATTCTGTCCTTGACTTCAGCTGTGCACAGCAACTTAAGAAGAAATACAAGGATGATTAGGATAGCCTAATTGGAAAAACAAAAGGTTTAAAAATGGCAGTATAGCTAGTTATGGGTCAGTAGTCTCATCTGCCTGTATTCATATAGTTGCATTTACCAGCAAATGAAAGCAGAATGATGACTTAGGTAAATGTCAAGGTTTGCAAAACATCATCCTAGGGAGAAATAAACTTCATAAATACCTATATATATTAACTTAAAAGCAAGAAAGAAAAGCATAGTTGGTGAAACAATGTTACATTTCAATCTATGCTAATTCTATGTTAAAATCACCGATGTTATAATGTGGTGATTCAAAAATGATGTTTTGTTTGTTTTTCACCATCATTAAATCACATGGCTATTAGGGATAACAATATTCAGTGCCACAGATGAAAGACAGGGAAAGGGCACGTTGTAATTGCTCACATTATCATAACAGCTAAGGACAGTCTAACTAATCAATTCCTTCTTTATTTTCCCTTTCATCCCCCAAACCCAACACTGCAAAGTCTTTTAGGGACAAGACACATTATTTTAAATTTGTCACTGAGTAAATAAGCCACCAATCCTTTGATTATTAAAGGATCTTTAGTGTCTTTGTTCAGGTTTTGTTCTGCTTCTCCCTTTTTTCCTTCCTTCCTTCCTTCCTGTCAGTAATGAACATTCTTTCAGATGTGAAGGGGATTTATTCTCCTCCTCTACCAGAAACCCTACATACAGTTATGTATTAACTTCAGCAGACAGATTAGGGCACTAAGTTATCTCTTAAATCGTTCATACTGTGGTGATGATCCCCTGCATGAAGATGAATTTTACTACTCTTGCTAATAATCCATCACACTATAAACAGATTAAATATGGCTCCTGGATTTATTTATTTTTATTCACAAAGGAACTCAAGGAACAATAAAACAGTAACAAAGAAAATCTAACCACAACTTTGTGTGTGTGTGTTTGTGTGTGAGTTTGATTACTCCCAGGATGCCTCTCAAAGAATGCTTTTGCATCTCTGTACTTCACTTGTTTTAATAAAATGCACTCCTGATTCAGTAGTGACTACTGGAAAAAACTGTGCCAGCTAGTTATTTGGTACTCAGATAATAACAATAATCTTTAGCAAAATCAAGAGAGAGTAAGCACCTTCCTTTTTCCACCTAAAAAAAGACTCAATTCCTCTGTATTGCATTCTTAATTTCTTTTTCCTAGCCTTTTCCATTTGTAGCTGAATACAGCTTCCTTGTCAGTCTGTCCATCCTCACTAGCCAAAGCAGTTTCACACATTTTTGTAATCCATATACAATTTTTTTAAACTTTGTCACTTATTCTGTATGTGGTTTTAGTGCTATAAAAACAAATGAAATCTTAAGAGAAGCATTGCATTTTAAGACTTTTGTATATGATAGAATTTCTGCTATTTTTACTCAAACAAGAGCTATTTCTGTCTTATAACACCTGACGCTAATAAAGTACAACATAAATAACTTTTAGACATTATAAGACCAACATTCTGAAAAAAATTAAAATACTTTTATTTTATCATTGGGAAAAAAGTATTTTTTCTGTACTGAACAGTTCATTATGTAGATATTATTTCTACTAACAGATTAAGCTGATTGCTGAACATACTGAAGAATTCCTCAGGGATTGTCCAGTATTACCACCTCCTCTACAGTATAGACATATTTAAGGAGCTATTTAATTTTAGCATGTGAATTTAAGTTATCAGAAATTGCTACACTGTATTTCTCTAGCAACACTACCCCCTACAGAACATTCAATTATTTTGTTCCCATGTTTCTTAAAACAGGCATCAGTATCTTTCTAAAGTACCAATTTCTTCTTCACTGACAACCTCAAACAAAGAAGAATACACACAATTGTGTAAAAAATACACAGTATTAGTATTTTGCTTCATGACTGAAGAAAAAGTACAGACATGAATTACACTTTATAACGCAAGATTTCAGAAAAAGGCATTTGTTACATACCAATAATTGTATGGATTAGTGAGGCTATGCAAGCTAGCCTGTTCCAGCATGCTTCCCACCCTACGTGCTTGAAGGTAGCTCGAAGCCAGTTTAGAGAGACACGGCTGCCAAGGAGTGCTCCCCGCTGGGGGCATCTGCACAGTGGCAAACGTGAGCCCTTGTCACATCCCAGAATGGACCCGAGGTTCGGATTTCGCTGAAATCTCATCCATTCCTTTTCTTTTCCAAGTCTTTCTGAGCACAAAGATCCTGCATGCTATTTCCTCAGGCCTCAGAGTTTTCAAAGTATCACAGGGAAATGTAGATACATGCTACTCAGTTCATCCTCTCAGAACCAGAAAAAACTACACCTCTGTAGAAAACCATAAAAAAATTAGAGATTGAGCACACAGCAATTGAGTAATTCTGTTTCATGGGTGGCATAGGGGAATAAAATATAATATATAAAAGAAAGGAAACTAGAAAATTCAAGGAAAAGTGGAATACAATTTTCAAATCTGCAAATACATCCAATTGCATAGAAACTGTAATTATTAATTTATTTTTATATTTTTAACATATTATATTATTTGTAAAACTTAACCTGAATTTTTTATTTTGGTGCTGTGTAAATCGTAAACTTTGCACTGCAAAATCTCAACTTTGTTCTCTTTATGACTTTAATGGATTACCTCCAAGACAGAGAAAAAATAGTTTTTGCATTAGTTTATCTTTTGGATTTGTTCAGCTGACAAAAAAATGTAACGGATGAAGCATGACAAATTGTTACGCTTCCGGTTTGCTTTAGACCTCTGCATATTATTTTGTATATCAAGTCTTTAAAAGTACAGTATCAATTACCATGAAATTAAGAAATGTATCCATCAAGCCAAGTTCCTAGCCAACTAATTTTTCTTAGGTAACAGACTTGTTCTGTTTTCTCAGTAAAATATGACAAGCCATGTCACCAAACCAGATCCAGATTAAACTACATTAAGAAAGTGCTAACCTGCTAATTAAATTTCATAAAACTGTCTTAGCACAGAACCACCAAGAAGAGATGAACCATAAAATCTTCCAACTCAACCATAGAATGGGAAGATTTTAACTACGTGGAAGATGATCAAAATTCCTCACAACTATGGGGGCAACTAGCAACAAAATAAGCCATTTCTAAAAAAACAGGCTATAAGCAACATAAATGCTTCCCGGCACAAAATTTTAACAATGAGTAGGAGATTGAGCACGTAATAGTACCTTCCAGTCACTTCTGGTTTTCAGGAGGGTGACTTTCACTTTTTTTTAAGGCTCAGACTACAGCATACATTCCATTTATTCTTGGAAATCAAGAACAGATGCAATATTTCTTACTGTGTGTCCTTTCTTTGGTAATTTCAGAATTATTTGCTGATGTGGTTAGATACTTGGGAAAAAAAAACCCTAAACCCCTATCTTCTTGAACTCTCAAGTTCTTCAGCAGCCTTGTGGAACCACCATCATTAGAGGTCTTTCTGAATACAATACACACGCATGTGTTGATGTATGTGTGTTTGGCAAGAATGGTGTGACCTTGTGAGGAAGGAATATTGCTTCAGGTCCTTTCTAGGGTTTTGGGTTGTTTTTGTTTTTTGTTTTAGTGGCTCTAGGGATTTTTCAGAAGTATTACAATGAAAGAGCAGTACACAAGATCTACTGACTATGAAAACTAAGTAGTCATGAGACTGCTAAAATGGGACTTAGGATACAAACTTGAGCCCACTTAAATACTCAATCAAATATTTTAAAACATGTTTAAGCTACAAGGTAATAAGGTTCCTCTGCGTATTAACTTCTCTACCCACCACAGTGAGGCCAGGGTATGCCTAGCCACTGTTTGACTTAGATTTAGGTGGGTCTATGTTTTGCTATGTCTCCTTTTCACCATCTTTTATGTTTCTTCACTCTGTTTTCTGAGGCTGAGTTATTTCACTAACTACATGAAATAAGAGAAGACCAGACTGCAAGCGGATGTCTTTGCTGTAAGAATCATAAACTATTTTAAAATTGGAAAAATGCCATACCTTTGAACAGCTTTCATTCAATTAAAAGAACACTTCTCTGATGATAATGAATATGACTCAATCAGTATACTGAACCGATTACTTTAAAAATACATTTTGGCCTTAGGTCTATTCAGTTGATAAACTATCATAAAGGAAACAAAAACCATCTTCGTAGTGCTTTAATAAAACATGAAGATCTGAGAAATGAAAGAAAACATGAACTCTGAAAAGTTTTGCAGGATCTTTAAGAGAATTAAAGCAACAGAGAGATACAGCAGAGAAAGAGGAGAAACCAAAAAGGAAGGAGGTGCAAGTTATCCATTATAATAATTATCTTGAATCTCCTCTTTCAATATACATTGAAATTACTTCTCTATTCTTCATCCTGAAGAGCTTTATCTCTTTTCTAAAGCATCCTGCATAAACATCCAACACTATAAACCACATAGTAATTCAGGAGTTGCAAAAAAGTACAATGATCGTATTTGATGTATGCCATGAGGTAGATCATATTTTCAAATATTCACTAATATGTTCTATCCCACAGACAGTACTTACTTTAGAAATACAGATTTAATTTTAATAGTTATTAAGTCACTTTGCTTTAGAAAACCCAGGAATATCGGAAACAAAGCAGGAACTGTTGAGATGCACAGAGCATATAACAGCTATAAAGCAGAAACGACTTTCAAATTTTAATGGCAGAGAAACTAGTAGAAGGGACACAGTCATTGAATGGCCTTGCAAATTCTCCCAAAGAGAATCTATTGTGGATCTGGTAAGATAAATTGAAGTAGGGAACTTCTATACACAACCAAAGTGTAAGCTTGCCTGTGGAGGAAGCACATACAACAGTTTTCACACTGTTTTTATTTGATAAAATGATTCATGCAATTCTCTCTTGCTTAAATGTGTTTTTTTGAGGCAGAGAAAATCCTCAATAAGTGTGACAGACAGTGGCCTTTAAAAACTACACCTGTGGAATGCTGAGGGAAAAGCAAAACAGAACTCAGAGTTGCAAGAACAGCCATTTTCAGAAAAAAAAAGTTATTTCGGAATTAGTTAGAATAAAGTCCTAATTATATAGTACTGAGGTTCACACTTCAAACACAGAATTTCAAAGGCTGTTATCTATAATTGAGAGAACTTGGTGAGGACAGTTGGTAACTAACTTTAAAAAGCAGTATGAAAAATAATACCAACCGCAAATTAGAAGGTATTGGCATGTACAAGTGGTATTATGCTAACTTGTTTTTCCCAAAACTTCTGTTACATATACGTTCTAGAATAGATTCAATTTAATGGTTGTTCTAAAACATGTACTTACAGCCATATCCTCCAAAACTCTTTTTATGCACATGTAACACCACAATTTTAACTGAAAAGGACTGTAAAGTAAAACCTTACCCAGTCTGTATCCCGTTTTAAGATTCTCATGCAAACCTGCCTTAAGTAAAAATGAGTTGCGTGCACTCATACTAAATTTCATTAAACACATTTATGTGTCTCACCTTGCTGCAGTTTTGTCACACTTTTTTCATGTTCAAAACTCTTCTCAGATTCATTTCAGAATGAAATTAGAAATGAGAACTGAAGAGGAAGATGAACAAAGTTAGTGACGATTTTGAATGCTCTGCACTAGCACAATTATCTGAGGGAAGTATTTCTACTTCTTCTGTTTTTTTCCTTTTAATAGGTATTAATCTATTAATTAGAGATTAACATCAAGAACAAACACTAAATCTTAAATTTAAATCTAAATCTTAAATCTACATCTGAACCCCTGAGAGAATTTTGGTAGAACAGCACCTCGATTTAAAATGGCAGAAACAGCAAAAGGTAGTTAAACTATCAACTAATAGTAACATTTAATTCATGGTGATGTGTCCTGAACCACACAGTATGTTTTGCTTATGACACTCTTGGAGCTGCCTAACTTCTTAACAACAAATTTCTCCTGGAACTGAAAGACAGACGTCAAATTTGCCACAATCTGTGCAAAACAGCAGTTTTTGAATGTAACCTTGGATGCCTGGTACAACCACCAGGGAAAATAATCAAGGGCTACAAGCCAAGGGCATGCTGTTTCAGTAAGACCTTCCACATTATGGCCAAAATTTGTGGAAGCACCATGTGTTCTGACAACAAAGAACATTATTTTTGTTTGTTCGCGGTTTTCTGCCCTGCAGCTCCCAGCTTAATATTTTCTTGACCTGTGACATTGCAATATGATTCTGGATTTGCAACGTATGCACCACATACAATAGGGAATGATGTGATCTTGTTTCAAGAGTTTTGCGTTATCTAGCTCATAGTAGGGAGCAATTCTACAAATTAAACAGCAAACACACAAGAAGTTTTTTACAACGTGAAGCACAGGCATTTTTCATTGTGCAAGTCCCATTAATGAATCCACACATATAAGTCCCCTAGCTTGTTTCTCAAAAAATAATGCTAAGGCATTTATTTATAACTACACGTCCTTTTCAGAAGACTAACAATTACCAGACTTTAATGACACCTTGGAGTTTATGGACATATAAAATACATAAACCTAAAATAATTGTTTGGCTAGAAGCCTGGTTACACAATTCTGTGAGTGAAGATTAATCTTTCACATGAAACATACACTTTTTTTCATAGTACAGTTAAATACATCGTACAAGTCCAGCTGTACTTTGAAGTCAGCAATTTGAAAAAGCCTTTTCCTTCTTCAAAAGTAAAACAAAAAGCAATAAAATGATTACCATTCAAACTAGCTGACATCTTTCTTACAGTGTTGGAAGAAAATTGCTTTTTTGACAAATGCTTATAAGAACCTGCATGGAAGCAGGAAAAAAATGGCATGCTATGGAACTGATGTTAATTTATAAAAATAACCTTTTTAAAAGGTTCTTATACACACTTAGTGAATCTGACAGGGGTATACTGTTCTAAAAGTTAAAGTGTCGGGGATGGGGGGGGCTGGGGGGAGATAGAAAAGGAAAAAAAGAAAATATACCATTCCAGAAATAAGTGAACTTCCACCATTAAAAAAACAAACAAACAAACAAAAAAAACCACCACACACACCCAAAACCCCAAGTGACTAAGGCATCAATCGGTTGGACAGATTATTAGCAGCACATTAAAAAAAAAAAAATTAAGAAAAGGCTACTTGGTCACTAACACTGCAGAACTCCTACTGAAAACAAGGTTTTGTTTTCTTTTGGTTCTTCTAGGAAAAGTATTCATTTTGTTTTTCCATATCCAGTGATTTCTGACACTTCAAGTTAATTATTCCACCAAACTAACAAACAGATCTATAAGTCAAAATCAAACTCATGTCCAGGGGGGAAAAAAACCAAACCTAAGTGAAACTCCTTAATTACTTTTCTTCAAATTTAAATATCTCAGGAACAGGCATTTTAAGGCGGCTATTCTTAAGTGAAAATTCCGCAATTTTAATTTTTTGGGGAACTTTCATGGCAACATTACTACCCCATTAAGACATTCTTATTTTCAAGTAGTCTTTTACTTTTGTGACTATTTCTCTAACAAAACTGTAGTTTTGATAATATAGGTAAGATACACAAATCATATTAAATTTTGTTAATGACATATTTTCTAATAAAACACTGTATCTTAAAGTATGCAAGTTAAACAAAAGTCACAGAAAAATCAGGATATTTGCATGGAAAGAGGCAATCCTAGACAGTCTAAAGACATAAGGTAAATAAGAGAGAAAGAAGGATTAGCATCTCCAGTTTACAGATGAGGAAGCAGACCACAAAGAGAATATGTTTTACTGATGTTTGCTCCATGCAGTCTAATAGTCCTGTAACCGAAGAGATTTTCATATTCCAAATATATTGTTCAGGAAGAATTGTGTCACTTTTCAGATATAACATTATAAAATAGCTATATGAACTCATTGAAACACAAGTTGATATTGGACTGGCTTTACCTCCCTCTAACCTCTTGGACATTTTAGTAAGACTCTACATTGCTGTTTCACTTACATAAAATGACTGCATTTTCCAGGTGAATGAATGCTGCTAATTTTCCAAGCATTCTTCAAGGAACACCTTGGAACGCAGCTGCAACCTTAAACTCAGTGCATTCATTTCAAACACGATAAAGTCTTCATGGAATGTCTATACCAGCTGAAAACTTTGAGCTACGAAGAGCCTTTTTCAGATTAGTCTAGTCTCCAATTCAGTAACCTCTCAACCTATATGACATTTTCATAAACTCACAGAAGCTTATTTTCAAAAAAAGTCGGATTATTTTAATAAGCCTGAAAAAGCTAAACACTAAAAATGAAAGCTATCTTTAATATGGAATAGTAAAGTCACTATATAAAATTATTATGTTTTTTGAAAATTGAGTTTATATGGGTAGATTCCAAAAACAAACTCAATCCTATTGAATGATCAAAGAGAACAGAGATCTCGCACTATTGTACAGATTTGTAAAAATCTGACTCAAATAAGAAAAGATGGAAAACACTGAGAAACACACAGACTATGAACTACCTTTTTCAGTTTTAGCTATTCTAATAACCGTGAAAGCCTCAAGTTAAAAAGCTTATGTTGGGTTCTTATCACCTTCAGCTAGTCAATCAATGCCCTAAGACACAGTAGAAGACTTGACCACAAGAGTAAATTCTACCAGGTTAATGTACTTTCTTCCATGAATAGACCAAAATAATTTCATTTTCCATCAAAACTGACATAAACAGAAAATTATGGGTGAGGATCAGAATTAAGGCAGAAGATTTTTTTTTTTCCTGATATAATCATACTGAAAGGAGTTGAATGAGTTACAACAGCAGCTGTCGCATCCAAATTCAGAATATTAGTAATTTAAACACACAAAGAACAATTTATAAAGGGGTCTATCTGAAAATTTTGTAAGATGTTAAGCATTCTTTTTTCATCCTTGAGTTCAAGGCTTTACTGTAGTATAATCTCATAGGTATGTATGTTTTGCTTTTTTCCTGGCTTCAATGTCTCAGATACCAATAATTAAAATTACATAATATCAAGTATAAGACATTTAATAGTACAAACACCCATTGTCACATCAACATGCTGAAATGGAAGTTTGGGGTTTTTTTAAGATATTTTACATATCTTCCTGCACAGAACTATGCATCACCTATTTCTACTATTTGCGTTACTATTCACACAATATTTTCTGTATGCAAACGTGTTTGGATGTATTTTTATATGCAGAACTTTTATAGGCCAGAACTTCAATCTTTCGTTATTTCAGTCCTTCTTGGGTTGATGCACCTATGTGAAGACATTGTAACGTCAAGAACATAATTTTCCATTTTAGTAGGAAAAATATCAGTGACTTGAGCTGTATGCTTCCCATAATATTGGAGGAAAATTGTGCATATACATGAAAAGGCCATGGAGGGAGAGACACAGACAGACATCTTAGGGTGAAGAAAAAATCCTAACAGAAACTTATTCCAAGAAGTATCAAAAAGATGTGTTAGCAAATAGGAGGAATAGTTTAGGAAATATTTAAACACCCACCACTTTTGTTTATGGATATATGCTGACAACCGGTACACCCAGTTTTCTCTAGCTCCATTAACAGTGGCTGCTGTGGTTGTGTCATGTGACAACTTAGCTTTTCTGTGGCTCATTTCATCCCCAGTCCTTCACGCAACAGCTAGATTTGACCTCATATGAGACTACAGCTACAAGGTTTGTGTAGTTCATAACACATGTTTAAAACCAGTATAATGTTTGCATTATAGACGAATAGCTTATCTCTATTATGGGGTTTTATTCTCAATTTTAAAAACTCTTGCTTAAAAGATTTCTGTAACTCTAGGGGTAATTTCCTATTAGATATGACTTTTTAACCATTCATTCAACTGGGAGACACACATAATATGCTATTTACACTTTTCCATGTTGACACCCCCTCATCCCTACTATAGGAAAACATCACTTTCATATACACACTTAGAATAATTTTTAAATAATGTAAATTATTAGTATAATCTCTCATATGATTTGGGCCTGAGACACAAAGTAACTACTTGCTGCAAAGTTATTAATATAATTTCCAGATAAATTTCACAAAACCTGAGGTACATATTTCTGGTTCTAATTTTAATATATGAGTAGCCTCTTCTAGGATAAGTAGAAAAAAGTTTGCCTTATTCAATAGAATTAAACTGAAAACTGAGTCCTAACTAGATCTTACATTTTTCTGCATTAACTGCTGAACATGAGTATCTTCAACACACTCAAGAGAAGGGAGATCCTAAGGATAACAGGAGTCACTAAAATACACTATTGAAAAAATAAATAATAGTAAATAAGTACTTTCCTAGGTGAAAAATGAGCAAACATACTGAAAAATGTGTTAAAAAGTTTACTGAAAAATTGTTCTATAACAACAGTTGTCCAGTATTCCAGAACATGTGGGGAAACTAAACCTCTGTAAATAGCATGGGAACCTTTTCACACATTTTTTTAAATTTTATGTAATATGCTTTCCATAAACAACAGTATTTGTCTGCAGATGTGTATGTAATACATACACATTTTACATCTAGATCTATAACCAAACAGAATATTTTCATAGCTATTTTACGAGCTAAAAGAATATGCACAGGGAGTACAGAAGGAGGGAAAAGCTAGAAGCACCACAGTCAACATAAAAATTGTACACTATTGAAAAAAATGGTGAAATTCTGACCATCTTTAAGTTAAGAATCCATTCTGGGGTCCAAGTTTTTACTTAACCACCCAGCTGCTATGAGATTGCCACTGTGAACAAAGAACAGAAACTGTGAGTTTAAATCACTATTTAATTCCTTTCACAGTTCATTCATTGAGCAAGGACCAGGTAATGGTCCAGAAAAATACCAGTAATATTTCTCTTGTCATTCCTAATACTAACCTCAGTCAGGCAAATTGCTCTACCAGGTTTCTCCCTAGCAGTCAGCTACAATCAAGCCTTTTTAACAGCAGATTTTTAAATAGGGGCTGTTGAGAGGTAAAACAGGGGTGGGGGTGCAGATTAGAGATTATTAGAAAGAGCAAGAAGATTAAAAAAAAATTAGTACATTTAATACCATTTCCAGAGGTAGCACTTTATGAGTATTCAAAGTAAGTTAACAGCCCCACATACTGAAGAAGATCCTGTCTCAATCTCCTTTAAATGCTGTATAAAAATGTTTAGGAAAAAAGAAATCTTCATAGACACAGCATATAATGGCATTAGCTACTTTCATCCTTTTTTCAAAACTCTTCCTACTTTTCCGATTTCAAGTAATGGAAACAAGTTCACAAAGTAATTTTTATCCTGGTTTTACCCATAAAATAATGATACAGAAATTATATCATTATACCAGTTCAATCACCAGCTGAATCCAAATATACTTGTTGTTAGACCTTTTACTAGCCCTAAGCAACAATGGAAAAAGCAAGAAATAAACAGAATGGAAAAAATAGACATAAATTTCAGGTAACTAAGTATTATTTTAAGGCCAGATTTTGTGGAGAAATGTTGAAAAATGACTAAGACATGTAAATAATTTTTCTTTGTTTCCTACATTATGATGATGTGATGGTGCAGGCTCCTCCTTAAAAGATTTCAAATTGATAGTTCCTGGAAGATAATTAGTATGGGAAATATAAAGAGGGAAGATACAGCAATGGGAGTACTACAGCAATTCTAAAGAACCAATGATTACTTTGTGAATATATTCTCCATTCATAACAGCAACTGCATTTTTAATGACTCTTGCATTTTTATTCCTGTAATTTCTTTCCACAGACCTTTGACTCTAGTCAAAAGCATTCAATATTGAAATAGATGCAGCTGAGTCTGAAATAAAAGTGAGGTCTGCATATATGAATCTGTAAGGCATATAAATAAGTTTCCTTTTACATAATTAATATTGTATTTCAGTAACATCTGCAAATTAGATGATTAAGGAGAACCTCAAAAAAATTAAGGTTAAAGAGAAGAGGGGGACTCCTTCATAAGTTTTGAAAGTATCTCACCTCAGAATTTCTAGTTTATCTCTAGATTTTCTTTACTAAAACATATTCACGTTAGGTAAGTTTTTATTATTCTGGACAATATTTTTAATGAATGTATTAAAAAACTGCATAAGTCAGTAACTTCCGTTAAAAAGAAAAAAAAAAAACCAAACTACAAAACACACAAACATACTCTGCTTTGATTGTTTCCCTCTGGTCTCCTCTACATATCCCTACTTATCCTTCCCCTCCTCCCTGCTCCCTCCTCTAATCTAATTGTAAAGTCCAGGTATTCACTACAGAAACAAATCAAATAACTTCTTTTTAAACAATGTCACAATACTATAAAAGGCCTCTTAGGTTGAGCATAATATGTATTAGTACTTGTACTGCTGAACCAAATAGCTTCTGCTTTTTATCATTAAACATGGTCTCCTTCCACCTACAATGCAACATCTTCTATTTTACAATACTCTAGAAAAATATTAACTTCCATAATAAATGTCACAGGGTAACAAGACACATTTTTTCACCTATTTCCTTCTCTAGATTGGAAAAAGAATCAGTTCTGGTTGTGTATCAATAAAATCTTTTTTTTCCCAATTACCAGGGCATACTCACTGGAATTTAGATTGTATGTTTTCCCTTCACAGACACTACAGACCCCTTTACTGGATGAGTTTATACTTTCTTCTCTTTGCCATCGATTAAGCTGTGGCCAGTTCAGAAGAATGATGTGTCTCATATTTCAAGTATTTCCATGTCTATAGTAAGTTTACAGCCTAGTTATTCATAATTGAAGTTAAATATCAAGATTGATAGTTTTGCTGATTTCAGTTCCTTAAACAAAATACAAAGTGGGTTAACTAAACTGTTAAGGAAACCACCTCTGAACACCATCTACCAGCCTGGTCAGTAACTCATTGCATTTGATTCAAACTAGCATTCTCCAAGCTAGCTCTAGAACTTGAATCAGAAAAGCATTCTCAGAGAGACTGATTAGTTTGATCTCTGCCTCCTGAAGGCATGATTATACTATGTTAGAACTGGAGTTGGTATATCTGCAGGGCACTATACTGAACCCTGCAGATGTGCCAGCACCCTGGAGCTAGCTCAGGGATCGCCAGTACATCAGTACATTGAATTATGTGGACAAGTCCATAAACTTAAGTATAAACAGCAGATAACCTAATTAAGGATTTCTATACTCAGAAGAGAAAGTAGCGTGCATGTATCAGTGAAAGCACGCCCTGCAGTGCTTAAGTGGATACGAAATAATTTGTCGTTTGTTGGAGTAACTATGTCCTTGGTTAACCCTTAAAAACACAAAAACAAAAAATTAAAATTGCAGGATGACTTTATGGAAATGCTTAACAGTTGCTTTTGAAAAAAAATAAATGACATGCAGAAGGACTATCAAGTTAAATAAAGAAGTTAGTGTGCAGGGTCAGTTACTGTAACTGACTAGATTCAAGCAGCAACTTTTTAATCTCTATCCATTATCTTCCGTTATCATCCCTTCAACAATTTGTAATTATAGTGTAAGACAAAGAGCATACTGCTTCACTGGAAAAGCAATGTGTACTACAATGATGGTTTTCTTTACCTCTTTAAAGAATGCATGTTCATGAATTCATGCTATGGTGAATTGCCTGTAACATAGGTACTTTGATTAGGTACTGCTGTAGACATAAAAATATATTCCATTAAATTTGTCATTGTAACTCTTCTTTTTCCCTTTATCCTAGTGGTACATAATAAACTCAGAAGGTTCTTATGCTTCTCCAATTTATTGTCCAAAAAGTAGCAAGAGAATTCTTCGTGAACAGAACAAGGCAGCACTAGAAAACACTAACCAACATTGCATTCAAGTCACCTAAATGTATCAAAATATTGGTAGATTGTAAAAAAGGAAGCAAGGATTGAAGGGAAGGATATTATTGTAGCTCTGTAAATTTTGGAAGAATCTTTTTCATGCAAAAGTAACAGCTTTGGAAGAAGCATTAAAATCTCTGGAAAATGGATGGAAAAGAAATAATCTTATACTTGGAAAAACAAAGTTGGGGAAGAATCCATGAGATACGGACCTAGAGAGAAGAGGGGTTCAAGAGATCCCTCAAAAGACCTGTGAGAAAAACAGAGACTATCTGAGTGGGTAGGGATGGAGTTAGGAAAGCCAAAGTCCACCTGGAGTTGAACGTGGCAAGGGACATGAAAAGCGACAAAAAGGGCTTTTACAGAATCCTGAGTAGCAAAATTAAGACCACAGAAAACGTGGGCCCACTACTAAGTGGGACAGGGGACCTGGTGTTGAAGGATATGGAAAAGTCTGAGGTACTTAGTGACTCCTTCACCTCAGTCTTTACTGAGAAAATTCACCCTCAGGTATCTGAGGTGCCTGACATCAGAAAAACGATCTACCCTCAGTGGGGGAGGATCAGGTAAGGGAACATTTAAACAGACTGGGCATGCACAAGTTCATGGCACCTGATGGGATGCGCTCACAAGTATGAAGGGAGCTGGCCAGTGTCATTGAGAGGCCACTCTTGATGACCCTGGAAAGACAGGAGATCGGGATAGATCAGGTGCCTGAGGTCTGGAAGAAAGCAAGTGTCACCCTCACCTTCAAGAAGGGTCAGGAGAAGGATCCAGAAAAGTACAGGTCAGTCAGCCTCACCTTGATCCCTGGGAAGATGATGGGACAAATAATCCCAGAACCCATTTCCAAACATATGAAGAACAAGAAGGTGATTAGCACCAGTCAGCATGGATTTATGCACATAAATCTATTACATTTAAACATTTAGAATATTCTGAACACATAACATCCCCATAGACGAACTGATGAAGCATGGGATAAATAAGTAGACAGTGAGATCAGCTCAAAACTGGTTGAGCTGCTGGTCTCAAGGTGTGATCAGTGGCACAAAGTCTAGCATTAGAAAGGTAACCCCGGGATAAGACAATAGGGAAGAAACTAGTCTTAAGCAGAGACCTGTGTACATTTCATTACTGGATGTAGAAGATTTATCAGCAATGATAAATTTGTAATTTCCAAAACTGTTAAAAGAATTTCAACGATGAATAATTAAAATGGAAACCACAGCGGGGAAAGAAAAAACCATAAAGTACTTCCTTGTCAATTCCCCTAATTAAACTGTATCACTCACAGAAACTGTCAAAACATTACTTCCATTTACCCAGATATCCAGATTTCATTTTTTTTCAGAGAGCAAGTTATGTTGTTAATTTAGTCAGTCATGTATCAAGCTTTGATGAACTGAAGATTGCTTTCCCCAGGAGCTTGACAAGCAAAGCTGTGTAACCTCCTACAACATCTACAAGGACAAAAGACACCAGTAAATATTTTAATCCCTTTTATTTTTTTATAAACAATTGCTCAAAAATCAAATCTATGATATTTACCTAAAATATCTAATATCAGACACTTTGTCTGATATGACTCTTGGAAGTTTTTCTAAAGCTTTTTTCTATAGACCTCAAATGGTTAAGCAATGATATACATAGTATCTGCAACATAACTGTTTGATAAATCTTTTAAATGTTATTTCCACAAAGATCTTTATAATAGTTTTTGAAGTATTATTGCTGACACTTCAAAGAGATTAAGTTTAAAATTTGCCAGTTATTGCTTGACACCAATGACCTCTTAAATACACAATGTAAGCTCAATACTCTGATTTGAATGCTGACTAGAACTTGGAAATAAAATATACACATAAGTTTGCAAACGTTAGATACTTGTTTAGAAACAAATCTAAATCAGTCCTGCATTGTGCACAGATAGCTGCATGTCTCATCAGGCATTTGGTTTTTGCTTTCCTCCTTCTAAAAATTAAGGCCATGTAAGTTATACCATGTATTTTATAAATATACTCACTCCATTGCTGGCAAACAAATGTACATATTTTATAATCAATTTGATAACAAAGTTAAATGTCTTTCAAACACCCACAAAAATGTTTTACTCATACTTTAATGGGTTTAAACATGCTTGAACTTTTAAATTTTTTTGCATATACAAGTGGAGTCACAACTCTTTCTTAACCACGTGCAGTACGTCATTTGAGAAAACAAGTCTCAAAGGCATGAAAATGGGGCAAAGGAAGGGCAAGAGTGCAGCCTGTTGGGCAACAGGACTTGCTCTCATCCTAAGGGATAACCATAAGGGTACCTGTCAACGCCATTTCTCTTCCCTGCTAGGGGAAATGGCTTCCCTGCAGGACCTGGATAGAAACAAATGTGCAGGGGAATGGTACAAAATTTGTGAAGAGTGAGTTAAGTGGAGAACATTAGAAGGATACTTGTTTTAGACCACAACAAAATAAAGAATTCTGAACAATGAATGTATTTTTTATACATGTATTACTTCAATATCCTTGTGATAAAGGCAAATGCAAATAACATAACTTACGTGCAGATGTCAAGATGATCTTTTCATTCTCAAATGGCAAAAATCCATCTTTCATGTGTTAAGTTATGATCTTAGTTTTAATGTGGACTTTGACAATTGACAAGAAAAGTATGTGGATTTCTGTTTCAAATATATCTGAAGTCTGATTAGGAGCCTGCAATATGAATTGTTAAAGGCTATTTTTGTCGTTTCAGATGGTTCCTTTGATAGATTGTAAGTGAAGTTTATTATCAGTGCTCCTGTAGTCAAACACTACTGTTAAAATTTGATACATATGTTCTATCCTTATGGAGAATGGGATTAGTGACTTCTGGTCCAGACAGAATTTTACCTCATTTTTTTGACAGTCTGGTGCAATCAGAGGTCAGTAGGTCCATGTTTCTTATGTTTAATTTTACATTTTTTTATTACTCTATTGTTTCTTTAGAATTTTCATTTCTCTGCTATTTCTGTATTATTACCCTATTATTTCTGTTATTTTAATTTGTATTCTGTTTCAAAGTAGTAGAAAAATTAATATATTTACAAAAGTGCAATGCTTATGAACTCCATCCTCCTATTAAATACAATTAAGTGATTATATTAAGAAAAAAATCATAAGAAAAAAGAAGGAAACATACAGCAATTTTTATATAATAATATAGTACAATTACTATGCAATAATATAATACGATGTGACAAATAGTAACATCATGAAAATATTATTTAACCATGTTTTTGACATTTAAGTGGCTACTTACATGCTCTCTGTTAATAACACTGAGTTTAAACTATATAGAAAACCAAGTATGAATTATTTTGAAAAACGAGCATCACATTATCAAGTACTTCGGAAGGAGATAATTCAAAAATAAACAAAATTATCAAGTACATTAGAACAGTAAAGGTATACTACTCTAACATCTCATCAAAATTTACCAGATTATTAAATCTAAAATTAGAGCTTAATGTCTCCTCTTTCAGAAACTCTTGCACAAAACCCAAGGGATACAAATCATGATATTAATTTTCCATCACACTAGCTGTAGATGCTTGCTTTCTTTCCATGTTATCATCAAATGCTAAACCTAAAATTTAGTATTAGCTTATTTGTATATTTTTGATTAGTAAACATTTTTTCCTATGAATTCATTTCATTCTTTAAAAACTTGTATGCCAAGAGGAGACGAAAACAGGCTCTTTCTTCCTCTTTTTTTCTGATAACAAATACTACTACTACTACTACAAACCTGTAAGAAATTTGTCTCTCATTATTTCTTCCATGGATTTTCAGTTGATCAGTTGTTGGCCTTTTTTACTACAATGGCCTGTAGAAGTCAAAATCTACTGATACTTATGATACAAGTTAGAATAAATGAATTACATTACTAAATGCAATCGCACTCTCTTTCAAGAAAGCCTTAAAAAGATCCTACCTGCATTTTACCTTACATTATATAAATCACAATATAGAACTACAGTTTACACAAGTTCCACTTAAAATCACCACAGGCTGTTAAAAGCTCAAGTAAATAGAAATTCAACAGCAGTTAATTAAGATTTTTGACCGATTTGAAAAACGTGCCTTTTAAAAACTCAAACCTGTGAAGGTAACATTTGCGAACTATAGACATTAACTGTAAAAGCCTCTGATGCTTGTCAGCAGTCTCCAAAGGTGATAGAGAACACTTTGCAATTGTGTTAGGTGCTATATATAAAATAATACAGTTATTTCAGTAAGCATTGTACAATGAAAATATAGGAAATATTTCAAACATTTTCTTCAGGATGGCCATTTTTTCAGATATTTTGTATAGTTGAAATCCTCCTTTATAATCACAAACTGATGAGTGAAATCTTCCTAAAGAACTTCACAACACCCTTTCCAAGGGATTTCTTTTTTCTTGATGTTACAAAAAAGAGTGAATCCAAATTGCTTTCGGCTCACATAATGGCTTATAAGGAAACATTTTAAGTCATCAGAATTTGGCCTGTCTTGATCTTGTAGCATTTACCATAAGAATGACAGAAGAAAACAAAAACTATCAGCATTTTAAAAACAGACAATGTGATTGCTTTAGGCATTAACCATTATTTTTTTATCATATGGAAGAGGTAAGATGTATATGAATTCTCTAATACGTATTTTTATAACATTTGAAATTTTACCTCCTGCTTTTTGTGAAATAATTTTATGTAATATTTTCATTCTCTTCATTACTGTACCAAACTACCACCTTGAAGTAGTTGTAAAAGACTGCATTTTATGTCACAGAGATTTTAACAGAACTACTGTATGGGCTTTATCCTTCCTTACAGAAAGGAAACACACAAGAGTCCTGGTGCAGTAACTGCAGTTCATAGTAGCAGAGCATTAGTTAAGTTCCAAGTAGAAGAACATGATATACAGATGCTAAAGACTCAGATGTGAGTGTAGTTTCAGTAACCGGCCATAGGATCTTTAACTTCTCATGGACTGGTGACTTTTGACAGGTCAGTACTGTTTGGCCACTGTTAAGACTGCAGTTAAAGGAGTCATCTCACCACTCCTACAGAAACGGCAGTGCTGCAGGCACTTTTGCATTAGGTTTATTAACATTTTTGAAGAAAGTTTTATGCACATTAGGACACAAGATTCAAAGGTTAATTACAGAGCCTGCCATCCCAATTTACGGCATATACAAACTCTCCTTTCATCTTAAGCCTCACAATTTAGCTACTGCAAATTCTCAGATGTGCTGAATATTACCTGTCAAAGGTAGGCTTCTGACTTACCCAGGGACTGTTGGTTAACATAGTTAAGGGATATAACATGAAACACTAAGAGGAGTTTAACAGGCTAGCAGACACACAGCACATGTCACTGGCTGTTAATAAAGTGTTTCAAACTAAGCGTAAATTGTGAGAAGACTGGAAAAAAGAGAAAATAGTTTTTGTTAGTTTTTGCTAAACTCCACACAAACATGCTGAGAGGGGACCTTATCAATGTCTATAAATATGTGAAGGGTGGCTGTCAGGAGGATGGACACAGTCTCTTTTCAGCAGTGCCCAGTGATAGGACAAGGGGCAATGGGCATAAACTGCAGCACAGGAAGTTCCACCTCACCATGAGGAGAAACTTCTTTACTGTGAGGGTGACGGAGCACTGGAACAGGCTGCCCAGAGAGGTTGTGGAGTCTCCTTCTCTGGTGACCTTCAAAACCTGACTGGACACGTTCCTGTGCAACCTGCCCTGGGTGATCCTGCCTTGGCAGGGGGGTTGGACCAGATGATCTTCAGAGGTCCCTTCCAACCCCTACCGTTCTGTGATTCTGTGATCAAAACTTCAAATGTTATACCTACTGACATAGTATTTATGCATAGCTTGTGCACACTGACAGTTTTCATCTCTCTGTAGCTGAAGTGTCAAACCAGATCAGCAGCAACAAGGTTATGGTAAAGAATGGATATAGAAAGATGAAATAACAGCATGGAAAGAATTAAAATTTGCAGTGTTACTGAGGCTGAATACAGGCATCCTTCGCCTTGACGGTAGCTTTTTAGTAAGCGTAAAGGTACTGTTGCAGGATTTGGTCAGTTGACTTTGACTTTGTTTGTTAATGGCACACATTTTTCTTTCAAATGCTGATGGTGGTTGGGTTAGTCACCATTCAATTAATGACTATATCATGGCAAAAACAAAGAAACAAGATAAACAGAAAATAATCATTCAGCACTCGCGGTGGGGGGGGTCTGGGAGGGGGTCAGAGAACCCAACAAAACTACCCAACCAAGAAACCAGACATGGCTACTATCTCCTATTCCCTGAACGGTATGAAGGTATGTGCATACTTTTGGTCACATATAAACATTTTTATCAGGATACTGACGCTCCTAAAATGATGGTGCCATCCTCAGAACACAGATGTATTGCTCATCAACTCATTATCTCACATACCATAATGCTTCTTATTCACAACAGGCTTAAAGATATAAAGATAATTTTGGAATAGTCCCAAATAGTATTATTTCAATGCATCCATTTCCTTTCACTATAGGGTGTTTTTAGAGTATCTGGGTGCTTTTTGGATAAATACTGACATGAATATCTACTCCAGTACTTGAAAAGCTGGCCAGAACTCTGATGTGTAATAGAATTGAACATTTTCAGAATTTTCTGTCAGCTAATGACGTTGAAAAAATAGTGCTGTAATAAAATGAGGAAATGCTGAATGTTTTTTAGATCAAGAATACCAGACGCTTTCCTAGCATCTATTGTCACCTATTGCTGAGAGATTTTTATCTCAGGAATCCAACTGAGAAACAGGATAAATCATCTCTCATGTTACATATACACTTATTTTAATAGTGACTCCGGAAGAAACTGCTTATGTTGGCCAAAGATCATAGGTGAAAATTGATGTCTGCCCGGCAAAGCTATGTTGATTCCTGCTGCCCTTAAAAGTATGTTTTCAAAGCATTTGTGAACTTTGGATCTCTAGAGATGAAAAGCTTGTCCATACTGTACCAGGATTAAAATCATAATTCCCATTATGAAAATGAACTGTGGACAAGATTGGAGGTGTTGAAATTGCAATGAATACTTGGCAAAACATACTCTTTCCAGCAAACCATGGATTATCAGCAGGACTGTTTGGGGTTATTTTGTTTTGTTTTTGAGAAATCAATAGTACATACAAGAACACAGCGAAGTAATTTCTTTCTTGAACAAGGAACATAGACAAGTTAACATAACTGCCCAGTTCCCACTGTGGTATTCTCAGAGAATCTTCATTTCAGTTTCTGATTGGAGACAAATATGTCAACTAGGGTCATGAGTATGATTGCAGAATCACAGGCTTGATGAATAGGCCAGGTTTCATCATTTTAGTCTTAAGCACTACACAAATCTTGGAATTGAATTTGTCTGCCTTAAAAGGTATTGCAAGCTCAGATGCATTCATCTATGACAGTTAGAATAAAAATTATGGACCAGATTTGACAGATGCTAAGATTACTTACAACTCAAGAAAGCAAAACATTCACCACGGTCAGAGGTAAACTCTGTGGCATGGCTATCTGAATAACCATACAAGACATTCAGAATAACTGGAAATAAGAATAGCGGGTTAAATCTAGATTGTTTCAAGAGAATTATGGCAGAATTCATGGATGGATGTATCGAAGGCAGAATGTGCCTATGAATGATTCAAAAGGTTGGGACAGACAATCTAAAATCATCATCAGAGAATTTTAAAGGAAAAATTACCAGAGGCTCCTGAATTAACTAATGCACATGTGAATTTAAATGAGTTCAAGTTAAGAAAGTAGAACAGAGTATGAAAACATATGAGATTCACATAACAGAAGTAGTGGTATTGAGACTGAGGTGGTAAATGAGCATAGTCTAATTTACTCCCTGTAAACATTAATGAATTGATTAGATTAACCTTTTAACAATATTGCTGTCAGAAAATGTAATGGCAATTGCAGCAAGTTCAGTGGATTTCACAACTAATGAAATCCCAGATTTATTCAATTTTGAACACTTTTTTTCCCCAGTAGCCAGAGCTCATGCGTTAATCTGGCTTTAAGGTGAACGAGATGAGCTTGGACAGTTTAAACTAGGTTCAAGCTCATGTCTGAGGGAAAAAATATTGGTATCTTTTTCCCCAGCAACAACACAAAGGCTTTAGTACGTTATTCGAAAATTAAAGAATACAAGGAAATATATATTTAAACCTCAGAAAACAAGACTGTACTGGAGTATAAAAACTATAGACGGATTAGGAATGTCTTTAGTCAAAGTAAACAAGAACCATTAGAAGATCATCTTTAGTTCTTTTACACCCATGAGTTTTCAGGCTCTGGCACTGCATGATCAATAGCACACACTTCTTCATTAAAAATCAGTCAACAATTAAAGTTAACCAGTACATCAGGTAAGCATTAGACCATCACTGATTGCTTAATGCTTGTTACTATCAGACAGTTTATGGCATTACTGAAAAATTTTGTTATCATTTTATGTCAAATATTTCTTACACATGAGGTAAAGCACCACCACATTTCCCAAAGTTGAAATAATAAAAGTATCCAAAGAGGGAAATTATGGACTGATTCCTAGAAAACTTGAAAAGTAGTCTTTTACTATGGAAGTGTAATGGTGTTATGGGAGCTTTTCTTCTGATTCAGAACTAGATATGAAAAAAAATTCCACTAATCCACGTAAAAGTTTTTAGTCTGTTAAAACAGAGCAACTCATTCACAAACTAAACTTGGCTGTTAGCTGCTACGATCAGACATACAAAGTCCTATCGGAGGAAGAGGTGACCAGAAATCTACAGACCTATGGCTTGCACATCAGGTTCCAAATGCCATCCATTCCCAAATGCCCTTCCCCAAGCCACAGATTTTACAGTCCAGAAAGAACTCTGAAACCTATTGTCAGAAGCCTACCTATATTTCAACCTCATTTAATTTTTTTTCATTGAAAGACATTTCTTCACTGATTTAAGAAAGTTCTTTGAGAACAGAACAATTACCCCTTAGAAGACTTGTCAAGTAATAAGAAAACTTTTGAAGAAAAGAACAAAACTCTTCATCATGAAGAACATGTATACAAGAGAGGAGGAACAGTGAGGAGAGAGAGAGAAAAAAATTTTTACTCATGGAAAATTACCATACTGGCATTAGAGAAATAAAGTACAGCTCAGAAACTGAAATCCTTTGAAAACAAAAGAAAATCACAAGGGAAAATTGGAAAACTTTTCTTCTGGAGGAATTTGAACAACTCTGCCAACTGGTAAGGAAAGGGTGCTCTTTTTCCAAATATATATGAAAAATAAAATAAATTCCATCTATTAATATATCAGCTAATGATACAGAGACATAAGTATCTTTTAAACCACTTAAATACTGTCTTTTGTTTATTCTTTAAAAACTCACTTACCAAGGTTGGCGCTTGTGATGTCTGTTAAGGGTTAAGCTTATCAGGGACTGGTATTTGTCAAGAACAGACTTACTAAAACAAAGAAAGTGATAACTGGAACTGCAAAGTTAACCTTATCACAAAACTGGCTAGAGCTTGTTAAAAACTGTTGAAATCAACAAGTAAGAAGAGAGCATGTATAAAGGACTAAAGTGCATCTAAAGGACAGAAGAGGAAGATAAGACCCCTGAAGAAGTAAACGACCACCAGAGACAGATCTGAGCCTGCGCATTGATAACAAACTGCTAACGCAAGCCTTTTGAACTACTCCGCCTCACTTATGCATATGTATGTTTTATGTTGTGTAATCATATGAATATGGATGCTTTTGTGTAATAAATATTTGCCTGCTTGCCAAAACGGTGTGCAAGTTAGGAGGAGCGATCCCCCTTGCACCTGGCGCCGTAATAAACATACCTGTTTCATAACTCTTGAGTTGTGAAGTTTGTTTCCGCACGTTTGTTTCTGTCACTAAGAACAGAAATAATCATTAAACTCTAGCAAAAATAACCCTGTACATGTTATTTTGAAAATACTAATTCTGAAAAAGAGGCTTACAAACTTTACAAACTGTAAAAGAAGTTTCAAGGTTGCTTATGCAAGTTAAAGTATTTGCTGATAACCTAGAGGTTATGCCTAACAACATCGCTCTCATTCAGTGGAAGACTATTTAGAAATGGGTTTTCTGTTTTAATTCCTCCCTATACTACTTCTTAAACTTTAGAAACTTGTGAGAATTTACTGTTTTTGAGACTATTTAAATAAAAATTTGATTTTCTTCTCTTATGTGTCACACTCTGAATTTTTTCTGAATTTACACTAATAGCTTTAGCAGCACTATCCATTATACCAAAACACTCCCACATTGCTTAGAAACCTTTTTTTATTATCTACTGGTTTCTTTTTCAGTGTTCTTCAGCAAGAATTAGAAAGAATATATGTCAGTGTAAAAGCCATACTACTTTATGGGAAAAACATACTTTCCCTAATGTACAAGACAGCTGCTGTTAATAACTTGTGTCCCACAGTTCAAAGATTGTAGAACACTTGGTGGACACTCAGGATGAATCTGGAAACAGGAAGGAAAACCAGTTTCCAATGATTCTCAGGCTCTTACAGGCTCTTTTTCAAAGGGATATGTACACAGTAATAGCTGCTTCCAGAAAAACAAAACAAAACAAAACTGTGTCATGGTCAATTGGCAGGAAACAAAAGTCAATCTGGTAACAGAATTGCTATCCAGGCAAGTTCTCAGGCACCTATAGCCTTGAGAAGTAAGCAAGTGCTTTTTTTAATTGTCTCTCTTCTTGCTTGAAAGTTGAGGAGGTTCAGAAAAACAGCACAGAGTCTTGAAATCTCTTTTCATTTTCCTGTTCTGTGTTCTCCAACAATTTATTTGCTTCTCCTATCAATTTAAGTCAAGGACAAGTTTTCAAAGCAGGGAAGAAAGTGCTGCACATTTCTTCCCCCCACCCCCACCCTAAACCACTCTTTTCTACTATACACATACCCACTTTATACTTAAATAGTTACAAAGGCTGTAACTGGGAATTAGCTGTGAATATAGAGGGACTTAGGAAGTTACATTAAATTGTTTTTCTCCCCCCCCAATAAATGCAATCATATACTTGTACATGATGTTATTTGCTGCTTATTCTTTTCACATCTAAGATTACAAATGTAAATGTCTGTTATTCATTTTACCATGTTTCATTCACTCAGTATATTCCCATACAACATACTATGACAAGTAACCATTAAGTACTTGGCAACAAATAAGATTAAAAGACAAATATTTGATTTTTAGGAGGAGAGAGCTTTCTAACCTATTATAAAGCAATTTCCCAATTCCATATATTGTGTAAGAGCAGTCCTGCACACTAGCTATACTACAAGATATTAGAAATAGCTAGCAAGTAAAAAATGTTAGGGTGGTGTTAAGAGACTATAAATCACTAATTCTAAAGTGAAATAAAAACCTGGCAATTACACCATAAAAATGCCAACTTTGCAAGACAAAGAATCAATGTTGTACTTAATGCCAAGCACGCTATATTAAAAATGCACATTGAACTAGTCTAAATAGTTGCAGTACTTTTCAGTGATCACACCATTTACTGCCTGTATGATTAAAATATTTCAGTAACTAAGATAATTTAAGTTATCACTTATTACTCAAGAGATATTTAACTCATTTTTTAAAACTTATCTTTAAAGAAAACTTAGTTTTCGGATTCTCTCTTCTGCCTTCCTCTGCTTTCTTTCCTGACAGGAAAAAAAGCATAATAAAAATTGCTTAGAGAAGACAGTAAAAAGGGAAGAAAACCTGTGGATAGGCAGAAAGAGAAGAAAAAACTGAATGTTATTCTTTGGCTCAGTTAAATTTACGGAGATGGTCCTCATTTTAACTTTCTCAATCATTCTTGGAGACCTCACATCAATAATACATCAATAATACCATCACATTCAATAATATTATGCTGACATAACTTCATTAAATTTGGATCTACTGTTGTTTACAGATAATGGAAATTCTTTCAAGTAGTAAAGAGGTTTCAAACAAAAGCTAATAATATAGATAAATTTGTAAAAGGGAGTTTCCAACAAAACCCTAGTATGTATTGATGCAATCCTAATTAAAAGGTAACTTAAAAACTACTTTTCCTTATGTTTTGACATTGACTTTTTTGTTTATTATTTCCCTTACTGCAGCTTGTAAGAAATAACATAAATATACACATAGCTTGTATCTAGTATATTCTTCCATGTATGTACTACCTTCACGTATCTACAAGAACTGCAATTTATTTTTCACACAAACTTTACTGTAATCCCACTATCTTACGGGTAAATATATTTAATCAGATTTTAACTCCAGCTGCAATGATTCAAGTTTGCACTACTATCAATAAATTTAATGAGATTTGAAATGAGTGCAAATCTTTCTACAAATAACTGCCATACTGTACTTTCATTCAACAGATGTTTTTATGAGAAGACCTACATAGAAACATTACAAATGAAAATATTATTTTGATTAATTTTCAGAGTAATCCGTTGTAACTTGAAATCCTATAGTGACTTGATACAGAATTTTCATAATATTTTCAGAATTTGTTTTCCTTTTTTATTTTTAAATTTCCTTATCATTGCTGTTGTCATCACTCCCATAAAAAGATTAGACAGAATTTTGGCTTTTAAGTCTTAACAGTGTAAAAACATAAACAAAACACTCAATAGCGCTCATCACAACATCATCATTTCAAGACAAGACAGAGGTGATGTGTCAGGCTTATGGAACAAAACCTTTTTGTGTATAAATGATTACTTGCTATCCAAAGAGCATTTACAAAGAGAACAACAGAATTGTAAATAAAACAACAAAAAAGCAGTATCCAGGTGAAAGAATATCAAACGCATTGAGAAAAATAATTTAATTTAAAAAAAAATCTACCTTTTTATACAAAGTGCTTAGAGAAGACTGATGAGATCAAATGTGCTTTGTGACAAGATAAGGTAGCAATAGCAGATTTTACCGCAGACTCAGATGAAACCAATGGGAGAAGACAAATATTTTGGATTAATGTAAAATGCATATTTTTTTCTTTTACTGCCAAAAAAAATTGAGGATGCATTTCAATAAATCAAATTAAAAGGGTGTCAGATTGCTTCTCCTATAATAATGTTCTACAAGTTCTCTGTATTATAACATGATATGCTATGATGGCCTAAAAAATCCTAGTCTGTGTATATATAAATCAGTGAAGGTCAAATCATGTTTTAGTTTATGTTTTGATCATGGAAAGGAATGCTTTTGCACAGCATTCTAAAATCTTATGAACCTATTCATGTATCGTATTGACTATTTCCAAGATTAAAAATTTCTGTGAAATTATCCCTAGAACTAGAAAAATTCTTGCCTCAAACCTGTTTCTTGAGCAATGTCTTCTATTATCTGGATGCTTGATACAGAAAAAAATTACTTATTTTCCTCTTGGATTTTTTAAACATTTATGTTAAATGATGTTTCATCATGTCAACTAAATATGTTTTTTGATTTCCATTTTGGCCAAGTTGTGAAAGACTTCCATTTTATACTAACTTTTTATTTAATAATTAATTTTAAAATGAAATTTCTCACAATTGGTTTCCACTTCAAAGCATTTTTTTTTTGCCAAGAGCAGTTGTTTTCTTTGTTTTTAAGAGAAAGATTACACATCTATTTCCAGCTTTTTTTGCTGTCACAATATTGAAAGTTATCACTTAGTTCAATGTTAAACATAGGGAGTACTCAAGCAAGTACCACATATATGTAAATTAATATTGTACTAAGTAACAAGAGTTAGTTTTTAATAGCAATATCTTTAGGATTCAGAGGTGTTAATAAAGGTTTTAAAACTACACTCAGCTTAAAGTGATTCTTGTCCAAGTTTCTAGAGAGCCTGAAAAAGATATGGCAAACTGTCCAACTCTTTGTTGATGTCTGTCATATTAAGCTGCACCAGTCACTACCGGTAGGGAACAGCACTCATTAGGAGTAATACGTAAAACCAACTGTCATCCTGTTAAAATACTCTCAGGCATCTTAGTGCCTACACATAATACAAAGATTTATACCCCTGTGGCAGGTTTACCCTGTCTGGCCACCAGGTGCCCACCAAAGCCACTCTATCACTCCCCCTCCTCAATGGGGCAAGAAGGAAAATATAATGAAAAACTCGTGGGTTGAGATAAAAGCAGTTTAGTAAAGAAAAAGCGAAGGCTGTACATGGAAGCAAAGGAAAACAAAGGATTTATTCTCTACTTCCCATCAGCAGGCGATGTCCAGCCACTTCCCAGAAGCAGGTCAATACACATAGTGGTTGCTCCAGAAGACAAAAAACATAATAACAAGTGCCCCCTCCCCACCCCTCCTCCTTTCTCTTAGCTTTTACTGCTGAGCAGACACCATATGGTATGGAGTATCCCTTTGGGCAGTTTGGGTCAGCTGTCCTGGCTACAAGGACCATCTCCCAAGATCTTGCCCGTCCCCAGCCTATTGTCCTTTTGGGGCCAGGGGAGGACAGTTTGGAAAGACGGCCTTGATGCTGTGGGAGCAGTAGCCAAAACGCTGGTGCCTTATCAACATTGTTCAAGCTACCAATACAAAGCACAGGACTATGAGGGCTGCTATGGGGAAAATTAACTCCATCTCAGCCAGACCCAATACAACCCACAACTAAAACTCTGCAACTAGGAATCAAGTCGGGAATTTAGAGTGCAATTCACTAATTTTTGGGTGCTATGTTCCACATATGCCTTAGAATGAGATGCAGCACCAAATCATCTGCATTGAACACTGAAGCAGCAACATATTTAGTGAAATTCCTTACTATAAGATTCTAGAAAAAAATACACTTAAAGACAATATACAGGTCATAACACTGCATAAAATTTCTCAAAACTTTTTTTTGTTGTTGGTTGAACACATTTATTCTTTTTATTCCTGTATTAATCAACTAGTTGCTAACAATGATTTTCAGTCAATGGGTAGATTTTACACCACTATACCTCAGTATGTAAGAATGTGCTTTCCTAATGGGAGACAGAACAGAAAAGTTCCTGGCAGAGTCAGAGACTTTTGAGGTATTTCTCAACGTCTATCTCATTTATATGAACACTCTCATATTCAATGTTTTTTTGGAACCATATTGGCTGTTCAACCCCTTTTTCTATATAAATTTGCTATAGTTGCAAAGTAACACTAGAAGTATGCTTCGACTATAACTGATCCAGCATTGGCTTACAGAAAGAAATTGAAAGTAGTACAAGGAAAACTGAAGTCTCATTTAAACTGATATTAATCTAAATGTTATGATACTTATAAGTACGAGCATTGGTAGCATGCTTATTGTTTCTTTGAAGTGTTTAAGATAGAACTTCAACAAAGTAACACTAAAAAAATCGTATGGAATACATTTATTTTCTGACCACTTACATTAAAAAATTTTAACATTTACAGAGAAAGGCTTTTTGAATGCTTAGGTAATGGAGATCTACCTCATGAAAAGACGAAAAAAATAGCGGTGCAGTGGGGCTGTATAGTCAGTCCTTCTGTACGCTGTAGTTAGGAAGAGAACGAAGCTGAAACATACAACCCGTACCAGAGCAAAAGAAGGAAATTTGAAGGCTTCTTATCATTAGAGAAGTGAATAACTTAGGAATACCTTTCAAAAACAGCAGTGTAGCATAAATCATCTACAGAAAGGGCTCTGTTTGGATAACCTTGAAACTAAAACTTTAATTCATGTGATAGACAACCGATTTAATCTGACTTGCATCCTTCAAGAGGCAGGTGGTGAAAGTCCTGACTTCACTTCTCAATCCCGTCTGTTTCAGTGTCTCTCTACCTTCCTATTCTACACTTGCTATAGAACTCAGACACACATTTCCCTCCTTCTCCCCCCCAGTGCGTACATTTTGTTGAGCTGGTTTCATTGATTGCTTTCCCTAAGGCATTTAGGATTTCATAAAGCAAAATTATGAGTGTCAGAATATGTGCTAATATTCCTTGCAGTCCTAAAATGCTTCTTACAGCAATGTGTCTGCTACATTTCATTTGTCCCCTCATGTGGTGTACAACAATTTTTAAGGTTCTCAGGTTATAGCATGAAATACGTATCTTTGTCATAACATTTTGGAATATTCCATACAGTGGATGTGGAAAAGCATAACAAAAGGCAATAGTTAAAGCCACTCACCAGTTACTTATCTCTGGTCTTGGTGTTATACACAAAAGACAAAATTATTTCAAAATACACCTACATGATATATTCTGTAGAATCAAGAACTAATCCGTAGGGGGTTTTTCCCTACAATTTGCTGGTAACACATATCCCAAATTACTGAAAAAAATGACTCAATTTCTTAAATCAATGCCTTATTGAGAGATAATATACACACAAGATTAAAGGTTTAACAGTCAAAAAGGAAAATTAGAATTGCAATTGCTGTATGCTTAAGCAAATACTATTTCTTTCTTGAAAATTATTCCTTTTTGCTTTTATACAGTTGCTCCTGAGATTTATATGAACAAAGGTATAGTTTCACTTGAAATGAGAAATTTAACCCGCCTCCAAAATGGTATCACAGTAATTGTTATTATTATTTTGGAAAACTACCTAAAAGTTTTCAGCAATACATTTGAAAGCATTACTGTCACAAACATGGGGAGTAGATATTTCACAGAATCACTAAGGTTGGAAAGGACCTTCAAGATCATCAAGGCCAACCATTAAACCAACACCACCATGCCCAATAAACCATGTCCTGAAGCGCCACATCCACACGTTTTTTTTGAACGCTTCCAGAGATGGTGACTCCACCACCTCCCTGGGCAGCCTGGTCCAATGCCTGACCACCCTCTCAGTGAAGAAATTTTTCCTAATGTCCAATCTAAACCTCCCCTGGTGCAATTTGAGGCCATTTCCTCTTGTCCTGTCACTAGTTACTCGGGAAGAGAGACCAACACCCACCTCACCACAACCCCCTTTCAAGTAGTTGTAGAGAGCGATAAGGCCTCCCCCTCAGTCTCCTCTTCTTCAGACTAAACAACCCCAGCTCCCTCAGCTGCTCCTCATAAGACTTGTGCTCCAGACCCCTCACCAGCTTCATTGCCCTTCTTTGGACACACTGCAGCACCTCAGTGTCCTTCTTGTAGTGAGGGGCCCAAAACTGAACACACGATTCAAGGTGCGGCCTCACCAGTGCCGAGTACAGGGGCACAATCACTTCCCTACTCCTGCTGGCCACACGATTTCTGATACAGGCCAGAACGCTGTTGGCCGCCTTGGCCACCTGGGCACACTGCTGACTCATATTCAGCCGGCTGTCAACAGCATCCCCAGGTCCTTTTCCGCTGGGCAGCTCTCCAGCCACTCTTCCCCAAGCCTGTAGCGTTGCATGGGGGTTTTGTGACCAAAGTGCAGGACCCTGAACTTGGTCTTATTAAACCTCATACAGTTGACCTCAGCCCATCGATCCAGCCTGTCCAGATCCCTCTGCAGAGCCCTCCTACCTTCTAGCAGATCAACATTCTCACCCAGCTTGGTGTGATCTGCAAACTTACTGAGGGAGCACTCGATCCCCTCATCCAGATCATTGATAAAGATACTGAACAAGACCAGCCCCAAACCTGAGCCCTGGGTAACACCGCTTGTGACCGGCCGCCTAACACCATTCACCACAACTCTCTGGGCTCAGCCGTCCAGTCAGTTCTTTACCCTGTACGCCTGTACATTTTTTCATCCAAGAGTTTGAGACAGCTGTTCTCTTTTTTCAACCTTTATGTGAGGGAGGACATTTTACCCATGTACAGGGTGAGTTTAAGTCATATCCAAAATTCAAGTTTCCATCTCGTAACAAAAGAATTATTCTGAGCTCCAGGATGGAGGATGATTACTGACAAAGACATGATCATTGCACAACTGAATAGTCTAGGTTGAAAGGGACTTTAGGAGGTCTCTAGTCCAATCTCCTGCTCCAAGAAGGGTCAACTATGAGCACAAACCAGCTTGCTCAGGGTTTTATCCCATCAAACCTTGAGAAACACCAAAGATGGAAACAGCACGTCTCAAGGCACCCAGTTCTACTGTTTCATGAGGAAAAACTTCTCTTGCGTCCAGTCCATCAGGACAGGATAGGTCTCAGGACAGACCACTACAGCACTGCAGTTGTTATTGACCTCCAGCAGAGTACGATTCATTAACCTCTACCCTCTTAACCTGATTTTTCAACCATTTTTTTTACTGGTGTGCCATTACACACCCATGAAGTCATAACTTGGATAAAACTTCACAGCTTACAGCATTGGCTTTCCACACATTTTCTAATCACATATAAAAGGTGAGGTGCAGAAGAGAGGAATAGAAATATCCTTTTTTGGAGGGGAGATGCCCTAGCCCTTTCTACATACATCTCTTAAATTCCACTCTGCATGATATTACAGATGCTCTTGGTCCAAGAACTGAAATCAAGTCCCATACTAGTAACTGAGAGATTCCTTACCTTTCCCCATGATGGCAGCTGGGTATATTCTGAGTTTAAATTCAAAATAATGGAAATGTTTGTTAGTTGAATTGAAGAAAGGGAGAGCGGACACAATAATTGCACAATCTGTGTGGAACAGGCAACAGAACACTGGGGACAGCCATCTCCATATTTGTCAACATACGTTTAAAGCATGTAGGGAGAGTAATCAGATGCTATTGGTTATTTTGTTCAAGACTGCCTGTTCTTCTGTCCAGATTTCCAATTGCATGCAAGCAATTTGCTCTTAGATGAATCTAGACATGAGATTAGTATGGTAATCTGAAAGAAGAAAATAAGATGAAGCTAAAGAGATGCTAAAGCGAAAAAATTGTCTTAGTTTCTGTCTTTTCAATATCATTCAAAAGAAGGCTTGTTTGGGTTTTTGGTTGGGTTTTTTGGGGGGTGTTTCTGGGGGGAGGTTTTTGTTGTTTTGTTTTTGTTTTTTTAACCTATTAAGTTTAGAATCTTCCTCTAGCAGTTATTATAGAAAAAATATTTCTCATTTTTATCTAAAGAAATTATTTCTCTGTTCATCTAGTCAAGGACCTGCAGAGGTTTTGCAGTTAAACACAAAGATGATACCCCGGATGACTTTGAATGTAGAAGTTGGCTTAATTTTTCAGGCACCTATAAACACGTTATACCCATGCTAAATATAGTACTTTTTCCGACAGCTTCTGTGTTAATTTAAAAAGATGGTTCTAATCTTCAGACAGATCTAGATGATGACTGTATCTACAGTCTTTTTCTTCTATTAATCTATTTTATAAAGACACAATTCTCAATCCTAGGATGCAGTTTATGCAGTTAAATATCCTCCAAAGGTTTAGATTAGAGGCTGTCTCCTTACATTGTTACACAGAAAGTATACATCAAAAAGGCTTCCCAAACGAGCATTATCTTTCTGCTAAAAAAACCAAAGGAGATTCTTTAAAAGTTTAGAAAAAAGTGTTATGAACCTCTAAAAGCAACTGGGACATACTAATTTTTAAATACAGCCAGAAAGACCTGTCCATTTGACAATAATTAAGGGATTATGACAGTATCAACTGTGGAACTACCAGGCTCATTTCTTACTTATGGCCTTAATCAAGAAAAAAAAAAAAAAAAAGCTCTTTGTTTTCCATTAGTTGCCAGTTACAAGCTTGTATTAAACCTAACAAAAAGTTAGACAACCAGACAAGTTATGGTTTTAGGGAGAGAAATTTTCAACTAGGGCAGGGTAAAAAAAACACGCAAAACTCAATAATCTTCCCCTTCCATGCAAACACCAACTTTAGCAACAAAAGACAAATTGTTTAGCAAAGCCTTTCTTCAGAACATGACATAATTATCATTACTGATATGCTACGTACAAATTTAAGTCCATAGAGTTCTCCAGATTCTTCTATTTCCTTTCTTAATTGGACATTACCATTCTCCCCTCTTAACGACTCTTTACAAGTCTGGGTAATATAATTTTGCAATTGTTTGTCTACTGTTCCGCCCTGAACAGTGAGTGTTTTGTTCAAGCTCATGAAGTTTAATTTCAGTCCTGGTAACCAGACCATGGATAGCATCCTTCCTCTCTCATCCCCTGTCCTGCTTCTGCAGAGGGTTAGGAGAAAAACATTCTAGTGTTATTTTTTAGACTTCAAACAAAATGCAATGCCTGGAGTGGCTTCCCTGGATCAGTGATATTAATTTCAAAACAGCTTCTGTACATTTTTAGACATCTTCAAATTGTCGAGATCCCTTTTTGTCATGAAACAATTTTCTAGTTGCAAGCACCTTCGTCTGGCTCTGTCACCTGCAACATCTAGTCTAAAAATAATGACAGCATCTCCTAGGCTAACACAGATTCATCTAAATGTGTACCTCCTCTAAAATATCAAGAACCATCAAGTTCTATTATGATCTTATATAATTCACTTACATGAACTTTGTATAACTTAAGTTTCAGACTGGAAACAAAAAACCCCAGCTGCATAGGGCTCACATTGATTTTAGCACCATACTTTTAAATGTCTACTTCTTGAGAAAAGTCACGATTACACATGCATCTACTGGATGTTCACACTGATACAACTTAAAGGCATACTTCTAAAACTAAGCACAGACTTATGGAAAATCAAGTCCTTTAAGATTTGCTCACCTTCGATGCCCACAAAAGACTAAACCTAATAAGTTAGCCTTTAAGAACTTAGAACCAAGCTGTTTCTTATCCTCTGCTGATGCACTACCAGGTTTTAGTAGATGAAATCCAATTATTGGCCCATCCACGCTACAAATAACTTCTATCTTGCAAAATTTTATATATGACTTCTGAATGAGCTGCAGTAATATCAGTTCTTTAATAAAGAACAAAAATCTTCTCAAATCAATTGAAAAATCTCCAAAGATTGTTTTTCAAAACATTTCAGAAAATTCAAAATATTCAGGAATCTTAGTCTACTTAAACAGTCTTTTCTTTAAAAAGGAAAGGTAGTAAAACCCTGACTTGTTGACTATGACAACAATATTAGGAAAAAAAATTCTAAGGAGAAATAACAATGTTGATGTTTATTAGTGCATCTCCTTGATATTTTTGCACTAAAGCATTTTTGCTGAATAAACAGAATTATAATCACAACTAATCTATAAAGATCTGGAAAAATTTATTCCCTCTGAAAACCTATATAGAATGGGCTACACACTAAATCATTGTCTATAAGGTAGATGTAAGAAGATAGTAATAATTCCCATTTACAGTCTAGTTCTCATGAAATATTGCTTATGCCTGGCATTTCTTAATGACAGCAGAGTTTTACAGCACTACACTATTTGAGCAGACAAAAAAGAGTCAGCGTCTGGTTTTAATAACCTTTTTTCTTATTATAAATTATTCTTTTTGAATGAACAGCTATGACTACTTATTCAAAACTCTACAGTACTATACAAAGCAGCCTCCAGAAGAGTGGTGTTTTAGAACAGCATTTCTAAGACAGAGCCATATTAAATAGCTTTATACCTTCTGTAGTATTCTTCTCTTATACTTCCTATCTAATTTTCTTAAAAAGAGGAGAAAGTTGTGTTCACTTTTTGTTTTACCAAGCTTCTCAAGCAAATGCCTCCCAGGATGTAAATGTGTTTGCTTTTGAAAACACATATTTCTAGAAAACTTGACCTTCATTTCATTTTTGATTCCCTTTCAAATACTCGTTCTCACAGTCAAGACCCTCATACCCACACTTTGCTTGCTCATATATCAGGAAAAATTACACAAAAGTCACCTAATGTCACCTATATTCTTCCCGAAGTTCTGGTGATTAGCACAGCTTGAAAAGGGAAGAAGTGAAAATAAGATGGTTGCCTGTACAGACAATAAAGAAAGGCTCGCCTAAAAGGGAATTAGAACTATGAGACCACCAAATGTTCCCCTATTTGTCATAACTGAGGATGTTCCCTAGTGTAACCTTGTTAAAGTAAGGTCAAGCCTTCGTGCAAAGCTGTCTCCTTAAGCCTTCTTCCAACTGGACCCAAGGGGGAGCACTAACAAACTAGTGCAGTCAGTGCTGAACAAAAGAGAGGTAAATTTATTCTCTCTGTGGATGTCTTAAGGCTAAAAAGCTAAAAACTGTTCTTTTATTATAAATTAAAGCTGAGTTCAATAGCAATTTACTAGGAAGAAAAAAAAAATTAAAGGCACTACACTTGCAGCAAGAATGTTAACTTTTGTCATTAACATCTTAAATGTAATCTCTGAAAGCTTATGCTCATTTGCTAAATTACTAGCACTCATTTTTTCCTAAAACATTTCTTAAAGAAGGTCCACAGATGTCTGCTGAAATAATGAAAAGGACTATATCCTCACTATCATGAATGAGACTTTATGCAGCGAGCTGCCACCAGCAGCAATGGAAATTGTATGCAACAATCCCAGTGGACACTAACACAGAGGCATTCCTAAATACAAAAAGGAAGTGAAAAAGCCTAAAAATTCAGACTTAAAACAAATACAGAAGACATCTATTGTACATTCTGTGGTGATTTAATGATCTAAAATGAAAATACTACCATATTCAGGTGCCACAGTACCCAGAAGATGCTCTCATCTTTAACACAAATATATGTAAACTATATCTCTCCAGCCACCAGTTACCAAAGCACTTTCGTCCGCCCTTCCCCATCCTTTTCATTCACACAGGGCTGAGGTGGCAGGGCCAGAACAAAGAAGCCTATTTATATTCATAAGTTACTAAAGAAGAAGAGATACTTCTGTTTTCACTCCCAAAGTCAATACACAGAAATATGACATGGTCTCAAGTTAGAATGAAAATATTAGGTACTCAGAAAGAACCATCCTCTCATCTAGCAATATATTACAGACATATAATTCTGAGGTTAATATGTAATACCAAATGCACATTTCTGTAAAAAAGGATCAACAAAACTTAACAAAATACTACTTTCAGGATTGTTGGGATAGAACATAGTTGTCAATGAGGGACTTTAAATCCTGAATGTACACTTTTCAGCAAACATAAGTGAGCAAGATTTCTCATTATTTCGTTACAGAAGTGTACAAGCAGACTGGTTCAAAAAGTTTACATTTAGTTACAGAAAGTTTACACAAACCAAGACTATGGGATGAAGTGTGGAATAACATTTTTTGGAAGACATAATATCTTAGAGTTTGGAAAAAGATCAAAACTAAGTAGAGAAAAGACTGTATGAAAGAAATGAAATCTGATGATAGTGGAAGTAGAGGTAACAAAAAGCTAAAATAAAATTCTATAGCAGGGTGGAGTAATAGAATTAGAGGTAAAAGAAATTTGCAGTGAGTAAGCAAGAAGTACAGAAGGAAGAGCAAACAACGCATTTTTAAATCTTTGTGTTGATGTATATGCCTTTTTTGTAAGCAAACAAATAGTATTTTTTTATATTATTTTATCTCCTACAGCAGTATCTTTTTGAAACTTCATGATGTGATGATAATGATGCTGACTAAATGCCTCCCATTTAAGTTCATTCATTTTGAAACTGGCAACTGTTTTACGTAAACAGGTAAAAAGCCAACAAGAATGTTTTCAGAAGTTACTGGGTTCTAAACAAAAGAAATGGGAGAGTCATCCTGCATTATCACAGAAAATTTCCTCATTCATGTAAATGTAATCATAAACTAGCCAAGATCTATTTCCCCCTTCCCACTCCCCAGTAATATTTTCACTGAAAGCCTATTTTAGAATCTGACTTGGTTGGCAATTAGCAGCCTCCCTTCCAATTTCCAGCCAAATTAATTCTTGGGAACTGGCAACCTTTTTATTACATTTTGTCTTCCCTTCTGTGATAGGGAGGAATCATGTTTAAGCTTAATATTCATCCTGCTGAGCTGAAAAAACAAAATTGTTATCTACCTGAGTTGGCTGGAGTAGGTGAGGGCCCCACCACTACCTCAAGCTGGATGTGAACTAAATTGGTGTGTCTAGAAGGTGAAGACCCATTCGATTATAGTGTTCTGCCTGAGCTAATAAAATGGCATGGAGTCACTCAACTTAAGCACATGCACACAGACACCCCTTCAGGCTCTTCTTGTATAAAACATTCTCTGTTACTCCATTTTCTAGTGACTTTCCTCTTCTACATCTGTCCTAACTTCTTAAATCCATCAGATATCTTCAACATGATGACTGGGCTTTAGCCAAGGGTTCCAAACGAAGTCTGATTCATGCTAATTTATAGAAGGGAAGCAAGAAGTGTGGCATCACCATTAAAAAACCCCAAACCAGCCCTGGTCACAGACTGAATCCGAGTAAGACCCTTCAAAGCTTTTCACTGAAGTACTGGGCACACAATATACTTGAATGTGTTTAGCAGTAAGACTGTAAAAATTATTTCTAGGGCTTTTGCCTCTCAAAGCATCTAATGTTTCTGACAGAGCTCTTCCATAAAGCACTGGAGACACTAATACTAGGCAAAAAAGTATCTCCCTCTGCAATCTTATAATTTATGGTCTAATTATTTACTATATTAACTTTGCAGCCTCACAGTTTTCCATAAGCAAGTAGAAAATAAAATTATCCAGATGGCCTTGCAGTTTCACGTAATAAACTGAAAATGTTGCTCTGATATCAAAATATAACTCAAAACCATACATAGAATGTTATGGATTTACACAATGCTCCTTTCCCAAAATATTTATTTTTCCATACTACTAATCAGCAATTATTTGTGTAGTGCTCACACCAAAGGGTTGAGCGTTTTTTCTTTTTCCTCTACTGAGCTACAGTTGAAGGCTTAACAAACTGGAATATAAAGAAGTATTTTCACACTTGGTTATAACGCAGAGTGCTCCAGTCTGATGTACATTATAAGTTGTCACGTGACCTACATGACAGTGGCTTTTTTCAGTGAGAGTACCTACAGCAGCACCCTGTCTTCAGAAGCAACAAGAAAAAAGGTTCTAAGAAAGAAAAGGCTACGCAAACAAACAATGTCAGCTCCTCAGCACATCCACAGACAGCAATTGGTAGCACAGGGGCTGTCTGAAGTAGCACCTGTAAAAGCACAGTTGTATCAGAAGGAGAAAGTAGCATTTCCCATACAGGCATTTGTACTAAAATGCACAGGAAACATTGTTACTGTATGAGAATAAACGATTGCAACACAGAAATGTGCCTACTAACCAGCTGCTTCTTGTTTGTTCAGAACCAGTTATGACATTTCATCCAACTTACATCTAGCACTTTTTTCCTAAGGAAAAGCATTCCAGTGACACACCCAGTAACTGAGAGCAAGTGCTGACATGAGTATGGCTAGCAGATTTATTTGACACATAAGAATATGACTTTATATGTCACAGGGGATGACTTCTTAGATGCCACCACCATGAATATATTTAAGAAAGAAAATCTTAAAACATAATGATGCAAACCAGGAAACTTATCATGTCACATAGGAATAAATTCAGAAATGATCTTTAGTGATGTGGTAAAAAAAAGCACAAAGTGTAGTTTGATTAATGACAGCAAATATGGATTCAGACAGGGGAGGCCATGCTTAACTAACCTCCTGAAGTTCTTTGAAAACATAACTGTTACAAAAAATAAAGAAAATTCAGTGAATACAGCTTAGTTAGATTTTCATGGAGCACTTAATTTTTCTCGTAAGAGATTCATCACCAGGCTAACAGCTATGCAACAGAAACTGAAATAGGCTACTAACTATAAAGTCGTTTTAAAAAGTGAGAGGAAGATGCATAGTGACAAATGAATTATTCCAGTAATTTTCAAAAGTTTGAAAAAAATTTTTTGAGTTTTCAAAAGTACTTGCTCACAAATATGCATAGCTAATTAAGTCCTGGTCTTGATAAAAGTGACTTTAAAAACCAGATTTGCCATATCAATGTTTTCCAGTTTCTCAAACTATTTTTTTCTTAATACCCGAGTAATTTATAAACATACTAGTAAACACAGATTTTCAGTTTTGTGTTACTATATCCTTTCCTCTTCATGCATGATCAAGACTGAACTTGTAAAGAGAATGAAGCTGCTCAGGTCAAGAAAATCTCTACTTCTTAGTTTCCAGGCTGAAATCCAGAGTCAACTAGACTTGGATGTATGAAAATACTTCTGCAGAAAAAGGAAATTTATATTCACCTTAGAAGCAAAACTGAAATCTGGAATGAAAAGGGGAAAAAATACAAAAAAATTCAGCAAGCAGGGAGAATGATCATAAGGAAATATGCAGTGCATGGCCTTTTATTAGACTAAATGTCAAAAATATCTGATGGTATTACAGAAGCATCTGATCTATAATATATTCCTTATATTCCCTTTTTTTGTTTACAAATGCTTGGGTTTGTTTGAAAGGATCTTGCGTAGCATCTAACAAATTTGAACTCTTATAAAGCAAGACCCTGCAAGAGGTGTGCCATACAGAGTGGGATGCTAAACCGGCTGTGGTCAGTTCATAACAGCTCCTCTCTGCCACTCCTTTCTCCTCACACTTTTCCCTTGATCCAGTGTGGGTTCCTTCCACAGGGTGCAGTCCTTCAGGACAAACCTGCTCCAGCATGGGTCCTTTCCACAAGCAGCAGTCCTTCAGAGTAAACCTGTTCCAGCATGGGTCCACCATGGGCCACAGATCTTCAGGAGAACCTGCTCCAGTGTGGGTACTCCATAACCTGCAATTCCTTCACGGAATATCCACCTGCTCTAGTGTGGGGTCCTCCACAGCCTGCAGTGTGGATAGCTGTACTGTTGTGGTCCTTGCCACAGGAAGGTATGCGCTGCACACCATGGTCTCTTTCATGGGCTATGGGGGAGTCTCCGGTCCAGTACCTGGAGCACCACCAACCCTCCTTCCCTGACCTTGGTGTTTGCAGAGTTGTTCCTCACATTTCTTCCCTCTCCTCACTGTTGGGGCAGTATTTTGTCCTTTCTTAAATATACTTTCACAGAGGCATGACCAACTTGCTGATGGGCTCAGCTGTGCCCTGCAGTAGCCCAATTGTTTAGCTGGCCACTCTTCTCACAAAAGCCACCCATACAGGCTACCTCCTCCACTACCAAAAATTTTCCACCTACACCAACCATTCTTATACCATGATATGCTACTTTTCATCTTCAGAGATCTTCTTGAAGTCTATTTTTTTTTTTTTAATCTTTCTTCTTTGAAAGCACCTTTGAGAAGGTCGAGCTAAAGAAAAAGCTCAGCACATACAGCTTATAGTTCTTTTTGAAGGATTTTTTTTTTTTTCAAGATACTGCTTATATTTCAAAGCCTGTAATATAAACACACTAGTTGAAGATGTATTAAAAAAAAAAAAATAAGAGTTCAACAAAGGAAAAAAGAACTTTAAAATCTTCTCATGTTCACATTAAACAACAAACATTTCCTTCTTAGTATCTCCAAGCAGCAAAAAAAACCCCAAAACAGTGAATAATTGCACTATAGGATACTTAATAATAGTCTAAGTAACATATTACTCTAGGTAGAGTTTTTCCATACTCTGGCCTACAAGAGTCAAAAACAGAGGCCTTAGGATTAATTACAAACAAATAAAACCAATCTATTGCCCCTCCCCACCCTGCTTGCAGCAGGAACGTGGAAGAACTTTTAAGATCATCACAATCTTACTGCATAATTTATACAGACATACACTTCTGTTATTGTTGGTTGCTAATTTTCACCCATCCTCTGTGTTTCACTGAAAAATACTCTAACAGAACTTCTTCAGGGATCTATGGATGATATCTTTAGAAAAACTAATGCTAAAGAGATACGAGTTCAACCTGCACTAAAGTACTGTTAGTATATAATTCAGCACCATTATATGCATCCCAATATGGAAGAGGTCACATTAAATTCAGTGGGAGTATTCTTAAATATCACCCATTATCACACAAATTTTCTGTGTTTGGGGTTACTCATAGCAATCAGCAGAATGTTTAGCATTCTGAACAGTCTAAACATCAACAGGTAACATCAAAACAAGTTTACCCAGATGAAAAATATTATAAAAATAACATTCACTTTCTCCTCCATCCCCAGTTTCTCTGTAGAAAGCAGGAACCCAAAATAACTTTCACCATTCAGACTTCCAAACATGCTCAGAAGGACAGTAAATACACATTTGAAATAGGGTTTATCTGAGTAAGTTAGTTTGAAATATAAAGTCTCTTCAAATATAGCTGTAGATTTAGCATAGAGATAAGTTATTTCTTGGAAGACTAGAAAAAGTGAAAATCAGCTAATGACAGCCTTTCATAGCATAAGTCCTTGAACTGACAGTGTGCTTTAATTGAATGTTTCTCTACCTATATATAGATAAATAGTTTATTGATTACTACATTTTACAGTTTGGAAATTACAAGTTACGTTTCTTGGTTACATTAGGTATTTAAAATTAATTCAGCCACTGTTAATTCAATGTTAATTCTAAAATTATTGTCTTCTGATATGATCCAACATTAAAAAAAACCTTGTGCTCCAGACTCCTCACCAGCTTCACTGCCCTTCTTTGGACACACAAAAGCACATACTATATTCTGTTCTGTAGAAATTCTTCCCAGAAATAAGAAACACAGATTTCAATCTTTTCATTTAAAGGAAAGAATTTTTGTGGGAGATGCAGGTGTCCCCTTTCACTTCCCTGCATAGTACACCACCTTTCTGCCTACCATGTTTCTAGCGACAGTCACACCCTCTTTATCGAAGGCTTGAAGTCTGTGGTCTACTTTTGATATTCTGCAAGGTTGGTCCTTCACTGTCTGCTCTCCTGATTTTGTTCCTCATCTGTGGCTGTCCAGTCATACTGAACACTACTTGATGAAGTAATGTATTGCTACAACACATGTCCAGACTGAAACAGACTGGAAAACAGGCTGTTACACCAACTGAATGCTCTTTTTATCACACTTGTAAAGAAACGAAATTTACCATAAGCCTGAAGCTGCAGAAGAGTTAGCATCAATAAGTATTTCAAATGAAAGGTAGTTATTTTGAGTCAATGGTGGTAGAGGTCTTTCTTCAACTACCATAAATAAAAAGTAGAAACTGTCTTAACAACTAACACTCATGCAAAGAGGATTAGCTGCAGTAACATATACCCATGGGAGAAAACTCTTAAGTCTAGGTATACGTGAGTAAATTATTTCTCATACCCTCCAGTTTGAAGTAACTTAAATGGTAAAACCAAAAGTGAACAAAACACCCAAACCAATATTAATACCACTTTTCTGACTAATTTTAAATTGAAGTAAATAAAAAAAGTGATAGATTACTTAAAACTTCATTAAGAAATTATTAGTATGTGTATTTAAAATAGGCCTACATGTTTTCGGTTTACAGAAACAAAAATAAACTTCAACTACCATCATTCTTAAACATCTTTTCAGGTCCCACAGACTTGTGTATGTTCAGGTTTCTCAGGTGTTCTCGAACCTGATCTTCTCCTACAGCAGGAAGGACTTTGCTCCTCCAGTCCCCATCTTACAGTCCATCCCCTTGAGAGGTGTTGGAAGAGAAATGGCCAGTGAAGACTGAGGCAAGGTCAAATGCTATACAAATTCTTATTCTTGTATGACTGCTTAAAATGAGTATTGGTATTAAGATTCCCCGATATAATCTGTATTTCATGAAAACAGACTAGAAAAATATATGTCTTAGGAACAATGTTCTCAGTAAGCCACAAAGCAAATGTCTTGTTCTAGGAGTATGAGATTTAATTCTAGACTACCTTCATAATATGCACTGCATTATTTCTTCATAAGGTCAAGGAGAATGTTTCATTTGGTTCTCTTAATCTTTTTTTCCCTTGTCAATCTGAGTGCAAAGCAAATGAAAAACTCAGAGGCAATCTATTTGAAACAAATTGTGCCCCAACTTTTTTTTTTTTAGAGTTGTTGCATAGCTTCAAGACAAAATTTTTTATGAATAATCAAGATACTTACCCAAAGGAAAGCTTCCGTAGCTTTACTAGAAAGAGTAATCTTTCATAAAATACTATGAACAGTCTAACCCTCTCGAAAAGCCAAGATTTTTGCGTTACAATTCCATGTATTTGAGTGACATTATACCAAGGAAGAACTTGGCTTAACATTTCCCAGAGAGCAGATAAATTGGTTGCATTTTGTCAGTGCTTTATATATGAATGAACCAATGCAATGGGAAGGAATGCGCATGAAGATTTTCTGACAGGGTAAGTGAAAGCTTTACAGTTTGAATTTTGTTATCTCACTCCTCCTTTAAAAAAAGAAAAAAGTTATTAGCAGAAAAAAATCCTATGCATTAGTTTTCTTTAAATTTTCCTTTTAGTTCAAAAGATTGTTTGCTTTGGTTGCTGTTTTTTTGGTTTTGTGTTGGTTTTTTTTAACGGTCCCTGCCCTCCCCCTTTCCATAGTTACATAATACAGTTAACAGTTATGAGCAATTAAATTACTACAATTTACACAACATTGAGGATAAGGAAAAAAAGAAAAATTGTGTTGCAATGAAGAACAGGACATCTATTTTGAAAAAGGCAAAAATGTAATGATTTGTTATTGTCTGCCACCAGAATGTCACCTACCATCTATTATACCCACACATGGCAACTGTAGGTGTTGCTTTCTTTACCGTATTTTTTTTCTGCTCCCCTGTGGTTTCCATGAATCCCTGGGAAAGAATGACTGAACTGTAGGGCAAACGAGATTTTCTGAAGCCAAGCAGGAATGCTTAAAAGAAATTTGACTTGTGTCCACATTAAAAGAAAAGCAAAAGGAAGATAAAGAAAAGGGAAACCTCAGAAAGGCAAGCATGAAGGCACGAGACATGATAAATAATCTGAAGAACAACTGAAGAAAATAAGAAATTAAATCATATCCCTTTACCCCAGTAGTCAAGAGTACAGACAGAGTCTGAATACATGACCATGGTAGAGAAGGAATGTTCAAAAATGACAAGGCTACAGAAGGAAAAAATAAAAGAGGTCTTGGAGGTAAATTCAGTCTGGGAAGATCCCTATGTTACAATCCTACTATACAGGCAACATGCCATAGGATGCCTCTGAAATGAAGGTTTTAAAAGAAGCTATTGAGGAAATAAAATATTGCATTTTTCCAAACAAGTTGCCAGGACAAGACAATATTCACCAGAAATTCCTGTGAGAATTCACAAATGTCATAGTGTGATGAAATACAAAACAGTGGCTGTTATAAGGGAGAATGAATTAATGTTATCTGTTGGCCTTTAGGACTCTATGCCACTGTTACCACATAGTTTACATATATGTATGTAGGTTAAATATCTGGCACTATCCTTATTTACGCCATTAGAATAATATTTAAAATTATAATATAGCACAGCACTCTGAAGTTGTACTGAATTTCAAACTGAATGTACTAAATGAAGTAATAGCACGATATGTAGTAGAAGCAGAACAGTATGTCATTCCCAGAGTCTAAGAGAAGGTCCTTGGAGTTCAATCAAAAAGGCTGACAAGAGCCAGCTATGATACCCAGCTCACAGTGATGAGATTTCACTAAATCACACTACCAGCCACATACCTAGCTTTTATCTTAGAGGGGGAGGAAATACTTAAATATTGCTCACAATTTCTATTAGTACTATTTGGTTATGACCTCACGTACTGGTTCTGGCTGGGATGGAGTTAACTTTCTTCACACTAGTGCATATGGGGCTATGGTTTGGATTTGTGATGAAAACAGTGTTGATGACACAGGAATGCTTTAGCTATTGTTGAGCAGTGCTCACAGAGACTCAAGGCCTTTTCTGCTTCTTAGACTGTCCCACCAGCGAGCAGGCTGGGGGTGCACAAGAAGGTGGGAGGGACACAGCTGGGACAGCTGACCCCAACTGGCCAAAGGGATATTCCATACCATATGACATCATACTCAGCATATAAAGCTGGGGGAAGAAGGAAGGAGGGGGATTTTTGGTGTTACGGTGTTTGTCTTCCCAAGTAACCATTACACATGATGGAGCCCTGCTTCCCTGGAGATGGCTGAACACCTGCCTGCCCATGGGGAGTGGTGAATGAATCCCTTGTTTTGTTTTGCTTGCATGCACGGCTTTTGCTTTACCTGTTAAACTGTCTTTGTCTCAACCCACGAGTTTTCTCACTTTTGCCCTTCCAATTCTCTCCCCCATCCTGCTGTGGGGGGAGTAAGTGAGTGGCTGTGTTGGGCTGGGGTTAAAACACAAAACTGTAATATCATTCACAGCTTATACTTAGTTTCATTAGCTTATACTTCAGTTTCATTACATTTTATGCATTTTTATTCCATACCAGAGCAATTTAATTTCATTAAAAATAATTTAATGAATCCTTAAAAGTATGGAATGGTTACTAACTGTTCACAAGAACATCATCAATAATCACACAGAAGTGTTCATAAAATTATCATGGGGGAAAAGACAGAATAGGTAGTGTAGCCAGACCATGATAATGATAGTCATAATATATTTTCTGAAATATTGCTGTTCAGGAAGTTGTTTTGTAGTGGCTGCTTCAACATCATCATATTTGGATAACTCGCAATAGAACATTTAAAAGAACTGATTAACGAGTTCTCCTTACAGTTAATACTGATCTTCAATACATATTGGGATACGGGAAAGTTCCATTGGAGTGCAGAACACTAACATCTGAAAAAGTAATTATAGACCCATCAACCAGATCATTCCAAGGCAAAGTAATCAACAAAAGACTCTAATAAATATTACACAATAATCTGCTGATTAACATCAGTCAACAGATCTCATCTAATATCTTATTTAGAGGATCTGAAAGTCTACACATAATTAGGGAATTTAAAACTTACTTTAAGTAATTTAGACTTTTGTAGGATGCTTGCAAAATAGTGTAAAATATTTTTAAGAGAGAAACTAAAATAATTCAGAGTCAGTTTCTTAATAAGAAAATAACGAGAGCCATTTTTATGTTCTATTTACTTTGTAACTTATTCCACTCAAATGGGAATTCTAATGGGAAGTTGTCAATGAGTGGGTGAGTTTCTAGAGTGGTCAGACATATTAGTTCTCTGACTTACAACTACTCTAAGTCACTAACACTATCAAAAATCACTAAAATTTGAGAAACTGTTGAGTTCTTCAGAAATTTCAGGTTTTAATCTTGTTTAATATTATGATTAAGAAAGTTATTATGCAAAGACAATGCAAAATTTCATCATGATGTAATCTTTGTGAATAAACAATGTAAATTTTTAACGACTCCAATTTTTAGTGTAACTCAGAAAGTGCTAAAGTTAGCTTTTGATTTTTAAGGTTTATATTTTGTTTATTCATTTTGGTAGCCTCTTCCACAAGGGCATCAAAACACTCATTTCCAGAGTTATAACTCATTTTTATTTCATTGTTCGTATTACCAAATCTTGCAAATAATTCTAAGTTCACAACTGCACACTATATTTACAAAACAATATTCAGACCTATATATTTAAACACATTTAGAGTTTTTTTCACACAAACTAAACTGCTATGCCATGAACAAGAATAATGCAATTATAAGTCACTCGATTCACATCTTTTACTTAATTCCATTTTTACGCTCTATACAAGAAACATGAAAATCTATGAAAAACCTACCCTTCTTTTAGCACATATTTCTCAAACATGCTACTGATTACAAGTGTATGCTTCTTTGCATATTGGTTTGTAATTTAGCTTGTGTTCTCTTTCAAATGGCACTGAGGATTTGTGAGTACTAGTACTGCTGAAGTTTGCTTCGGTTGGGCTTACTTATTGTAAACAATTCAAAGTGGGGGAAAAATACAGGAGAAAATGATAGCCTCTTTCCATCACTCTTGTCCCACAACCCTTGTTTTGTTCTGGAAGAATTAACTTTTATTTTTCAAATATATGTTATTAGGGCATGCCAACACAATATATATATTTTTATTAAGGCTCCCATTTCACTAAATTATAAGACTGATTACATTTCTGCTGGTAAGTGAATCAGAAAAAAAAAATGTTTAGTGTAAGACTATAATCATACAGGAATTGTCGTTGGATATGTTTAAACTGCCAACAGCTGTACATTTTGAGAAGTATTGGATACACAGATATCACATGTGCTTGTATTATATACCTTATTCTACCCATAAATATCAATGTTATGTGAACTACTAGGGTAAAAATATAAACAGAGATACAGTGGAAAGAGTTAATGTTTTAAATTCATTTGCTGATTGATGAATTAACTAACCTCCTATTACCTACTATGTGTAAGCCATTAGACTTTAAATTCTCTTGTATGTGACAAAAAAAAAAACACAACCTAAATTCTCTTGAGGTAGCTCAATCTCTTAAACAAAAAACACCAGTGAATGTAAATAAACTAAGATGAGTTAGAAACCTACTGTACACACATTTACAGTTGGGCAGACTGCAAACTTCAGGAACAAAACATTTACCTGTTTTGCCAAATTTTCTGGTTACAGAATGCCTTCTTGTATGGACACAAACACCATGGTACATCCCTACTTGAGTGTAAACAAACAGGAATAAGCATTAACTGAACAGCAGAATATCAACTACTAGGTATCAGCCTCCCCTCCTCTAACTTCCCTAATTGTTTCTCTTCTACTTATGACCTATAAAGTCTGCAGCTTCTATGAAGGTGGGGAAAAAAAAAAAAAAGAGCCATTAAAAGCACCTTCTGGTATTGTCAAATGCACCAAAATGTGCCCTTCATCTTTTCCTTATCCCTTTCTCACCTTTTGCAATTTCATCTGCAGAACAGAACAAAAGCAAGATAGTTTTTTCTTAACACCTCTATGTCCATCAATAAAAAACAGCTTCCGGACTCCACTTTTTGGCATTACATCAGGTTTTTTATGCCTTCAGTATAAGCATATGCGGAGCAAAGGCTTTAATACTTTCAAGTCTTCATACATTGGACAGTCTCGTACATTACATTATATAGCACCTTTCATTCATGAAGCTGCAACATGACTTTAATAAAGCCCATAACTGGCCTCTGCAATTATCTGTTCCAATTTTAAACCTTCACGGTCTGAGAATACACTATGGCAATCACATTCAATTCAGGAAGACCAGCAACAGATTATGCAAGTAACTTCCATCTAGTCCCTTATTTGCTCAGGTAGTTTGACATAAATGCTTTCTTCTGGAAAACTATTTTTTTATTACTGCTGTTATTCTTGATAAAGGTTAGTGAGGTGAAAGGAAAATGCAAAATAACTTTTATGTATTCCTGTTCAGGTGGCTTGTGTACTCATTACGTACTTTTAGAATATGACTCAGGGATAAACAAATAAGGAAAAGTGCAAATTAAAACTTAAACAGACAAGGACCATCTTGACATCAATGCTATCTCTACCAATGTGTTATTTTATACAAGGCCTCAAGACACCAGTAATAGCTGCCAAGCAGGACTACAATATAGTCACAACATATTGATTTTAACACAGAAAGTGGACAAATGCATAAAAATGAGCATTCTCTGAAGAGAAATTAGATTCCTTTGAAATGAATTAAAAAAAAAAGTGGGGGACAGGATTTGCCACTGTTATTGAAGACACTTTTCCTTAAAAATCAGGATAGCTGAGGATGGAAGGGACCTCTGGAGGTCGTCTGGCCCAACCCTCCTGCTCAAGCAGGGCCACCTACAGCAGGTTGCCCAGGATGTTCAGGTATTTGTTCCTGTTTCTTTAATGCCAGCAGTTTTTACATAACTGTATGTATTTTTCCCCCATTAGTGCCACAAGGCAAGATCCTGTACTATAGCTCTTAGATAAAAAATCTCCCAGGTTTGCATGGGATCCTGCAAAAAATGCCCGAGCCCAAACCCTCACCAATTTGTTTGTTCCAACAAATTCAGTGACTATTATAACAGTAAAACTGGAATAATGTTCTTAGTCAAATCAATACTTACTTTATATAGCCTCCTTCTCACCAAAACAAATGGTCAGCTTCTTCCATTGCCAGACTTCAGTCAACGGATCTCACTTGCGCCTATTTCCAATTGGCATAGCCAGTAAAATCACTGCCTAGGTAGGTATTCAAGCAATGAAATTCTGTGTTTGTAATTAAAACCTAAAACCAGGTAATGCTCAGTCTTGTCACTGAGCACTGAAGAAGTGAATTCATCTGAGAATTGTATTTGTTGTCTTTATCAGAAAATAATCTCTTCAATTACTCTAATGATTTTATCTGGCATGTGAAGATAGTTTGGTTTCCTTTAAAGGAACAGAAAAGAGAAAGGATTATAACACTAACAAATAAGCTCAGGTGATTCTAATTTGTACTTGGAATGACGTGGGTGTGGGGAGGGGGAAGAAGAGAGCTCTTTGTTTAGATGATACTGCTAAGTGCATAGGTATACTGAATCTTTCAGTTCATATATATTTCAGAATTGAACTTGAGTCTATCAAAATGTCTATCATATACTATTTGCAATGACAGAATACATATATTTCAGTATGAACACATTTTCAGTTAAGTAAATTTATGGTCTTCATTACCCAGTAAGGTGTCCCAAGAATTTTCTACCCTTCAGGTAACTCCAGTCATGAGATACCCCAAACTGAAATAACATCATTCTGCTGCAAACCTAAACACTATATCTAAAATCCAAACCTGCTACTGCATATATAGCAAAAAAAAGTTTCAGCAATATGCATTAGATTTTCAGAGAAATACATTCATACTCATTGAACTTTTCTCTGATTTCAGAACTTCCTCCATTTCATCTAAGATTTTACATGTATTTTTCACTTCCAATTGAGATTGGTTAGCTTTTGTTTAGTTAAGCTTGTTTAGCTTTTTTTCGATTCTAGGGGTGTTTTCCGTTTGTTTGTTTTTTAATGGTTGACAGCTTTACACTGCTTCTACAGGGGAAGTCCTATAATCCCTCCAACATCATGCTTATTTTCGTAAACATAGCTAGTAGTACATCAAAATTCACTATTGTGAAACAACACTTGGAACAGGATTTCTGGCATAGCATGATTATTGTTTTCCAACAGACAATGGCTAATCCAAAATAAACATGGTAATGCAGCCCAGTAAGTTACAAGTATTTTTCAATAAAAACACACATTTCCACATTACTTTTTTTTTTAAATATATATCAAAAGAGTAGTATAATTTCTATCACAAAAAAACCCAACCCTTCTTTAATTGAAGTGGTAATTCCTAACACCAACAAGTAATCCAAAATTTTCAAAATTCAAGTTGCCATTTTTCCTTATTATAATACGTATACAGTACGTATGTAAAAATCTGGGAAATAATGGAAACAATTTCAGTGATAAACCAGGAATGTAACCTCTTTCTGGCAACATCTCTCTCAGAGCAGAGAAAGTATACTGCTTACAACAGATAACTCCTTCAGATACTGAGGGTCCAATTCTTCTCTCTCAATTATAATGATTTCAATGAGTATTTATGATATTAACTAATTGCATAGTATCGTATGGAAAATTACAGTTATTTAAGGGCATCATAATAACTCTAAACACTAGTTACATGTCAGCAGGCTAATCCAACACTTCTATGCAGCACAGCAATTCTATACACCCATATAAAATATTATTCCAGAATTATTAATTAAAAAAAAAAAAATCTGTTTTAAACACATTCTTAAACTATGTTTGAAAACAAAAGTGCTACCCTCAAAGAAGTGGTTTTACTTATTGATTCAGATATCTTTCACATTAACAGGGGCAAAGATGGGTTGAAATTTCTCTCAATGAGCAACCAATAATAGTTTAAGTACACTGACAGATAAATTCTCTAGAAAACTGTTTAATTTTATTTCATATTTGGAATTCTCTAATCAACATTCCACTGAATGAAGCTAAATGATACAGATGGAATACATTACATTCAAAACAAATGACATTCCAATAGCTGAAGGAATGCTAGGAACTGGAAAAGAATTAGGATAACCAGTTTCAACCTGCTTTGCATGTTCGAGTCATTTATAAACAAGATCTGCTTCTTTCATACTGATGATCGTGGAAGTTCACTTTGCTCAATCTGCATTTTCTACTTATATTTAGAAAGAAGGAAATATTTTTCATTCCCACAGTCCTTTTAATGTGCTAATTATAAATATAAAAATTCAGACTAATAAATAGGCAAAGTACAGATATTAATATCAAATAATAAAGATACAGATATGTGAATTTAATCTTTTTCATAAAAAATCATTATTGAAAATATTCCTTAGTATAGCACATGCTGTACTATGTGCTGTGTAAAAGATGGATTTAGATGAAATCCCAAAACTGGTTATAGATATAATTTTTAAATGTAATAGATTATCATAAAAGTCAAGTTACTAAAAAGACATAAACATTTTTCTACGTTAAACACAAATTTAAAGAATATACTATTCAGTAATTCAGCTGATCTGAACCTGCTGAGATCATGCTCACAGGTTAAAGTGTCATTTAATTATCTAAATCTTATATCTGCATTTTGATTCGGCTCCCCACAGAAGCATAGAAGGGAATAGCGAAACCTGTTTTGTACATTTTAAGATCATATTATTACAACTGATGTTCTACAGCAACACAACATAAAAAAAGGTATTAATGAACATAATTTTCCAATTTCATATGTCAGCACTAGCTGGAGTGAGAATGTGTAACTCATCTCCAAGATTTATTCTGAAACTCCTGTCAAAGCTAAGTCTAAAGTGAACGCAACTTTTATTTGCTTTGACATATGCTTGATACACAAAATTGCATTTCAGGATATTAAATTCAAAAAGCATATTTCTGTCACTGAAAGCATGTCTTCCAATGGGACTTGGCTTTTTGCTGAGAAAGTACCTAAAAAAAAAAAATTACTATGGTTCTATGAATTCCATGCAAGTCTTCTGCTGATTCCATCCCAAATCTTTTAATTTGGGAAAACAAAACAAAAAGTTCAGCATACCTGTGAATACACAGCTCACTTAAGAAAAATAAAAACACAGAGCAGAATCTTTAAGGGAGCAGAATATATTTCTTACATTTTAAGCTTTGGTGAGTAACAGGATCCAAAAGAAAAACTGTGACATCCAGACCATAAAAAGTTCTGCAAAAAGGTTGCATAAAGCCCTGACATTTTAGAAATAAATACTCATTCTGAACTTATGGAAAGAACCTTATGGTATGCAAGTTATCTCAGGTATTAAAAATTTCTTAAGTATATTTGACTAGTTAAACTTATTTTCATTCATGTTTTTCTCAGCTACAACATGCAGTCTGGTGTAAGTCCGTGTGATGTTGTTATATTAACTAATTACACTAGCGAGAAAATGAAATTAAAAGGGTATGGGTTTTATTACTTTTTAGAATGAGAGTAAACAAGTACTTCTGTATTTGGACCTCGTACTAAGAGATGGAAAGTAAGGTCGTTTCTACAGCAGCATTTAAAGCAGAACAGGTAGAGAACTCCTCTGGCAGATGCTACTCCATCCCACCAATGTATAGAGAAACAAACGTAAAGAAACAGCAGCAAGACTTCCCTGTACCATGCCATCAGTGAAGAAACTGGAGCAAGTAGAGATTTCTTTACAACTTACTGTGACATAATGCCTTGAATTTCAGCAACATAAGAAACCTTATCATCTCTTTTCCATGCTCTTTAAAAAAAATTACAAAAATTAATTGTAACTCTGTAAAAGCTTACCTAGAGGGCACTCTGGAGCCCAGGATTTAAAGTAAAGCAGTAAGAAACACACAAATCACTCTTTTCAGTTTTAGGAATTAAGAGTTGCTAATACAGTTTCTCATTATACTGCTGTTCTGCCTAGTGTTCGCTACTGTAATACCATCTACCATATAGGCTCCCTCCTTTCCAGATCCTTCTCCAGTCATTGAATAACAACAACCACAATCTCTGCATTTAAGCCTCATCTGCTTCTTACAGACACTTCAGCCAAAATGTTTCTAATTCATGTTACTGCTCTCCACTACATTTCCAGTAAGATTTGGAAATGAAGTTAATTGACCATAACAACATCTTCATTCAGCAGTTCTCTCTTTACACTGGAACTTTAAGATGTGTGTTCTCTTATGCCTCTGTTACCTGTTGAAGGTTATTTGATCTCAATTTCTTTATCAACCAGACAGAATTTTAAAATTCACAGCTGGATTTTCTCCATCCAAAAGCCACACAGAACCTAAGCTAATATTTGACAGTGTCCCTGAGGCTGGAGGAAAGAAAAAAGTATTTCTCTTTTCCCTGAGATTATATCAACAAAAATATCACCAAATACAAGCTGCTGGTCAGTCTAGGGCGAGACATGGCAGAGTACTAACATTTAGGGAAGCTGCTTTCCTGTCGTCACAGAGAGTAAGAACAAGGACCTTTTCAAGCTATCAGAAATCTTGTAGGTAGTGGCTGATATCTCACAGTTAATATAGAGAAGCTTACATAACTAAGAACCATTTTTTCCTGACAATATAAGGATGAAAAAGAAAAATTCTTTTCCCCTTCCCTAAGAAGAGAAACTTTCTTATTAAACGGGATGGTCTTAAGAAGTACTTATTTTGCTTGTTCAATTTCTTGTATTCAGTCTAAGAAATTGAAAATCTGAACTCATAGAAATTGCTTCTGTTATTTGGTACCATTATGGATTTTGCCTTGTTAAATAAAAGCATTTAAGAACTGTGTGAGTCTGTATATGTATGGACATATACACAAAAACTGCAGAAGTGCTTTACCATATTGGACATTTGTCATTAGAAAGCAGAAACGGTGACTGTGGGAGAAATGGAAGTCATGTTATGTGACAGAAGAATTGGAGAGGTTGGTTAGTCACTTTAAAGCTTAATACTACAATTAGCATTAACTGAGTTTATTTAGATTTCAAATTAGTATACTAATAGACACTAATACTACAACTTCTGCTTGGTATGGAATCTCCTTCCTGACATATTATCAATGAACAGGAACTGCATAGATGTAACAGTGATACATATCTATTTCTTTCTCAGCCCCTCTCCTGACTCTTTCCGCTCAGTACATACATACCCAATTTAATATAATTAAAAATATATTAACACATAAAATCATCTCTGCAAAATTAAGACTCAATTGTGTACAATGGAGAAATGTTTCAAGTCCTAAAACTTGTATAGCTGCAACTAGCAACATCCAGGTGTTGAAGAATGGCATTGGAGTACTATTAGCATTGAAGGTACTTCAATCTGCATTTGCATCTAAGTGGGGCCCCGAAAGCTCATATGGTTTATTTAAGAAACCTACCACCTCCCAGGTGTAGTTTCTCTATGCCTTCCATTCTTTCTTTTTTTTCAGACAGTACAGATGGAGTTCGAACTTATGATGGCCGCCTCTGCTCTACTTCTTACATTTGAGGGGTTTTTTTTAAGACTTCAAAGAATAGCAATGGGAAAGAGAAGAATTTTAATAGTTTGGGTAGGTGGGGAATTGAAGTAATATCAAGATTGCCTATGAGAAGACAAATGACAGCATGAGTCCATCTTTAAACATCACATGAGCTAAAGAAAAAGTTTATAATAAAACATATTTTTTTTTAATTTCACCATTCTCATAATGTAAAATATGTTGTTTGATACATCTGTTCCATCTTGACTCCTGTAAAGTTTACTGATCACTGAGCGGTATAGAATTCAGCAGTACCTTTAGGGTTTACAATCACACTTGCCACAAGTGACAGTTGTCAGTGAGGATAAAAATGCACCGGTTAGAGACTCAAATTTTCTTTGTTGTAGAGTCAAAAATAACAGCACTGCCATTCAAGAGCAAGAACAAGTAAGTTATCTTTACTACAGCAAAATGAAGGGATTGGATAGTTGCAGGCAGAGATTAAAAATAAACACACATAAAAGAAACACACACACCAACCAAAAACAACCCACCCAAAAAACCCCACCAGCCACAGAAGATTTGGAGTACTTCTAACAATCAGTGATGTTTTAAGGAATGATATTAAAGCTAACTCAAACTAGCCCAGAAAGCGTAAAGGGGGTTTGAAAGACCTAGCAGAGTTTTTGAATGATGTGCCACAGAGAACTTAGAGCATGGAAAACTTCTAATTTTGCTTCTCACAAAAAAAGTTACAGCAGACTCCATTGTTGGCCAATTAACTTCAATAGTCACTTTTTTGATTGAATTAGATTTGCAAGGGATCTAGCTACCTAAAACCCAGCCAGGCATTATTGCATTTAAAGAACTGCATAAATAGATGCCTCCATTTATTGACCTTGTGTATCTTTAGATAATGTTTCTGCAAACTGTGTTCTCCCGCTGAATTTAAGGTGCAAAGCTATTACTAGAGTTTTAAATGAAGAGGCAAAATGAATTACTGCCTGGCAGAAACAAGAGTATATTGCCAATGGTCTCCTGCAAACTAGAAAACTAAAATTGATCATCAAAGCAATGACAAAGTCTCCAAGGATCACTAAAGCATGCTTGCATGAGATCATTTTCTCTTTCAAGCCATTATGTGAAACTGATAACTAACTTCTGAGCCTGAATTTCAGGTATCTTTCCATCAAGTTACAAAATTAAGTCATAAAAAATTCTTTCACGTGTAGACTTTGTCTCTAACCTTTGTCCATATTGCTAAGCTTATACATAAATACACAGAAATATATATATATATATATATAAAAAAAAAAATAATGAGACACTGTTAGCAGAGTCCGTAAGGGCATTATGGGTTTTCAGTTATTTATTTTCTTTGTATTCTCTTAATGTAATAGATATCCCATTTACTGCAGGTGAATTTCATAAGAATAAGCTGAAGTTTTGAAATAATGATTCAAGTTCTACATTATCAAATATTGGAGGCTGACAGCAAGCAAAGCTATTTCCACGTTTTGAAGGAACTACTGTTTCCTAGGAAGTAAACAGTCAGTGGCATCTATTAGGTAACTTTGGAAATCTTTTTGTAGTGAAACTAGTTGAAGGATTTAAAAATCATAGAATCTTTGGGTTGGAAGGGACATTTAAAGTTCATCTAGTCCAACCCCCTGCAGTGAGCAGGGGAATCAACTACATCAGGTTGCTCAGAGCCCCGTCCAACCTGACCTGCAAAGTTTCCAGCAATGGGGCACCCACAATCGCTCTGGGCAACCTGTGCCAGTGTTTCACCACCCTCATTGTGAAAATTTTCTTCCTTATTTAACATGTTTTTGACTAGTTATATGTATTTAACTCGAATTTATTTCACCAGGGAAAAAAAAATAACATTTTCTATAAAACGTTAGTTCTTCTGCTCTTTAAAGATCATACTCACCGCTAAGCTTAAACAAAATGGAGATATTGCAATAGCAGATCTATGCATTAGAAGAAATACCTATTGTAAGATCACATATGATGTAATAAAAACCCACATGCACACAACTTGATAATTTTTACTTTTTTACTGTTGTGAAATTTACACACGGTAGAAGACATGAACTGTAGTTGCCATTCCTTGCTGAAAGGTCATCTAACATGATGTGATGAATGTGTTTCCTGTATGAACCATAATTAATTTCTTTAATTTCACAAAGAATTCCAACAGTGAAAAAATACTTTTCGTCATGCCAATTTGCCTAGCATAATTCCTGCTTGGAGAAAGTAGCTTTTAAGAGAGAAACGAGACCCATTTTCCTTTCCATAGAATTTCACCTTGGGGAAGGTGAATGTGTATCACTTTCACTTCTACTTGCACACTTACCTGAAGGAAAAGAAGGATGTCCCAGTAAATGTTAACTGGATCTTAATCTTTCACTGAAATAGGTAATTTTTCATGCTGTCTTGGAATCATTTGAGAAATCCATAAAGAGAAAAAGATAATTTAAGAAGGATGGTATAGTTCAAAAGAAAGAAGATGTATAATGGAAGTTAAGCACAAAGAACTAGATTTATTAGTTGTTCCTCTTTACAATAAATAGATATGTAAAGTAAATGTGATTTTTCCATTAGCTTCTCTGGTAATGGACTTCTCTGGACTTGTATTGACCTAAGCTGATTTTAGTTTATTTTAACTGTGACAGCAGTCATCTAGTAGTCAGGTGACTTTTCCCTAAATTGATTTTAGCTTTAGTTGAACTTCTTAAAATCATAATGCCTGTGGTTAGCCAACAACTCATAACAAGTAGGGATTCTGCTAATGACCCTAGGGATAAAAAAGAAAATATTAAAAAAAAAAACCACACACAAAGAAAAAAGTAAAGAAGCAGCTAGTAAAAATAGTCCAAGTAGACTCAAGACCAAGGAAGACAACACCACCGCAGACATCATACTTCTGTTAGCAAAGACTTTGGGATATGACTAATCCTTTCCTTCACTGGAATTGAACATTTTGAAAGTGTATTATTACTGCAGTTTTTGACACAAATCAGTGGTATGCTATATGATGGTAAGAAAATACCTGGAATTAAAATTAAAAAAAAAACCACCACCACCACACACAACCACACACCACCAAAAAAACCCACCCAACCTACAAGAATAAGATACCAAAGGCCTCAGAAATACACTTATTCTCAAAGTTTTTGTCAGTTGTCCCATTTTAAAACAAGGTTTATTTAACCCTGGGGATTTTGGTACATTCCAGGCAGAGACATAATCATAAAACGCATTGCTTCCCCCCCACCTCCTCACTTCGTATTTTACACCTGCAAGGATTAAATACATCTAGTGCTCAGTCAAAAGAATCTGCATCACCAAATGGTATTAAGTTCTCATATAACAGAAATCCTTTTCTTTTGAGGTAATGGACGTTTTTTTCTGAGGTAATGTAATTATTCACACTGATATGATGCTTAACAGTTGAGCAAAATGAGCCTACCAAAACAACTGGAATGGCACTAGACTGACTGAGAACTGGGACCGCTTGCTCCCTGGTGACCAGGATAACCATACTCCCAACACAAATGGCAGGGCTAAGCCAGTCTGGTTTATTCAAGAAGAATGCCAAAGAAACAGGCACAAGAGAAGAACTACATGTTCCCCATGTAACTGTTCAACATTGTAATGCATGGGGCTCAGGAGCCGATAAGAACGAAGGATGAAGGCTCGAGCCTTCATCATAGCAGGGAAATGGGACATGAAAATTTTCAGAGCTGCTCAAATTTCTTTGCCTTCTATACAGTCAATCCTCATATTTTTCACATATGGCTAACTATTTTCTGTGCTGAAAAGGCACAGATTTGCTGAATACCAAAACATCTTTCATGTATATTCCCGCAAATCTATCCAGAGATATAAAAATCTACCATACTTCATCCTCTTAGACCTGTCCTATTTTTCCACTATTGTGACTGACAGAAGGTTAAAAACTTTTGAGTAAATTAAAGAAAGATCTTCTTAGATTATTGAACTGACTACTGCTCATTTCCAAGCTAGAGATGGATATATCAGTATTTTTAATCCCCAAATGGATCATGCACACAGACTGCAAGTTTAATGACTTCCTGCTATTTGTAAAGATAAGATTTCTTCTTTTTCTTCCTCTGTACGCAGTGAAAACTTACAGAACTCTGCAATTTAGCTTTTTCCCCCAAGTGGAACAAGAGTATAACTACCTTAATATGATCACAGATGTATGAAGTAGCATATGCTTTATTTACTGGCTATAGGTGTGATCATATGATTGTTCACATCAAGTATTACAAAAAAGAGGCCCCCCTGAGCATTACAATATGTACACACCAGAATTGTCAGATGATTTCAGTACCACACTTTTACATTAACTCATTCTTGTTGGAATCAATTAAAGGATCCAAAGACAAATTATTTTGTTTCCAAAACCTTCAAATCACTACAATGTAGAACTCTATTGTTGTATATACCTTGCAACCCACCCAGCTGGGCACAGTATGAATTCTGACTTCTGTAGTTATTGACAAGGTAGTGATATTTAGTGCTTTGCAGGGTGGGAGGGAAAGGGAGAAGAGTTTGTTACTGTACTTATATTTTTCAGAAGTTGCACTAGAACCAACCTATGAACCAGTCAACTACCGTAGAATTAGAAATAATTAAACCTCAACAGGGATGCAGTGACATCCTATAACTCTTAAACCATATGCTACATCACTCTATGATATTTTCCACAAAATTTGATTATACAGTTCTTTTTGGAGGTAGCAGTAAGTGCCTAGGTAAAGGTACATCACCTTGTAAACACTCAGCTGTTTAGATTTTCTAAATTTCTTCAATATTAAAATGAATGGTGATATGAAGAAATCAAATTCCATGCCACAGCACAAGAATTTTTATTAAAGGTCATTCTAAAATAGACATCTGCAAAAAGTATCCATAAGTTCACAGCCTACTTGTAACATTGAAGTCAACTATTTTAGGGCTTAGAAGTCAGTTCATAGAATAACCTCCATTACCATCTCAGTGGAATGCATATTCCCTGTACAGGAGAAGCAAGAACATGACTTCAAGGAATACAGCTATTTGGTTGTATTTCTCTTGTTCTTCACCTAAAAATTGCTTGCTTTCAGAAACCTGCCCCTTTTTCACAGATTAGTTCAGGTTAAAATTGCAGGGGGGGGGGGGGGGGGGTGTACTTTGGGGAAGAAACCAAACAAACACAGGATTAAAAGACTTTGCAAAAGTATCTCTCAATTTCACCCTAAGCACTAACAAAATCGCTAAGAAAAGAGCACAGAATTCAGTGCAAGTTATAAGTAATTGGATGCAAGAGTCAAAAGAGAAAGAAGTGGCCAAAAATATTAAATTACACAGCCATTGAAGTATTACATAATGAGATACCCAAGCCAATTCCAGAAGGGTTTTATTTTTCTTTCCACTTTTCAGAAGAACTTCACAAGCTCCAAATAGGCACTATTTGAAAGAATTGCTTATCTATGGTAGAGATATGATTTTAAATACTATGTTTTATTCTATTATTTCACATATCCTTACAACACTGATAGAATGTATTACCAGCCAATTTTTAAGAAGCAGTTATACGTACTTAATAATAACTATGTATTTGCTATAATTTTTGCTCAAGTATTAACCTAGTAATTGTTTGGTTTACTTTGACAAAGTTTTCAAATATCTCAAGTCCATTACGGTCTACTTTGACAACTGTCCCTTCAAAGTCTCCTTGTTTTTCTTTTCTCAACACAGCAAACAGCAAAATTCAATCAAAAAAGTCTTGGTATCTTCCACCATTGTGAATACACACACCCCCCCCTCAAAAACCACACCCCATAACACAACAAAAACACCTGGACAGCAATCAAAACCACACAACACTGATTCTGCTACAGTAAAAACTAACCACCGAGACACAAATGTGACTCAAGATATGGACCTGCACAGAGAAAATAAGGCCTTCATAGGCTTCTTATAAGAGAAGGTATACAGAAAGTGAAAGAGAGAAATAAGCTTCAGAGAGCTGCTATTTTCCTTCACCCCATCCATGTAAAGAGGAACAAGTAGGCCACAGGAGATGCCATCTTGCTTTCCCAGAAGAACACCACAAAGCATCAGACCTGTAAGTGGTATAGTTTTCTGAGAGAAAATGGGCAACCGGAGATCTGGTGGTCTGAACTTCTGAAGCAGTATGAATAGATCATAGTACCTGACTTGGGCCCTAAATATTTAGCTAAAGAGTTCTGTCATGCAAATCAAACCTTTCTTGACAAATCTTCCATACTTTTTATTTTATCACTCTTGTAAGATTAAAAAAGCTAAAAGTAGTGATAATTTTTTTTATAATAAACATATTTGCAATCGATAAAGCAGGAAATTCTTCATTGCTTGAATTTCACTTTCATTAATAAGGATAGCTTTATCACATTATTTACCCTATAGCTGATACTACTTAATCGAATCAGGTAGAGCTGGTCAGTTCAACACCTGCAGGCTGAAATATATTACTATATAAACCAAGAAAGAAAGCAGATAATTAGCATTTTTAAAATATGAATTTCCTTTTTATAGCTCTTAATATATTTCAGAATTTATCAATAAATTGCTAGTTATCATTTATCAGCCTAGAAACTACTTGATGTATCAAATAAAAATGGAAATCTTCTTCCTCACAAAAGCTTAATGTACAGAGAAGAGGGACACTAGTAGAACCTCTGCCCCAGCCAGTTCTATTAGAAGAATGCAGCCTGACAAATCAGCATAGTAGTCCCATATTTATGGCTTGTAAGAGGGATTGGTGGTTCTGCTATGTAAATATTATTTGCTTGGTTGGGATTCTTTGCTTTTCCCCTTTCTTCCCTGAATTCATATTATATGCACCTCACCCTGCAGAAAAATAAGATGAGCACCACCAAACATTTTAAGTCTCACTGCACGTAAGTGATGCTTTCAGTGAGTAATTAACAATCTTGTGTCCCTTGCTCTTTCTCCTTAGTGCTTATAGACCACCACCTTCAGCATAGGTGAATTCTTTAGTTCTCACCCAGAACAATGATTTAAGCAGTATTTAATCTATACACAAAAAACCCAAACTACAAAACAAAACCTCCTACACACACATCAAATAAAGGTCTGAGAACAGAGCATGTGGACTTTTCCACAAAGATACAAGCTTCCTTTTAGATTGCTGCCAGCCTATTCTTCTTCGCTTTTTTTTTTTCCACTTTGAAAAACACTTTTTAGTTTTCCCATATGAGGTTCTCAAGCTGTAAGTTCTGTACAATTGTGTTTAAACCAATGAAGAACTCACCACAAGCCAGTATACATTGTAAATAGCTGTATCATAGTAATTACACTGCATAAAGACTGTTCAATGAAGTAATGTATACTACCATCTAAACTCAATAAAAAGGCTGACTTTTCAAAAGGAAATAAAGCCTATTTTTGAAATAAATAAAAATAAAAAAATATTGATTGTATTTAATTTAATGTTTATCACTGTAACAGATGAGAAATAATACTACATATAAACAAATAAATTTAAAAGCTTTTCAATCAGCAAAACATTATTTGCTATAATTTCTCAGCTGCTAATTAGCTCTGATCAAAAATGTTTTGACACTATGACTTTTGGGGGGGGGTCGGGGACAGGGAGGAGGATGGCAAGAAATCAACAAAGTAAATATTTTGTGACCATTGTAGTTTCAGGCTATTGTAACTGTGTTTGGTATTTTTTTGGGGAAAAAAAAAACATCCCTAAGTATTTTCACAGGAAAAACTATAACCATTGCCTTAAAAATCTCTCCCAATGTTAAAGGGACCTTTCATACAAGGATTAAGCTCATCAAAGCACTTTACACTATCCAGGATGCTGTAGCTTCCTTTGGTCACAGGAATTTCTGTAAATACAGCATAATCTCTAGTTTCCTTTCCAATTGAACCCTCAGGATCACTCTGGAGTACCATTGTTACCAGTGTAACATTTAAGAAATTACTGTATTTGTAAGACAAAATAACCACTCAGGTGTGGATAACCAAATAATTACATTTTATCTGTAAAAATCTTAATCATACATAGTACTGTTCTTTAATAATATGTAATTGCTTGTATAACTTCAAATGTAAACCTTGTCCTGACAAGTATGATACGAAGTCTTGTAGGTATGTTCTTCAAAACATATTTTGATACAATAGGTTGATACTGTGCTTATTGTTATGAGAATGTTTCCTTTCTTCACTGAGAAAAACTGGCAATTCAGCAAAGAGTATTTTTTTGCAACAGACTACAAAAATATGCTTGCAGAAAACACATTTATGCAAACTTTGCACAACCTAATCCATATTTTATAACTACAGGAATAAGCAGAATATATATGTGAAATACTTTTGAGTGTTGACTTCACCCGTGAAAATACCTGCATTGTTCTTTTTAAGTGAAGTAATGCAGGCATTAATACAGTTATGCTAACGGAGCTTTTGGCAACTGACTTGCATTTTGAAGGCACTTATGCGTAGGATACTTATCAGTTAAGGATCCATACAGTGCTTACAGCAAATTACATACAAGACACCACAGTTCAGCTTTAAAATATTTCATGCATATCTATAGGGTTTTTTAAGAGATAAATGACTCCTCTGATTTAACTAGCTTTGATGTTATGTTTCTGTGAAGAGGGAGGAGAAAAAAAAAAGTGCTCCAGTTCTACTTGTTAGTCTGTTGCTAGCTATGACATACTGCCACCAGGTGGAGATAATTTCAGAAGCTACCTATTTATGTACAAAGACAGTGGGACAAATTTCATAATCTAAAATTTTTATTGTAAATTAAATAATCAATGAGAATGGAAGCTGAATTAAACTACTTACCTCTGGCATATACTCTGTACCTACTGCCAGTATCAACATATATAGAGGTCAAAACTTGATAAAAAATATTCTGAAAATCTTCTCAGATTTGATCTTAAAAATTCAGAATATACAGAAATTCATTATAAAGGTTCAGCAGCAGTAACCAAACCAACCAGTTCAAATGCAATCCTGCAATGTTATACTATTTTGCCTGAAGGAGGGTGTGTGTATGTGAATGACCACTTAATAGAAACCAAAGACAAAGTAATTTGAAGCAACCTGGTCAGGAGTCTGGATAAACAGAACTGCAGCTTCTCTAACATATACAACAGAAACCAGACAAGTGTATATTTTAAGTGATAGTAGTAAAAAAAACTGATTTTCTCTCTTCAGAGACAGATTACAGTGTCACATAGGAACAGTACATTGTTTTCCTCAAGGTCTGTCATGCCACTTGTACTGCGTAGCTTCATAGTGCAGTATATACTTTGAGGGGAATATAAACAGCTATAGAAGACAAACATAAGCAATACAACATCTGAATGACAGAGTAGAGTCACCCCACCCTTTTCTTGATCTACACTAGCAATGCAATCCACTCATGTGCACCTCCACGCTTCAGATAACAGGAAGGAAGAGCAAGCATTTCTTCCATCATTAAGTCTGCTAGATGTAGGTAACGAAGACAAGGAGGAAAAGGCAAAGAAGGCTGAGAAACAGGAAGACACCATATCAGCATTTGGCCTCTAGAGATTTCCAGCCAAAGCCACTGCAGTATCTAGAACACATCATCTTTGTAAACATTCCCCTTTTCCAAGGGCAGACACCATTAGAAAAGATTTGCTATCAGGAGGATTAGAAGGAGGTTGGTGGAGTTCACAATTAGGTCCATGAGAAAACAAAAATTAAAAGCATCAAACCTCCAAATTACAAAACTACAAATTACATAGCAAAGCGAAGATGGAGACAGTTCCTCATATGGAAAATATTTGTTAATTTTACATGTCTGGCTGTAGACTTACTTAATTTTTTCGGATACGTAGTATCACACAAAAACTAAAACTGGGCATCAGTCTTTTTATACTTAGGATATCATTCTCTATTTTTCGTAACACTTCTGTTTTGGTTTAGTCTTTCAGAACTTGAAAAAATATAATAATGTCATCTTCGTATGTAATTGCTCGAAGGCACATGCTTTATATTCTTCCTTTAAATCTTTCTGTAGTATGTATTTCAGTGTTCTTTTTGCTTTAATTTGTAATGCAGAATTCCCTATCTGGGCAGAGAGCAGAATAGATAATATATTGATATCATGAGAGATATGAAGACTTTTTAATTATATTTGTTTACCTTTTTAAAAATCATAGAATTATCACACTGCAAGCAGAGAATAAACACAAAATGAATCAACTTAAAACATTTGCACTGTATTCCTTAGACTCAAGTTTTAATGTGTCATAAAATGAAGAATAAACTATCAAAGTGATTATGTGTTTCAGAGGTGTTTTTAAAAGCAACATATTATTTCTAAATTATAAGTCTCTCGCTGAAATAAACTTAGCCTAGCATGTTTAGAGAATACAGGTGGAAATCCTGTGGTTAGCTTTTTGCAAAAAGCTAAAGATTCAGGCCTAATAAGGAATCATTGACAGGATGCATCAACTAAGGACATATTAAATTGGAGTTATGATGCTATGTAATGACTTAATGCGAGCCTGGAAAAGCATTTGAACATGAACCAGAACTAGGTATCAGATGTTTCCAGAAACTTGAGAACACCCAGTCTGTATTAAAAACTAGAATAATAGGTATACAAGGTTGCAAAGTGAAGAGTAAGTTACATGGAAGCAGTAACAAATTATCATCTTCTAAACTTCGCAAAAGCTCATCTACCTCACAAACCGTCATCCATGTTTTCTTATGGTATACTGGGGTCCAAGGTTAATGCTCCAGTAAAAAGGCATTCAAGCAGCCACTAAGTGGTGAGCAGGATTGACCACAACTGGGGAAAAAAGACAGGAAAGTGTTGTCTGCCACAAACTATAACTACAAATAAAGTATGTACTTTGGCATAGACATGGATATTTTTATATACCTTCAAAACGAATTAATACTAGTAGTTGCATCATTTTCTTTCTTCCATTGATTAGTGATATAAATCAGGTGTATCTGATTAGAAAAAAATGTGACCCATATTGTATGATTTATTTTTTCTGTTAACTATTCAAATTTAAGTGACAGAGAAATGCAATTTTAAATTAAAGCCTAAGCATCTTTGATTTGCATTAGTGAAGTACCTATAAATGAAAGAAGGAAATGTTCGTTAAGTTACAAGATTTGGGCAGTATGTCCTGCCAAGGATACTGCTGTTTCATAAGAGACAGTATGAGACATTCCAGACTAACATCTCTATTTATCCTTTCTTTTTTAGAAGTGTATGGAACTCTACTTTGACATGTTGAAGGTAAGTTGCTTGCTGGCACTATGACTCTCTTTTTTTCTTAGGCAAAGTTGCTTCCCTAGCATTAATTGAAACCATAAATAGAGCACATTTAGGAGAGTATTTGCCTATCTTCTGGGGTTCCAGCCTTCTGTGCTGCCTGGGAAGGCCAGAAAAAACAGCTAAATTGAAGAGATTAATGACATTACCATAGGGAGAATGCAGAAATTTGTCTAGCACTTCTTATGTCAAATGTGGAAGTCTGAGTTCTGGCAATTGTGTCCTGCCCTCCCAATACAAATTGTTAGAATCCAGTCAGTTATGCATACCACTAATATGAAACTGTAGACTACTTACCACAATGAGCAAACATGCACAACTAAGTACCTGCTGCAAAGTTCTGACAGTCCAGGAAATTATCTTCTTGAGTGCCTCTATCTAGACTTCGAGTCCTCTATGATATATGCCCATCTATGGTGTCTTTTTAAACAATGCATTTCTATTATACTCTATTATACTCATAATTCCTGTAAACTGGAGGGTTTCTATTCTGATGTCCTTTATGAAAACATTATAAAAATATGTTAAAGAAAGAATTGCTTATTTTTCAGATTCTTCCACCCGTAATAATTTGCCAGATTCAAGTTATAATATATTTCAAAATTGTCTGACTAAAGGAATCAGCATTTCTGAATATTTTTCTTTGCAGACAGTACAGTGATTCTCCAGCACCTTATCATTAGTTGTTTAAAAACATACACAAAAGTCACAAGTAAAATTCTTGCTCTTCAAGATGAATCACTTCCTCAGATCATCTCTGCAGAGAATACAAATACTGATCATTTGATTTCATGCTTTCAGTGACATCTTGGTGAAGCTTACTTGGCTAGGACTTCTCTAAATACCAGATTCTTCTTTAACCATCCCCAGAACAGTTTTTGTCAGTTCCACAGAAAATTCATGCTTTTGTGTTTCTAATGGTCATAATTTCTATTATTTCCATTGTTTAATAACCACTACTCATTTTGTGAAGACACAGCATTTAGAAAGCATTTCTTCTACTGTATAACAGTAGACTCCACAGGCATACCTTCAAGGTACTAGTAAAATGCTACTTATTTTTAATCTCAGATTTTGAAATTAATTAATCACTGCTAATTCATAATGAGAACATGACATGAGTGAAAGCAGAGTTAATTCTCCCAGGGAGTGGTGTCACCAGCACAGTTTTGGTTTTTTTTTTATAATGGGATGGCCTACAGGGCACCTGGCTTCCTAGCATCAGATGGGATTAACCTTTCTCAAAGGGGGAAGAGGGTCTTTTCTCACAAGCTAGCGGGGTTTATTGACAGGGCTTTAAATTAGACTTGAAGAGGGAGGGGGATAATATGAGGCTTGCCCATGACAAGCTGTGGAATGACACAGCACAGTTAGATGGACAGGGTGCTAGTGAGGCCCCTCAGCCTGTTGCACCAGCTAAAGACCTCAAAGGAATTAAGGGGTGTTCCTCCAAGAGGGAAACATGGCCAACAGCCCAGCTGAAGTGCCACTATACCAATACATGCAGCATGGGCAACAAACAGGAGAAGCTGGAATCCACTATGGTGCTAGAAAGCTATGACCTGGTTGCCATTACTAAAATTTGGTGTGACAAATCCCACGACCGGAATGCAGCTACAGGCTATTCAGAAGGGACAGGCGAGGAAGGAAGGGCAGATGGGTTGCCCTCTGCATCAAGAAATGGATATATCAATTGAACAGCTCGCTCTGAAGAATAGTCACGAGCAGGTCAAAAGCTTATGGGTAAGAATAGGGGACAGAGACAACAAAGGGAACCTTGTGGTTGGTGTGTACTACAGGCTGCCCAACCAAGGGGAGTCTATTGATGAAGCCTTACTACCCCAGCTACAGGAGGCATTGCGCTCACAGGCTCTCATCCTGCTGGGGGCCTTCAAACACCCCAACATCTGCTGGAAAAGTAGCACAGCAAGCTGTAGGCAGTCCAGGAGACTCCTGGAGTGCATGGAGGAGAACGTCCTATGCCAGGTAATAGACAGCCCTACCAGAGGGGATGTAATACTGGACCTGTTGGTCACCAATGCAAATGAGCTAATTGGTAACATCAAGATTGCAGGCAGCCTAGGCTGCAGTGATCATGCACCGGTAGAGCTGGCAGTCCTAAGAGATATGGGGCAAGCAAAGAGTAAACTCAGGACTCTGAATTTTAAGAAAGTAGGAGGATGAAGGCTGAGGTACTCAGCGACTCTCTTTGCCTCTCTCTTCACTGGCAGTCTCTCTTCTAACACCTCCTGAGGGGATGGACTGCAAGGCAGGGATTGGAGGAGCAAAGTCCCTCCCTCTGTAAGAGAAGATCAGAGACCACCTGAAGCACCTGAACACGCACAAGTCTGTCGTATCTGATGAGATGCACCCCAGAGTCCTGATGGAATTGGCTGATGTAGCTGCCAAGCCACTCTCCATGAGAGTTGAAAAGTCATGGCAGTCAAGTCCTTGGTGACAGGAAAAAGGGAAACATCGCACCCATTTTTAAGAAAGGTAGCAAGGACCCTGGGAACTATCGACCTGGGATCAAGTGCACCCTCAGAACGTTTGCAGATGACACCAAGCTGAGTGGGGTGGTTGACACGCCTGAGGGACAGGATGCCATCCAGAGGGACCTGGACAAGCTCGAGGAATGGGCCTGTGTGAACCTCATGAGGTTCAACAAGGCCAAATGGAGGGACCTGCCCCTGGGTCAGGGCAACCCCCAGTATTAATTCAGGCTGGGGGATGAAGGGATTTGGAACAGCCCTGCCAAGAAGGACTTGGGGGTACTGGTGGCTGAAAAACTGGACAGGAGCTGGCAATGTGTGCTCGCAGCTCAGAAGGCCAACCGTATTCTGCACTGCATCCAAAGAAGCATGGCCAGCAGGTTGAGGGAGGTGATCCTGCCCCTCTACTCCACTCTGGTGAAAACCCATCTGGAGTCCTGCATCCAGCTCTGGAGCCCTCAGCACAGGAAAGACATGGACCTGTTGGAGCGGGTCTAGAGGAGGGCCACAAAGATCATCAGAGGACTGGAGCAGCTCTCCTATGAGGAAAGGCTGAGCGAGTTTAGGTTATGCAGCCTGGAAAAGAGAGGGCTCCAGGGAGACCTTATTTAAGTACTGAAGGGCTGCAAGGAGGCTTATAATGAGGATGGGGACAGAATTTTTAGCAGGGCCTACTGTAATAAGACAAGGGGTAATGGTACAAGAGGGTAGACTTTGACTAGATATAAGGAAGAATTTTTTTCAGAATGAGGGTGGTGAAACCCTGGCACAGGTTTCCCAGGGAGGTGGTAGATGCCCCATTTCTGGTAACATTCAAGGTCAGGTTGGATGGGGCTCTGAGCAATCTGATCCAGTCAAAGATGTCCCTGCTCATTGCAGGGAGGTTGGACTTGACGACCTTTAACGTTCCCTTCCAACCCAAACTATTCTATGGTTCTCATTACACGGTAAATCATTGCACAGATTTTACACATCTGAAAGTTCTAGAAACTATTTCCTGAACAAATATAGTATAGTTAGTACAGATTAAATCATTAACTCTTACATAATTAGTTAATTTCAATGTATTTTTTATTTACTAAATACAAACTTGAAGGAAAATTTTCAGGCTTTAATTCCAAAAATAACTCAATCAAGAATGAAGGAGAACAGCACTTTTTGGGTAAAAGATTCTAGTGCCCTTTTGTAGGCACAGCATTAAAACATCCACTTCAAATCCCTTTACCACCATCTTAAAAATCACTTAGATCACTTAGTTTTATACAGACATTATTTTAAAGATTGTTCCACATTTTCCTTGCTTATACGGATGGAAGTAATCTTTACGTTTTCAGACTAAAATTGTTTAGTCAGTTCAAACCCATTTGTTCCTGCACCAAGCATATACTTTAACTTAAATAAAGAATAGTTCTCCTTCCTTCCACTTACCACTGAAGTTTTTAGAGACTCCAAACATGTCCCCTCTCTACTTTAAAGTAAACAATCCCATTTTCTCTCATGCCCTGATGCCTTCTTTCTCATCTTGCAGGAACATTTATTCTTGAAAATGGATTACCAGACTTGTATACAATATTAAAAGTACAGATTTCATTGCAGTCTGGGATAATGGCATAGCTACATAAAATTATTTATATTTGAAAAGTATATGAGACACATATATTTAGACATATATATAGCCTTGCATACTATTTGTGTTAGAGTAGCAATCCTGTTCTGGCCAGACATCTTCTACCTTTTAAACACAGGTGCGGCATTTGCCACTGAATTTTCAGTTTCACTCAGTATCACGGGATGGAGATGACCTGCTCATTCATTTTGGCTTCCACGTGCAATGCAGAAATCTTCCTATCATTATCCCCACCATTCAGTTTCTCTTTGCCCTTTCTAATACCTCCCTCCCCTCCCTACAAAATCTTGGCATTGCAATAACTGATTTCAAATATCCAGGTTTCAAGAATGCATGGGATCCATTGGAACGTGTTCCACAGACACCAACACACTCAGGAAGAGTTAAAAAATTAGCAATAGGAAATGATGAAGGTGGTTGAGATTTCAGGAAGAACTGACCTGTAAGTGTATAACTTGAGTCAAAGATGATTTCTATATTAGAAATTACTAGATTTCTCAATTTATATATCTCAAATTGTTTTGTCTCCTAAGGCTCACAGATCTTCCACCAAAAGATATGGGGGACAGGGGAAGGAGGAGGAGACAAGCAGAGAAATACTCCGGTTTTCTACCATACACGCTGAGTAAGTTGAGGGTAGACAAACAAATCCTCCTCATGACTCACAACCACTATTCTACAGATATGGAGAATTATGCATTACAAATAAAATGTTCTGACTCACATACAGGGGAAATGACTGTCTGGAGTCCCTTCCTAAATGAAACATTTACTCCCGTGTAAGAAGGAAAATAGGTGAATGAGGGGAGGCAGCACAGAGCAGGAGGAGTAAGTGCTGAAGGACTGGGACTGTAGATTCACAATCTGTACATTGGGTGTAACTATTGCTTTCTGTACAGGCTGCACCACTGTCAATGACTTGAGAAGTAACATTTTATTGCACAAACCTATACAAAAAAGTCTGTGATTTCTAGCTATGCAAAGATCATTTTTATCCCCCTCCTTCACTTTCTTAAAATACATAACTTTTAAAATAGAAGTAAAGCAAATGATAGATTTTTCTACAAGTTTTCTTGCATTTAAAAATTCACCAGCGGTAGTTTGCTGTCAGTCACTAAAGTTCCTCTTCTAACTCAAAGCACACATTCAGTATGATTCTGATTTGTGTTTTCCAGAAGTGTGGGGGTTTTTTGTTGTTTATATAACAATACAAATTTTCTGCTCTTTTTAGATTTCATTGCATGGCTTCCTCTGTCTTTGCTCTGCCTAATAGGACATTCAAACCTTTCACTTACTGCAACTTGAAAATAACAGGACTCAAATGAGCTAGTCAACAAAAATAATTCTGCATCTCTGCAGAGTTCTAGCACCTGTCATCATTGTGAGAAAACTACTGAATATGCTCTCTTACAGAAGATATTGAATATGACACCTGTTACAACAGCCTCTTGTCTTCTTTTACTACCAGTATTTTCATGCTAAGCTCAACAAGACAGAATATACAAAACCACACCTTTTAAGAAAAAATTATAGAAAAAAAAAGTCTTACATATACTAAAATTTAGTTAAATTGCAGTTTAAATTGCAAAACTTCTCTGCTGGGATACTTGATCTAAAATTTAGGAAAAAGAAGTCTACATGAAGCTTAAAGAATTTATTAAATACAATGCGATTTTAAAATGTTTACAGCAAACCATTCACATTTCACTTGCAGAGGAAGATTTGCCAAAAATATAGGCAAAATATGAACATAAAATGGTTGTGACTGCTGCAAACAGTCTGTGAACAAAAAAAAAAAAGACATTAATAATTTGAAAATGTATGTTTCTGAGGAAGATCCCTCTAAACTGTGATTTTGCACTTTGCTCTAGGTGATAATTTTCATACTCTCAGGTTCTCTGAATAAGTTAAGGCATTTTTCTTTCTTGTGATATTCTTTTTCTAACCAGTATCTCAGATATTATTCTAATAATTCAAGGGAGATTTCTTGTAGGGTTGGGAGGGTGAGGGGTTGCTGTTTTGCTTTTCACATGAGTGAAAGAGGCTTAAATACTGAATTATATAATCCTTTATTGACAATGACCTGTAAGTAACCATAACTTCATCAGATAACTTCACTATCCAGAGATCTGGCATGTTTTAATTTGAAAAATGAGGTAAGTATTTTTGTCTATCTAAAAATCATTCCTAGAACTGATTTTTTTTTTCCTCTCAATAGTTTTAACAGCCTGAATATTTTAGATACAAAATGTACAGTACTTCCCTTTCATTAGAGCTGTTCCTGCCTTTTAACTAGCTGTTAACTAGTCAAGAAACAATGAACTCTATTTGTTACAGCTGACACATTCAGAAGTTAATCGCTGACATAGAGTTGGCAGCTATCCCAGTACAGGAAAAAAGAATGTATGGATTAAAGCTACTTTGCATTCTGGTCAGAAACACGCACCAGCAACATGACAACGAACTTTGCACTCAAAAAGATCCCTCTTTTAGAAGGCTGCATTAAAGACTGGAGATTAAATAAAATATCTCATTTACCAAAGTGACAGATTTGGTCTGTAAAATCATCAAGATAGAAAAAAAAATCATGGTACATATTACATGCAACAAATCATAACTTCTAATAAAATTGTAACTGTTCGTGTCAAGCAGCCTATTTAAAAACAAGGAAAAAAGCCCAAAACTATTTTCATTTAAGTAAAGGGTACTTTTTACTAAGATACCCACACCATTTTCAAGAAGTATTTAAATGATACATAAATTTACAAGCATTTACAGTTTTCATGTTTCCCAAAAAAAATTAACCGCATTGGAGAAAATGCTAATTAAGTCAAAAAATATGTATTAAAGATACAACTGAATAAAGAAATTAAAGTATTCTCAAAAAAAAAAAGTATCTCTCATATCTGTGACCAAGTTGCACTACCTTTCAGTGTGGAGTTACTCTGGTGATAAATGCTACTATATTAACCATAATTTAACATGTTTGGGTTAGTATCGGTTATACATTTCTTCATCTGAACAGTCCCTACCGGAAGGAAGAAAAATGTTGTTCTTTATAGCCCTGTGGGACACAGGAGAGGAGCAGTCCATCTCAGACAGTTAATGGACCTCTGCAGAGGTCACCTGTCTGTGCCTCTCATGCTATCACCATGGCTGCAGGCAGGGAAGTTTCCCAAAATGTTCTTTTCAGTACTTAAGAGAGAGTACACTGAACAAAATCCAAGCACTAGAAAAGTTAAAATAGAAGTTATGTTACCGGCTTCAAAGAACCTACTCTCTCTCTATATATATATGTATATGTATGGAAGGTGCATCATCATTTCTGCAAGTCAGCCGGGGAAGAAGTATGAATATTCGTAGATGCTCAGGAGGATGTGGTGGTTGATTTTATGAAATATGATTGGGTTTAAATATGTAATTTCAACAGCCCTTACATATAGGTTTAAAGCTTCTACTGAAATATTGAGTCAAGCTCTCTACATTGCCAACAGTTAAAACACAAAGAAATTCTGCCATACTAAAATATATCTAGTTATACAGGAGTTAGACGAGTTACCTGTACACAAGTACAGCTGCATTCTCTGTACCCGTCTTCTTTTTACACTACCCTTCTTGTTCTTCCACTATTCTTTTCCAAGTCTTTGAAACCTGACTTTAAATTATGCTGCTCTTTATACAGCTAATCCAATTTGCAGCAATAGATAACCTCTTATGTGTATAAACAATGCAGGGAACACACAAATCTTGCCCCTCTAATTACTCTGTTCTCTCATTTGTGCTAGGGGATCAGGGAATGTGTGTTCCAACCAGCATTTCAGAGCCCTCCCCATTTTTACTGTATGGATAAAAGAATCTACACAGGTTGTACCAGAATTTGGCACTCTGTAAAATGCTCGCTCAAAACACTTGCATAAGTAGCATTATTGCCTTTTTTTAATGCTAACAGATGATGGAACTCACATCGTTATTTTGCTATTTCTATATTTGAAACTAATACTACTAGTAATTGACTTAGCTTTTTTTTCTTTTACTAGTATTTCAATGTGTTTGAGGATCATAAAGACAACTATGTAACACCATCCCACTTTTATTTAAAAGGAAACAAAACTCAGGAAGACAAAAGTAGGTTTACCTTCATTCCAAAAATAGATACAAAAACTCAGCACTGCAGATACCCAGTCTGGCAATTTTAGTAAATGGAGTTTGCAAGAATGAAGAAAAAAGCTTGGTGGATTCTGAGCCTATCAACACTGACAGCATCTTTCTCACACAATTTCATCTAAAGTGTTACCCGTCCAACGTTCACAACCAGCCTTAAACACAGAAACAGCCTGTTTGGATATGGAAAGAAAACAACTTCATTATTCACTTTCATTCTTCAAAGAGATAAATGATGACAGCTATTATTTCAAAACTACAAAAAAAATTCAGATGCAGTGTCAGAATAGCGAGTGGGGAACTTAAAAAAACCACAATATTTAAATACAGATCTTAGGGAATCTGTAGGGTGTTTTTTGGTTTTGTGTTGGGGGTTTTGTTTGTTTCCCCACCCACTCTACTTTCCCACCAAAAAGCACATTTCTGTTTTGTTTCTTTGTCTTCCTAAAAAGAACCACCAAGCATCCCACTTGCTAATCTGCAGATTTAAATAAAGATTTCTGGGGATACGCCTTAGGATCCTAAAGGAATGCCAAATCATCACACCCACCAAATACTCTAGCCTCAGATAAAGCCCATTTAAGAGAGAGCTGCTGGAATCAGCATGCACAACCCTAAGGAACAACAGTGAAAACAGTTTACAATCACTGCATATTTTCATGTCTGTTTTGACTCTCTACCATAAAAATAAAAGTAGGGTGACTGTTAAAGCACTGGAATGAAATCATGACATCTGGTTCAATTCTGGATTCACAGTGGGCTTTCTGTCTGACCTTGATCAAGTCTCTTTATGTTTCACTTCACATCAGTAAAATAGGGAATTTCTGTGCAGTTAAGGAAAAAAAAAACCATCACACATCCACATGGGCATGACTTCTCATTTTCTAAAGAAATACTTCACTCTTACATCCTGGCTTTAATGCAAAAAAAGAGAAACAAATTTTAGCAAAACTAAAGCAGTAAAATGCAAGTACTTCTGTTTCACAGACTACTATGACAAAACAACATATTAAGTAAGGATTACTATCTAAGATGCAACATGAACATCACCCTTTTCTTTCTGGTGCCTGAATTAGTTGATTCAAAATATACATTGGGCCATATTAACAGGTAAAATTCCTGAGGCACAAATAAAGTTATTTGCATTAAGTCACAAAGCTTCACAATGGAAGAACCCAGGTTTCCTGCCTGCTAACAACATTATAACAAGAAAACTATAGTCTCTCATACTTCTTCATTAAATAATTATTCTCTGTTTAAATGGATATCTATTCTATTGTCTAGAAATGGCTGGTATTCAATCTATTGATCTATAAAACCAGATCTAATATCTGGTTTTATTTGTATGAAGAACAAAAATATTGGATTGAAGATAAATTAACGACTTTTACATTTAACACACTTATCAAGTATTACTGATTTAATAAAGCCGGAATTTCCTTTCTCGCTAGCAGCTCACATCCTCTCATTTATACCAGTTTGAATCTGGTACTGGACTGTGTTCCAAATGGATACTGTTTTACTCTTACTTCATGAATATAAACTGCATGGGCACTCTCAGAACAATGTGCCACATTAAGTGCCCCTAATAAAGTTAGAATAGAGGTCAGTGTGGCTTCCTAGAATTTACAGAATAACATCAAGTGTCAGAAAAGATGGTTCAACTTTTAGGCTACTTAAACACTAAGGACACTGAAGGACACTACTGAAGACTCAGGACACTGAATCAAATTTATTGCTCATCATCACCTTAACTCTGCTTAAGTCTGGAAGAATACACATATGTCAACATGGTCACAGCCTGTGGCAAATGAAACTCTTTACTTGGAGTCAGAAGTCCTCCTCCAGTTCGCCTGTTCCTGACAGGAGTGGGCACTCTGTGCCATAAGGACAATGCTGTGACATTTAGATTTACTGGTTTAGATTTTCTTTAACTTGAGGATCTTTGCACCATCCCACCTTTATCTTGCTGTGGGCATGTCAACACAATCTTTGGCAGGCAGATGCATGCTCTGAGTTGGCCAGATGCAACCTAATGGCAGTTTATGCATCTGTAATTACCACAACACTATGCTACTGTTAATAAGCTGTAACGACAGTTTGTTCAGGCACTGTCACAGGAATGGCAGTTTCAGGTTTTGATTTGGAACTAGTTTGTCTTCAGTTAACTGGGAGCACAAGTAAGAAAAGTTTGCATTTGCCTAGAAGACAACAGGTGGACATACTTGCTAATTTAATTCCCTGCTTTCCCAACGGTGAGGCTGGAGGTGTTGTGAGGATTAGTACATTTCATATTGAGAATTCCTCAGTATGTTATTGATGCTGGGTTGCATACGTGTTCCAAAGACAAGTATACAGAAATAATTCTGGACTTCATCAATAATATTGAACAGATAATTATGGAAAACACATTATTTAGTAGAGAACCTTACAGAAAAAAAGAAAGTGGTCTTCACTTCTGTGATCTGCAGAAATTATTTCTAAACTAAAAAAACCAGAAAGTCTCCATCTTCATTTAGCCTTCTCTAGCTTCTCCCTTCAGGCTAACAAAGACGCCATTTGTGTCAATTATGATAATAGGTGTTATGTGAATACCTACACATATGACATTGAATGGACAGATCATGCAGTTTTTAAAAGACATGTACTGTACTTTGATAACAAAAAAAGTTTTTTGTTTGTTGCTTGTAATTACCAATCACGTACTTCATTTTTCAGTTGAATCAGCCCTTTTTATTGCCAGGTTGTAAACTGACCATCTGCATTATCAAACGCAAGAGGTTAGAATCAAAAGTTTTACCACAGAAATATTTACCTCCCTAACATCATACCTCAAGAATTCAGTTTAGCTAATGCAGCTCCATTGCACAATACAAGTGAAGGAAATGTTGCTAGAGAAGTGAAATTCTGCCAAATGGATGTAGGGCAAAGCTCAGCATTAACTCCATGAATTTGAGAAGGTTAACTGTTTCCACTCTCATTTTATTTCTTGTAAGACAGCAAGGCCCCAAAAGTATTTTTATAATCGTAGAATCATAGAACAGTTTGGGTTGGAAAGGACCATCAAAGGTCATATAATAATGTAAAGGCTTAAAAAAATAAGTTCTTAACTACCTAAAGAATTGTTTAAGCCTTACACAAAGATATTTCATGAACAATTAAACTCAGACTGATAATACAAATGTTTGCTTTGTATAAAAGTGTTTACTGTGAAAAGTAGCTTTTGCTTCACTGTGCATTTTTTTTCCCCCCCTAACTGCTTGGAAAAGCTTATATTCTCATTTTTGCTGTTTTAGTAATTCTTTGTCATAGACATGTGCAGCTATTTTTAGGATTGAATTTCAGAAAGGCCTCAGGTAACAGAATTTTAAGATATTACTTTTTAAACTTATTTGATAACTCAAGAAAAATAAAATTGGAACACAGGTATATTTGCCAAATGGAAACGTGAACAGCGAGCTATTCTAGGTTTTTATGAATCTAATGAACACTTGTGAGAATCCTAGATTACCTCTTCCCAACATTTTAAAAACCTGACAATAGCCTGTTTGCAAGAGAAGTGATCAAGGTTTAAGAGTCAATAGTAAAAGAATAAAGAATAGAAATAGATATTAACAGAAAATGACACCACACAGCATATAATGATTTCTACAGACAAGATTCTTAATGTTCACTCTATCTCCAGGAAACAGTCCAGCTGACCTTTGTTCAGTCTTCAGTGTTCTTATGACAAAAAACACAACTCAGCGCTGAACACGAGAGGCCTGTCATGCAGAAGATACCTCTAAGTAAGGCTTATCTTCCAGCCTTAAAAATTAAATCTTTCAGAGCCATTATGTAAAAGTTTGTGTAATGCTTTAAAACACACCTAGACTATGAAAACACGATTTTGTTTTTTAACAGACCCCCCCAAAAAAACCCAACCAAATAAACACCAAAACCAACAACAACCAAGGAGAGAAGGGCCGCCTCTGAGGAAAACATGCACCTTCAACAAATATTAGGTCTTCCTTCCTTCCTGCTGCTTGATTTTCCTCTCTTCCCCCTCTCCCCATTACAACACTGTTTCTTCTGATCAAACGTGCACAAACTTACAAAAATCATTATGCCATTTTCATATGTAAAAATAGAACATCACTGCAGAAACTTATTGTTCTGTAGGTTGACAGACAGAGATGTTACTTCTTTAATACCTGCAGGTCACATGTAATAGATTCAGAGTGGTTATGAACAGAAAAAGGTTTTCTGCAGGGCTAAATTGCACTGACTTGGATGTAAACAGAGACTATCGAGAAACCTGTCAGGACTGTATAGTGGGCTTCATAGTCTGGAAAACAGTCATAAACACATTTAAGATGCATTAAAGCAATAGTAACATTCACTAATAATGATTTAAAAAAGAAATCAAGTCATATTTCTTTAGAATAGCTTTTATAATATTTACTTTATAATAAAGTCTCTTGATTTTTCAGTCCACTCAATGGCTACAGTTGTCTTTCCTCATTTAAAATGGGCACAGAAGAACAGATATCAGAAATCCATCTAACAGCAAAAGGACTTTTCTCTTGAAAAGGAATTTTTATTTGTTTTGTTAAGTTGTGGTTGTTTTTTAAGTGAGATCCTGAGTAGCAGAAAATGCAAAATACATGATTCATAGAAAAGTATATTTATTGTCATCAATATTTTTACAGGAAACAATAGTTTCCCCAGCAAGATCTGCTCTTATATATAGCAGATAGTGTTTTCATTCACATACTTACAATGGAAAAAAAAAAAAGAAAAAGAAAAAGAAAGAAGCTATCAGAATGTGGCATGTAAAGAGCTGCACAGAATGAAGCAGGTGATTCCTGATGTTTTAGAACACACCTAGGAATCTTTTGATTTATACTAGTGTTTGCAAATGATACAGAAAAAAATGAATATAAGATCAAAATTAATTTTAAAATTAGCAGCATGTAAGCAAATCACGCACTCAGAATTGAAACCCACTACCGTGATGTTAAACAAACATCTGTAAATTCTCTTCTAAGAATAGTAAAATCAGAATACATCTACTATGAGTTTAGGAGAATTGTATAGAAGACATCACCTATGAGAGATTTCTCAAACCCAGCAACACAAACTCTGTGAGTACACAGGCTGTATAATCCAAAAATATTCACAGAAATGTAATGCAAAGGTGCTGGGAAGGATTATTTAAACTAAGTGCTAGAAGCTGTTGAACCCAATGTGTGGAACTGCCATAAAGGGGCACAAATCCATTTAACATCTGATCACTCAGACAGTACGCTTACAGACCTACAGGCATGACCTGAATACTGAACGTCTAGGAACAATTTTGACCAGTGTCGCAAAGTCACAGACCAAAACAAACAAGCAAATCAAAACTCTCAAAACCACAAACAAAACCAAACGATGAATTTTTATACTGAATGGTAAACTCCCCAACACAGCTATGACTTGGGCTGCAACAACTAAAGTGACCACAATAATTAACTGCACAAAGGTCAACTTTCTCATATGTTCCCAGAGGGAGAAAATGAAATCAGTAGCTTACAATACGTCTTTGGTTTTATTATTTAAAAAAAAAAAAAAAACAACACCAGAGAAAAATATCCTTTTTGTCTCACATACTATCTTGAATAGAACATTGCACACCAGAGCATCCCTTTAGAACCTCTTTAGTACTCAGTTATTCTATGCTGTTGGATTAGCCCCACACTTTTTCAGCACTACTTTGTAAACATGTCCACTACTTAAATATGCATTAAGTCAGAGCTTGATTTTTCTGTTCTTCACTAAATCAAAATATCAAAATCCCCACATACTCACATGGGAGTTATATAACTCCTGAAAGCTTCAATGACACCCTGAAAGCTGCAATGAGTACAGTCCCCCAAAACAGTACTCTTGGCACACAAGTCTGCCAGCAACTTCAGTGGGAGTTCCATGGCTGCAGGGTGTGCACAGTTCTGCCAGCAGAACTCATCTCACATAACATGATTTTCTTAAAATAAACAGACTAGAGATAGATGTAGCACTCATACCATAGACAGTGTTCACTGGAAAAAGACAGCATTTGTTTTTTCATGAATCTTAAGTTAGGCTATCGTTAGTGTGTTGAGGCACAGAAAGCACAGGAGTACATGAAGTACTGCATTATTTATTACTGATGGCAATGCCCAGTTGGGTATAATTCATCTTGAATTTCAAAGCCCAGACAAGATTTACAAAATTAAAATTCAGGAACAAAAAGCAAACAGAAAGCAACAAAAGCAAACCTTCTATTATGAAATATGGATGCCTGATACAAAATCATCCAGGTGATTAGAAAAAACCCACAATGTTTTAATGTTGTGCAATTTTACCTTTGTAATTCTCCATTATTGTTACATATGCAAATAAATCATTTATGGATGCATTTTTCTCCACTTTCAAAGAGATGTAAAAAAGTGAGAAAAAATTTTCAGACATTAAAGGAGTGGAAAAAAGTTTTTGACCCCAAAGCATCTGATTTTTTGAACTTTTCCTAGAAACAAACGTAGAAAGCTTTTTTTTTTTTTTTTAAATATATGGGCAACATCTAGTGACACCAGCAGAATTTGCAACAGATACTAAAGAAACTCTGGCAATTCTTCCTGCATTAGGAAGTAATATCTGCTCTGTAACACCTACTATTGAATGAGAAACACTCAAATAATTATTTTTTCCAGAAATTATCATTCAGCAATTTGAAAATTATTTTTCCCCTATGTCTTGAGAACCTTTATATGAAGAATGTCTCAGAAGCACATAATTTGAAGGGATCTCCTGGGACATTCTGTGGACCCATTAAATGTAATCCTTTCATAAATTAATAAAGAACCACCTTAAGAATAACCATACATTTTCCCTCTCGCTCTTATAATGCTCCAGAGTCACTGCTTTTTTGGTCAGAAGTTAATTTTTATACTGAAGTTTTTTTGTAAACAGTTTATATCCATTTGCTCATATATCATGCTTTCCTTTCAAGTACCTCTGCACTCTATGTGTTCATCCCTGGGAGTTCTCTTCCCAGCAATCAAATCTTTCTCAGCACTCATTTTGCTACAGTAACTGCTTGAACACTTTTAGCCCCCACCCCCTTGTAAGGCAGAACCTGCAACACTGTTTACAGTGCAAAAGAGATAGTTATGAAAAAGGAGGTTGGTTTTTTCGTTGGTTTGTTGTGGGGGTGTTTTGGTGAGGTTTTTTGTTTGGCTGGTTTGGGGGGGTGGCTTTGGTTGGTTTTTTTTTGTTTTGGGTTCTGTTTTTTGTGGGTTTTGTTTGTTTGATTGGGGGGGCTGTTTTCTTTGGGGGGCGTTGGGGGTTTTGTTTGGGTTTTTTTGTTTGTTTTTGTTTTTTTTTTTTTACAATTGGCCTGATGCAGTTCAGCTTAAAATTCAAGTATTTCACATTACCATTTGTTAAATTAATGTAACCATTACCAAAAAGCTAGGAAAATAAATGAAATACTAAAAAAAAAGTAGGAAAGAAACACCAAACAAAACAAAAAAATTAATTAAGTCACTGGCAAGTCCATGAATATAACACATAGTTCTGAGTCCATCACACAAGAGATAGGTAGCTTCTCTATGGCACATACAATCATGAATGTCATGGAAGAGTTCAGCAAAGAATTAGTATTACTCCATTACTTACAACACAGCAACTAAGGGACTGAACATTTTTTTTTTTCAGGCTTCTTACAGCATTTTTCCCTTGTTTCAGTTGTTGACGCAATGTACCAAGTAGATCAAGGTATCGACAGGTTTAAGAACAAATTCATGTAACAAAGATATGCCAAGATTATTAAGGAAGATCACATAGGTAAAACCTGACATATCCCTGAATGTTGTAGGGAGCACTGACAGAAGTATTACCCTGTTGTTGTCCTGTACTTATTCTGTTTCTTTATGACTCTTGCCTTGAGTGCCTGTCAGATCAAGGTCACTGGAGTGCATTGATCTTTGTTCTGATCCAGTAAGCATGTTCGTTTACAAGTATGTTCAAGAACTTTAGAAATAAAGCCATATTATGTTACGCCTATTAACTGGTCCTCAGTACATTTAACACATCCCCCTTTTCTACCTTCTCCCCCAAATCCTTTAGTTTATTTTGCTTTGACTAATTAAAATAACATAATGCCATAATATTGACATAACAACATTGCAGTTCTGATTACATCTTTCCTGCTATAATAAAAAATGAATTTTCTTGTGTGATCAGTACAGAAAGCTATTCATAGTAAGAGACAAAATTACTTCTCCCTGCCTGTTTATGTCTATCCCCAACACATGCTGCAAGGATCTCCATACGCTGCTCTGTCTCTCTCTGTTAAAATACTTCATTATTTTAAGTATAGGCCTGACTTCATACAAGCTAAATTCAGCTGAGGTACAAAGGTCTACGAAGTTAATGGGTCTGAAATTGCTTGCAGCTTGACTGAATATGGTGCATTGTGTTTCAGTAGCAAGAAAATTGATGGCAATGATTTTGTTTTTAAGTTTAATTCATAGTATGCTCCAAATGGCACCACCCAGCCAAAATGATGAGGGTAGCAACTTCTTGTATAAATTCCATATATGAATTCCAAGTATTAATTTCGGCTTATAGCCAGTCAAACAATGGGTATTGTTTCTTAGGCTACAACTGAAATGTAAATAATCAATTTAATATTAGCTAACTGCAAAGGTCATTTGAAAACAGAATTTTCATTCACACCCTAATAAGTTATTCATATGTGACAGCTATATTATGTATTACTTTGAATAACTTCATAATTCAGCAAAATTCATCAACCTTTGTCTGCTGTTTAGCAATACTACTCAGATAATTAGAACACTAAATAAAAAACAGTGTAACCTTCTAAAGTCACAATAAAAATTTAGGTAGGAGGAAAATACAACTGGACAAACAGAAAAAAGCCACTTCTATTCCCCTCTCATTCATATTTTCTGGGAAAAGAGCCACTACATCTTGAACTAACATAAATAACACATGGATGTTTTATGCTTTTAATGGAAAGCTAGTTCTTGAAGGAACGTACATGGTACTTGGATAAGAGGAAATTTATTTCAGTAACAATAGGCAGGACCAATGAAGAAGATGACTAAATCCCCATAGGACTTCATGTTGCCTCCCAAGTTTATCTGGATGTTGTCTATTTACAAACCAGTCATTTCAGATAAAATTATACTTAGGTCATGGAAACTGGCAGCACATGACAGCCTTGGTTAGTAGATCTCCAGACTTACTGAAATTATTTGTTCAAACAGGTTTTTAGAAGACTTGATCTCTTCATTCTATTTGCAGTGCTCCTGTGTATTATATCAAAGAACAGATAAAAATCAAACAACTGCTTTATTTTCTAAAAGGAGCAGAAAACAGGTAAAACATTTCAGAAGGTGTTTGGTATGGTTTTGGTTTTTTTTAATGGTAGTAGTGTTCTTAAACAGGTAGAAACGGTGTAGTGGATTTTTAGGTGACACATTTCACTGTCCACCTCCTTCCCAAATTAACTTACTTGAAACAGTACAATAATTGCTTTTAAAGAACCGGTCATGGTTTTTTCTCATGCAAACACAAGTCAATGGAAATTCTCCTCTAACAAGAGTCACTAGAGTTCGGCCACAATGCTCAGTCATCTTTATATTCAATAACTACATTATAAATATCTCATTCTGCAGTAGATCTTACTTTATATTTGTAGTTCAAGCCACTAATCTCGTGTCATATCATAATGATCTAGGTTTTGATGCATGGATGCAAAGAGAGAAATTTTCCATTAATCAGAATTTCCTAAATCATAACAGCATAAATGAATAGTATTGTCCCATCTCATGCTACTTCAAAAGTGAAAGTTGTTTATCTCCTGCCATTTCAAAAGATGCTTTCACATAATCCACAGCTCCAAAACCCACTGATGCCAACTGACCCCTGCTCAGTGTGGCGTTCTGGATTAGTGCAACCAACCATTAGTTGCTTGGAGCAATTCAAATGCAGGTTATTCAAAGGCTGTAGGGGTCTTGCTAAGCAAGGTTTTCTAAAAAGTAGACTTGTGAATGCACATGTATTCTTTGTTTCCTTTCCACATAACTTTTAAGTAACTTTTAAATGGATTTCTTTTCCAATACAAAAAGATTTTAATATCATAAGCTGTCACTACAAATAGCTTTAGCCAGATAAATTACTCTCCCTGTTTATTTTCTTCTTATATTGCTCTAACTCTTTTATTCTTTTCTTTCAATAAATTAAGAGGTAGATTCTGAGCTCGTCTACAGCAGAGCAAATAATAAAATGTCTTCTCCAATTAATGATGTCATCAGTCAAATGATAACTAAAAAAAAAATTTTGCCATATAACAAAAATAAGAAGCTTGGTACCTTTATTTTTGCAGATACCCCATTCAGGATGTTATAGCATAACACAAGACATCTGAAGAGTATCTTGCTAATTTAAATTAACTCCTTTCATTTTCCTGATAACCTTTAAAAATATCCAAATCCATACAATCACAGTATGAAAAGAAACTGAGCTGCAAAAGCAATAAAAAGATTTTGTGAAAGAATGCAGAATTATGTTACTGAAGCTGGACACCCTCAGATTCTTAAAGTGACAGCAAGTAGAACTATGAATGCTCTATTTAATATTCAAAATTATTCTGTGTTTTAAATTAGTTACCAAAAACTGAATAACTTCAGTCAAGCACCTAAACTAGAAAGCAGTTAAATACACTAAGGCAGGGGAAAGGGGAGGAGACGGGACATAATTACTAGATCAGAATTGGGTCATGATTAATTAATTAGGTCAAAACAAAAAGTGATGATAAGATATTAGCTATCAGTAGTCCTGGATCTAGTCTATCATACTCCAGTAAACCTTCAGATTTTAATACATCAGGATATCCATAAGTTTCCTCTCACATCTCTCCCACTTCTGAATTTGAAGAGACATCAAAAATAAAATTCCAATGACCTGTGACATGTAAAACCTCGGGATACACTTCATCAAGTATACTGCCCTTATTTTATAAAACAAGCATGTGTGCTAAAAAGCAAACAAAACTAAAACCAAATAAAACATCTGGCATTAATTAGTTTGTATAATCTGTTTAGAATATGAATACCAGTTTTTATCCATATTCTTTATCTGGAGCAATCTGTGGTCTACTCTTCCAATAATGGATTTTCAACTCACAGCTACAAATTACAGTATAGTTAAAACATGTGTTTTCGAAAATGTCATATTAACTTGACTCAATTGTGCTGAAATCAAACAGAATATGCCAAGTGTAACTGGGGGATTACTGGAGTAAATTGGAAGAAAAATCAGTAAGTAAACATGAATCACTTGGGAAAGGTGCCTCAAAGAAAAGGTCAGTGAAAGGGCAAACAAATACTGTATTTGTTCTCAAAATATTTGTTAAAAAAGGTGGCCATGAAAAGTAAATTGTACAGAAATTGGTCATAACACTCCAATAACATTCTCATAGCTAAAAATAAACTAGTTACCTAAATAAATACATGAACTGTGCTGTAACAGAAAAAGACAAAGTCAAAATGATGCTGTTCAACCTCTTCGAAAAGACTTTAAAGCATCTCCATTGCGCTATCTTTCACACATTTCATGATTTAGAGCCACTGAAAACAATAAAAATATCTCTAATTCCATTTTGAATATGAGTGCATGAAACAAAACTCTACATATTTCTCAACCATTCATTGTTAAGTTAATCTTTTAGAACACCTTATCAGTCAAGGTTCATCTTCAGGCAGATATTTTGATTCTCATCTTCACTTGAAGAGGACTTACATAAGCTGAAATAGCAAATCAAACGTTACTTTGTTGTTTTTTTTTTTGTTGTTGAAGGGTGAGAAGGAGAGGAGAAGGTAGTACATGTATTTTAATCTCCATGCAGTTGAATAAATCAATGGTCAGCTGAAGTCTCAGGATATGTTCCAGATTTCAGTATACAACTGGAGTAAAATATTAGTTCTACTTGATCCAGCAAACTCATTGATTTTAATTATTCCAAATTTCACACATTACCTACACAAAAGCAGAAAGGAGCAGGATTCTAGAAAGCGACTGCACTGTGCTCAATAACACACACATGCTGGCATCTCTTTCGGGGGATGTTCCTTATTAACAAACAGTCCCTTATAAGCACTTGTAAAGAGAAACTCTTTGGGAAAAACAAAAACAAACTCAGTATTAAAGCAGTGAAAAGAGGAAACTTAAAGGACAATGACTGAACAAGTACTCATTCCTATGAATCTCATGGATAAGCACAAAATATATTAAATTCTACAAAGCAAAACATTTTCTACTTAATAAAAACTTGTTAAGCTAAAGAAATATGTATTTCGTGGAGCGATAAAAGAAATAGGATTTTGCAATCTGGGAAGATGTCCATTTCAGCCACTTTAAGTCTGTATCCCCAGATACTGGTAAAAACCAAGGAAGCCCTCTCTTCCGAGTGTTGTATCACTACATATATTAAAAAAGCAGATTTACAGAGTGGTGTAGGCTATTTTGTTGGTTTGAGGGGTGGGGAGGGGGTGTGTGTGCTTTGTTTTTTGTTAAAGCAAAGCTGATTAAATTTGGGCTTTTCACTCTGGGTGAATTGTCTGGAGAGCTTTGAAAGGTTAAGAAGAAAATCCTTTTGTTTTAGCATAACAACATTGCCAGTTAAACTCCTCCCTTGCAATGAAATTAGGGGAGGGAATATTTGGCACTGGTAGATAATTATGACATTCATAAGCTCTTAACTTAAGGGGCTGGGGGAGGGGGCTGCTGTCTGCTACTTGTTTTCAAACTGCTCTGATTTTCTGAAATGGAACAAATACATCACAGATCCCTTTCCCCAGCCTTAAACACCAGCACTTCCCAAAGAAACAGCTCCAGTCATTCTTCATAAAATCTACTGCAGCTATATTCTTAGAAATGCAAATCCTCAACCTAAGATTTTCAATATTACCAAAGCAAGTGATCCAAATCTAGTCACTGGCTTTTTCTTAACCATCCATTTCTATCTCTACCTTAACATCAAAAAAGTCATAATCATCATTTAATACTCTGACAACACTGGTTTTCTTAAAAACAAACAAAAAAACACCCTCACAAACACCACAACCTTCAGTTGATGATGTAAGTGTTCCCTGCCACTGCATTCTCATAAGAAGATAAACCCCAAGAGTTTTTGGAATAGCCTCTCAAACAATTTGAATCACTTCAAGAAATTCTCAATAATACTTCAAGGAGGCGTCAAAAAATAAAAATGCACAATAAATCTCTCACCATGATGACACTTATTAAAATGAAAAAAAGTCACTGTAGAATTTTCCTCTCCCTTAGCAACTAAAGGGGAATATTTTCCATATGCAGATGTTTTCCCACTCCCATTTACTATCCCCTGCTGTGGATTGAGGCTGTATGTTCCTGCTCTTTCTACAGCTAGTTCAAAAATCTTACTCTTCAGCCCCACCAATACAATTCACTGCCTTTATTTTTTTTAAAAGTGCTTTTTGTTTTTAATTCAGACTAATAACAACTTACTATCAATGTTAGATTTATTCAGCTTTCTTCCTCTTTTTTCCATCTCCCCCTCACATCTATCCCCCTATAATTTTTAAAGCTCAGCTTAATAACATCTAGAATTTCACTCCATTATTTATCCCCTGACATTTGTGATCGTAAGATATCAAAACTATGCAATCCTCCTACGCTGCAGTAATCACACTTCACAAACTAGCTTTCTACCATTCCTCCGTTAGAGGAACCACAGACCACATCTCTATACAAATTACACCTAGGTAGATGAATTCAAAGCCCGAAGGAAGCTTGCCGGTTCTCCTCCTCCTTTGCCATCCCAGTGCTAGCTATGCTGAAAAGCCTCCGGACTGTTCCTGAATCGTTGCTATTCGGGAGACCTCCAGAGCTCATCTCGAGGTGGCAAAAGCACAGAAGCACTTCTACATAAATTGAGAGCATCTGGTGGCTCTTTACTATTTATCACCCAGACAAAACGTCTCTATGGTATGAGGTTTAGCGATAAATGCACTGAAAGAGACCTTCAGAGCTGCAGTCTTAATACCTTAAAGCATAATGCCCGCCCCGCCCTTTTTTACGCGCAAAAGATCTCACTAACCCCCTCCCAAGTCACCGCCTGGCGCCTGGGTGAGTCGCGCAATCCCGGAGCGCGACTGCGGCACCCGCCCGCCCCTCGGCGCCGGCGGCGGGGAGGCGAAGCCACCCCTGTTCCGGCGCGGGGCACTGCCCGAGCGCCGGCCGCCGCCGTGGAGCTCTGCCGCCCCCTACTGCAAGGCGGCGGCACCAGGGGCCGAGGGCCGGTCCCCGCCGCTCCCACGCCTCCGCTGACACCCAGGTGGTGTTTTTATTAAATCCCACCCCCGTCCCCCCCCCCCAAAAAAAAATCCTTAAAAAGCCCCGAGCGCGGGCCCCCGCCCAGCCCCTCAGCTGCAGGCAACTTAGCGCTTGCAGGTGCCTGGCAGCGGCATCCCACAGGCGGCACGGCGCGGCTCCGCAGCCCGGTTCGGCCCCAGACGAACGCCAGAAACTTGCCCGAGCAGTTCGGAAGCACCGCAACCAGCCCGCGCCGAGGGGCACCCTCGCTGTGCCACACCGCGCACCAACGCGCCCCCGGCGGCCCTTCCCCTCCCCGTCTCCCAAAGTAGCGCGAATCCTCAAGTAGTCACGTAAGGTGACATCCTAAATAAACATCATCAACCCCCAAAAAGCCAAACGAAAAGAAAAACCACAACACAAAACACAACACAAAACACAACCCAAAACCAGCCGCACCACAGCCCCTACGTCCGTATTTCCCGAAGCGCTGTATGTTTATACATACACATACATATGCAAAAGGCGAACAGCGCCCAAAAGGCGTAACCCCAGCGCGCCCCGTCTCCGCGCTCACCTGCCTGCTCCACGTTATTTCATCGCAAGAAGTCCCTGCATCTGCGGCCGCAGCCGCGTCCCTCCCCTCCACTCCCCCCCCGCCCCGAGCCGGGGGGCTCGGTGTCACCACAGGGCCGGAGGCACGGTCTTCGGAAGAGGAGAAACCCCGACAGGCAGGCTTCGGGTCAGATTTCTCACTGGCTCGACCGACAGCACTTCTCTCTGGTCCTAAAAATGAAGCCCACGTTGCCTTCCCCTCAAGCAGACGCGCACTTCATAGCGCGATCCCTGACAGAGACATGTTTTTATTTTTTTTAATCGCTTGATCTCCCTCCCACATTTGTCGCCCCCCCCCAAAAAAAAAGAGAACCCCCCATGCAAAGCAGCTAAGTGCACTTAGCACCTTCCAGCTTTTCTTCTCTCACAAACGATTCTTCTCACTGCCTTGAAGACTTAAAAAAAAAAAGGGGGGGGGGCGGCAAGGAAGCAAGTTTTAGGTCTTTTTTAATTTGGTTCGAGGGTGATACATAGCTTTATTTTTTCTCCATTTCTTTTCCGGTTATATGTTAATCTGACCAAGCAGCACAGGTAAGATGAATAATTTAAAAAAAAAAAGAGAGAGAGAGAGAAAGAGAGAGAGGCAGTCCCGCTCCTACCTTGCCCGCTACTGAGGAGCAATCCGAGCAGGTAGAGAGGCAGGAGGCTCATGTTCAGGAGCTCACGCCGGTGGACAGTTCCAAGTTGGAGGTGCTCAGCGCAGGCAAACCCCGCTCCGCCCGCCCAGCCCCGCACGCGCGGAGCGCCGCTCGCCAAGTGACTGCCAGCACCTCCCCGCGCCGCACTATATCGGGCAGGCGGCGGCCGCCGCGCAGGAGGCGGAGACAGAGAGGCCCGCGCGGATCCCTCCGCGCTACACGCACCGCCAACGAGCGGCACCGCCGCCAGATTCTTCCGCCGCGCTGCGAGGCGGCCTTCGGCTCGCTCAGCGCCCGCTGGTAGCCTCCCTCCGCGGTGCAACTCCCCCGCCTCGCCACCGCGGCCCCTCGGAGCGTGCTCCCTCCCGCAGTCGCCAGAGCGGAGACAGCCTAAAGGGAGAGGCGGCGGCTTGGCGGAGAAGGCTACCGGGGAAGCCTCAGCCTCCTAGGGGCTCCTCCTAGGCAGGGAGAGCCGAGAGCGGCGCTCCGGCTGCGCGCGCGAGGGGGGCGGGGGGCGCACCAAGGGGGCTGCCGCGCCTCTGGCACCCCCTTTCCCCGCGGCGTCGCCCCCAACGGCTGCCCGCGAGGCTTCCGTTAGGGGGCGGTGGGCGCGTGCCGACGGCCGCCGTAAGGCGCCTGTGCGCGGGAGCGGGGCGGGGCGGAGGGGGCCGCGGGAGCTGCACGCGGCCCGGTGGTGGCCCCGCTCCTTCCGCCGGGGGTAACGTGCCGCAGCGTCGGTGGGGAGCGGGACGGCTGCGAGCCGCGCGTGCGGGTGCGCCGAAAACCGGGCACGTTGGGTTTACACCATTCAGCTCTCGAGGGATTCACTCGTTTTGACTTCAGTTACTTGCGCGGGGGGAAAGACACACCCGCTATCTCCGGCCGCGTGAAAGAAAGGCGGTGAAAAACCAAATTGCTTACCTTTTTGGTGCCTCCGTGTCATCTCACCGAGGCTCTTGCTTTGTAAGGGAAAAAAAACAACCCTGCCCTAAAGTAAGGAGAAGAAGAGGTGGATTCTTGCCCAACTTGACTTGGAAGAGGTAGTTGGGAGTTTTGTGTGTGTGTTAATTAAGCGATGGTGTCCAAAGCAGCTTCTATAAATTTGTCACCACCTGTGTGATACATGGAAGGAGATAGAAGTGTATTTATATTACCGTGAAGCAGTAGTGGTAGTAGTTAATAAAAGAATAATCCAAATTAACACATCCCTAATAATTTTTTCCAACCCTTTTTTTTTTTTTTTTTTTTCCTTTTCAGGAGGATTTGGGTTTTGGGGAGGAGGAGAGAGACAAGAAGTCCCTTTGCAGAAAACTTAATACAAATGGCATGACCAGTATCTTACAGCTTGACTCGCTGCACAGGAGTCTTAAAAAAATAAGAAATATAGGAGGAAGAAACTGTGTAGGGAGAGCTTGCTGTTATCAGCAAGATAGGTGATAAAACTGAAGGTCTTTCCTCAGAAGGTGATGTTTTAGGACACTTGGGAACATGTACAGAAAATGCTGGTAGAGGGGAGAGCGAGAGCTTTGTGCTGTGGGTTAGTTGATCTACACCACGTAAATCAGAACCTTATTTCTCAACTACACACCACGCAGCCCTGCTCTTGAAACTACAGATTTCTGTAACCTGGTGCAAAATGAGCAGGTTAATTTTCATGTATATTTAAGTGGGAATGGAACTGTAATTCCTCATACAGTTTTGGAAGTCCAAAATATGGCAGCTTCAGCAAAGCCTTTTAGGTGAGAACTGGGTTTATATTTAGGAGCCTTTCTGCTCCCAAATGTTGGGAGAGATGCCTAGTTGCAGAAACTTTTGGCTGGGGCCTTTAGTGCAGGTTCAAGAAAGCACAACAAAAGGAAATATTTTGGTGAAGGAGTTTTCCCAGGGTAAGAAGGTTCCGTCAGCCCTGGTACCCAACTAGAGAAATGGACATTGTTAATAGGTTAATAAGGAAAGATGGTGAAAACAAATGTTAGATAAAAGCCTTAGAAGAAAAATAAATACAAATCTTACTGGGCAAAAAGCAAGAAACCCTCACTATGAAGTGGATAAGATAACAAATTTGTCAAATTTATCCTTGGTTTTAACATGTTTAGAGCATTACCATCCATCAAAAGTGGAATAAATAGAGAAAATAAAAACAGTATTAGTAAGTAAAACCAAATAAGTTGTACGCATACCTTAACATCTATTATAGCCTGCTTTAATGAAGAGCCAGAAGTAGTACAGAAGCACCTTGATCTGCACAGGTGCAAGGATTGAAATCCATGTACAGGAGACACCCCAGCAAGACACAATACAGAAGAAAGTAGGAAGTCTCTTGCCCCACAAGAATGGAACATAGTGGAAAGAATGCTACTGTCACAAGTTTGCTTATTTTAAATCATCAATATGATGAGAATTTCACCAGTGTCAGATCTGAGTGGCCAATTCTTGCTCCTTTGAAATGAGGTGAGGATGCTTTGCTTCCAAAGAGGATTCCTTGTCCTGAGAAGTCTGCTTAACTGCTTGTCTGCGGCAGTGAACAGAGCCCCTAACACATAGACTGTCCATGCCATATTGCTACAGGATTTGGAGAAACCTGGTTTTAGTCCAGCTTCTCAAGGAGAAGGGCAACATGCTCTTCGCCTCTGAAGCAATGGAGTAACAAGAACAAAAGATGGATACAAATCTCAGAGGGGATCACATTCTTCTAGTACTACTCTAAAAGAGAGACCTCACTGAAGGAAGAGGCAGCAGCTGGTTCATCCATCAGTAGGCATGTGGCTCCAAGTACTCTGTCACCTATACCAGCTGAAAGGTGTATGTACTGATCCTGAGACCATGCAGGGGAGGGATGGAGAGGGGGCAATGAAGTACGTCATAAGTATGCAGGGCTTCATTGTTTCTGCTGCTTATGGAACAACTCATTTGTTATGGAAGAAAGATCTGTAAAAAAGTGTATCATAGTGAACTGCAACAGCACATCACACTGAGGTCACGCAAACGGAGATTAGAAGGATGCAGAAAAAGTGCTTGGCTTTTCTGCCATCCATATCTGTTATGACTCTTGGTGTTTGTTTGTGACCATGCATTAAATGAATCAAAAGATGAGCATTTCAAAGTGCTGTAAAGCCCTAATCGGTATCAATAACAATCAATACAATATCAATAGCATCTGCAGGATTCGCCATTCTTTGGCTAGTGGCATTTTTCTTTAATGACTGTGTGCTGTTTCCTGGGGGAAAGCCTGACATGGAGTTTAATGGCCGTACTTAGGCCAGGGAATTAGAAAACATGATTTCTGGGTAATATCACATGCATAACAAACATGCTGGCAGAAAACAAACACATTTTCATGCTACATACGTTTTAAAAATAAGACCAGAAATAAACTACGGTGAGCATTATCCCATATGAACGGCCAAGAGGTGCAACATCAAGAAGTATAGTAATCCAAAGGTGGGAAAATGAACTTTGTTAGGTTTTTGAAGCAATTAAAACACAACTCCAGTGACTGAAAAGACTTGCCAGAAAAAACTTGGGGGAAAAAGAAGGAAAAATATTACTTAATATGACACACATGTTTGATTAATACCTTAGATCTTTTGGACTACCGTACTCAAAATCTAAGTGGATATATGTATAAGTTCCCTGTCTTTTATCTGTCACACGATAGTCTCCAGTTTTCACAACTGTGCTGTCATATGCAGCTTTCCTCCTAAAAAGTTTTACTACCTGTGAAGGTAGCAAAAAGACAGCAAGAATTAATTTCCACCCATGTTACTTACGTGTTGCACTCAGTGGGCTTGTTTGTACAGTAGCCTGTCAGCTATTATGAATAAAAGTGGCCAAATTAGGCTCTGGTAACAGAACCATTTTAAGCTATCATCACTGCGCTTAAGTCAGTTTACAAGAACGGAGGATCTGTAAACTTGCTGAACTTGCTTGTCAAGAAACATCTCCATGGTATTTTTCCAAGGATTACTTTATTTTTAAATTGATTGATGACTGCATGTTCAATGCAAATGTAATTAAATACAGAAACTTAAATTCTGGTGATAATTTCATAATGGGTATTTATACTGAAATATATGTTTCCCTGTGGACACCTGAGTTGGCAAGAGATCCAGCTGGATTTGCTTACTTGTTTTTTATAAACTGAAATGTTAAGGAAGCACCTTAAAATTAGCCAAGAATTTTTGGGGAACTTATGATAATGGCACCGTTACAAAGAAAGCTCAGAGAGATCGTATGTCTAGATATAGCTAGTGAAGAGTTGTAAGGAAATTGGCATGTCCTACAGCAATTAACAAATGTTTTTGGGACAGGAAATGAGAGAGAAAAGAGAAAACAGAAAATACCCTTCTTCCAAACCCAGTATCTTGCACTTACAGGAAAATGCCTTCTGTAGACAGGGTAATTTTCAGAGGTGCTCATGAACCAAATTGCTGATCATCTCCAAAGTGAGTAATTATCTGAAATAGGATGCTTTCCTATGAACACTGAAAACACAATTAGGGTGGCACTAAGATAAATTATACAACAGTGAACAACAGCATTATTGTGGTGAGGAAATGATGCACAATAAACAAAAGACAGTTTCATAAATGTTTGCACCACTATTATGTTTCAAGTTCTTAAAATCTTATAGAGACTTTCATAAAGATCTAAAATTACTATCATTTTGGATTAACATTATATCACAAAGAGTCAAAAACATTGTTTCCACTCTGTTTCAAGTCACTTTAAATACCTGTTAGAGAAACTTAAGACAATCTTGAAATTATTCAGCTTCTGAGGGAAGACTCATGGATTTTGTGTAGAGAGCATAATTTCCTGTATCATTTCTGTAACTAAATACTGACAAGGGCATGTGTAAAATAATTTTGTCCAAGTAAAGAGGACTGCTTAATTTTTGAAGATAGCAAGGTTGCCTGAAGTACAGTGTGCTAATTTGATTACAATATAAAACGTTGTGCTGACAAAAGAAATCAATAAACTGAATTTATATGTCTGAAGGAAGCATCGTACGCTTCTGTGTCTAGCGCAGCAGAAGTAGCATTTGAGAAATGAGACAAGGTAACTTGTCTGAACTCTAGAGACAGATCTTCCAGGTTACCACATTTCTGGATGTGTGACTCTATTCCTCTTCCCAGATCAGTCACTCAAAAAACATGGACTCTCAAGAGTTACTATCCCATCAGTCTCAGCTTCAGATATTTGGGCAGGATTATGGACACATTGTTTATTTTACCTGAGAATGAAACTGCCAATGGTAAGGTGCTCCAGATGGCTCAAATGTAACTAACTGCTTACATATTCTATTAGTTAGCAGTGTTTTATTTTGTAGAGTTTCCAGAGCAGAGATTCCTTTTTTTTTTTTTTTTAAATCTGGAAATATTGTGGATGCTACCAAACAATGTCTCATAAGTTATTATGTTTCCTTAGCTCATTGGAACTGTCGCCTTCATTCCTGACAGATGTAAACACCTTTTGGCTACTGAAGTCCCACCAGCCATTTGTTACCATCTCTTAGATAAAAATTATTCCTCCATGAACTGTGTTACCAGATCATGCAAGTACTAATATCTGGTTTAGTGCAATATCAGTTAATTGAAGGGACCTTCAAGAATATTTTATTACTGCAGCACTGAAGAAGACACAAGATTTGCTGGCCTTAGCCAAGATGTCCAGAATTTATGTCAGCATATGGAATAGAAAAGAATGGTTGCTACATGGTGAAAATTTGAGGAGTAGTTGTTTTTAAAGTGGTTGTGTGTGCAAAACACAGAACTTTCTCAGCTGCTGTTCTGTGACTGTGAAACTTGTTCCCTGAAGTGCTTTGAATTGTGATGAATTTCAGAGACATTCAGAACAAAATGTAAATCACACTTACTCAGCCATTTGTACTTTCATTAACAGCAAAGACTAAAAACATACAAAGCCCCAGACCAAACAATCTATAGCATGTAAAATTAGACATAAAGTGAAAGTTAGAAAATTTATGGATACCTTTGGGTTACAGTACTGTATCATGATGGTAAATGTGCTGCACATTTTAAGGGCTGCCCAGATTAAGTTGTGTACCTGGGATTCGGAGCCATCTGACTACCCCAATCCACATCACTGTCCCAGTTTTCATTGGAACTGGGTAATTGTTGACTTATATGTGATGCAAGTGAACAAGGAGGTATGATGGCTGATATGAGGCTTGTCAGCCATCACTGAAACCTTTATGGAGGACTTAGATAAGACTGGGGGAAAGGGAACACATATAATTTTGAGTATATTGATTTCTTCAAGTGATAAAAGAACTGTGTCCACATCTCCAATTCTCAACATGGAGGAAAGGTCATGATGAAAGTGTTGAGCTGTGAATTCAGGAAGAGAGTATCAACTAAACAATGATGGAAAATTCAAAAGAATGTGGATTTTACCTCCAGACTTATAAAGGCTATCTAAAACACATAATCTAAAACCCATAGTTTATACCAACACTTATCTTTTAATTTAATTTCAGACCCACAGCTTCAGAAGTTCTTAATCATGACAAGACATCTGCTCCTTTACTGAGATATTCTGAGCTCTTGACATGTTCTAGCATCTTGATACAGCAAGCAGTTTCCAGAGGTTAGCTGTGTCAGTTACACAACATTTCCTTTCATTAGTTTTAAATTTGATGAGTTTTTAAAGATAAGAGTGCTTAGTTTGGTTTCTTTAGATGCTGCATTATAAGTAAACATCCTCCTATATCTTTTCTAAATGGGGTGATCCAAATTTATTCATTATCTCACCTGCTTTTCTTCCTGTCTTTCTAATATGTTTTTCATTATCCTTCAATGTCTGTTATAACTCTTAGTAAGGTAAGGAATTAAGCACAGTACTACAGATGAGAATGAACTCCTGATTTATAGTGAATTATTTTTACACCCACAGATAGTGTTTTTTTGACAGCCTCGGTCACCTTTCAACTCACTTCAAAGCCAGATTGCAATACCACACAAATCTTCCAGGATTAAAAAAAAAGTCTTAATGGGAAAATTTTAAATAGATTTCCAAGATCCTTCAGTAGAACAAGCAACTCCTTTTTCATTGCTTTCTTGTTCAGAATTTCAATGTAAATAATGAATGCTTTCTAATAAATAACGATTGGAGTTGGCAAATGTCAGGGTGTTATGACACTTGACTTAAAAATGGAGGGAAAATTTTTCATTGTTAAGCAAAACTGTGTTATCCAAAGTACATAGACACATAAAATAGGATTTTGCTCTAAAGATACATAATTTTCCAGAGGATTTTTTTCATCCATTAAAGATTTTTTTTTTTTTACCCACATTAACAGAGTGTGTTATATCAAGAACAATAATTACGGAGCAGTACATATTGTAGGGGACTAAAAATTCCTTGGGCAAGGAAGAACTCACTTGGAAAGATACTTAAAATAGGGAAATAAACAACCAATGGTACATAGATATGCTGGTGAGGATCGTACTGAAAGTAAACGTATCTGAAATAATAATGGTTAATTTTATGATGCATTTGCTTATGCCTTTTTATGATTCATGTTTCCTGTAGAGATAAATAAATAACAGGGAGTGAAAAATAAATTTTGAAGGAGAATTTTTACGCCAACTTGAACAGTTAAAATTTGAATGAATTTTTAAAATTACATGAATAATTAATTTAACATGTTGGTTTGGGACGCATTGTATTTGGGAATTTTATCACACAGGGTAACCAGTTCTATAGATCTATGTGTAATGAGCTGAAAAATTGAGAAAAATCTAGCTGGGAAATACACTTTAAAATATATGAAGGCCTAAATTTTCCTGGCTGTTTTATGTGGGAGGACTTCAACCTTCCCAGAGCCTGACTGGCCCTGTGAAAGCATCAAGATCTCTTTCTGCTGAAATACTTGTAAAATGAGGTCCATAAAGATCTAGTTTCCTGGTGTCTCAGATCCTGTTTTCAGGTACACATGGTGTTTATGCATATATGCAGGCTCTTTAAACTTGGACTATTCAACAGTGATTGTTTATGCGCCAGAACAGCTGGAAGCACAGTAAATGAGATTGGTACTCAGAATTAAGCTCAGGTCATCCTTCTGGCAATTTCTGCTGTAATTTAGACCCAGCATTTAACAATATTTTTAAAATTATAAGAAACCTCTCTTACTACTTCCTAGGTAGAAGCTTCTGACTTCTAGATACATTCTTTGAAAATAAAAAGAACATTTTAAAATCTCACAGTTGCCACAGATAAACCATGATGCTGCAGAATACTTACATTAGTGCAGAAGAAGCAAGATCCTCAGGGAAAACAAGCTAAAAATCCTTTTTTGCAACAACTGTGCCAATAACACTGATGAAATCATCAGTTATGTTTTTGACAAGCAAGTGAAATGTGCTGACTTGTTCTTCATAGGAAAAAGAAGGGCGGAGGGTTGGGAAGGATCAATATTTGTCAGAAGGAGAATTAGAAAGGGAAAAATATAAGGGATTAATAAATATTATTTTTTAAAATATTTCTCTTGAGGATTTTCTGTTTGTTTGTTTAATTTAGCAACTCAGCAGAACATAACCAAAACCTTTAGAAAGAATTCAAAACTGTTTTAGGACTGGATTGTTCCCTCTACTCACAGAAATATAGGGGATCAAGATGCATTGCAGGGTTATGGAAATAGAGAGTAGTACCGCCATGGCATTGTCTGCTTTGGATCCAGGGTACTTACTGAAGTAAAAATTATTTTTTGACTTGGGACTACCCATGTTGGCAGAAACGATCATAAAGGATTGTACACGAAGTTTTCATCAAAGTTTCGTTTGCAGAAGAAAGGAATTAGAAACTTATAGCAGAGGCGAAGAAGACAACTCGGTACAGAAGGCCTTGGGGGTTCTGGTGGACACCAAGCTGACCAGGAGCCAGGAATGAGCCCTCACGGCAAAGAAGACCAGCAGCCTTGTGGGCTACATTATGCAGAATGTTTCCAGCAGATCAAGGGAGGTGATCTTTCCCCCTGCTCAACCCTGGTGAGACACCTTTGGAGTGCTGGGTCTGGTGGAGGGTTCCCCAGTATAATAGAGGCAGAGATGTACTGGAGCAAGCCCAGTGTAGAGCCACAAGGATGATTAAGGCTTGGAGCATTTGATATATGAGGGGAGGCTGAGAGAGCTGGGAGTATTCAGCCTGGGACAGAGACGGTTTGTGGGGATTTGATCGGTATGTAAAAATACATGATGGAGGACAGGAAATAAGGTGGATCCAGATTCTTCTCAGTGGTGCTCAGTGACAGGGCAAGAAACAAGGGACACAAACTGAAATACAGGAAACACCATTAAAATCAAAATAAATCTCTTTCTTTGAGGATGGTTTCCTGGAGAGATTTTTGAGTCTCTATCCTTGGAGATACTCAAAACCTGCCTGGACACAGTCCTGGTCAACCTGCTTTGGCTGACCCTGCTTGATCAGGGGTGTTGAACTAGAGTATCTCAAGAGGTGCCTTCCTGCCTCCGTCCTTCCATGATTCTGTGACTCTGTCATATGATTCCCAAGCTGCAAGAGAAAAAATTCCTTAAATATTTCTGTAGTATTTTCCTTTCTCTTAGTATCCTGGTTGTCTCGGGAACTCTTCCTCCTATTGAGTGACTTCTGTGATGCCACAGATAGCAGCCATATAGGATGGTAAGAGGTATTCATGACTTTTCATTTGCATTAATTGCCAACTTGAAAATGTTTGAGCACAAGAAACATGAAAGTATTTCTTCCTTTTTTTCTTCTTAATAGCATTCTTCTTGTGAAATTCCAAGCAGTCATAAATAACGATCAGCATGAACTCGAGTTGCATTTTATATGTGTCATGAACTTAAATAATAATAGTAATTATTAATAAGCTCCAGGAAAACTGGCAATTATTAAAAAAAAAGAACTCATAAAGAAGGAATAACTCTGATTCAGGCCAGTCGTACAATGTGTTAGGAATTTCACTTAAAAAAACAGTTACCCTTAACAGCTCAGGCTGTCTGTAGCTCAGTAGTAGAATAATTTTGGGAGACACTTAGGGAGAATTCTGAGATATCAGAGCCACTATCCAATACTTGTTGTTTGCTGTCATGACACGATGCTAACCAAAGTAATGGTTCAGTCTATTTTTAGGAGTAGGGCAATCAGCCTTATCCTGTGTTATGTATGCTACTGATAAGGCCGGATTATACTGGGCTAATAGATACACTCAGGTTTGACCCTTGATGTCCATCTCTCAGTCCATTTTAATTATTTCTATGCATTATTATTCCATGTTCTCTCCTTCTCTCTTTTTTTTTTAAAGCTCTTTAGATGAGTTGTTAATTGTTCTCCTGGTATTTTCCTTTAATAGTACCTATTATAATTTTGTTGTTTTAGCATCCTTTGATACCCATAACAATATAATTTGCCAGCTATTTGTGATTGCAGTCCATGTTTGGTCTTTATTTTTATACTTCTGCAGATCATGTTTAGTCCAGGCTTTCACATTAGATGGGTATTCAAAATATTTTTCTGCCCCAAGTTATCATCCATGGCGCTAACATGGCTACTGAACTGGGGCATGCACTGTTAAAAAACTTTCTGATGGCTTGAGTATGCAAGAAGTAAGTGCTTACTCTCCGTAACAAGAACAGACAGGCACTGAACTAACATGTATAGAAGATAGCATGGTGATGCACAGTAAAACATGTAGTTCACATGTTGGGGTAGATCTGTAGTATAAGAAAACACACAAAGAATTATAAAAATCTTAATTGGCCCCAAAATTAACATTTATTAAGATGTTTTAATAAATATTGTAACTATATTTGCCAAAATCTCATTAACAGTACATATGACTTGAAGCCAAACGTTCTATTTTTCATGTCATTTATTTAAACTCTCAAAATTATTTATTTAAATGTCTCAAAAATCACAAACTTGTCAGCCAATAGTATATTGTACAATGGCACTGAACCTTACCTGATTATTTTATTGCCCTTGATTGCAGCATTTCTACTTGGAAGTCAGCTTGACGGAGTTATTTGAGTGCTTTAATTGTGGTCTAAATATAATTTGGAAATATGGGTCTGGATTTTTCATTCTGTAATCGAGAAAAACCTCTTGTGATTTCAGACTTTTTTTCTATTCACAGTGAATAAGATGTGCAGAGCTGAAAGAATGCCTTTCCACAAAAGTCAACAGAGCAGTCGTTCTCTGAGGGCTGCTCAATCTTTAGCAGCCTTTTGAAGCAAAAGAGAGGGAAAATGTTGGAGATTTTGCTTTTGCTTTAAGACCCAGGAGGTTTACAATAAGGTATTACTGAGACTCCTGCGTAGAACAATGCACTCTTTTTTGTCTGGTTTCTGTTAATGTACTTATTTTCTTCTCATATATACATTTTTTCATTTAAAAAAAAAAAAAAAACGGGGAGCCAAGCAGATACCTTTTTTTTACTTTAGTGTTGAAAACATTTTATCTAACCAGTTTAAGTAAGTGCTAAGTTGTACATCTATATTTTTATGGCTATAAAACTTTACATACCAAAATGATAGAATTTCTTAAACACTCCATTCCATGATCTATGCACATGCAGCATTCAAAAAGAGAAAAAAAATACTAATCTAGAAAAGGGAGTATTATCACAAAAATATGAAAGTAAATAGAGAGTCAAGGCCTCTGGAAAATTAAGTTTTTATGTATGTTCAGAACAGCTGCAATATTTTCACTGAAGAGTCTACAATTCAAGCAAAGCAAGTATTTCACTTCTCTGTGTGTACTACTAGTTATATGCTGAGAGGCAAATGACTCCTAAATGACTTACCATCTTAGTGTTTGAAAACCCTCAACTGGGAGAAGAGATATACTTCCCCTTGAAGACTAACAGATGTATGTGCTGATGTATGTTCACGTGTAGGAAGGAAGTACCCTTGAAGAACTAAACAAGGAAATGGATTTTACATTTGATTCTAATTGTTGTCAGCCTTTGTTTGATTCCTGGAATACAGAGTTCCACTTCGTGTATTTTTGATCGTTTCTAGCTTGGAAAACAGAGTCGTGATTTGCTTGGAATACAATTGCAAATCATGGAAGCAAAGAACCAATTAGTTTGCAAAGGACCTCTGGAGGTCATGTAGTCTTCCCTTTTCTACTTAAAAAGGGATAATTTCAAAATTAAATTAGATTACTCAGGGCTTTATGAAGGCTGCAGAGGGACTGCCGTTCTCCTGAGTAGCAAACACAAGATAGGTGTTTAACACTGTTGTAGTCTGTTAGAGAATCAGAGTTGGCTGCTGTGCTACCCATTAGGTGAAAAGTATTTTTGAAGGTCTTAGTTTTGGATTTTTTATAATCTTTCTAAACACCAGTGAATTTAGAAATATCTAAAAACACTGTTTGGTGTAGGAACATCAGAACTGCCACAGTAGAACAGAAAATTACTCCGTTTACTTCTCTACTATTTATGCATCAGTGGCCAACTCAATGGATAGCTCAGAAAACCTCCAAACCAGCAGTAGATAGTCTGGCATAAGTTTAGTACTTTCCAAAAGCAATAGCTGATAATTGCAGATGTTCTTGTTCACATGAAAGATTCATTAGTTTTAAAAATCTCTTTAAGTTTCCATCTTTAGCAAAGGTTTATGGCAATGCATTTGACAAAGATGTGTAAGAAAGTATTTTCTTTATTAATTATGGATTTGCATATGTCTTACTCTACCAAATATAAATGGTGTCATGGTATGATTTACACTGCCATCATAATGTATGTTAAGGAACACAAGGACAATGTACTCTCTCTTGTCATTGATCTATGAAAAATGAAAGGTATCCTTAATGATAAAACAGTCAGATCTAAACCAAACAGCATGTTGTGTTACTTATGTTAAGTAAGGCTGATTACTTAGAGGGTATCTGCGGGAGCAGTAGTCTGAAAAGCAAAATGACCAAGCACTCCAGAGTTCTGGTCAAAGAAGAAACTGCAACCTTCTGACCTTTTGACTGTTGTAAGAAGGGCTAGAGTACAGATCAGTCTCTCCAATTTCAAATATCGTAAGGTCACACACTCCATTATAGTCTGTTTTTGATTTCATATACTGTACCAGAAGGACACTGGGCACTATATCTGCTGAAAAGCAAAGAAAAAAGAAGCTCACAAGACCTCAGTGCATTCACATCCACATTCATACCCACAGACAGGAATTCATGACAAATCAAGCTATTTTGACAGTAGTTTAACCTGGATCAAACTTGACATATTTGAGGTAATGGTGTATTATTATCAGCCTGTTTCTATTTATTCTTTTCCTATAATTTTAAGTCTTAAACTTGATTTCTGTCTTCATCTGTAAGTTTCTGATTCTTGCTGTCATTCTGAAACTATTATTTTCTTTTTGTCTCACATAAGGGTAGACACTTTTTTTATGATCAATTGTTGGTACCTTTATGAATGAGTTCTCCAATGATATGAAGATCTACCATTACAGCAAATTGCTTTTTCAACTGTACAAAAAAAGTCTGATTTATTTTTCAAAATGCAACTATGTCTTAGACTGGGTATTTTTTAATTCATTAAAGGAGGAAAAAGGTTTTTATAGCTGAAAAATTGAAGTGGGGAAAAATTAATCTATTAGCAAGTTTGGATTACATTGGATTAGGTTTACCAAAAATTGACTTTAGAATGATGTTTCGCTAAAACAGATCTAAAAATGGAATAAAAATAGTTTACTTCAATTGACAATATTAATTAGAGGCTTTACACCTGTAAAACATTTGTAACACGCACATTGGCCAAAAAAGCTTCTGATTGGCCTATGGAAGAACTGGAACCCTCCATCTTCTTTTAGGCAACAAAAAGGGAAGTGTACCCACTATTCATGAGAATATAGCAACGCAGCGTGGTTTCAGTGCTTGTGTCTGACTCAGCAAATGACCCTTTAGCCTACTGAGATTTGTGAAGATGGGTGCTTATCTAAGTTCCCAGAATATTAATTAATTCCAAGTGAAAAGATGAAGTTTTGAATTTAAAACTTTTATACAATTGTGCAATGAACCGTTTTGGGAGAATTCTGTGTGTGCGTGGTGGGCTGTAATTTGTACCTTACTACCTTTCTGCCGAGGAATACTATAACAAAGAACAACAGAGGTTCTTTTTCCTTCAACTTCCAGTCTAGAGACTGTGGTTATATATGCAAGGACAGCTTTTATTCTCTGAAGTGAAAGAAACAAGAAGAAAACATAAAATAGTCCATTAAAACCAAATTCTTCTGTTTACATCTGGCCTGCTCCTCAGGAATTGCATGCCCTGTAATTGAAGCTAACTATCCATATCAGTACATATGTGAGTAACTTTACTGTTCTACTATAGTCCTCTAATCCAAGAGATTAATAAAACATAAAGCAATAAATTTAATCAAATCCCAGATTACTGGGGGTGACAAGGAGAAAAAGAAGCTGCTGCAAGATGTTTGGTCTTAAACGCCTGAATAAGAAAAGTGGACCTGTGACTGCTGGGGTAATTTTCAGGAACATACCCTGGTCGTTCAGTGCAACATTGTTTTCCATCACACATAATTTTCACACCCTGTTTTAAGAGCACTCTTCAATTATCAGTTATAGGAATGATCTGCTGAATTCCCTGAACTGTGTGCTGAATGTTTATTTCTTAGAATTATCTTAGACTTTAACACACAAAAAACCCCAGGTGGTTGCCAGAGGCATGAAAATATTAAAAGCAGCAAAGTTTTTACTGACTGAAAGAGAAACTGCACTCCATGAAGATCACATTTTCTTTAATTTCTTCTTGGCAGTAAAAATCTGAATTGAAGTTGGTTTGAGAAAAAGTGGATAGAATAACGAGAGGAAGAAAAGACAAGACATGTTTGGATACTCTTTTGTGTTTATGTTACAGGACAGAATGATTCATTTTGAGTAGCATATCAATATTTCGTTAGACACAAGGAACACAATTTTTAACATTTAGTAGAAACAAGCTGTATTAGCCTATTTCCCTCTATTACTGAAGAATTATCTTTACAGAATACCTGTGCACAGCTATACCACTACATTGCAATCCTGTATCTATTCAGCATTGATCTATTCAGGTAGACAGAAATATGCACATATATTTGTGCCTCCATGTGCTTTTATGTGACTGTGTGTGCAGGGTTATGTTTAAAAATGATACATAAATACATATTTACATATGTATATGTACATATATAAACAATAATGTATTTATGTCAGTGCTCGTTCTCCCTGTTTGTACATGGACTGCACTCTGGAAGAAATAAGGTGTTTTCTTGTGGATTTATTGGGAAGGGTTGCTTTTGACCAGTTATGGGTTTGAAAAAAATCTGCAGCAGAATTATGCCCATTCTTCAGCGTAGCTGCTAATCAGGTACAAGGAGACCGCTCCTCCTGCTCATCAGGAATAGTGTGAATTAGTCCTATAGTTTAGAAAGTGATGTAAAATAACTTTGCCATACAATATATAAACTGGAGTATAATGGAATAATGTGCAGAGCCTGTAGGAGAACTGTAGGGGCATCTGCATGAAGAAGAACATTGCAGTTGCTTCTTTAGATTTTTAGAGAGTTTCTCATTAAAGTTCAGGCCACACCTGCAAAATTTTCAAAAATTCCTATCACCTCAGTAGACACACTGACAATCACTTTCTTCTTCATCTCTATTTAGACCACAACTTACTGCATTTTATTATTTCATGTCATTGGCATAGGAAGGTAATAGTTGGCTTTAGTATTAATCACCTAACTAACTGAAGTATTTCCTCCATAATGTCTTTCTAAGTCTCAAAGGGAAGAACACAAATCAAGCATTTTTACTGAGACTGGTACACTCTCACTAAAAGGAAAAGGGATTTTCAGGAACAGTTTAAATCAAAGATGCATGTAGAGAAGTCGCTTGTTTTTTTTTTTTTGACTGAGGAAAGATAACCGTAACAGGGGAGACACTGGTGCAAACCAACTGGAAGGGAAGAAAAGGATAATAACAGCCAACTGCACCTCCAGTTTACAGTGCCTCTAATGCTATTTGAATCTACCAGATATAGAGAGCCAACCTCAAAGAGGCACACTGCAAAAAAACATTCATAATTCAAGAGTAAGAGCTCTGTGTGAAAAGCTAGTCAAGATTGGTGGCCTTGGGGAATGCCTGCCCTGGTCTGGCAGAGAACTCAACTGCATGTGATGCTTGCCCAAAGAACAAACTCAGGCACAGTAAGAGAACTTGAACTATTTTCTGCAGCAAAGGTTGCAATCAGATCTATCCTTGGTGTATAAACTCTATACTCACATTAAAATATAGCTGTGGATTACAGACCTACCCTAGATTTTGGTCTGCTATGTTGTCTTTAAGAAAGCTGTTGAAAACGTTTAGTGGATGAGAAGACTCCAGCATCTGGAAGAAGTATTGACCCTTTTGGAGTGGACATGATTAAAGATTAATAAGTTCTTTTATCTTTTATATTTCAGTTTTCTTTTTCTGTACTATAGGATATTGTATTTTTCCTCTGGCTGTATAGCAGATAGTGTGTATTACAATTTGCCTTTCAAGCATAGGGGAATATCACAAGCTAGTATAGACGGGAATATGAGGACTAAGTGCTGCAACTTCTGTTTCTCTGCTTCTCTTTGCAGCCTTCACGTTTAAGTTTCAATGTATGCACATGTTTAAGCCTTTACTACACAAATATACACCAATAACACGTATTTTCCATGTGCAGTTCACATCCTCTGTATGCATCTACAGCTGAGAGCTACAGTGGGGATACCATAATCATGCAGTGAAGACCTCAGTCCATATTACTTCAGCTGAATCCAGCTATTCAATTAAAAGTTGGAGATGACTATTCAGTTAGATAAACTGCTAAAATTAGATATCTCTCCATGACAGTATTTGCTTCTCCTTCTCTTGTCATCTTTTAAGGAGGACTTTATCTGGAAATGAAAGAGCTGAGTTACATTTTGCTGTTCTGATTCATCCTGAAGTAGAATTGTACTTATGTGGGTTTTGATTAGACTCTTAATGCAGGAAAGTGAAAGTCTCTTCCACAGGGATGACAAAATCAAGCATTCATGATATTTGCTAATCATAAACACCTTGGGCCAGGGGTTGCTAGTTTGTTTGGTATTTTATGTCATGATGTGGCACAGTGAGGCTTTGGTTGTGAGAACTCACACAAACAACAACGTAACTTGTTTTCCTTTCCTTTCCCTCACCTTTGCATCTCCAAAGGAAACAGTTTAAAACAATTTTGAGCGCGCTGTATTTCTTGCCAAAAGTGAAGGGCAGTTTTCTCAGGCAAATTACAAAAATAAACTGAATTCCTGAGAAGACCAGTTCAGATTTGCACAATGCAGTACTTCATGTTTGCTCCCTGTACTATTTTTGATGCGAAGACAGGCATTGACTACATTAAGAGCGTGGAAGTATGCCTCTCCAAAGAAATTACTGAATTGGCAGAAAATAGAATGAGGTTTTATAATTGGGTAGAACTGGCATTTGTGAAAGCATGCAGAGATGGGAAGGTTCTTGAGGAAAAAGCTACATATTAGGTAATATCTCCATTGCTCAATATCTGACAATAAAGAGAGAGAGGTAGTGATGAAAATTTGCCATAAGACATATAGCATACGAAGCACAGAATAGCATTGCACAACACTGAACAGAGCAATTTAAAGAGCTGAAAAAAACCTCCTATATATTACTGCATGGCTAAAACATACAGATTAGTGTAAAGGACATCAATGGTATTAATGTTTTTGTAAGCTGGTGTCTATTCAGAAGCATTTATATTAAAGACATCATCAAACCAAGCAATTTAAGGGGTAACTAGCTGTATATCAATCTGACAGTGCTGCATATGCCTACATTACACCCTTGAAGTGTAATTATCACCACATAATTAAAAATTGAAATGTAATATACATGCACAGAAAGGAAGCAGGAGCACGGGTAGTGTTTTCATCAATCCCTTCAGTGGCAGGGAGGAACACTGAAAGGAACAGGAAAACACACCTGGTTAACACGTGGCTCAGAATTTTGGCCATGGGGCAGTTTACACGGCACCGGGCCTACTGGCAGCAGGTGGAGTTCAGCTATCTCCAAGGGGAAAAAGGATTCCTGCTTATGAGTTGGTGGGGCTCATCGAGAGGGCTTTAATAAGGTTCAAAGTGGGAAGGGGATAAAACCAGGCTCACTAGAGATGAGCCTAGGGGTAGCATGCCGATGTTGGGGGCGAAATTGATAGCCCAGCTCAAGTGCATCTACACCAATGCACACAGCATGGGCACCAAACAGGAGAAGCTGGAAGCCATTGTGCAGCGGGACAGCTATTATGTAGTTGCCATCACAGAAACATGGTGGGACGACTCTCATGACTGGAGTGCTGCAATGGATGGCTATAAGCTCTTCCGAAGGGATAGGCAAGGAAGGAGGAGTGGTGGGGTGGCTCTGTATGTTAGGGAGAGTTTTGATTGCATAGCGCTCAACGATTGTGAAGACCAAGTTGAGTGTTTATGGGTAAGGATGAGGGAGGAGGCCAACGAGGCAGATATCCTGCTGGGAGTCTGTTTTAGACCACCCAACCAGGATGAAGAGGCAGATGATACATTCTACAAGCGACTGGCAGAAGTCTTGCAATCACTAGCCCTCTTTCTTGTAGGGGACTTCAACTCACCAGACATCTGCTGGAAGTATAACACAGCAGAGAGGAAACAGTCTAGGAGGTTCCTGGAGTGTGTGGAGGATAACTTCCTGACACAGCTGGTAAGTGAGCCTACCAGGGGAGATGCCTCGCTTGACCTGCTGTTTACAAACAGAGAAGGACTGATGGGAGATGTGGTGGTTGGAGGCCGTCTTGGTCTTAGCGCCCATGACATGATAGAATTCTCGATTCTGAGTGAAGTAAGGAGGGGGGTCAGCAAAACCACTAAAATGGACGTCCAGAGGGCAGACTTCAGCCTGTTCAGGTCACTGGTTGAGAGAGTCCCTTGGGAGACAGTCCTGAAGGACAAAAGGGTCCAGGAAGGCTGGACAGTCTTCAAGAAGGAAATCCTAAAGGCGCAGCAGCAGGCTGTCCCCGTGTGCCATAAGATGAGCTGGGGGAAGGCAATCGGCCTGGCTGAACAGGGAGATTTTGCTGGGACTCCGGAAAACAAGGAGCGTTTATCACCTTTGGAAGAAGGGGAAGGCAACTCAAGAAGAGAACAAGGACCTTGTTAGGTCATGCAGAGAGAAAATTAGAAAAGCAAAAGCCCAGCTAGAACTCAATCTGGCCATGGTCATAAGGGACAAAAAAAATGTTTTTACAAATATATTAGCATCAAAAAGAGAGCCAAGGAGAATCTCCATCCTTTGATGGATGTGGGGGGAAACACTGTCACCAAGGATGAGGATAAGGCTGAGGTACTTAATGCCTTCTTTGCCTCTGTCTTTAATAGTCAGACCAGGTATCTGCAGCGTATTCAGCTCGCTGAGCTGAAAGTCAGGGATGGAGAGCAGAATAAACTCATAATCCCATAATACAGGAGGAAAGAGTTAAGGACCTGCTATGCCATCTGGACACCCACAAGTCTATGAGGCCTGATTAGATCCACCCGAGAGTACTAAGGGAGCTGGCAGAGGAGCTTGCCAAGTCACTCTCCATCATCTATCAGCAGTCCTGGTTAACAGAGGAGGTCCCGGGAGCTACAGACCTGTGAGCCTGACCTCAGTGCTGGGGAAGATTATGGAATGGTTCACCTTGAGGGTGCTCACAGGGCATGTGCAGGACAACCAGGGGATCAGGCCCAGTCAGCATGGGTTCATGAAAGGCAGGTCCTGCTTGACCAACCTGATCTCCTTCTATGACCAGGTGACCCACCTAGTGGATGAGGGAAAGGCTGTGTTGTCTCCCTGGACTTTAGTAAAGCCTTTGACAGTGTCTCCCACAGCATTCTCCTGGAGAAACTGGCAGCTCATGGCTTAGACACATGTATTCTTTGCTGGGTAAAGAACTGGCTGGATGGTCAAGCCCAGAGAGTTGTGGTGAGCAGAGCTAAATCCAGTTGGCATCTGGTCACAAGCGGTGTTCCCCAGGGCTCAGATTTGGGGACAGTCTTGTTTAATATCTTTATTGATGATCTGGATGAGGGAATCAAGTGCTCCCTCAGTAAGTTTACAGGTGACACCAAGTTGGGCGGGAGCGTTGATGTGCTGGAGGGTAGGAGGGCTCTGCAGACGGATTTGGACAGGCTGGATCTGGACAGGATGAGGTCAACTGTATGAGGTTTAATAAGGCCAAGTGCCGGGTCCTGCACATGGGTCACAACAACCCCATGCAACGCGACAGGCTTGGGGAGGAGTGGCTGGAGAGCTGCCCGGCGGAAAAGGACCTGGCGGTGCTGTTGACAGGTGGCTGAACATGAGCCAGCAGTGTGCCCAGTTGTCCAAGAAGGCCAACAGCGTCCTGGCCTGTATCAGAAATAGTGTGGCCAGCAGGAGTAGGGAAGTGATTGTGCCCCTGTACTCGGCACTGGTGAGGCTGCGCCTCAAATCCTGTGTTGAGTTTTGGGCCCCTCACTGCAGGAAGGACATGGAGTTGCTTGAGCGTGTCCAGAGAAGGGCAATGAAGCTGGTGAGGGGTCTGGAGCACAAGTCTTATGAGGAGCGGCTGAGGGAACTGGGATTGTTCAGTCTGTAGAAGAGGAGGCTGAGGGGAGACCTTATTGCTCTCTACAACTACCTGAAAAGGGGGTTGTGGCGACGAGGGTGTTGGTCTCTTCTCCCAAGTAACTAGCAACAGAATGAGAGGACATGGCCTCAAGTTGCACCAGGGGAGGTTTAGATTGGATATTAGGAAAAATTTCTGTACTGAGTGGTCAAACATTGGACCAGGCTGCCCAGGGAGGTGGTGGAGTCACCATCACTGGAAGTATTCAGAAACGTGTGTATGTGGCACTTCAGGACATGGTTTAGTGGGCATGATGGAGTTGGGTTGACAGTTGGACTTGATGATCTTAAAGGTCTTTTCCAACCTTAATGATTCTGTGATTCTGTGAATACTGTATCATTTTTTTTTCTAGATTTTGAGTTTGAAAGTATGCAAAAATATATAAACATAATATATACTCAGAAGAGTATCTTGTACTAGAGGCACTGTTCTGCTGAATATGAGAAAGGTCACAATATAAAGAGCTTGAAAGAGTTTTAAAATATTATTTGCTTTTTTTACTGATGGGTTTGCAAGGTTAAATGCAAACCATATAGTAGTCATAGGGACAACTATCTGTAAATGAACAGGAAACAATAATTATTGAAATACCTTATTTGTGAGAGAAACGTATTGTAATAAACAGAACAGTTAAAATAAAACCCCAACACCCCCCTCCCCCCCAAAAAAAAACAAACACAAGGAAACAAGACTACATTTCTTACATCTTGATTGAGACTTAATGTTTATCTCCAGGTCAGTTGGCTTGCTCCAGTGCCTCAGTTTCCTTTTAGTAATATGGAAATAATAGACATTACTTATTACAATGTACTGAGAGCTTAACTCATTAGTTATTATAAAGCATATAGGCCTTCACATAAAAGGTATTACTGAAGTGCAAGGGCATTATTATAATATAAAAAGAATAAAGTGTGAAACATAAAACACTTCAAGCACAGAAAAGAATGGGAAGTTTATAGAATGAGGCCAAAGGAATGGAAAAACAATTTTAAGGAAATGTGAAGCCAAGAATGAAATAATATTACTGCAGAAATATTAAGGAGAAAGGGAGTATCTTCGAGTACATAACCCTTTAAGAGGCAGTAGGGATAATTTATTAGTAGAGGTGATTGTCACCACAGGCTATTTACATGAACTTGTTGCTTCAGCATTCTCCAAGGAGGAAAAAAGGCTGAAGAGAGAACTGACAACAGGAAAATACTTATACAAAATCAGAACAACAAAAAAAACCGCAAGCTTAAGGAGTATAACATTGCATAAGGTAAAAAAAAAAGCCAATTTGAAGAAAGAAGCATATCTAAGAAAGACACTAAAGTCAACAGGGCCCGTTATAAAACAAGGTGAAAAAACAATAAATGAGATGGTGGGAGCCTTCCCAATCAGAAATAATAATAATAATAAAAAACGCAAACCCAAAACCATCCAAGTCTGGAGTTACATAAAGCAAACAAGATAATTCTGAGTAAAGATAAAAGAGAGAAGAACTAACTGCAACATTGTTTAAGGATTGTCAGGGTGGTTTCAGAAAAGATCTTGGTGACAAACATAACGGTTATATATGAGCAAATAATACACAGGATTTGTCGGTGAAATTTTGGATACAAGGTACAGCCTTAAAACAAAGCTTATGAAATCTGTGTTACACGACCACCCAAAGGTGACTTTCAGCAAGGTCATCTGGTATTGCAGGTGATATATGCAGTTTATAAGGACAAAGAGCTATCTTGAGAAGTAAAGGTAAATATCATGAATGAGAAGAAACAGGCAGAAATGGATATATGCAACAAGTGCGATACTGCAAATATCAGTATTAGGTCCTGCTCTTTTCACTATGTTTTCATGTCTCACTATGTTCGGAAGAGAAGGATGTTCTATCTAGTCACAAAGTATAGAGAGGAAGCAAAATGAACAGCAGCAGAAGACAGGAATTAAAAAAGTTTGCAGAGAAGAGCAATTATACTTAAAATAGCCTGAGTAGTAAACCAACTTAAATGCAATTAAAATGTATTTCTTTTGCCCAGAGCTAGTCAGAAAATGTTAATAAAAACTAGTTCATGAACAAAAATGAAGAAATAAGTATTAAAATAAAATTTTACTTCCAAATTTAGAAAAAAAAATTGTCACCTTTTTTGAGGTTTACAATAGTTTGGGAATTATACTTTTTCTAGTAGTGAAGACGAAGTAATTTCATGCATGATCAAAAGATCAAATCAAGACTGAGTATCTAAATAGTAAAAGAAATTGTTATAAAAAGCTAATTTCTTTCAGGGAAAGGAACAGTTATTTTACAGGAAATTAACAGGTGAGTAATGTAACTTTTGTAATAAAGACTGTATTTTGCTCCAAAACATTGTGGACATTTTGCTAAGTCAAGACAATAGGTTAACCATTATTGCAGGTTTCTTGCAAAGGTAGAAAGTAAGTTTTTCCTTCATCTATGATAACAAGTGATTATGACAACATTATATTTATTTGTTTAGGTATAACGAAGAAATGCAGGGGTGGAGAATCTACTTATTTGAAAGTATTTTCCCCTTATCTGCAATAAATTGGCTCTGTAGCTTTTTCCCTAATAAGATTATTTGCATTTTGCAAATATTACATAGTTGTAAAAGTATACTGTTGAATATCATAAGGTTCATCCACTGTCATATGAAAGTGGAATAGTAAGCATCCTTTTCAGACATTCTATTTTTGATTTTGTCTTTCTCCGTTAACTATTTTTGGAATCAGACATAATTTTGGCAAGTTTGAACCATTCAGTAAATAATTAGTGAGGTCCATCTTCTCTGAGAACACACAGGTGCAAGGCGAGCCTCAGCCCTCAAATGTCCCCACGGAGGCTACGGCAGTGCGTGCTTATGGGATTGGGAAATGGGTATTCCCTGAGAGCAGACGCTGGAGGGGTCTAGCACCAGGATGGCTCCAACACCCCCTGGGTTGCAGATGAGAGGCTGGGAGCTGTGTCCAGCAAAGTGCCTGGGATGGCAGCACAGGGGAAAAAGCTGCGGGATTGTGGTAGGAGACTCCCTTCCGCAGGGGTCAGAGGCTCCCGCCTGCCAACCTGGCCTGCTTTCCAGGAAAGTTTTCTGCTTGCCAGGGTCTTGGAACAGGGATGTCATGGAGAGGCTGCGGAGGCTCATCCAGCTCTCATCCAGTTACTCCCACTGCTCTCCCATGTTGGCACCAGCAGTATGGCCAGTGGAGACCCGGAATATATCAAGCATGACTGCACATCTCTGGGGGAGATGGTCTCGGGCATGTGTCTCTGATCCCTCCGATGAGGCAGAGGATCTTGAGGAGGAGTGAACAGATCTTGCAGGTCAATGCCTGTGTGTGCAGATGGTTTTGAAGACAGGGGTCTCTCTTTTATGACCGTGGGACCCTCTCTGGGGATGGTAGTCTGAGAGAGAGAGGGGATCAACCTGACCAAGTGGGGCTGTTATGGTTTAACCCCAACCAGCAACTAAGCCCCACACAGCCGCTCGCTTACTCCCCCACGGTGGGATGGGGGAGAGAATCAGAAGAGTAAAAGTGAGGGAATTCATGGTTTGAGATAAAGACACTTTAATAGGTAAAGCAAAAGCCTTTTCATTCACCACTCCCCATGGGCAGGCAGGTGTTCAGCCATCTCTGGGGAAGCTCCAGGGCTCCATCATGTATAATGGTTTCCTGGGAAGACAGATGCCATAACCCCGAACGTCCTTCCACCCCTTCCTTCTTCGTCTCAACTTTATATACCAAGCATGACATCATATGGTATGGAATATCTCTTTGGCCAGCCTGGGTCAGCTGTCCTGGCTGTGTCCCCTCCCAGCTTCCCGTGCACCCCCAGCCTATTCACTGGCAGGCCAGCATAAAAAGCCAGACAGTCCGTGACTGCTTAGCAACAACTCAAAACATCAGCACATTATCAACTTTTTCTCAAAATCTTTTTTCTCAAATCCAAGACCTAGCCTCACCCTAGCTTCTGTGAAGAAGGACCCAGTACAAGCATACGCACATAAATAAGCGCTGAGGGGACAGCATGATGGGGGAAAATCTCATGCCTTTTTTGGGAAATCAGCACAACTGGGTGCCTCTCTTGAAGTTCCTGTATGCTCATGGGTGGAGCGTGGGAAATAAACAGGAGGAATTAGAGGTGCATGTGCAGCTGCAAGGCTACTATCTCATTGGCATGGCAGTGATGTGGTGGGATAACTGACACAACTGGAGCGCTGCCATGGATGGATACAGTCTCTTTAAGAAGGCCCAGGGAGTTGAGAAGGGGAAGTTGCCTTTTATGTGAGAGAGCAGCAGGGATGCATTGAACTTTGCCTTGGGAGGGGTCATGAGCCAGCTGAGAGCCGATGGGTCAGGCTTAGGGTGCAGACCAACATGGGTGGTGGGTGGTTGTCTGCTACAGACTGCCCGATCAGGAAGCAGCAGCTGAGGCCTTTTTCAGACAACTGGAAGAAACTTCATGTTCCCAGGCCCTGGTCCTTGTGGGGATTTTGAACAGCCCTAATATCTAGTGGATTGGCAACACAGCAAAGTATGAGCAGTCCGGGAGGTTTTTGGAGTGTATTGATATCTTGAATGGGTTTCTGGAGTACTGTGATGCCTTGAACTTCCTGACACAGGTAACCAAGAAGTAAAGAGAAACAAGAAGGACTTCTACAGGCACATCGTCAGGAAAAGGAAGACAAGGGAAAGTGTGGGCCCACTGCTGAATGGGGCAGGCTCCTGATGACAAAGGACATGGAGAATGTTGAGGTACTCAATACTATCTTCATGAATCCCAGGCCCTGAGACTCATGGGGAAAGTCTGGAGCAAGGAAGATATACTGTCTGTGGAGGAGGATCAAGTTAGGGAACACTTAAACTGACTGAACACACCCAAGTCTCTCAGACCTATTGAGATGCACTCACAAGTGCTGAGGGAACTGGCCAATGACACTGTGAGGCCACTCTTAATTATCTGTGAAAGACTATGGTAATCTGGGGAAGTTGCTGAAGACTGGAAGAAAGCAAGTATCACATCTGTCTTCAAGAAGGGCAGAGCAGGGGAACTGCAGGCTAGTCTGCCTCACTTCAGTCCCTGGGAAGGTGATGGAGTAAATAATCCTGGTGACAATTTTCAAAGACGGTGACTGGGAGAAGTCAGCATGGATTTATGAAGGGAAAACCATGCATAACGAACCTGATAGGTTTCTATGATGAGATGACTGGTTTGGTGGATGAAGAGAAAGTGGAAGTTATTTATCTTCACCTTAGTAAGGCTTTTGACACTGTCTCCCATAATATTCTCATAGACAAGCTGATGAAGTATGAGCTGGAGAAGTGGATAGAAAGGTGGATTGAAAACTGGATGTGATGTGCAGCACAAAGTCAAGCTGGAAGACAATCCCTAGTGATGTATCCCAAGGATTAATATTGGGGCCAATACTGTTTAACATCTTCATTAATGACCTGGGTGATAGGACGCATCCGCAGCAAGTTTTCAGATCATATAAAAGTGGGAGGAGTGGCTGATACACTAGAAGGTTGTGCTACCATTCAGAGGGACCTTGACGGGCTGGAGAAGTGGTCTGACATAGGAACCTTGTGATGTTCAACAAAGGGAAGTGCAAAGTCCTGTACCTGGGGAGGAACAACCCAAGGCACCAGTACAGGCTGGGAGCCCACTGGCTGGAAAGTAGTTTTGCAGAGAAAATCCAGGGTGTCCTGGTGAGCACCAAGTGGACCATGACCCAGCAATGCTCTTGTGCAGCAAAGAAAGCCAACAGCTTCCTGGGCTGCATTAAGCAGAGCATTGCCAGCAAGTTAAGGAAGATCTTTCCCTTCTACCTACCCCTGGTGAGACACATCTGGAGTTCTTTGTCCAGTCTTGGGCTCTCCAATAAAAAAGGGAGATATACTGAAGTAAGTCCAGTGAAGTGACACAAAGATGATTAAGATCTTGGAGCATCTGTCGTATGAGAAGTGGCTAAGAAAGCTGGAACTGTTCATCCTGGAGCAGAGAAGGCTCAGAAGGACCCAAATCTAGTGTATGTACCACCAAACTGTTCTCAGTGGTTCCCAGTGAGAGCACCCAAAAAGTAGTGGGCACAAGTTAAAATACAGGACATGCCATTTAAAATTAAGAAAAACCTTTTACTGTGAGGGTGGCTGAACATGGTAGCAGGTTGCCCAGAATACTTCTTGACATTCTTGTAGGTATTCACAACCTGACCAGACATGGCCCTAAGCAACCTACTCTGGCTGACACTGCTTTGAGCATGGGGTTGGACTAGGCGATGCCTTCCTGCCTCAACTGTTCTGTGATTCTGTATTTTAAAACATTGAATATTGACAATCATTGTAAATTCACTTAAAAAATATTCTGCAAAAGCTTTTGAAGCTTTCAAATCATTAGGTGTGTGATATTCATTTCAAAAAGTATCTTAGAGTAACATGAAGTTAGAGTGAACATAAATTTGCTTAAAAACTTGTGAAATAATAAAATAACTTTTGAACAGAAATCTTATGGATTACTTAAATTTAAAGAACTTAGAAATATTTTAAAACATATTGACACAAAAAGTATCCTTTTTTCAGTGGATAGTACTAAAAAGATAAAATCATCTTTAATCAATATAAATATAAATAGGAAACAAACAACAAATGAGCAACCAAACCAAAACTTTAGTTATAACTAAATCCAAAATTCAGTCAGCTTTGGGAAACTGACCTTACTACAAACCATCTCAATTTCAACTCTCACCACATTTTAATCTAAATTAGAGATGTCTTCAAAGTAGTGCAGGTTGTAAAGAAAATGGTGTGTGCTTCTTAAAGCACTTCATTTATTGCCTGTTTCTTTCAACAATGAGAAAACTGTGGGCTTTGTAACAGCCAGGCAACAAGATGTGACTGCAGATATTTCTTCCTAAGAGGCTGAAGATAGGAGTTTTGTGAATGATGTCCATCTAAATGTCCATCTAAATGTCCATCTAAATCCATCTCAGATGCTTTTAAGTTACAATTCATTCTCTTGGAAAGAACTTTGCTTTCTATCCAGTTGTAAGTATTAAACCTTTTAGTCTTTGTTATGCTGACATATTTGATTTATGCTAAGGGACATAATCTACTCAGTTCTGTAGCTTATGACAACTGTGTTGTATTTTGAGATACGGTGGAAATGTCTAACCTAAAAATGCATTTTTTTTTCTTTATGGCATCAATACCTCACCTAAAAGCAAAATCCTCCTAAACTTCAGAAACAGAAAAAAAGTGCCTTTCTTTTCAAAACCTGAAATTTTCCTGTAAATTTATGAGTGATTTCAAGAACTGCTGATGAAATGGTTGAAGAAAACATATGAGAATAGATTTTGCTTAAGTAGTTGGTTCATTTTCTATTATCAGTAGCTTGTTTAATTTGTCAGAGAGTACGTAAGCTGTTTGAGAAGGGAATGTTTACAGGTTTAATCAGTTTAAAATTATATAATTAACCACATTATCACAGTTAACTGAATCACAGAAATTACTGATGAAGAAAGCCTATTAGATTATTTTGCTAGTCTTCCTGCCAAAGCAGGAGTACTTCCTAGACTGTTGCTCACAACACTTTATTTTTAATGGAGCTTAGAATACATTATAAAAGGCGAACATGTTTCAAGCTCTTAGGAAACTAATGAGTAGAGTTTCACAATCCTACCTCTGCAGGAGCCTTTCAAATGTAAGGTCCTGACTTTGCAAATATTAATGCACTGAGTCAGTTTGTGTGTACGGAGTTAACTGCATTCACTAGTATCAGCTGATGACAACCTATACCCATTAGATTTAGTGCCGCATACAGTCCCTAAGAAACACTATTCCCAGCTTTTCTGGGGAGATTTATTAACAGTTAAAACATTGAAAGTTCAAAATAAAAATAGTTGCTTTATTGTAAATGATAATACATTTATGATCTGAGTAAGCACAGTGCACTATCATGAGAGAAACAAATAAGAAAGAAAAAGAAATAGGAGAGGAATTATGCAAATTCTGTAATGAAATTTCATTAAGTGATAGAGATGATGCGTATCTAAGGAGGTAAGGAACATTTCCATTTTAGCTGCAGATAGGATTAAAATAGCCATCAGACGCTTTAGCTGCTGTGCACTAGGCAGCCTCATACTTTGGGATCATTGCAATTCAATAGGAGTTGAACTGGATGTTCAGGGGTCATAGCTGAGTCTAAAGAGAGTTGGTGGGTGTAAATCATAAATTGTGGCTCTTGCTTAATCTTCTAGTGGCAGCATAATGAGGATAGTATGAAGTGGTATTCCAAAGATAGCTCATTCCAAATATATCTCAGAAACTACTGAATTCGAATGGTTCTTGTGGCTGGCTAAGAAAATTTGATTTTCTCTACAGTTGCATCATCAACCATTAGGCATAAATACAGCACTAGGCCCAGGAAATTTAGTAAAAGTGACATTTCTTCAGCAGTAGGCACTGTAATATCAAATTCTGCTTGTTAAAACTTTAGTTAGGAAACAGCTAGATTTCAAGGAAAAGGAAGGTCTGAAAGTGTTTGGAAATAAAGATAGGCTTTGCTTATTACTGTTCAAAGTCATGTAATCTGCACTGAATAATTTTCTAGTCCTTGTAGAAAAGACCATACGATGTTTCTCAACAGATTATTCTAGCAAAAAGAGTTGAATAGATTTCTTCAGTGTTTAGAGTGTGAATCTGACTCTGATTCTCTTGGTCTCTCTTTTGAACATGTAAAAGAATTGTCTCAGTAATATCAGCATAGGCAAGATGTAAAAATAAACAATTCCATGTTTTCCAAAATATTCCATATTTTCCTTCAGTGGTGAAGGCTATTATCTTTTACCCCAAGAAGAAAAAGTAACCTGTTATCTTTCCGATGTAAGCACAGAAGACCTTTGTAGAAAAAGTTGAATTCAGAGATTTTCTGGTATGCTACTTTGGGAGAGATTGTATATGGTAGCTGTGACACCGCTGATATTTCAGCCTTCTGAAAATAATTTCCGTCACTTCTATTATCAAGCAGTGGAGCTGCTGAAGCTATCTTCTTTTGAGTCTCTTCTGAGTTTTTGCTGCAGAGGACAGAGACTTCAGAATGATGTGCTTAAATACATATCATCATCTGGATACTGCATGCCAATGGCCCCTGCTAATCACATGGCATTGCAATGTGTCTTTGTTTCGCTAATTCTTCCTTGCCAGCTGTTTCTAGAGCATCTGTTATGTGTTGCCGAGACGCAGCTAAGCACTCATCACACACAGTGACACCAGAGGGCAACCCTCCATTTTACCATCTGTTAAAATGTTTTGCTGAATCCACCCAGCACATCGGTGGAGGCTCTGTGTAAACCAAAGGAAACAAAATGCCAGTAAAATAGTTCACTTGTGATACGCGCGTAGCATACGTGCCCTGGATCTCACACCTATAAATAATATTATATGTTTCGCCAAAACTTTTCAAGAATAGGAATGCAATCAGGTTATGCTATACAGCAATGAAGAGATGAATGTTAGCTATCTATTCCAAATGAAAGGGGAAGGGTAACAGAGAGCTAACTACGTAACTTTATCTCAATACTAGAGTGGAAGAAGCTGCTCCCCAATTCCCCATTCTAGCCAAGCAAGCTGGGAGCTCATGGTACTTGCCATTGTACTAACATCTGTTAAAACATCTTACAAGGTCAATGCACAATAAAAATAGCAGATGAATGATTCAAGGAAAAAAAAGCAAAAACACTGATAGCCTAGGAAGAGAGGATTTAAAATAGTAAGAAGAATATGTATTTTATGCAGTGTAGAACATTACATACCTTTATGAGTACATCAGACTGTTTAAGAACATGAAAAAAATAAAAACTCTAGTACTTGTTTACCATTAAGATTTTGACACAGAATGGAAGCACAGCAAGGAAATGAAATATTAACACACTGACTATAACCTTTGCTTAAGTAAACATGTATTTGTGGATTTCTCAAGCCCTGCCCCCCCATAAGTCACTCACATGCTTAGGTTTACACAGGGAGTCCTGTGAGGGAACACCCAAAGGCATTGTGCAAAATCAATACAAGAAAAAATATGCTTAAATATTCATCAATACAAATGTTTAGTGGCACATGGTCTCAGTTTGGTCTGAAAAGGAGGCAGGGATTCCAAGGATTTACTCTTTTCATATTCAAGAAAGCACCAATTTCACAGTGAAGAGTTCATTAGAAATGCATTAGAATAGATGAATACAAAACTGTACAAATAACTACATGCTCTGTAAAAACCCTGGCACCATTATGCTCTATGCTGGCAGATGAGCAGTTAGAAAAGAAAAGCAGCAAGCTGTACAGCTGCTTCATAAGCTTCACGGCAGCCCAATAGTTGCAGTGGCTATGAAACCTCATAACCTCAACTCACTTTCTGTGGGAAAGATAAAAAAGTACCATATTGTAACATGTATAACCCATAAATTACGCCCACCCCAATACAGCAGCAGTTCTTATTATAAATGCATTCGTGTTACACAAATTTCTCTAGACCCCATTTCTTTCCAAAAGTTCCTGATCTCCCTACTCCAGGTTCTTTGCGAGTCACCCAGCAATGTGATTCATCTGTAGAGTCATTCCAAGGAACCCTTTTTTAACAGGCATGAACTATCTGAGGTGCAGAAGATGGATATGAAATTCCAGTCTTTATGAGATAAAGAACTGTTTGAGGTCTCATTTCCAACAGATTCACATTTCCTAAATGATTAACTATTTAACTGGGATAGACTAACATTTTCTGCTGTTTCTGCATGTACTTTATAATCTCCCACACAGTACTTTAGTGCCAGTATGAGGGCTACTTCCATTAGTAGCGGACTTTGATGTTATGCAAAATATCTTGTTAGCATTTGGGCTAATTTTTGTGGTTTAAGCCCAGCCAGCAACTAAGCACCACACAGCTGCTCGCTCACTCCCCCACGGTGGGATGGGGGAGAGAATCCAAAAGTGAGAAAACTCATGGATTGAGATAAAGACAGTTTAACAGGTAAAGTAAAATGTGTACACGCAAACAAAGAGATACAAGGAATCCATTCACCACTCCCCATGGGCAGGCAGGTGTTCAGCCATCTCCAGAGAAGCTCCAGGGCTCCATCACATGTGATGGTGACTTGGGATGACAAACACCATAACTCCAAATGTCCCCCCCTTCCTTCTTCTTCCCCCAGATTTGTACGCTGATCATGACATCATATGGTAGGGAATATCTCTCTGGCCAGCCTGGGTCAGCTGTCCTGGCTGTGTCCGCTCCCAGAGGCTGGGCTCCCCCAGCCTACTTGCTGGTGGGGTAGTGTAAGAAGCTGAACAGTCCTTGACTGTTTAGCAACAACTAAAAACATCAGAATGTAATCAACATTATTTTCATCCGAAATCCAGAACATAGCGTCATACTAGCTTCTATGAGCAAAATTGACTCTTTCCCAGGCAAAACCAGTACCCCAATAAAAGCTATTAACAGTGAACTTGTGACTCTTCAAGTTGTGTTTACTCTGCTCGCCCACTACCTGTCTTTATGAAAGTTTACTAACATTAGCCAGTGTACTAAAAATCATTAGTAGAAGATACAGAGACACATTTCCAAGTCTCCCCAAAGCCTTCATGCCTCACAATGTCATAAAGCTGCCTCCAAGGGCCATTACCATGTTACTTTTTGAAAATCAGTCTTTTCACAGGTGCAGTCACTACAGGCAATCGTTTCTGGAATAAGGACCTTGAAGAGGTCTATTCTCTATACAGGGTCATGGACATATTCTGTGATTAAAGCTCAGCATCTCACTTAATTCGTGCTGAACCAGACTTTGACTCTTCAGTCTAATGACACACTAGATCATGTTTTACCTTTTCTAACAATTATAACACCAAAAGAAATCTCTCCCTTGGTCAAGCTACCTATTTTTTACACATTTGAATATCTTTGAAACTTTTCCTCCAGAAGGCTGTGACTTTATTAAGACAAGTTCGTAAGTTGGGATGAAGGGCACACCAGAGACAAAGAGTTTGATCCTAGAGGCCACGTTTGTCTTGGCAGTTGAGCTGAAAACATAACAGCTTGCACAGACTCTGTGATGGTATTTGAGCTTAGTTAGGTAACAGACTATGATTTAATACCTACCCATCCAATGCTTTTGTATAGTTCAGTTGTTACAGTGCCTTTTATGGTTGCACAGATCAGGACTTGATTTGGATTCAAAGTTATACAGAGATTTTTGTCTCATACAAAAAATCTGCTTATACTTAGTTTAATATTATATTCCCTGTGGATGTGTATGGGTGGATGAGAGACACTTCATTTAACTTTCTGTATGTACTGAAATTCTTTTTACATAGAACCTACAACACCCCCCAAAAAAAGAAAAACAAAACCAAAAAGAGATAAGAACTTGGTTATTTTTAAGCTGTATTGAAACAAAATGTGAATTTGGCACAGTTTTTTGGAAATGGTGAAGACTAATAAAAATCTTTATTACTTCAAATAAAAGTTTAAAGACTACCATTTAATGATTGGTTCTGTAAACTGAAAAAGAGATTACCCTATAAAAATAAAGTATTTTAATATATTTTCTAGTGAATTTTTGAAGGCAAATTAAGTAGTAATATTACCTTATCTTCTCTGTTTATCAGAAATGGGAAAAAACTAAGAAAATTTCTCTTTAAGAAGAGCTATTTCTTAATCTTTAAATAACAATAAGTCATCACTGGCTGGAGAGTCACTGGCTTTGTCTACTACATTAACTCTTGATTTAAAAATCTGACCTGCTGTCTAAGAATTAATCTGTGGCAGATTAATTTGAGGATCTTTCCAAAATTAAGTTAAATATTTCCAGAATTTATCTGTATAAATAAAAAAATTGGCATATAGAGGTGGACTTTTACAAACATAATAGAATTACATTATGAATTTTGGCTTTGGGTGAATTAAACAGCAAAGGTAATTGTTTTATTCTTGTGGGGAAGAAAAAAAGCAGCCCTGCTACTGAGTTATCAGTAAAACCACAGTGGAAAAGCTGTGCTTAAAGTTGAAATTATCCTTTGTTCCTGTCTTGTTTCCATTAGTATTACTTTCTCAATAAATTATTGCTTATATCTAAAGTTTCTCAGCTTCCTTTCATAACCTAAAAACATACCCTTTTGGAAAACTATTTTGAATTAAAACCACTCATCTATCCACTGTTCATGTGTGAAGACTCGTATCTATCAGAACTTATTTCCTTGTCTTCTTGGTGTATACAGATTCTGGTAAAAGTGTATCACTTGAACTATACAGTAAGGCCTATTTTTTAAATAGTTACAAATATTTAAAAAATAGACAATCATACCTATGCCCTACTGGATTCCATAACCACAAGGGGGCAGAACAAACATTAATCACAGAAATCCAAGTCTGGTTTCTTTCAAGACACTTAAAGTTTCATTCTCTAGGCATAGCACCAGATTTCTCTTCCAGCTGGATTAAAATGTCTTCGCTGGAGACATTTTTCCAAGCAGATTTTGCATCCTTATCTCTAATAGTTACAATATATTGAAAACAAAGAATATTAGATTAGTTTCCAGAAATCATGAAAGCACAGCTTTGGTATCAAGGGCAGTTAAAGAAAAAGGATTTATTCTTTTTTAGCCTATATTTTCTCAAGTGGAAGCATTTTACATTTAGATTTTTTATTTTAAAAAAGTCAGATTATGAGACCATTCTCAATTTAAGCCTGAAAGTTTTCTTTTAATTCTGAAACCGATTCAGAATGGGAATGTGCCAGTACTTTAATTCTGGCAAGGCAAGTAACATGTTAGAATAAGTGTAATGTGACTTATATTCATAGTTCAGGAACTAGTGTGGTCTTTTTAGTGAATATAGAATGTGTATGTTAAAAGAAGTGAAACAGTATTATTTAGTTTTGTTTTGATGCACTATTCACTGACTTTTTCATAAACCTAAAGGCCAAGATATCTGGCACAGTACTGAATTTTCTGTGTTCATAGTTTGTATTATAAAAGAAAAAATATAGCACATACAGAAAGGCTGACATTTAAATGTTGCCTAAGTAGGCTGTGGGTTTCAATGCTCACAGTTCTTTACCCATGAAATACAACATGGGAGAAAAAGGGGGAGAGTGGGTGGACTGGAAGTAATCTGCATCCAAACAGTAGCAGGTTCTGTTCACAAACAGAATCTGTTTCAAAGCAGTTGGAGATTATTTTCATGGAAACATTAGCAGACCAGTTTATGGCTTACATTCATATTTCTCTACTTGCCAAACAATGAAGTGGTAGCCAGGCTGAGACAGGTGCCACCTTCATTCTGACTCCCAGGAAAATGCTGAGCTGCGGGCTTCTATGGCGTTTTAATGAGCTGAAGAGAATTGGGAGCACCTGACACACGGCAGGAGACCAATCTGTATGTTAACAGACATACATATAGTTACATGTGTATAAATGTATTAACACACATAAAAATATATAATGCTTCACACATACCTGTTCCGCTTCTGATGAAAATGAACTGTGCACAGAACCACGCATTATTATAGATCAGCTAGTGGTCAGACTGAGAATAATGCTGCTGCTGGACAGGCTGCAAATTGCTCTGCTCAAAGGCAAAGAATGAATTGCCTCATCTTCATATTATACAAACTGTGGCCTCAATTTCAGGGCATTCTGCGGCATTTTGAGAGAATACTGCTTTCCATACCAAGGTGGGATGAACTTGTTCTCAAGTTACCAACTCTTTTGAGGGCCCTCAGAACACACATCATCATGGGGATGGCAAGTTTTTTGAGATTGGGTTTAGAATTTGAGATGATCTTGGCAAAGAAGAAGTGGTCTGTAAAGAAAAGAAAAAAATAATGAAAGTATGAAAAAAAAAAAGTTGCAGCGTTCAGCTGAAAGAATATGGTACTTGAGTGCAAGATGGAAGATACTAGCTTTCTGGGAGAGAAGCTGAGGAATTGTAGTTGCAATTGAACATCAACAGTCTCAGGCAAAGGCAAACTGGGGACAATAAAAAAGAGCATAGGCTGTCAGATGTGTAAACTCATGTTAATACTATTTTATTTTGCATTGGTAAGATCTCAGAGCATGAAGTAGATAAAAATGTTGTAGGATTTTGGACTCCAAAGGACAAGAATTCATTTGAATGAATTCAGAGGAAACCAGTAAGGATACTATTTACAAATAATGACTGAAATAGGGTTGTTTTGCTAACAGGAGAAAAAAAAAAGAGAGGAAACATTATGTCTGTTTTCAGCTGTGCAAAAGTTGCTTCCATAAGAAAGGGAACAGCTGGTTCTGCATGTCTATAATAAAGAAGTTACAGCAAAGATGACTTAGACTAGACATCAGAAAAATCTTTGTAAAGATTAGATGATAAAACACTGAATTTTTGCCTAGAAAAAGTGTAAAATCATTGAAGATTTTCTTCAAGAGGCTGGATGAACTTCTGTTTCATACCTAGGAAGGAAAGGGGTGCAGCAGCAGGAAGGTTCCCTTTGGAGTTCTTATTGCCCCTATTTTCTATGAACCAGACATGTCTTTTTTTTTTAAGATATTATTTATTTCCAAAAGTAAATGAAAACAGAACAAAGCAAAAAGCAGCCCGTGGCCTTTTCTGACTATTCGGACCATTGTTCTTCTAAGTCACCCTGTAATTTCCCTTATAACAATAAGGGAAATATAAGTGATATAAGTAGTGATGTGAGTAGTCCAGGGAGCCAGGAAAACAGACATTCTGTTGCCCCGAAAGAACAGCCTCTGAAAATGAGGCTAAGTAGCCTTTGCCAAAACTGTGGGCTTGCTCTACCAAATCAGAGAAATAAAAGCATTCTTCAATAAGAGCACATAAAATCACAAATGCAGAGAATAAAGTGTATTTTTTCTACCATATAGAGGAACATAAGAGTTCTCTAAGAAATCTGTGAAAAGACAGTGGCTGAAATAGAATACTAGACCTAAATGATTGCAAAAGATAAGGTTTCCACAGAGTGAAAGGAAAATTATAAAAGCGTAGGAAAGTTTTGTGGAAGAAGGAACCACAAATGAAAATGAGAGCATTTATGATACTATTTTCCTGTGTGACATGAAATCTGTACTTGGACTGAAGTAGAAATGTTGTTTTTTTCAAATAAGTTAGAATTACAAGGAGTTTGTGATAAAGTAAAAAAATGTTTAGGACCCTTGTCTGAGGATTGTCGTGGTCCTTAGTGAATTACATGAGGTATAAGTATCTTTATAGTTTCACAGGGAAAGTTAATAAAACTGGGATACCACAGAAATTACCACAGCATACTTGGGGGAAAAAATTGTAATAGTTTCCCAAGAAAACTTCATTGGAATAACTGTACAGTCTGAACTTCACTTTGGTTGTGCATTTAATTTATTAAATTGCTGCCTTATAGATTCACTTCAGTGAATTATGATATGAAAATCTACCTCTTTAATGATCATCTTTCAGCTGACCAACAAAACAATGCCTCTGCATGTTTTGACATCAGTATTATGTTGTTTGCGCACTCAATAATTTGAAAATATAAAATATATTCAACCCACGGTCACATTCTCTAAGCATAATGTGAAACTGGGAGGATATGGATTGTACTGAAACCATTTCAGGTTTTAAGCAACTGGTTTGGTTGGACCAGTGTTAAAAGTTATTTCCTAACCCAGGTGTTAAAAACTCGCCTCCAGTGTGTCCTCCACTACTTTCCCCTCTCCAAAAGCCTTGCTGCAGGGAGTTCATTCTCCCTGACCACTTGCTTTCAAACTCATCCCCAGAAGCCCCCTGACATAAGACATCAAGCTGTCCTTCATCCATCTAAACAGCAAGAAAAAGACATCTGGATGTGTCCCAGCTTTTATGGGCTACAAAAAAAAAATTTAAAAAAAAATTCCTCAAAGGTAGCATAGGGACGTTGCTGCTAGGAATTTGGAAACAGCCCATAAGCCCATCACAGCAAGGAATCCACCCTGGCTGTCAGAGAGGGGCTGAGGGGCCCGGCTGTGAGGACAAACATCCTGCATCTCCACAGCAGGAGTGTCACGCAGGCAGTGCTGCACAACCTGGCCCTTAGGGATCCTCCGAAAGGTCCCACACCGCTTAGGGCCAGGATGTCTTCAGCCAAATGGCAAAACCTAGCAGTATGGCGGATTCAGCCCTATTGTTTTTCTACCGGTAACTTGGCACTTTCTGACCACAGGTTTTTTTGCCTCAATTACAATTCAGTTTAATATGGTTTGTATGATCTGATAAAAATCCAGAGTGAATTTAGTGAACAGATAATTTTTCACACCACAAAAAGTGAATCAGATATTGACTTAATGGATTTGGAGAAGGCTTGGATGAGTCATTTTTCTCCTAGTTAATTGATATTGCTAGGACATGCTAAATGTATCCCTAAATAGCAAAATAATTTATAGAATGTGCTTTTCTGGCTGTTAATTGTGCAGCTGGATAACTGCATTTAAAAGCTCATCCAATTCTCTTGAAATCACTAGAAGGTTTTCCACTGACTCAGAGGAAGCAGAAGTAGCTTTTGAGGGATCACTGTCAAAGGCAAAGAGGTGATTTGACTGTATGAATACTTCAGGATCTTATTGCTATAAATGCGCAGTATCCTTAGAGTTTTTCTAAAGCCCTAAGGACAGAAGGAAACCCTCCTTTATCATCCTTCTACTTTTCTAAGAAGGAGATAAATCTGCTGTTTTGCTTTTTGGGTTTTTTTAAGGACTCTGACCTTTTCCAATAGCCTTAAAAATTTTATGCATACAAACTGAGGGCCGCAAAGCAGTTGACAGTTTAACAGTTTGAATTAGGGCTCCTTTGGGTCCTAAGACTTACATGGTATTATTGGCTCTTGATGTATGTCTTCAAAAGTGCATATGTTACCATAAGATTTGTTGTGACATTCTCATGTTTCTTTTCTCTGATGTTTAAACTATTTTGACCACTGAAATTCTAGCAATAAATACAATAAACTTGGACTGAAAAATGCAAACAAAATTGTCAAAATTCCCAGGAGCAATGAAATAAGTTGGTGTCATGGTTTAGCCCCAGCCAGCAATTAAGCACCGTGTAGCCACTTGCTAACTCCCCCGACAAGGTGAGACGGGGGAGAGAATTGGGAAAAAAAACCCTCATGGGTTGAGATAAAAACAGTTCAGGGCAATAGGACAGCAAAAGAAGAGGAAACAACAATGACAACAATAATAACGATAACAATACTACTACTACTACTACTGATAAAGGAATACACTAGAACAAGTGATGCCCAAAGCAGCAATTGCTCACTACCCGGCGATCGACAGCCCGTCCTTGAGTAGCGATTCCTGCCTCCCAGCCAACTCCAGTTTATGTACTGGGCATGGCATTACATGGCAGGGAATGTCCTTTGGCCAGGCTGGGTCAGCTGTCCTGGCCGTGTCCCCTCCCAGCTCCCCGTGCACCTCCCTGCTGGCAGAGCGTGGGGAGCTGAGAAGTCCCTGACTGAGTACAAGCACTACAACTACTTAGCAACAACTAAAAACAAATCAGTGTGTTATCAACATTATTCTCATACCAAATCCAAAGCATAGCACTGTACCAGCTATCAGGAAAAAAAAACAGCTCCATCCCAGACGAAACCAGGATACTTGGTCATTCATTAATTGTTGTCATGCAGTGTTCACTAACCTAATTCCCTAAGAAAGCAAGAACAATGTCTTGTCTAGTACTATTTAAAACAGACATTCTGAATGGCAGTAATAACACAATATATTAAAGCATATAAATAAATATGTATATAAAGTGTATAAAGTATATAAATATATATATAAATATAAATACAATATATTAAAGTATATAAAGCATATATATAAGCTACTGGGAAAGCAGGAGAATAAAAATATTCAGCCACTAGAAAAAAATACAAAGCTACTAAGAAAAAAAAATTAACATTATCTTGTGTAGAGAAACTAAAATAATAAATGGTACCTTATTCTGTGAAACAAGTTCAGTTTTTAAAAGGCATGCAAAAGAAATAATCTGAAGGGAGGAGGCCCTTTGTGTTTATTTTAATATCAGCTCTGGCCTTTGTTATAGCAGTCAGGATTTGAGCTAAAAAGATCAGGAGAAAAGGTAGGTATGACTTGCTTTCTTTTTAACGTTTAGCATTGGATTTTTTTCTTAAATCTGAAGGTCACTAGACTTGACTTCTGATAAACTGCCAAAGGAGGCAGATTCCGGAGGCAGATTCCAGAGGCAGTCCTCTGAATGGCACACTCAAACTGAGACACAGCCATGAGTTTTCTTCCAGCTTATCTCAGCTGCAGTAACAGGGTTGTGGTCTATCCAGTGCTTTAAAGGTCATGAAAACACCTTGAATTGTACTAAGAATGTCAACACGAAGATTTGCCGCAGGGTAAAATATTTAATTGTCTGTATAACGAGAAGTCATCCATCATTCTACCCATAACAGAGTTTACAGTGTGAAAGTTAGAAAACAGTTGACTGATTTTTCAGTAGGAAAATGTTAGGAAGACGTGGTCACAAGGTCCATTCTCAGATGATGTCAGGTGGTCACTGCCCTAAGAGAGTGCAGCAACAGCAATGTCTACCGTCATATCCCGTGGTTCTCAGGAGGGAATAAACCACAAAAACAGTCAAGAGAGCAGGGCACTGGACTCCTTGAGGAGCTACTTGTCCTCCAGCTCATGCCAGAACTTGTCAGAACTGTCTGTCTCATCAAAATCAGACCAAGGAAACATATAGGCTCAGACTTACTTATATATCACTTTCATTTAAGTAAGCAGAAATATCAAATAATTTTTTTCACACAACAGTTTCAAGAAGTATTATTTTGCTGACTAACAATATTGGGAACCAAAATTCAAAAGTTATGTAGTTACCTAGCTCCACAACAAGTCTATTCTTCCCTCCAGAAAGTATTTCCGTTGCCTGTAAACAGCCAAAATTCTAAAGCCTGTTTTTTTCAAGGATCTATCAACAACCCTCAACAACTCAACATGCCTGTTCGTATGAACAGATTCTACATAGAAGTCTATGTCCAGTATGAAATTAAGAGAATTTAGCTACATGTGCTTCTTTGTTCCATGATTTAGCTCTACAAAAAAACCACAAGCTCTTCCCAGAGATCTCCAGCACTATTCAAAGTGGCTGACTCAACTTTCTGTGGTCGCTTAAATATCCACTATCATTAAAAAAAAACCCCAAAAACCACTGAAAGAATGCATACTATTGAATTGTAATTCATTCATCTTTGGAGGGATGAGTGTTACTATAGGCAGTACTAGTTCTGACCAGTGCTTGAAGAATGATTTGAGCAATTAATTAGGCAAATAGAGAAAAATGCCAAGTATACTTGAGAAGACTACAGTCCAAACAGTTTCTTAAGAAAATTCAAACACAAGTTAAAATTTAAGCAAAAAGTTTGTGAAAGTTCAGTGGTGTGTTCAGAGTTTTTATCATGCTTAATACATGATTCATCAGCATGTCAGATAGTCTGAGCAATCCTTCTGCAAGTACAGCATGGACTAGAATCCAGAGATACGGTAAAACATTAAAATGTTTTGTATAGAAGCTGCATTTGGCTCTGGTTTATCCCATTCTCTGTCATAGAAAAGCGATGGTCTTCAGCTTTTGGCGATGAGCATAGGGAGTAAAAGGGACAAGCAAAACCATTACTATTGCTATTTGGAACACTTTTGGTATATCAAAACCAAAGAACTTAACTTCTGTACCTCAATTACTCTGCTGTATCTTTGAAGTATTTTGTATGGTGTCTTGACTACTGAACCAAGAAGATGCATTTAAAGATACAGTAGATCGGAGATTTTGTTTCCTTCCCTTGGCAAAATCCGGTGCTTGGGCAGACTTACACATTGTCATATCTGCATATACTATTAATAGCTTATTCATTATGGCAGCCTCTAGAAAAGTTAGGAATTGCTACCTACATTTTACAGATAAAATTAGGGTGTGGGGTAGGCTCAGAGAAGTTGAGGGTACATTGCTTCCCAAGTCAAGAGGAGATGTAGTTTAGTTGGCACAGTACTCCTGAAATTTGAGTCATAAAAAATTTATGAGTGACACAGGACAATTCAATTACAAAACTTAGTAACCCGTAAGTAGAGCGGAACACTGAAAAATAAAACTTCTTTGATAATCACATGGCAGTTTGGTTTATTTATGACCTTTATTTCTTGCTGTTTGAAAGCATTTGAGTGAATGGGTTACTGCTTGCATAATTGTTTTAATGAAAAAGGCCTTCTGTTAAGTAAAAATAGCCATGCTACCACATGAAACACACTGTCCCTATGGCAGTAGGACTGTTCATCATGCTTTATTGAAAAACTACGTTTCTCAATAAATTAGTAAGCAGAACAATAACATGAGATTTAGGTGACTGACAGCGCATAATGATGTGCCAATAGCCAACACTGAATAACGAAATGACAGTTCATCACCTCCTCCATCCCAGCCACGCTCCCCTTAGGCTGACAGTTCTGAAATCATTAAAATTTTTATAAATTATTTGTGAATAGAAAGTCTGTTTACATTGATACTGAATGATCACCGTAACCGGTTCTTCCAAATTATTGTTCACATCAGGTCATGCTACGTTCCATTAGAAACTTAACTCAGAATACTTTTAACCTTATTGCAAAGCAGGAGTGAACTGTATAAATTGCACACTTTCTTATAAAACACAAGGTCTGTTCTCAGTTGTTGCCTTGTCCTTGAGCTATGTAGACTTCAGAACTTGATAATTCTTTCTGCAAATATTGTTAAAAAGTGTTATTTTCCAAAAAGCTTTAATATCTAATATTCATTTCCTGTATTTCATTCCTATTGAGGTTTTCTTGATGTCTCAAGCCCAGTCTCTTTGAAAGACTAGGTGCATCTCTCTTACTTTTATACAAGCACAAAGCAGTAAAATAATATATTATTTGTTATTATTAATACGGTTCTGAGCTAGCAAACTACATGTATTTCCCTTGTTAACTCTATTGTTAAAATTGCCTCACCACCCTCAAACAAAAACTGTCACTTCAATGCTTAACACAGGTCATTTCAGTAAGTATATTCTGGGTCCCTTGTGAAACCTCACCTCCCACTCAGATGCCAAAGAACATGTAGACTTGTATGAAAACTCAGCCTTAAAAATGTCAAATATACAAATGACCAATTACACAAGGGAACGTTGATCCAGAAAATAACTTAATGTGACAAGCTGTACAGCCTGGTTTGACTCACTCATTAAATCTACATAAGACATTGGACTTATTTGTGGCTTACAGTTTCACTAGGAGTGTTACAAAATAACAGTAAAAGAGTTTGTTCTGAGGAAGATCATAACCTCAATGATGGCTTTTTGGTAAACTGGAAAATGAAATTCAGTCAGGTTGCTTTAAACATTACCATTACTCATTGTGCCTTGGAATGGGAAGCAGAAATGCTAATAGTTTTTTTCTGTTGACAAACTGAAAACAAAAAACCCCAATAAACTCCTGCACCAGAGACCCTAAAAGGGGAAAAATGATAAAGAAACAAACCGATCTTTATAAAAGATGTATACTACTATTTGCACAATCATGAAATTAAATTAGAAGTTCTTCCATGACCTCATTGTCATTTCCAACTGCATGCCTTTGCAAAAGATGCCAGTTATTAATGGCTTTAATTACACTGTGTACAGCTCTCAGGTATCAAACACTCTTGATTTCCCAGTTCTGAAAATTCAACTGTATGCTGGCAAAAATTTTATCTAGAGAAGAGAGTGGAAGAAAACTGAAGAGATAGAGAGAATGTGTGTACATGATTGTAAACTTTTTCACTCTCTTATCTAGTAGTAACCAATTTATTACTAGCAACTTCAATAAATAAAAATTATGACAATATAGAAGGCTTTATTATGCCATGTTTGTTTACTGGAAACTAACAGTGCATCACTAAAGTAACTGCAAAAATGATGGAAATATCAACTATTAGAAAAATAAATGCAGGTGTTTACAACTTGTGAAAAGTCATAAATATGTTAAGATAATTTTAAATGCCATAGTCTACTCTTTAGCAATAACAGTAAGTATTCATGTATTATTCCTATACTCTTCACTTCTATAAAGATGTTATTTAAAAGTATTTCCTTTGCATCAACCTTCTTGAAAAAGCAGAAGATGTCATTTTAAAACAGAAGTTTTAAGAATAAGAATAAAATATATTATACATTTCTTCAAAAATAATAATAATTTTTAATTTTTAATTGTAAGAATATCCTATTAGACCATTATGGAGAAAATTATTTTTGTCTTTGTGTATGCTTTCGGAATTTTGATGGAGTTTGTTTGATTTAACTAGATCTCTATTGACCAAGCACATGCGATTATAATCTTTGTATTTTTGTATCAATTCCTAAACAGTCCTATTTCACCTTACTTGCATTCATCAGAAACTTACAGTATACTTCAAAATTTGCTTTAAAGTAATATATTAGCTGTCATGATCCTCTTGAAAACAAAGTAGTGTTAATGAATCATAACAAACTGTTCTTTAAATTCTATTTTGGCTGCCTGATCCTTTCTCAGAGACCTGTATAAACCCTCACAGCATAGCTTTCTCCTGACTTTCCAGCTACAGCTATATTCCCTCATGTAGTTATAGCTTTGCCTTGGCTTTCGGTCTTTTTTTCTTTCTTCTAGTTGTCAGTTAAATGAATCAACAGAAATTACTATGAATCTCCTTCTCCTCATCTCCAAAGCTCTAATTCTACTCTCCACAGTTTGTTATATACTGGATTGTTTTCAGTAGCATTCAAAGGGGAAGCACCAGTACAGACCTTGTGTAGAAATTAAACTCATACAATAACTATGCAACAAATGCATATCACAATATGACTCCAATAATTGCAGTTGTGTGACTGCATTTGACAGGATAATATGGCTCCTTAACATTGTCGTTACCTGCGTATTGCTACTTTTTAAGTGAAGCCTACAAATGGTTGCTGTCCTCATGCATAACGCTTGCCTAATGTGACAGGAGCTTTAAAACAATAACTTTATAGGTATCAAAGTTGAATGAAAAACACATGGCTCTGCACACAGGATGGTTGTGCAAGATTATTTGTACTAAAGAAGAAAAACATTTCTCAAAACCTAGGTCATAAAAATAACAATTTTTACTAGTTCTCCTCTGTCTTTGCTGTGGCTATTTACATTTGTCTGTGACACTACAAATCTTAACCCAAGATAGCAATTAATTTCTAAGTGTGAAGAACAGAAGCCAAAGATGAAGCAGGGATGATGTAATAATAGTATTTTATTTAACAAATCAATCTATTTATTGAGTAGAACAATTTATAGAGCTCTGATATATTATCAGCATTTTAACTTGTTGGCTTTCTCTATTTATAGTACTCTCCTGGCTGTTGCAGTGACACTATTAGGTCTCTACTTATTCTATGTAATACTCCTTAATGCTGTTTTAACCCTACTGTGGCAGTTCATTTTCATTAAAACCTATTACCTTCAGAGAAGAATAAATTAGTTCTAGTTCATCACCAATATATTCCTCCTTTCTTACCAGGTTGAGCATTCAGAACTTCAGCAAATTATCTAAATTATGATATTATCAAATGAAGTCTGATTTCAGGCCTCAGAGTCAGGAACATTTCTTACTCTCCACTAGCAATGACTACTAATTTAATCTTTCATTTTCAATAGAAAATCATAACATGCAAGAAGAAGGCCTCATGGATACAGAGGAAGAATGAAAACCTACTCTGTAGCATTCAAAATTAATGTCCATAGCTGAAATCGTAAATATTCTGCTTGATGAATTTGAAATATGGATTTCTCTGTTAATTTTCTCCTTTACATTCTTTATTATTGTTACTCCTAAACTGCAGGACATGGGAATGCTTTACAGTTGCTGAGTCCAGGCATACATCGAGCTGTGACCTTACTCCAGCCTCGTTTTCCTCCCCATTTTTTGTTTCAGTTGCAGGCTCCAGCAAGGAGGGACTTGCGATGCAGCCTCAGGAAGCAGGACCGCTGGGTGCGTTACAGAGCACGCCCGCCTCACGTGTCTTTTTGGGCTGGAAGTCAGTTGTTCTAGGTGAAGCTTACTGCAAGATTTCTGTTAACTTCAGTAGTGGTAGGTAAGGTGCTTTTTTTGACAGCTTGGCAGATTTCTTTGACATGCAGCAGGCTTATTCAAAGGAGAGCTCTCATGGGACACCCGAGCAATGGTAAGACTTAGGTTTACGTTGCACTGCAAGCAATATATAAGTGTATACGCACACTGACTTTGATTAGTGCTACTCCACAGAACATAAGGCTTCTTGCGGTTCTCAGCAAGGACTTGAGGCAGAGTCCTTTGCTAGTGAGACCTGCCGTGGCTACTATTTGTATTTAAAAAATGTACTTAAAAAGCCCCTCAGAATCTGCACTGGTGGACCATGGCCTGAGCAGGCTTCCAGCTGCAGAGCCCCCAGACAAAGCTGGGAGAAACAAAGCCAGTTCCTTTCCCTCAGAGGTAGAAAGTGGTGTGGAGGTAGATTAAGAAACAAGCAAAGAACAGCTCCCCTGCAAAAAAGAAAACTGCATCTCCCAAGGCACCTACCAGAAGCAGGACTGATCTGCTGGATCCGTGGCTGTTCCTGAAGAAGATGATGACAACAGATTTCCTGTGAAGTTGCGGTGGAGCATCCTTTTCCCGAGGCTGACTGCAGGCATGATTAAAGAGCTCTGTCCTCTGAGAAGAGGGAACATAAAATGAGGCAGAGAGATTTTGGCTTTCCTGCTAATCTTCGGGATGCTTTTGGGTGCTGTTCTAGCTGTGAACTTTATGAAAGTCTTATCAGAAAAACAGAAGGCAAAGCCCCATCACTCAGCTAAGAACTGACAAAAGTATTCCTCTAGACACTTTGTTTTGCTTTCTAAAGAAGCACTGAAAAATTAAGACATCTTCTGAAGATTCAGAAGATTACTCTCCTCAGTCAAAAATAAAGCCATAATTTCAGCTTGCTCCTCAAACTGTTTTCCTTCTCTTCTGTATATCCTCCACATCTTATTCACATTCAGTTTGAGCTCCCTGGGTTTCTTCCAGGCACCAATTTATCTCAAATATTAGGACAGCTGGGACACAGCAGGGAAGAAAATGAGAGACAGGGCTGACACTGTTACCAGTTGAGTTCTGTTCTTGCTCTTCAGACTGACTTGCATAATATTGGGCATGTCACAACCTTTCTGTATCTCAGTTCATATGCTTTCAAACAGGTATGATTATAAACCTTTCAGGGTTGTTCTGGTGGTGGATTTTACACTGAAATATGTGGCTGAGAACAAGTCTAAGGGTGCAAATCACTCTCTCTATAAACAAATTATTCAGCACTAACGGTCCTGTAAAAAAGAATTGGAACTGTGCTTATATTATCAAATGTTAGACCAAGAAGTATTATATTTTTCTAAGTTTCACTGCAAGGTTAATGATGTATCTTTTTTTTGACTTCTGTGTGTGAGGATATTATCATGTTCAATATAACTAGTGTGTAAGGTGCTGCCGTGCCTATGCACTTTGGACACAGTTGCACAAAACAGCTATAGTCTGTAGTGAAAAAACTAAAACAAGTTCATCATTGCAATGGCAGCTTTCTAGCTAATATATTAGATAAAACATGCATTTCTTCAGGTACACTCTAAAGACTGCATTTAGGGAATTAAATGCATAAATCCTGCTTTTTTATTTTTATTTTTAAAACAAGCTGCAAGCATAAATCAATTCGGGGAATACTAAGAATGTATTTCAGCATGTTTGGTTCCTACCTGGGTCATTGAAAAATAATGGATAAGCATTGCTAACTACCTCATTATCATTAGAGAGCTATGTGAATTTAGGTGAAAATATCACACTGACTCTATGGAGTTCCCATCTGGAAACATACGGTCCCCCCCTCCCCCCGCTTTTTTATCTTTCCTCCTTTTCTTTCCTTTTCTCTCTCTCATTCTGTCCAATAAGGAAGGAAAATAAAACTTAAAAATGAAAAATCCCCAGACCCTAAAATTAAAACTTAGAGGCAACTTTGTTCTCATGGTTTGATTTCGAAAACTCATTATCAGTGGATATTACAGTCTAGCACCTATTGTCTCTGCACATTTTCTTGGCTTGAAAGGCAAGAAATCACATACTTACTGCCACAGAGCTTTGACTAGTGTCCAATATTCCTGGTTTCTCCAGGCTTACTCTTGCTCATCAGATTGATACACTTAAGTGCCCAATCTTCCCTGAAGGGGCAAAAAATGAAGAGACCATAAAGGGGCGTATTTGAAACCAGAGAGAGAGAGAAGAAGTATACAGAGCAGTGAAACAAGTCACTGTCAGTAAATAAGAATCATAAACACAACAATAGGAAGATGGCTTTATATGTCCTGTAAATCTGTTCAAAAATATGGGAGAGGGTAGGCATCGAGGAGTAAAAGATGGGATGAGGGAAGGTACAACAATATTACAGCTGGGTACTACTGTGTCCTTAACATGACTGAAGCAGGTTGCAAGAGAGTTAAAAGTTCGCCTCTTCCTGTGTGTAATCAGCACGGAGGCTGACTGCAGCACTTTCGCCAACTTTGGTTAAAACTCTGAAAAGACTGCATCTGCTTCTGTGTTCAGATAATGTGCAGTGCAAGAAGGTATCCTGTGTTATCCACACAGCTCTGTGACAGAAATGAATGCATCAGTGTTTATCTATGCACGTGTTCACATTTCTCGTGCCCTTACTACCTTTCTGATCGCCACCTAAATATTCACTATTTTTTTTTCTTAAATTTGAAATAAAATATAAGCAAATAAATATGAAGAATACAAAACTAAGTAAAAAAAAATCTAATCAGTTTGCCATTCAATTTTTAAGAGGGTGTGCTGATCCCACGCAGTAAGCAATGCTTTGGCAGGTATGATACAGAATTAGCTTTTCACAGGAGCAAGTAAGGACCAAGTTACCACCTTTAAGGAGCCACTCTGCTTAAAGGCAATCAGCCATCTAGCAGCATGAAGCACACAGATGTTAGGATCAAAAAACCAAGTAAACATCAATATCTGAACTAATCACCTTAAAGCTGCCTTTATAATCAGATGAATGAAAGAGTCACTCTTACAGCGTGGTACGATATCTCTTGTGTCCCAGAAGTGCATATATATTCCATGGACATACTAGCACTAGCTTCAGAGACAGATGTCTGTAATTTTGCTTAGGTCAACTGAGATGTGTCCCATCTACAGAGCCACTGCAAAACACAGAAAGGCATTTCTTCTGCACTTGGATTTTTCAATCTGCATTGAAACTGTGTCAAAAATGTGGCTGAGCTGTAAGTAAATGGTATGCTAAACACATGCAACGAGCTATGCATTTTTAATTAGTAATTCCAATAGCTGCGAAGTCTGACCTAACACAAATGTTCTCTGAAAAACGCTATCCCCACATACTGTACTGGTCACTGAAATATGTTATTGAAATTAGTGCAATTATGTATTGAGTACTACATCTATTTCATGAAATAGGGATTTGATTTTCTTGTTGTCTCATAAAATTGTGTTATGTTTATCTGCCTATTTGCCACATTCATATCTTCATTATAGGCCTGGTGATGAAAATATTTGGTAAAGAATACATGGAAATATTCAGATATTCATAGAATCATAGAATCATTAAGTTTGGAAAAGATCTTTAAGATCATAAAGTCCAGCTGTTAACCGAACACGACCATGCCCACTAAACCATGTCCTGAAGAACCATATCTACAGGTTTTTTGAATACTTCCAGTGATGGTGACTCCACTACCTCCCTGGGCAGCCTGGTCCAATGTTTGACCACTCAGTACAGAAATTTTTCCTAATATCCAATCTAAGGCTCCCCTGGCACAACTTGAGTCCATTTCTTCTCTTTCTGTTGCTAGTCACTTGGGAGAAGAGACCAACACCCACCTCACCACAAGCCCCTTTCAGGAAGTTGTAGAGAGTGATAAGGTCTCCCCTCAGCCTCCTCTTCTCCAGACTAAACAGCCCCAGTTCAGTCACTCCTCATAAGACTTGTTCTCCAGACCCCTCACCAGCTTCATTGCCCTTCTCTGGACACGTTCCAGCAACTCCATGTCCTTCCTGCAGTGAGGGGCCCAAAACTCAACACAGGATTCAAGGTGCGGCCTCACCAGTGCCAAGTACAGGGACACAATCATTTCCCTACTCCTGCTGGCCACACTAGTTCTGACACAGGCCAGGACGCTGTTGGCCTTCTGGGCCACCTGGGCACACTGTCGGCTCATATTCAGCCAGCTGTCAGCCAGCACCGCCAGGTCCTTTTCCGCCAGGCAGCTCTCCAGCCACTCCTCCCCAGGCCTGTAGCGTTGCATGGGGTTGTTGTGACCCAAGTGCAGGACCCTGTACTTGGCCTTGTTAAACCTCATACAGTTGACCTCAGCCCATCAATCCAGCCTGTCCGGATCCCTTTGCAGACCCTTCCTGCCCTCCAGCAGATCAACGCTCCCGCCCAACTTCGTGTCATCTGCAAACTTACTGAGGGACAACTCAATCTCCTTGTCCAGATCATTGATAAAGTTATTAAACAAGACTGTCCCCAAAACAGAGCCCTGGGAAACGCCACTTGTGACCGGCCGCCAACTGGATTTAACTCTGCTCACAACAGTCTGGGCTTAGCCACTCAGCCAGATTTTTACCCAGCGAAGAGTAGTATTGAGGAATTGAAATAAACTAGATTAGCCATATAACCATTTAATTGATATTTGACAGAGTAGATGAACACATGATCAGTTCTGTATATTACCACATAAGAGAAAAAAATCTGAAACATCAGTAAACAGTTAAAGTAGGTTCAATGGCTGTCACTGGGGCTTTTGGGGTCTCTTTATTCAGGGACAACTGAAGAGGTCAGGTAGACTATAGCTGCTAAAGGAAGAATGCTCTGATGGAGAAAGCCAGAAGGACTAGAACAATGGCAAAGAGACTCACAGTCTAGCAGGCAATAGTACTTTGAAAGCAGGGTTGAGCCTTCCTAAACTTGGTACCCATTTGGCAAGCAGTAGGCTGGCTTCTTCCAAGAAGTAAGTTGTATCACTTGAATAGAAGGAAGTTCATGTAGCTACCATATATTTTTAATATATATCATGCATATGTTCATCAAACATCATTGTTCATGTACCTAAAGTGGTTCTGCCATCAGTGCAGATTTGGAAATGTCTGAGACAGAATTTCGTTCCTGGCTCAAGCACATACCTCTGTGACATTCGCAAAAATTTATGTCTTTGAAATGGAGGGAGCGTATCCCATCTTCACAACAGATAGGGACAGTAAAATCAATCAATGACTTAACTGCTCAGGCAGTAACAAAGAGTCAAATGCACAGACACGTCTAACAATGGCTAGCTCAACAGAGTCAAATTCCACAACTACATCAATGCCCTACTGGAAAAAAAGAAGTAAATAACAATAGCTATTGCCATAGGTGCATGTGTGACAAGTGAACCCTCCCCCCCCGCCCAATACCCCTTTTATTAAACTTGTGTGCATAATTGACTAAAACTCCAGAAAACAGCAAATATGATGCACAGTAATAAGTTTTACAAGTTACGTCCAAAGTTTTAAAAATGAGGTGATCTTTGATATAGACACAAATGAATTTAAAATGTTCCATATCAAGCAGTTCCCACCCAGGGGATGTAAACAACTCCTTCTACAATAACAAAGTGTTTGCCTTGCATCTAGAGCTACTTAAGATAAAAAAAAAAAACATAGATTTTATGAAATGCCTTATTAGAAGACATTCCCAGGAGGGAGGAGGGGTAAGGAAATGCAGAAGCAGTGTCAAATGTAGTAAGGTGATAAAAAGCAAATAAAATCTATATGGCTTAAACAAAGCCTAATCCATTATTCATACAGAAGATCTTTCTCTCACACAGAAAGTTTAATTCATCATCCAGTTTACTGTATTTTACAGCATCAATTAGAAAAGAGGGATCTTCTTCCTCTCCAAAGTTAGCAATACAGCTTCACAGTAGAAGAAAATCCATTACTGTATTTACTAACTTTATGAGAGATGCATAAAAGTAAATCAACACAACTGAAAGAAAACCAGCACATGAGAAAGAAAAAACAATTTCTTCGCTATGGAAACTCATTCGGTTTCCAATGGTTAGGTGACAGCAGACCAATTTTTCTAGCTTAGCCCAGTTTACCTAAGCTGTGTCTGTGGGAAGGAGGAATGGGGCAGGGAGTGCTGGTTCTGACCCACCCCCAGTCTTTTCTCTTTCCAGTGAAGGATAGATAAATTGGCGACTGTGGGTGGGAGAAGAGACAAGGAAAAACATGAAAAAACAGAAATATGAAACAATTTAAGGCCCCAAAAGTAGAATGTCAATGTCATTACCACTGTGCAAAATACACACATCAGTCAACCAGAAGTTCTTTCTAAGAGTTAATTAACAAAGCACCAGTTCATTACTCTTTGAAAGTTGTTCTTTTTTGCTTCTTCTTTGTCCCTGTGTTTACAACATTTACTATCAAAACCCCCAGCTTCCCTTTGCATTCATCTCCATCTAATTCCATGTACTGTTTCTTTTTAAACACCCATGACCCAGGACGTTTTGAGTGATAACTGCTACTTCAGTTTGGAAAACACGTGTGAACAGAACTTACATATAGGCTGGGGAGCTGAGAGACAATGTCATCTCACTTCACTTCTACGTCTCAACCTGTTCTCACCCCATTGCTTGGGGATTGTAGGCTCTTCTGTGTAAGGACTGAACCTTTGCTTGGGCCTTGAAAAATGCTTAAGGTGTTGTGGGTGGTACTAGATGGCATGTACAACATAAGTCATAATTGATGTAATACTGATGAGGGCAACATTGCATGCCTTTTTAAAAAAACATTCTGATTCTTCTTGGCTTTTGCAACTTATTAACAGCAATTTGGGTCCCTGCAGTTAATTCCTTTAGTTCTCATTAACAGAGGATTTCACAGAAAGTTAGAGTGTACAAGCATTTAAAATACTTTAATCTCTGTATAGAAAAACATATATAAAGTTATAGGAAAAAGCAACCATGGAGTTACTAATCTTTCAAACAGCTTAATAAATATATAAGTTGTGGATAAAGCTGAAAAGTAAAAGCTAGAATTTAATGAAACATACATTTATTTCTGTTCCCATCTAATATCATTTGAATGAAATATTTCATAGTCTTTAATGTAAAACTTGAAGATTGACTTAATAATTGAATATAAATTTAATACGTATATTGCCAATAATGCAACCAAAGCATAGCTTATCAGAAAGTTCCGTGGTAAGGTTAACACTTATGAGAAGGCAAACTGAATCAATCATACCATTATTTCAATGACAGTGAAATTTTTTGTTTCAATTAAGTAAAATTTCATTTAAGCTGTAGTTTGTATTTGCTTATATTTTTATCTTTGTATTTAATTATTAAATTAATGAATACAAATTTCTTATAAAATGCTAAACTCATTGAGTGAGAGCTTTCTGGCTTGTCTGGGACTCCTGAAATTTGCGTTAGAGGTATTTTTCCAATTGAAGCCTTGGGATCTTATCTTAACATTAGCTGTGACTTAAGGGGATAACAAGGTAATAAGGAGAAAGTATGGAGAGGTATAACAGAGGTATCATTAACGAGAAAGTACAATTAATGTATCATTAAAATCGATGACATTATAGGATAGACTTAGCTGTTTCATCAATGAGTATCAAGGAGTTTAAAGGACATTTTTTCAAAGAAAAGAAGTCAGTTGGGAACTGTACCCTAAGCTAATTTATGGAAGTGAGCAATAATGGATCTCGCCAAAAAGAAAGAAGAAACCGTGGTCACACATTGAAATGAATCAACCCAGTTCCCCTGGTTCTCTACCGGGGAATGTAAGTCAAATGAACAATTCACAGGACCTGGTTTGCACACACAATCTCAACAGAATGAGGATTTTTCACTGAAAAATCAGGAATCTCCAGATTATATTATTCACCTGACTCAAGTCAATGTTAAATACTGTGATTCAACCAACAATGACCTAATAAGTCAGTTTTAAGTTTGTAATTTAAAATACAAGTTTCAAAGTACAGCAGAAAAATTAGAACAATGCCAAATCTAAAGTATTTTGAAGATTCATTTTCATTTGGCAGGACATGCCTAAATTTCAGAACAGAAAAATGAGTATTTAAAAAAAAAAAACCAAGCACAAAAAGATTTTGCCCAGTATTAGTGTAATAATTATCTTGATTGCTTTCACAGATAGAGCATCCAAATGTCTTCATTTGCTTTGGATTATGAAATAAGAAAAGAAAGAGAAAATTCTAGCTAGTAATTTAACTAAAGCACTAAGGTTAATATGGTGCTGGGAATATTATAAATACCTAGATATGGTATTACCACTACATCAAAAAGTGTCTTTGGCCAAGAAAGGCTGAACTCCCTGAAAAACATTTCTGATGAATCAGCAGGTGATAACAGTTAGATTACATGAGACGGACCATTCTTAGGGGAAATAAAATCAATACTTTTCTGTGATTTCAGCCTCTGCTGGCTCAAGAAGTAACACGCTGGAGTTGGTAGTTCTACAGTAAAAATTAATTTGGCTCACTATGTCTGGGGCTTAAACTTCAGCCACATAATTAATGATGCATGATATCACTAATTTCTTCTATGAAATGGCAAACTGTAGTTAAAAAAAAATGAAATGATTTAACAATTGGTTATGACATTAAGAAGAAAAATGTTTTGAGACGTTGTCAATTTCCCTATGATTCCTCCTTTGCATAAAATTCAGAGGTGTCTGTCTGGGTACCCAACTGGCAAATATGTACTTAATTAATTTGACAGTGCTCGTTTTGGCAACATTCTCACTTCGAATAACCAAACAGCTCCTTCACATTTCAAAGACAAGCACAACATAGCATTGTAAATAAGAATATTACATCCTTTTCTCTTCTGTTCTGGTTTGTCTCTGTGCGACAAGTGCAGAAGTCTGAAGAAATCTACTTCTTTCTCCAAGTGCTTTATTTTTTTGCTTTCTAACACCACATGGAGACAGAAGCTGTTTTCACCCACATTAACAGCCAGCCTGAAGGAGCCATATTTGACCTTTTCTAATTATTACCGGGTTCTTGGAAAAATCAGATTTTTTTTTTTTTTATTATGTATTTATTTAAGGTAGTATAGTAGATACTAGATACTAGTAGTATATACTAAAGTATTGCAGGAAAGTTTAATATATTTTACTACTCAGAAAAAACATTCAGCACAACATCATATAACAACTTTAGGGCTTTATCCTAGCCCTAACTTACAAAAGCAAAGCACAGACATTTCTTCAAGCATAGAGGACAAGGATGACTTAAGAGTTCTCGGCTTGGTTTTCAAGCACAATGACTTCATTTTTTGTGCCTGTTAGGCTGTTTAAGCCTGGTGCCACAGGGCAAAGCAGTTACCCACCATAGTGGCAGGCATGGATTAAAGTTCCAGAGACAAAGATGTTGCTTGTTACTTTCATCATCTGAATCTTGAGTATTAGGTCCAATGGAATAGAGACAGTAAAAAGAAAACTATTGTGCACAGGCAGCACGCAATAAATACCCTCCTTATAGCCGCTTCCATGGAGCATTTGCAGAGCAGGACCAAGTGCACATGTTGACAGGAAGGTATCTGGTCATCCTAGTTGCGATATCTACATCATTACATCTGAGAAAAATTACTCCTCTGATAAGGCAGAGCAATAGATAAGGCAGTTGGTTGCCAATAGGTAGCTTTCCCCTGTTTTCAGACAAAATTGGAAAGAAACCAAAGGTAATGGCCTTTGAAAGGCCATCCAATAACCATAAGACAGTGGACTGGTGCACAACTGACCTTTACTAAACACAAAGACATTGTGACAGTTGTAAGCAATTGTTACATTTAAAAAGCGGGGAAAAAAGACTATAGAGGCAGACTTAGTGCATGATTTTAATTATACTATTACGTTATCTGCTGGGGGCAGAATCCTGTTCTGCCATTTTTATTCATGATGTACTGATAACTATTTTATTGAGATTGGCCTCTTCCTTTCCTTTTCAGAAAGCTTAGTCTCTGCACATACTTTAATGAGAGAAAAGCTGACCTATTTGAAAAACCCAGCTTGATACTTATCATGTTGACAGATGGTATTAATTTGTGGCAGCATTATACTGTACTGTTACTGATAATTGACACTAGAACTGGAGCTTTTGGTTAGCAAAATGCATTCGGTGTACCATAGATACCAAGCTTATAATCACTGAAATAAAGCTCACTTAGGGAAATATTTTAAATAAAATTAACTTTCTGAAAAATCAAGTTAATAACTAGCCCTGTCAGTAGTCAGAATTACTACATTTTACACATACAATTGTGAGAAAGTGAAAAAAAAATAAATTAAATATTAATCTCTAACAGTTATTCAGCTAATGTATTTATATGACAAAGCAACAAAAGATAATACACTGTGGATGAGAGATGTAAATGGCAAGTCACCAAATATCTTCATCTGTCCATCTTTTATAAACACAGGTGGTAAAAATAACAACTAAGCACTATGCAAATCATTGGTAGGACTGGATTTCCATGTAATAATACCTTCTCACGAAAACCTCATGAGGAAAAGCGTACTATTATATGGTATGATATACATACCTAGTATGCTATACACTTAGATTCAAAGAATAAACAAAACACTTAAAAATATTAGGATTTCTTAAGAATATTTTAATTGACTTAATCATCACCAACGTCAAGTGCAGGGTGATACCCCCTGGGTTGGGGCAACCCCTGGTATCAGTACAGGCTGGGGGAGGAAGGGATTGAGAGCAGCCCTGCTGAGAAGGAATTGGGGGTACTGGTGGATGAAAAACTGGATAGGAGCTGGCAATGTGCGCTTGCAGCCCAGAAGGCCAACCCTGTCCTGGGCTGCAGCCAAAGAAGTGTGGCCAGCAGGTCGAGGGAGATGATTCTGCCCTTCCACTCTGCTCTGGTGAGACCCCACCTGGAGTCCTGCATCCAGCTCTGGAGCCCTCAGCACAGGAAAGACATGGACCTGTTGGAGTGGGTCCTGAGGAGGGCCATGAAGATGATCAGAGCCATGGAACTTTCATCTGCTATGAAGAAAGGCTGAGAGAGTTGGGGTTGTTCACCCTGGAGAAGAGAAAGCTCTGGGGAGACCTTAGAGCAGCCTTTCAGTACTTAAAAAGTGCTTATAAGAAAAATGGGAACAGACTTTTTAATAGGGCCTGTTGCGATAGGACAAGGGTGATGGTTTTAAACTGGAAGAGGGTAGATGTAGACTAAATATAGGGAAGAAATTTTTCACCGTCAGGTTAGTGAACCACTGGCAGAGGTTACCCAGAGAGGTGGTTGATGGCCCATCCCTGGCAACATTCAAGGTCAGGTTGGACAGGGCTCTGAGCAACTTGATCTAGTTGTAGATGTCCCTGCTTCTTGCAGGGGGTTTGGACTAGATGATCTTTAAAGGTTTCTTCCAAGCCAAAGATTCTATGATTCTCTGATATTATACCCTATGAAGTCGTTCAAATGCATGTAATTATCTTCCCTCACCTATAAATAGATTTTATATTATTGTTTTAATTTTACAGTTTTGTTTCTGTATTTTCTGGTAAAACATTTTACATATTTTCATCTTTTATCTGTTGCCTACTGTGATGTGTGTTCCATCAGACTCTAATGATGGCTTTAGGAAAGGCTATAAAAGTATGCTGGAACCTCTTTGAGAGCTGGGTCTTTTGTTGAGATAAATAAGGATAAGAAGCTAGTAATGCTAGATCTGTACAGAAGAAAGTGGTGTATCACAAATGGGAAGAAACATTCTAAGAAAATAAAAAAAAACAGATGAGAAGTTTTGTTTCAACCACTGCTAATCTACATCTGACAAGAAGATATAGATAGATAGATAGATAGACAGACAGACAGATAGACAGATAGATATTTGAAGACACCAACGTTTCTCATTCGTGTTTTGATCATCAGGTTTAGTGATGATAATGAAAAGTAGAAAGGTGAGAATGTAAAAGACAGATTGGGAAATACTAAAGAAATAAAGAAACATAGGTAAGAAAGAAAGGATCAGCTGCAGCAGTTAAAGATCTGTCATAAACTTTCCATTACAACAGCAGTATAACTGTAATGGTATATAACCAGGCAGCCATTTGGAAGACCCTAGGAAGTCTTGAGAAAGTGTGGAAAAAATGAAGCAAACTAAAAATTCAGATGAAACAGTCAAGAGGTAGGAAAGAGAAGGAGAGATACTGCATGCCTGAATGATGGTAGTGATAAATAAACCCCTATGAGTGAAAAACAGGATATGAAAGAAATAAAATTAATGCTTTTCTCTCATCTATTTCTTCTTTAGTGGCTGAGCAATGAAGACAAAATAAATGAACTACCATGAGAACTGTTATTTTCTTAAGTATAGCTTTCTTTTATTCTTGCTTACTGAAAATCCATTTAATTTAAAATCTGTATGAAGGGAAAAGCTGTTAGTCTAAAGCACTGAGCAGCAAGGTTCAATTTGAAGCACGTTTTTTATGGCCAAGTTCCAAAGAGCAGTCAAGTGGGATTTACAATGCCAGTGTTGACAGGATCTTAAGTGTAAGAGCACTAGGTAGCTGCCACCATAACTTTTCAGATAGAGATGGCTACAGTAAGTTGTAGGCTACAATTAAAGCTCATTCATTACCACTTTCTTCTGAACATTGAAAAGGTTAAGGACTTAGGGAACTCAAAGCCACTGAATTTTCTTTCTGGTTTAGACCATCCATAAATACCACCGAAAGGTCCAAGGGATTTTTTTTTTCTTTTTTTGAGGTGTGTAATTTTTCCAGTAGAAAGAGGTAAAAGGAGAGGAAAAAAGGGAAACGTGACTAAGTGCAACATACTTGGCTTTTATTTGGCAAAAGACCTTCTCTAGAACTTGCTGTAAGTTCTACAGACACTTTTTCTATTCTTTTTTTTTTTTAACCCTACCTCAGTAAAATGTCTGTAACTTTAATCTTTTCCAAAATGTAGAAAAACCAGAAATACCTGTCTATTTTCTATTTAGAAATCTGAACTGATAAAAGGGCAAGTAAAATGCTGGACAAGAACTTACCCTGAATATCACCAGCTTCTGTCTGAGAAGTACCATTGCAGGTGGCTGATAGTCATACATTCATCAGAAGCTGAATTCTCATCAGCTGACTTAGTAAGAATTTTAATAATGCATTATGCAAGCTAAGAAAATATTAGCTGGATATTTCAAGGAGATACATTTATTCTATTTCATTGGATTCTGACAGTGAATCACCACTTCCTTCATATTGCATGTTGCTGGATGCATATCTAGTTGATAGTAATTTGAATCTGGAAAGAAAATGCTTCAGGCCGTTCTAACATAAGTCTTACAACATGAAAAATAGGTCAGCTGTAAATTTTCAATTATGATTTTCATTTGGCAAGAGACACTGTCAATCTGAATATTAATTTTAGAATTTTATCAACTTATTATTGTCAAGTACACCAGTGTTATATTTTTCCATGTCCAGTGCTGAATTTTTACTTCAGACAGTAGACTCAGGATAAAGCATTCCTAGCAAAAGCTAGTCAGTGTCATGCCTGCACCAAGATAACTCATTAGCACTGGAGCTCAGAACGGATCTTGGTGCCCTCAGGATACAATGTAGAAAACACACTTTGACATAGTTTTCCTGACATAGTTTTCCTGCATATCATTAAAAAATATAAACAAAAATCACTTTCTGTCTGCTCAAGGGTAGGAAGGGAAAAAAAAAACTACAACTGTTAATAGGTGTAAACCATCCTAAATTATAGGCAAGATATCAATGGCACTCTAAATTCTCAAAGGGAATAAATGGGGAGGGGGGAAAAAATCAGAGCTCACTCACACTGACCATCCACTCTGTACTACACTGGGGAAGAAGCCTTCAGTCCACCCTACGTTCAATCTGTTATAACTACATTGATGTTATATTTTTACTGCTTTATTGGAGTTTTTGGGTAACAGAGTTTTCTAGAAACTGTTCTAGAAAACTCAGAAGATACTTCAGGCTTCCAGTGTTCTGTTTTTCTAGAGGTAGGCCTGAGCAATGCTGCTTATAGCAGGTGAGCAGCCACTGTTGAAGAAAATTCAGAAAAAACAGGTTTCCTTAAGTAATTAATAGAAGATGATTTGGACCAGAGATTATTTAGGATTATATTTTGGTTTAAAAATATTACAATAATAATCTTAAAATGTGAAAATACCAAGTAATGTGAAAGTACTTTAGAAAGTACTGAGTTATGGTTAAAAAAATGGCATATTAATTCTGCAAGACCTCCTTTTCCCTCATGCCACACAGCTTCACTTTACTATGCATGCCAGAAAAAGGGGATATTGTTACTGTCATGAGATCCTATCCCTACAGAATTGTGGCCATCATTTTCCCTGACAGATAAGAATATCTATTGACACCAGGAGCTGTATTGAAGTCAAGAAAACACAGCAGTTCTTTCCTACAGGTTACAAGAAAGTACCAGGTACTGTAAATATAGCAATTATTATAATAATTTAATATTGATTATGTTCTTTGTGTACAGCACTTAATAATTTCATATGTGTGCATATTATCTCTGTGAAATTTAATTTGAATACTGTTATACACTGCCAGTCAATTTTTCCAATATTTTGAGGTCTGAAGAAAATGCATAAAGACAACAAACAAGCAAAAATTCATGTAGATCTAAAAATCAAGCAATGGAATTACAGCACGTTTCTTCTTCAACTGTAAGAATATAATGAGCAGTAACCATGATAGGAAAAACCGACGAAGACTTCACTTAACCTTCTGTGAGGATTCACGGCGCACCAATCAAGTGCTTCTCTGTTCACAAAGCCAGTATGGAGCCAAAGACAGCATGACTGCTGAGTAGAACTTCAGCTTATGGCATGTATTTGTTCACACATCTCTAGATTTGGGCTCTTTCTGATTAGCAAAGTTTGTTTTCTAAACTTCTCGGTCAATAAGAGTAAGTGTTCAACATACCAATCTAAAAGCAGATAAGCTCATGCATAACAAAACCAGGTGATAAAAAATTAATAGGTTGCTTTCCCCATTACAAATACCATAGTATCTACTGCAAGATATGAGCAGACAAAATTTCAACTCACTGACAGAGAAGCTGCAGAGTTACATACCGAATACAAAAGGATTTTTTATCATCTGACAAACTAAAAATGGATACATAAATCAAACAAACCTAAATTTTCTACTGAACTACTGAATCTAAATGTCTTTACAGACAAATACCTACATATAGTACACTATTCCATACAATAGTTTCAGCAATTCACATGTTTTTCCCATGGTAGTAGCACTATACGTAACAGTGATTTAATGAAACTTCTCATCTTCAGACAGAATAGCTGAATGGAGCTACTGCCATGTCAGTTTAATTGCACAGACTTGTAAGTGTTGTACACCTTGTTACTTAAACCACGTGTAGCGAGCTACCTGTGAATGGTCAGCTTTGCCAACGGGCATAATGTAACAGGGATTTAATTGTTTTTGCCTTCGGCACCTTTCACCTGCAAGGGATGGCAACTGCTACTTCATTTCAATTATAAGACAGAGCAGCTGCTTAGTGGTCTTTCACCTGGAAAAGAATCAAGACTGTAAGTGTTAATCAAACTTTTGAATGTTTTGGCCACTTTTGGTTTGTTCTCCAACATCGCAAGATTCAAAAGTTCTTCTGGAAAAGCCTGCAAGCCTCAGGGTCCATAGTTACTTTGTGGTTTCTGAAAATTGTGTCCAATTCACTAGGAATAAGAAGGTGAATATTGAACTCCCTAGGGAGATCAGAGACAAGGAAAGCATTATTGGCTTCTGCTCCATGTCTTTTATCCATTTTCGTGTAACGTACTAGGTCTTTGCAGTTTCCTAAAAATCGATCCTCACAACACAGAGTAAGAGAGTATCCCTATCATCTGTGGACTGAATCGGCTGTTAGGTGTCCGGCGTTCATCCTTGGTTGACCAGTCATTTCTCCTAGGTGTTACAGCAGATCATCAGGATTGTCCCACCATTTAGCCAACAACTTGTAACAATTGCAGAATATGTTCTCCTTAACACTGAGGAATGTAACCCTGTAGCGCAGCATTGCCACTGCTAGTAATGGACCGTAAGCACTGAACTGAGTTTGCAAGGCCTCAGCACTGAGGTTGTCAGTCCTGCTCCGTGTGAACTTTTCTTGACCTGCCTGCAGCATCATTTTACTTGGTCTACCTGCTGTGACAGCAGTTTCTCTAATTGACCACCTACCCATGGCTACTTTGTCCTACTTTTGTTTATCTTGGCGTGATACAACCACAGTTTTATAATAGATAGCAGCAACAAGCAGGTACTGTGCGCAGAACAAGACATTTATGACTAGCACAAAGACACGACATAGAGAAACACAACGCTGGTACAACAGCAGAGGCCTTGACGAGTGGAGCACGGGAGGCTGCCCAGAAGTGCAGAGGCAGGGGACGATCCGAGGTGGGAGGCAGGGTGGACCAGGAGGCCCCGTGGCTATACAGAGCTCACCCACGGTGAAATGACTGAAATGAGTTGGAGAATTTCACTGCTCTTAACAATCTAATCTTTCCTGGATTTAAAGATAAGAGGTGTTTTTTCTTTTAAGCATAGCTATTCAGAAACATTTTTACAATGTTGTCTGTCTCTTTTTTTCCGTTGAAAACATATTAGTTTCATCAAAACTTTTGACTTGGGAAAGCTCTCTTAACAAGGATGGAATTTCTGATCAAAAAGAGAGGGGGGGAAGGGGAGAAGAAACTACCAGCTCATCTGCTGTTCTCTTGTGGATCTCAGCCTGTCTTGGGAGTTATTCTTCAAAAGCAGAGATTGAGTCTATAGTGATCAAAATCCCTCAGCTAAGACATGGAATATTCATGTTCAAATTTCTGTCCCAAAACTTTTTCCGCTGTGGGACTGGAAAAATGTTTGAAATGCCTATAGTTCATGGGATAAGTAAACCTTTAACTTGAGAAGAAAACTAAAAATTAGTCCCATAATATGCTACTTACAGCACAAATACATTACTTATAGTACCTTTTATTTTGAGCTGTCACTACAGTGACATTTAGACTAACCTTTATGGAAAGTTCAGCGCCTTTTCTTCTATGAAAAAGTCTCCTACCTAATGATAAAAAGGTTCCAGCTATGTCAATTACACCAGTTTTAAAAGCAAAGTAAAAGCACCGAGAAGTGTGTTTTCCTCTTAATGCACACTCATCCCCCCAAAAAACGACAGTCAAAGATAACTCCACTATGTGGATTATATGTAGAACGCTAAGAAATAAGCTTTAAAAAAAAAAAAAGAGGAAAAAAAAATCAGTTTTGTAAAGGCAATTTTTGAAAAGTTAGGGAATGTCCATATAAAAACGTCCTATGCATGTTTGTTCTTTCACCTTTCTTGCATATCTACTTGGAAACAGTCTTTGGCTTGCATAAAAAGAAGTTATGAAATGAAGAAACAGAGGTGTTTCCTGGTTTTGGATGGGATAGAGTTAGTTTTCTCCCCAATAGCTGGTGTAGTGCTGTGGTTTGGATTTGGGATTAAAATAATGTTGGTAATATATTGATGTGTTTAGTTGTTGCTGAGCAGTCAAGGACCGTTCAGCTTCACGTGCTCTGCCCTGCCAGCGAGGAGGCTGGGGGTGCACAGCAACCTGGGAGGGGACACAGCCAGGACAGCTGACCCAAACCGGCCAAATAGATTCTCCATACCATACAATGTCATGCTCAGTATATAAACTGGGAGAGTTGGCCAGGGAGGGGCTGCTGCTTGGGAACTAACTGGGCATCGGTCGGCAGGTGGTGAGCAACTGTGCTGTGCACCACTTGTTTTGTATATTCTTTAATCATTATTAATATCGTTATTATTATCCCTTTTTTTCCCCCCTGTCCTATTAAACTGTCTTTATCTCAACCCAGGATTTCTGCCTTGGGGTTTTTTTTTCCTGATTCTCTCCCCCATCCCACTGCAGGGGGAGGGCAGGGCGAGTGAACAGCTGTGTGGTTGTTTTAGCTGCCTGCTGGGTTAAACCACAACAAGGTGTAATTTAAAAAGAAATGCTGATACTTCCCAGTATCTGCACAGGTCACCATGCATCATAACATTTAGATCCACATCACACACCTATGCTTCCAGAATCACTGATGGCAGCAAGTTGTCATGAAAGAGGTGTATTACTGAGACATCTCTTTCCAGAATAGAGATGGCTGGCACTCAGTATATTTTTTCCTTCTAAGGCAGAAGTAAAGGGAAAAGTACTTTACTACCCAAATGACTTGCTCTTTATACTACCCTGTTGCACAAGATATGTCTTTAGGAAAAATCATAGAATCATAGAATAGAATCACAGAATCATTAAGGTTGGAAAAAACCTTTAAGATCATCAAGTCCAACAGTCAACCCAACACCACCATGCCCACTAAACCATGTCCCAAAGTGCCATGTTTACATGTGTTTTTTAACACCTCCAGTGATGGTGACTCCACCACCTCCCTGGGCAGCCTGTTCCAATGTCTGACCACTCCTTCAGTACAGAAATTTTTCCCAATATCCAATCTAAACCTCCCCTGGTGCAACTTGAGGCCATTTCCTCTCGTCCTATCGCTAGTTACTACAAAGCATGAAGTTTCTTTTACTCATGTCAAAAAAACCCCACAAAAAAACCTAACCCATGAAACTCTGAGCAGTCTAAAAAAATTCTGCTAGAAATCCAATACAACATTTACATGTATCTTTGCATATTGCCTTCTGTATTATTTTGCCTCTTCCATATTTACTAAGGGTTTAGGAGTGAAAACCTTGAGAGAAAGCTCTGCATTTATGAACAGAACAGATATAATGGAAGCAATAATAATGCAAATTTTCAGAATTAATATAACTTCTAAAATGACACCAGAGAGAATCGGGTATTAATTCAATCTGCATGTCTGTTCCCAGGTTCCTCAGAGTGACTAGCAAGATCTGCACATTACGCATTTTGTACTACTCCAGTGCAGAGCCTGCACTTCTCTGGAAGCTCTGCTGGCAAAAGGCAGCGAGAACAGTTTCGCGATTGCAATCCGTAGCCCCAGGGCTACAGGTATGCAGTCAGTTAGCGAAGGACAAAAGGCTGCCTGGACCACACACCTCAGGCACTTCAGTTCTTCCTTGGGGTATACAACAGGATTTTATATTTTGCCTAATTACAAATATTGCAGACTATACTGTTGCAGAAGATGTATCTGCATGAAAGCAGCTTCGAACAAACCTTTACCATATCTCTTAATGGCAGGAGCAGGGGACTGACTTTTTTTCCTGTCAGCAGATTTGTTTATCAGACTCATGCAAAGGCCTAAAACCTTATAAAAGAGATGTAGAAGGTACTTTTCAGCTGGGTATTTACTAAGAAACCCAGACAGGGCTGAGCTGCATCTACGGAGTGCCACAGTCTGCTTCTCTTTGCTTTCTGTGGTTTTGAAAACTTAGGCGACTGAATTAAACAGTGGATACTCACAGGTATGAGTGGCAGCAGTACAATTCTACTTACTGTGCCCTTTTACACATTCCTCCTGCAAAAAAAAAAAATCCAACTAATTAGTTCATTTTATGAGAGCTATGGAGCATTGCTGTGGATGTTTTATTTCAAAGGTCATTTATAGTGCAGATTTTTATTGCAACTTAGAAGAATGAAATACGTATAAAGAAAGTTCCTTTTGTCACTGTCAGGGTGTTAAATAAGTTTGCTTGAGAACATATTTGTGTGATACCTAAAACAAACATACATGAAAAAAATCTCACAGCACTAGGCAAAAATAATAAATAACTCCTTTCTGTTCTTTTATTTTATTTCCACTTTCAGAAACTTGCTGCTTAAGAGTTTTGCAGAAAATGCTTTCTTCTGTGTTGTAAGTAATTGCAATTCTGGAGAAGAAACAAAAGAATTGGAAAAAAAAAATACACTTGTTTACCTTAGAGTCCGAAGAAATTGCTTCATTATTTCAATTCGTCACTATTTTCTTACATGAGTGTTTTTTATTGAAGTCACAGCTATATAACTTACAGAAATTAGAGTGATGGCATATCTTTCTATGGCTAACACTTCTAACATTTCCTCTTACTGTCAAGGTGATGTAACAACACAGCCTCTTGACATTTATGCTAACATCCTCTTTAGCATGCCGTATAGTAAATTTGATAGTATTGATGTCTACTGTCTTCCCATTTTTGCAGAGGATGATGAACGTTTGTTATAATCCAGAATTTAGATTAGATTTGGCTCTTCCAAAAATCCACAAGACTCAGAGATTCCTGACTGATACCTAGATAAGGAGAGAAAAAGTAACTATCCTTCCTTTTTGTGATTTCTGAGTTGGGAGAAAAATAATTGGGTAATTCTGAGAACTGTTAGATGGTGCAGTTGAAGTGATATTCTTATACATAAGAGCTTTCAGAATCTACGTTTTCTATGCTACACTTTTTCTATATTCTAGCTAGCAATACTGTTGACAAAACCTTAACTGTTTTCCTCCAAACTTCTAAACAAAGGTGATGGAAAGATCTACTTACATCATTTTTCAGTTTTGCAGGCTATTTCTTCTTACTGAGTAACCTCTACTTTACTTTTAGCTATTGATTTGTTCTTTAACTTTTGGAAACAATACTGCCGTGAAAGACAGCTGCCACTCCTGGAGAAGGACTCTGCAAAGGGGATCAGTTGTTATTTACAAATACCAAGCAAAACTGTGATGATCTGATCTGTTTGTCTTCTATTTGAAATGTACAGACTAATTAGAGAAAACTTTTTTCTACAGGCAATTAACCTAGAAAAGTAAATAAATGCCGTCTTTAAATTTTATGTACTACAGATACCTTTTGGAGGGAGAATACATATTCCATAATGTTTGTGGAAAAAGATGTTTATAAAGCTGAACAATAAAAACTATAGCAATTGCAGGACAGACACTTAAAATTATAAATTATTGGCATTAGAATTGCCATTGAATTTCTGCATGTAGGGTTTTTTTTGCCTTCTCTCCTGCTACAACAGGTAGATTCCAGTATACTGAAATCTACTTTTGCAGTGTTTAAAATGTACAAATACAGCTGACGTTATAAATCTCGCTGCAACAATGAAATAAACTTCTAAGTGAGTGCTAGAATAAAAGGATCATAATTCCTATTGATTTATGTCTTGCAGTCAATTGATTTTAAAAACCATCCAAGTTATGATCACAGCTTATCCTGAACGAAGAGCATTTCTAAGAGCACTTGGTGTGGGTGAATTCCCTAGTAACCAAAAACGATGTTCCCTTGTCATGTGGGGAAAGAAAATTTCTACTTACAAGGCTTTTCTGCTACACTTTTTCTATTTAAATGAAATTTGTGGATATTCAATATTTGTGATACTTCTTTTTCCTTTGAGTTCGCAGACATTAAGGGAAGCATCTGACAGACGCAGCTGTCGTGTTACATGACTTAGTAAACCTAATGAAGTCCTTTCAAGGGCTAAGTAGAACCTGAAGAGGGTATTTCAGGGCCACATTTTGGACTTTGACAGCTAAATTCCATTGTTTCCCGATTCAAGCCAAGTCCTTTTACTACAGGTTTAAAAAAAAGAAAAAAAAAAAGTAGCTTTCCCCCCACCCCCACCAACTTCATTCCATGTACATTTGGAAATGCAGAATGTTTAGCACACTTCTCATGGTGTGGTGGAATCTAGTTTTTAAGCCTATGTTTTTCATTTTCATTCTATAAATTCCTATCTTCAATAACATTTGTTCACAGCTTGTTCGTTAGGAAATTGCATCTTCTCAAGCCGTCTCATATAATGAGATTCAGGCCGGAAAGGCTCTCAGGAGGTCCCTGGTCCAACCTCCTGCCCAAAACTGTGTCAGCTCTGGAGTCAGACCAGGCTGCTCAGGGCTTTGGCCTGACAGGTCTTGAAAACTTCCAAGGACTTAGACTGCACAGTCTCCAGCTAGAAAATACAGGTTTCAGTACATCACAAAATGCAGGCTGGGATACCAGGTACAACCCAAATGCCAGCAATGGTTCAGAAAGTCTCAAAGAGTGAAAAGGTATATGTAAAGGTTATGTATATACCATTAGCGAGAATGGACATTTGCATAAGTGTAAGATTTAACGGAACTAAGTGCATGGTTGGAAAAATTAAGTTCTAGATAAATTAAACTGTAACAATAACTGATAAATTAACTTTAGAGAAAGTGTACAAAAAGCATTGCACTGTCTACAAAACTGAGGTGTCTAGGCTTGGCCATGTTTTCCAAAGGGATCAAAACCTATTTATGCAGGGCAGGTAGACAAAAAGACTGGCAGACAAGTATTTTTATATTTGCCTTATTTGGATAGACATTTTTGTTTAAAATACTGTATTTTTGCTTCCAAGATTCCAGCTCTGGTTTTGTACCAAGTTTAGGATATGAAAAGCAATGGATATGACAGCAATACAGTTGTGATGGTGCCTGGATTAAATTGTTTTCACATCATCATCATCATCATGAGACAATGTGTAATAAATTCTGAATTTATTTCAAAGCATGATACCTCATCTGAGAAGGAAGGCAAGGCAGCTCTCACTGTACTGTGTGCTGCCGTGGCAAGACTGCATGGACAGTAAACCACCTGGTACTGTACAGCCTTAATGCAACTTTCCCTTTCTTTCCTCCGATAAATTCTACTTCTAAAGCATAATCTAGCTGTGATTTTCTTTCTTTTAACTTTAGTCCCTTATTTATATATGCAAGCCACCTAAATGGGTCGCTCTGTGATTCTTGTTGGTAATTTATGGTGTTATGCAATTTTTAGACATGTTTTCCCTTGTGTGTAACATGCAAAAATAACATACAAACACCAGAGTTGTTTTTCAACTAAAAGCGAACAGATGAGAATTAACTATAGACAAGACAGACTGCGCATGGGGTCATGCTGTTTTATTGCAGACTTGATTCTGGTCACAAAGGTCATTCTGAGGGAAACTGGTGGAGCTATGAAATAAATGAAACAGGATTAGCATCAGTAATAGGAAGAAGAACGGTTTCCCCTCTCTTTCCACACCCATCCCCCATGAAGTGAATTTTGGATTGGTGACAACCAAACTGAGGAAACCAGGACCTCCTCCCAGTAGCTGTGTTGGAGCTTCTATTTCATATCAATATATTTAGCTGTCCACTGACAAAATACACTTTTCAAATCCCAGTGCCCACATCTGTGTTTGCATACACTATCAGATAAATAGGAGTATATGTACAATTTTGTTTGGGTCTTGAAAAAGGTACATTCTTAGATGCTTCGACTAGTATATTCTTCTAACCAATTCAGTATATTTGATTGATAGACTGGAGAGCTAGCCCTTTTTTTCCCTAAGTTATATCTTGTTTTCATCCATAAGCAGCAGAAAAAAAAAAAAGTCATTGTCAATGAAATGGCAATAAACTAAACAAGCTAGTAAATACCAATTTTGTACTCACTAACTTTCAAGAGAAAGCCAAGCATGTTTTTTAGCCTAGATACACACATAGCAGTCTTAAGCATCGCCAATTTATCTTCCAGTTACCTCATTTCTTGGAGAGAATTTGAACAGCCAGCAGGAAACACCCTAAAAAAGAACAGGTTCAAGCAAAGGAAAAAAGACAACTAAAAAATCAACTGACCAATGGAGAATGAAATTGGCAAATCGGAACTGCCAAGAAGAGGAACTAATCATTAATCCTTCTGCTCTCCCAGATGTATGTAAAACTAGAATTCAGATCCCAAAGTGGTTTCTGCCCTTCAACTCATACTGCTATTTTTCCTGCCTTGGATACCTGCCTTACACTTTTCTTTTAAACATATGACTACACTAGAGGAATCCATAGAGTCATCCATTTCCATCATAACATATTGCCTGACTGTGCAGAACTCAGAGCTAGCTACACGGAGATGTTTGTCTTACTCTTTCCAGAATTTGGTTTTTTTTCTAGCATGTTACAGGGAAGAAACAACTTGCAGATGGCAGAAAACTCCCAAACACTCTGAAAAGAAGACATTTTTTTCATTAGTAACTTGACTTGTGAGTGGCTTCCATGCTGCTTTTTGTGTGTGAGACACAGAGAGAAGGCACAAACCACACATTTACCATGGTGCTTTGTATAAGATGGGCACAAAACAGGATGAAGCCTAATTTCACACATTATGGTACGTGCTGCTCAACTCACCAGGTTTTTCTGGTGGCATGTAGGAAACAGCAGACCTGGGTCCTTGATTATTTAATATGTGCATGCTGGGTTACATTTCATCAAAAATTAAGCAAGCAGAAGCAAGTTTCATGAAAATTTCTGATGTTTACTAACAGGTGGATGGTGCGCATATTAAAATGCTAGCATTTGAAAGAATATTCAAAACTAACCGTTGTATTTTCAGTAATAATGTATTCTAGTCTAAATTCATTCCTACATAGGCTATGGTTGATCATCTGCTCTGCAGATTAAAAAAAAAACATTAAAACAAGAGAAAAAATTAAAACAGAGCAGGATGTAGTCATTGGCAGTTGTTACAAGGAGATACCAACAAGTATGCCTGAGAATTTTATGATCTTTTTAGTTTTTAAGGAAAATTAAAACAAAGTAAACCAGCATATGTCTATGCATTAATATCTTCTATATGCAGTGAATTATATTAATTCAAAATTCCAGATTGGTGATATGTCACATTAACACATCTATTTCACAAATAAATGGAGAAATGACATGCTACCAATGACAAAATACTGGTTAAACTAGGACACTAATCTGACTCATGTTTAACCCATTAATACCAACATTTATTTCCCTTGCTTAAAAAAAAAATCATCAGACATTCTACCGTGCTTAATTTATTTTTAAATACAGACTTTTTTCCCATTTCAGAATTATCTAAAAGTATCTATTCAATTTTGGTAAGTGTAATCTATTTTATATAAAGAGATAGGAGAAGAAGGGAGAGGGAGAGGGAGAGGGAGAGGGAGAGGGAGAGGGAGAGGGAGAGGGAGAGGGAGGGGAAGGAGGCAATGGGAAAAGGGTAAAAGAAGGCTCTAGGAAAAAAATAATTAACAGTCATAATAATCAGAAGATAAACTTCAGACAGACTTGTACTTCTCTGTATATCTTCTGAGGCAATAAGGAACTTTTTCAAAAGTGGTTTCTCCACTACTTGTGATATTAATCAATTCCTTTCATTTTCCATGATTATCAGAATTATTAACTTAGCCACTACTAAACCATGTGTTAGTTTCCATAGGAAATGTAGCTGAGGTACTGAGTGTGATCTGAGAATTAGGTTCTCTTTGTTATTGCTCCCCCAGAGAGTTTAGCACCATGAGGATTAACCTTATAATGGGACAAGAGTTGGCATCTCTTGAAGCATTTGCCACTCTCTGATCTAAGCCACACCATTTTGGCTGTAAACATCATGAGGTCCCTAGGGATGTAGAAATAGACAACTAATATGGAAACAGAGCTGCTCTTTCCAGGTACCTGTAGTGACATTGGTCCCTGCTGTACTGTCAGAGTGGGAGACAGCCAGAATAGAGAGGCACTACCTCCATACTTCCCCTAGGAGCACGTGCAATCTGGCCTCCAAAACGTATTTTCAACCTCCTTGGTTACATTTTCAATTTTATTTCCAACTCTGACAAAAAGTGCTTTTTCACTTGGCCCCCTAACTCCACACCTTACCGCCACACTGTTCACTTTTGATATGGAACATCTTAATTGTAATAACAGTATTTAAGGCTACTAAAGTGATATGTTACTTATAGATCAATGCTATTATCACTTTTATGCCTTCCATGCTTGTATCTCTTTTCCTCTCTAATATAAATGGAATCATGGAATTTATATAAATTCAAATATAAACTCAAGCTTGGGGGGCGGAGAAAAAGTTCTCTAGGGTAATCCAACAGCAAACACCATCTGCTGTTCTTCTGAGCTGAGAATGATGAAACATATTCCTGAAATTTCAGGATTGTACAGTGTCCATGGATAATTATATAAAGAAAATTTCACATGACATATGATATATTATAGGAGTACTTTAAGAATATCAATAATACCAAAGGAAAAAAGATATCTCTCAAATATGCCCAATTTTCAGGACAATATCTTAATCTTATCAGAAATGCCCCTTTAATTTGAAGCAATTGCTACCCTAGTATCTTTCTATCTCTAACTTTTTAAGCCATTATTTTTAAAAAGGCAAAAAAAATCTATATTTTTCTCAATGTATTTCTATATCCAGGTTCCCTGTCAGTACAAATGGGATAAACTTCCATACAGGTATACTCCTGGCATGCTCTTGAATGCAATGTTATGCATTGTTATATGCCTACAGCTTCCATAAGCATTCATTTTCTGACACTTGTCTGCAAACGTTCAAAGCATATAGCTATCATACCTGTTCAAAATTTTTCATTTGCTTAAATGATCTACCAAGAATGCTTTACCAAACCTGCCCTTTGTCAGACTGCAAGCACTTTTGTTAGAATGATCCTTTTTGGTTTTTTAATCCATGAGGGAAGGCTAGGAGATAAAAATGAGTATTTCAGCTCCAAAACCTGAGATTAAAGAAAAGTTATTTTTACATTTAAAAATAAAAAGCAAAGTAGTTTTATTCAGATATTGACTCAGTTGTATGACCATAACTTTGGTGCCTTATATACAATGAATCTACTTGCGTATACCAATTAACACAGGTCATAGACTCAGAGAATCACAGAATGGTTGAGGCTGGAAGGGACATCTGGAGGTCATCTGGTCTAACCCCCCTGATGAAGCAGGACCACCTAGAGTCAGTTACCCAGTACAGTGTCCAGGTGGCTTTTGAGTATCACCAAGGATGGAGACTCTACAACCTCACTGGGCAACCTGTTCCAATGCTCAGTCACCCTCACAGTAAAGAAGTGTTTCCTGATGTTCACATGGAGCCTCCTGTGTTTCATTTTGTGCCCCTTGCCTCTTGTCCTGCCACTGGGCACCAATGAAAACAGCCTGGCTCTGTCCTCTTTGCACCTTCCCTTCAGGTATTTATATACATTAATGAGACCCACTCTGAATCTTCTCTTCTCCAGGCTAAAGAGTCCCAGCTGTCTCAACCTTTCATCATGTGAGAGATGCTGTAGTACCCTGATCATCTTCATGGCTTTTCAAAACAACCGTGAGGACCGTCTAAGGGCTGAACAAGCTTCAGAAGCCTCCCCATGATGTCCTCTCTGAGTCCCTAGAAAGTAGCAAACCATCCTGCACAGAAAGTTGAGGTGGCAGACACTGACCTCCATCCCCCACAGCAGGGAGTCTCCCACTGCAACCCCTCACTTCTTCCCCATGGTGCAGCTGTGGGACTCAGGCTCAGACAGCTTCCTATCCTGGAGCTTCCTACCACTGAACCAAACATATAGCAGACGTATATATTTCATGTGAACTTGCCATTCTGGTCATAAGATAGAGGTAAATCTCTGTCAATTGCCTGGGGAGTATGCATCCAGCTATGTGTCAAACCCTCAGGAAAGACAGCTAAGACTCATGGGAGCAGTGCATCCTAATGACTGCCAATGTCTATAGGACCCTTGGAGAGGTGCCAAGAAGAAATTGGTTGCAATTTGGAGGATTGATATGTATGCAGCTTCTGGACTTTGGATTAAGCTACACAGCATAAGAAAATCTTTCATGCATATGTAGTTGTATCTAGTGTTTGATAGTTGAGCTTCAATACCTTTACAAAATATTTTCTGTATCAATTTAGAAACAATATGTCTACATTGCAGATAACAGTTTGCTGTTTAAAATCTTATTACTTTACCTTCACGTTTTCTGTGTGATCTTTGACTCTATATTACAGCCTGTTTCTAAACAGCAGTAGCTTCTAGAAACATCCCAGCATCAAATAGCCTGTAATAACAGAATAATACGTACACTCAAAGAAGGCAAAGTAGCATACTTACCCAGAAAGGTCAGTCTTGCTGTTTGCGTAAAGTCATAGTGGATCTAGTGTTGTGTGTTCTGTAAATTGTTTGGAGCAGAAGTATCTTGCTCCTCAGCTGAAAAAGAAATATTTCACTGCCACTTTATCACTCAACCAATAGAAAAGCATACATAAAAATAAAGTAAATTTTACTGCCAGAAGTGAATGATGTTAGGGTTAAATAATCATTACGTATTCAATAAGCTATATAAAAAACCCCTGGTTTTATTGCATATGATAGAACAAAAGGGTTCATCTCTCTGCACACATTATGCCTTATGTCACAAAAGACAAAGGGAATTTGTATAACTTGGGACCTTGTACATCTTCAGTGCAGGGAGACCACTGACTCTTCTGGGCTCTGTGGAACAATGTCAATAAAAGATTATCTACGTTACTATCATCTCTACCCTAAGCATGAGGATCACCACCTACGTTCACCAAGCAGTGACGGTTTTGGTCAAAGCAGTGGTGTTCCCACGCCCCACATCTGCAAAATGGCTCTGAACGAGCGGGTCTTGGATTGTGGAAGCTGCTGCAGTAAAAGGTCTGACAGCAACTCCTATGCGACCCCACATCCCCTGTGTGCTTTGGAAGGGAGGTGACACTTGAGGGGAGCCCTCTTTTCATTCATGAAAGGCCAGGGGTAGCTCTTCTGTGAGTTTCCGTGCATAAAAGCTGACACAAATTGTATGCATCAGGGAGGGAGGGACTTAACATCATCTTGTGACATTGTGTTACTGAAACACAGAGTTATCTCCTGCTCGATATAATTCCCGTCTGCCTTAAGCCATGATTCATAAAAATCTCAACAGGCAACAACATATGAAGATATTTTATCTGCAGCTGGGTTAGAATGACAAAATGAAAAATATTTTTGCAGAAATCAACAGAAGCTTGGCTTTAATTTTTATCCAAAAGTTAGGGGCATAGGGGTAGCACTTAGTAGTAGAAGTTATTTTTTCCTCAACTTGCATGATTTTATTCAGGCTACCAGAGATTATGAACCACTTCTTACACTTCCTTAAATACCAAAAAGTTGAAAGGCAAGTGAAGTTAAGGTACTTATATGACCTCCATTACCATGATGATACCTTTTAGAGGGACTAAGGTCAATAAAGTGTACCCCTACCTTTGATGGTCCACCAACAGCAGTAATGAGCAACTCCTGTGCCACAGGCAGTATCACACATCACTCAGTTCATCTACCACTTTAAATTTATTATTTTCTTGTGGCTGTGAGCAATAGAAATAAGTACTACAAACCACAGATTAGGCAATGTTTAAAGTCTGCACAAGCAGTTTCATGGAATCCTTTGTGCACTCTTTCTGGCTCAGTGATTACATGCCCTCCCAGATGTAACAACTGTGATAGATGTGACTGAGGTAGACCTTCATATTACTCCAGAGTAATATGAAGCCTAGCATGCATCCAACCACTTATCAGAGAGGACTGGATTTAAGCTCTCAAAAAAGGGAAAAAAATGGATTTAAGCTCTCAAAAAGGAAAGAAACCATGTGAATTGATTACAGGTCTTATGTGACTGATCTAACTTGTAGAATTTTATGGAGTGAGACAAGGGCATAAACCCTTGGCTCCATATTTACATAGTGGAAATCACAGTTCTATCTATGTCATTTACTTCCTGTAGTTACATACACAATATATAAACTTCAGAGTGAAAGCTAGGTTTTGTTCTATTATTATTACTTATTTTTTTAAGTAGTCAATAGAGAGAAGTAGACGTTCCCAGATCCAAAGCACCTAAACCAGCCTTCTGAAGCTAGATGATGTCAATATTGCCTAAAAGTGCTCTAGGAATTCCTGCCAGATGAGATTCCTAGGGAGGGAGCACAACATTTACCAATGCTAATGTTTTTGAAGAATGGGACAAGGGGTGAATTGTCTGGACTTGTGAACATTGTGAAGTTCTACACATGCAGATGGAGCCATAAACAGGAAAAAATAGGGGGAAGAAGATGAAAGTAGAGAGAACAGCAGACAACAGGGCAGTTATAGGTTTGAGAATAGGAATATGAAGCAAACAAAATACAAATATATATATATGAGTTATATGATATATTTGTTTGCATGCAGCTGTAATACCATACCATAGATCATTTGCATGAATAATCATTTAAGAGATAGTAGAAACAATTGTTGAAGATTAACAACAAAAAGAAAAAAAAATGAGGACAGGAACAGCAAAAGAATCTGTGCTTTTACATATTCAGAAATGCTTTCAGAGTTGAATATTATCATTAATAAAAAAATACATGTCCTATTCTATATTTAATTTATCAATATTTCCCTTACAAAGTCAAGACAAGATTTGGAAGGTCACAGATGTTTTAGATCTTATCTAGATAGAGATTAATTTTTCATCAACTCTTGTGGGTTTTTTTTCCCCCCAAATTATAATACCCTGTAATCATATAGCACAATCTCTACTTTGAGTTAACTGGCCAGTTGGTGCAAATTCTCAAACGAGCTTTTAAAATGCATTAAGTTCTTTCTGTTATTTCAGAATGAGTAAGGTTCATGCATAGCTTTTGTACTAAGCTGGCAGTCTTCCAACTACTTTCCTGCATTGTCTATATTATTCCAGCATTTTATATTGTAACTCTTCTGCACTGAAGTTGACTGGACAAAGCTGATAGTGGACCATTTGCCTTTGCACCTTTCAAGACACAGGTACTTTAATAACGTAATATGCACTGGGAAGAGAAAAGTACACAGATGCATGACAACAGCCACTACAGTAGAAAAGCCTACAACAGCAAATCTGGGGAAAAAAGCACATTCTCTAGACTGTACTCAATGTAGCAAAGGAAAGGCTCTCAGACAGACTTAGGTCCTGGTTTTTTCTCTTATTTTACTGTGACAGCACTCCAGATAGTTGCACTATAGGGAGGAGCTGGATATAACATCCTTTTTCCAGAGACCATCAGTGAACTTTACTTTCTGCAAGACAGCATTTACAGGGGCTGCTGAGGTGGCCAGTGTCTTAGGCAGGTCTTTCATTCACCATTGCCTAGGGTAGCACCTGTTAGCAGATGGCGAAGATGACTATAGCCCTTTGTCATGGGAAAGTCAGCTGGAAGTGAGTTTGCTTTACTGACATTTAATTGCCGGTAAAATTAAGGCATTTCTAAGCATTCTATATATGACAGAGGTGATATCTGGAGACTAAGACCTCAAACTCTGAATGCTTAATCTATATGCTGAAAATGGCAATCATGCTAAGGGACATTAGTCCTAGCACAGAACAGAGCATCCTGAGCTTTTGACAGTTCTGTACTGTTCAGCAGGCTAGTGTCCACTCCCAATATATCAATTTCTGCCCCATTGTGGTGGGTTGACCTTGGCTGTCCACCAGGTGCCCACCAAGCACTCTGTCACTCTCCTTCCTCAGCAGGGCAGAGGAAGAAAATACATGGAAAAGCTTGAAGGTCAAGATAAAGACAGGGACATCACTTACCAATTACTGGGATGGGCAAACCAGACTTGACTTTGGGGAAATTAATTTAATGTTTTGTCAATTAATAATGGAGTAAAATAGTGACAAATAAAAACAAAACTAAAACCAACTTCTCCCCAGCCCACCACCCGTCTTCTTTCCAGGCTCAGCTGCACTCTCTACTCTTCTATCTCCTCTCTCACAGGCAGCGCAGAGGGATGGGGAATGGGAGCTGTGGTCAGTTCATAACACTTCATCTATGTCACTCCTTCCTCCTCATGCTCCTCCCCTGCTCCAGCGTGGGGTCCTTACCATGGGATACAATCCTTCACAAACTTCTCCAGTGTGGGTCCTTCCCACAGGCTGCAATTCTTTAAGAAATGCTCCAGTATGGGAAAATATTTCCAGTAGGGAAATACCGACTTCACAATGGTCTTCTCCATGGGCTTCAGGGGAATCTCTGCTCCTGTGCCTGGAGCACCTCCTCCCCCTCATTCTTCACTGGTCTGGGTGTCTGCAGGGCTGCTTCTCTCACATATTCTCACTCCTCTCTTCTGGCTGCTGTGCAGCATTTTTTACACTTACACATGTTATCACAGAGGTGCCACCAGTGTAGCTAATAGGCTTAGCTTTGGCCAGTAGCAGGTCCATCTTGGACCAGCTGGCATTGGCTGGTTGGACATGGGGGAAGCTCTGGTGTCTTCTCACAGAAGCCACCCCTGCAACCCCTGCCCACACCTTGCCATGTAAACCCAATACACCTATTTGGGGTTTCTCCCTATGTTGTCAACTTCCTCTAGCCAATTTTCTCCAGTGAAAAACCTGGGTTTAGCTGTTTACAAGCTAAGAAAAGACTCTTACATAAAAATTCCTCACTATATAATACAATAAAACTAAAGCAATATAAAAGTTACTGTAGCTCACTCTGTATTCTCAGAAATCCTTATTCTCATTCTCTAGTTCAGTACTAATCTCAGACAGAGAAACACCAATACATTAGGGTTCTCAGATACTTGCCTGACTTACAATGGTTTATTAAGATGCCTAGCTCCTAAGATACAGAACTGTCACTGCAGAACTTCTGTGATACACCTTGTGTGGTCGTATAAAACAAAACTTCAGACACAGAATTGATCCATTGTTGTATGAATGCAATGAAACAGGACAAAAAAGGACATTTCATACTCCTTTATCAATCCTGGGATCTTGGAGATCCCATAGCATTCTAGGGCATACCATGACATACCATGACCTTGGTGCTACTTCTCTGTCCTTTGAACACATGAACAACCGCCTCCTTCCAGTTGCTTATATTGCATCTCTGATGGAAGCACTTCTCAGTCCAGTGCAGAAGGAATACCAACCTATTAAACCTATTAAAGGTCTTTTCCAACCTAAATGATCCTATGATTCTATTTCCTAATTCTGTCCCACTTTTCCTTATCTCACAACTTTTACCTACAAACTATGATTTCTGTCCACCCTTTGTTCTAAGCAGTGACATACAAAGTCAGTTGTGGTGAGACTGTGTGAGTGGCACACAAGCAGCTCCCAAATTTTCTCTACTAAATTAAAAAAAAAAAAAAAAGAAGTTACTTAAAATAAGTGCTTAGATGCCCAGAAAATTAGGTGGCAGATGACTTATCTTCCAGAAGATAATGAGAAGAGATTATACAAGTGAAATGTTTTATCAGTGTTCCCATGGAAACTGAAATAGGTGCAATAACAACTTCTTAAATTTCTTCAATTTTCATAAGAGCATAAAGTTGAATCCTGCTAACAGCCAAGGCTAAAAACCTCCTGGGCTAGTCGGAATAGTGTTCAGTGAGCCTCAGTGGTCAACCTCCCAGTCTATGCCCAAGAAAAATAAAGGAGGAACCTTGCTGTGAGACAAGAGACAGACAAGGGATAAGGGAGGAGGACAGGGAGTATGCAAAAGCAGGCCCAAGACAATAATTTTGCTGAAGATTGTGCCAAAGAAATAATTTTACAAGCATCACAACTACCAGTATTGTCAGAAACCAGGTATATCCTTTATCCCACAGTGAACTCTGCTTTCTGAAAGCAACAGCTCCTTCCACAGGCTTTTGCCCAGAAGCCTGGTTCATAACCCAGGATGAGAACGATGAGTTCCAAAACTTGCACCCTGTTCTTCAGGCACAACTTTTCTAGCAGGCACGGAAAAATTGTTGTAGGTGTAAGTCTTCATCTTCCTGTTGTTCAGGACATAATCTTGTATGTGTGCCTTCCACTTCTATGAAATGTGAACAGCTTTGCTTGTTTATAGTGTGTCAATCCAAAATTTGGCTTGCTTTGCCTTTTCTTGTTCTGACTGACAGTTTGAGCATCTAATATTGTTAGTACATCCACTGTTTTCTAAAACAGTAATTTTCCTAAGCGGTGAATGAAGTTTCATTAGAATTCTTTCACATGTTGTCATAGTGGACTAAAGAAAAAATACTTGATATTGCATAGTCTTTTAAGAGGAAAAGTTTAACATAAGATCTCTGCAGCTAGTGTACAGTATAATATGCCACACCATACAAAATACAGCAAGCTCTTATACCACAAGGTAGACATTGCTCAGCACTTTCATGGCCATTAGATATTTCCATTTCCCTCTCAGTCTTCCAAATATACCCTACTGTGATTTTAGTTACTTTGGCTATAGCAAAATAGGCCTTTCATCTATCCAGATGTTCAGTAAAGGATTTCATTAACCAAGGAAGCCAAGAAAACTAAATCAGACAGAAGAACAGGACTAAGCTCAGTAAACTTTGTATTCAGAAACCACTGAACACCAAGTTCCAATTTTTCATTAGCAAAACCAGCTTTTGGTTTCTGAAATCCATCCACTTATGGTTTTCCTCTAGTGCATGTTATACTAGTGCATCTGTGAGAGTAGTGAATCCATAGTAATCAATGTAGCCTTGAGGTACGCTGAAGAAATAGGTTTCACAGAGCTACAAAGCTAGAGGGCTGTCGTACAAATTCCCAAAGGTGTCCTCACTATAATCCAAGAACTAGGAACTTGTGCAGTTATCAATAAATACCCAAAGACATCCTTTTTACTCTTGTGTTTTTGTTACGTTCCTTAGGACTTGGTCTATCCCTAAATTTCCTCAAGTGCAGTGTCAAAAACACACCTCTCCACCTCTCCCACCCCCCTCACCAATCCCACTGGTACTCCATAGGCAGAGCAGCATATATACCTCCCTAGGTGTTTCTGTCCATATAGCCAAGTGCCTTCTTGTTACCAGCTCCAACCTCCACCCCAACATAAGCAGCCTGCAGTTCACGATGGCCCCAAGATCCTTTTATGCAATGTTGCTTTTTGCATGATTACACCTGTCTTCCCCATTCCCATTTGATTCATATAATTATTTACACATCCACATCATTTTTCCCCGTCTCAAAGGAGCCAGGTTTCCCTGGAGAGATCAGCAGCCCAACTACTTTGATTACTCCTACCGGAGCAGCCAGGAGGCACTAAAATGACAGATGCCTACTTTCTAAGCTTTGGTCTAAATAGCTGTTTTTCCCAAAGTTAGATGACACTGCTACCTAGTTCCTGTAACATCTCCTGTAAAAGGAAACCAACTTTGATGTCAACAATCAGTTTTAATTAACAAAGCATGGAGAGGGAGGAAGAAGAGGATACTGAAAATCTAGTCCAGATGAACTACTATACTGTGGTTTTTTGGTTTGTTTGGAATCAGAGTATCTGGCTGATGTTAATGAGAGCTGCTGATGTGCAATGACCAGTGATGACTTCAGAATTTTAGGGTGGCAAAAGTACTTTCTAAAAAAAGTCACTAGAAAAAGTAACTTTTTTCACCCTGCTGTGGAGATTCAGCCATCCACAGTCAAGATGAAATTTATCTTTATTAGGTACACAAATGCTTGTATAAGTTTACTAAGTTATCTGCACACATTTTGCAGTCAATCTAGTAGAAGATATCAGTGGAGACCTTGAAACTGTCCAGTGTTCATCACTGATAATCTGGATGATGGAGTAGAGACTCTGCCTACAACCTCGGTGATACTAGCCTCGGATGCATGCCTACTGAAACAGTGCATTAGGACATTTAAAAAAACAAATCTGTTTATCAGAGTGTGATAAAATTGCAAAATCTCTCATAGGGACAAGGATCTGTACAGAGAAGATTCCTCAGACTTCAGCTGAAGACAAGTGTAAAGGTGTCTGTATTGACAGAGGAAAATAATTATTCTGCACATCTAGGAAAAAAATGAAGAATCAAATAACACAGTAGCAGATGTTTTAGAAAGACACAGGTCACTGAAGTCACCAAGCAGCAAGGTCTCAAATCATGTTAAGTACCCTAAGCACATTAGTGGCATATTAGTGCACAGATAGTACATGCACACATCACCAGGAGCATAGCAGCATGAAAGCAAGAATGAATGCTTTTACTTTTTATTCTGTTACTGAGTCCTGCATGGCATGGTGGCTGGCCAAGACGCCCACTGCCTTCTGCGTACATCTGATCAGAAATTTTCTAATGAAGTCATTGAGTTAACCTAGACCAGTTAGTCAAATATGAAATGTTTTGCACAAAAAAAATTGTGCTGAGTTCAGTTAGAAGGTGACTATCGCCATTGTGATTCCAATCCTACTCCGTTAATACTGTTGGAATAGCTCAATGGCAGCTTAAAAACATTGCTGACACAAGTAAGTGAATGAAATGACACAGGAAAAAAAAAGAAAAGAGGTTTTGAAATTCTTAGACTAGATCCCAGCACCTGACACATCCCAGTCTAAACCATTAGTAAGTCTTGGAATACAAATAATCCAACCAAAATGCAGTATATTAGGGTGGTGTGCCTTTTCAGAGGCGGGAGGAAAGCAGCACAATTTACTAACACTATTAATCAATAACTACTTGTAAAAGTGAGGTTGGAGCGTGAGAAAAATGTTAAAAAATACCTGCATGGAGTAATTTTTTTGTTACATCTTTACACAAACATTTTTAATTATAGCAACAGGGAAATCTAAATGCCAACACCTCACAGGATATTGCACCAAGAAATTTCTTGTAAAACCTAGAGAAAAAAAACATTTCATCAACTCTGATAAGCTACCTCCAATAATAAGGCAGGAATAACAATTCTGCTTTTTTGATGGCTGTGTATTTTGCAGTTATCCTTTCAGGTATTAGATTTCTGTAAGTAAAAATCTTGCTGAGACTCTGCTGAGGTCAACAAACATTCACACAGCTTTTTGATCCTGTCCTAAATCAGCTTCTGATTTCATTACAAGGCTGTAAAAATTTAATGTTGATTGCTTGAACCTGTACACATCTGGTTCTGCATAAGAGTATGCTCCTATCAAAATAACTTTTACAGTAAACAACATTAACTAACTTCACTTCAAAAATACAGGATTTTGAAGCTTTTGATATTTTACTGGGAGCTCTGAACAACTTATATTCTTCCATAGTTTGAAGACATCTTCTCCAAATGAAAGTAAACCAAAAGTTAAGAAAGACTTTGCTTTCACCTTTAAAATGGATTGCACCTTACGTGGAAAACATTCTCATAATATAATTTCACCTCATTATTTCAAAGTAATTACAACTCAATCACGTTCCTTTCAATTATTTATTAATATTTATAGGTGAAAACCTGGAGAACTGGAAATACATTTGATACAGATTAAAGATATCTGAGACTATTTGGAGATATCTGATTCAAGCTGTACACTCATGGGAGTTTAACTCTGAAATACTGCAGAACAGATAAAATTTTATTTAATCTCAACACGTGTTCTGCCAAAACCTAGATTCTTAGCTTGCTTAACATAGCTCTGTCCCATTTGTTCCAGTCAGTATGACTTTAAGAATAAACCTTAGATTTCAGTTATGTGCTAAAGAAGACCTGACCTGAAAAACAGTCAGATTATCCTCATATGCACAGATGCAATATCTCTGGCAGCATAAAGAAACCCAGCAATATGTCTTTTAAATAGCCTGCAGCCAGCAAACAGCCTTTACTACTTCTGTTAGGCATCAAAAGCCCCAAGATATCTACATAGTAGTGCCTCCCATATCCACCTGTCATGGTTTAACCAGCCAGCAACTCAGCACCACACAGCCACTTGCTCGCTCCACCCATGGCAGGACGGGAGAGAGAATCGGGAGGGTAAAAGTGAGGAAACTCATGGTTTGAGGCAAAGACAGTTTAATAGGTAAAGCAAAAGCCGCACACGCAAGCAAAGCAAAACCAAGGAATTCATTCACCACTCCCCACGGGCAGGCAGGTGTTCAGCCATCTCCAGGGAAGCTCCAGGGCTCCATCACGCATAATGGTGACTTGGGAAGACCGACGCCATCACTCTGAACATCTCCTTCCCTTCCTTCTTCTTCCCCCAGCTTTATATACTGAACATGATGTCATACTGTATGGAATATTCTTTTGGTCAGCTGGGGCCAGCTGTCCTGGCTGTGTCCCCTCTGAACTTCCCGTGCACCCCCAGCCTTCTTGCTGGTGGGGTGGGGTGAGAAGCAGAAAAGGCCTTGACTCTCTGTAAGCCCTGCTCAGCGGTAACAAAAACGTCCCTGTATTACCAACACTGTGTTCACCATAAATCCAAAACATAGTCCCATACTAGCTACAGTGGAGAAAATTAGCTCTACCCCAGCCAAAAGCAGCACATCATTTTATCCCCTCCAAACTGCCCTGTTATTCTTTGTTGTATAAAACAAAACAAAGCTCTGAATATAGAACTGTATTTGCTTGCATAATCATTTTACAAACCAATCAGTTAATTGTGAACAAATCCTGATAAAGTTTATAAGCATGCCTATAACATATTCATTCATTATTATAAGTGGAAGCCAAACATGGGTTAAATGTCTCCTGATGCAGTGGAAAACAAATCCAGGATTATTTAAATATCTGTAATCTTTGGATAGCACCATTTCCTTCAATTCAGAATATTCATTATATTATTAATGCTCTAGACTTCATGAATGAGAAGATTAATGATCAAGTATATTGCCTTAGGGTTAGCTGTGAACCCAGACACCGGGAGATTGCAGAGAGGATAAATAAATAAATAAATCAGATCAAATTGTGAGTTACCTACATACTTTGCCTAGCTGTTAACTAACACCTCCAATTGCAATTGTAGTTTATCTGCCTACATGACAAATAGATCAGGCTTACTTAAGAAACAGTTTAAAACTATAGATCTTCTGGTTTTTTTCTCAACAAAAAAGCAAAAAAAAAAGTATAACTTATTTTTAAATAAACTATTTTTCAACAGTTGCTGAGCAAGTGTGTGGTAATTTGCATGACCTATTATCTCCAGCATCTATTTGTTTGTGATCTTTACTTTTAGAAGAATTGACATTAATTATAAGTATGGAAGTAATTTGAAATGTCAGTTCAGAATTTTACAGCCTGGAACAGCTCATCCTTCAATAATTAAGTCAATAAAATTAACTTAATTTAATTTAAACAGTGATGCTTCTTTTTAGACCTTATGGAGTGATTACAATTAGTATTTCATAATTAGTATTTTATTGATGTCCATACACCGGATTGCCAGGCATCATCAAGATACACCGATGATTAGAAGTAATTTGATAAACATTCAGAACTGTTGCATTAATGGCATGCCTCCCAATTATATGTTGAGTTAATGAATGCATTTAAATGTTATAGAGATTAATTTAAAGGACAACTCAACCTTAATTACTATACTATTCCTCCCACCCCCTTCCCAAACATTCTAATTATAACTTCAGTAGTTATCACCTTTTAGTATACAAATACCAGGTTCCTCCGTAAATGCAGAACTAGAACATTTATGATAATTTTTTTTTTTTGGCAAGTGTGCTAACAGTGATAAAATAACAAGGGGTCATTTTCCTGTAAAATGAAGACTTCTAGAGACCGTAGAATGATCTTTTCCCAGTCCTCCCTCCTTCACATTTAATTTTCTCAAAGGCAGGACAGGGCAGAGAGTGTAACTAAGCAAAACCCTTTCCACCAATGTTTTAAGTTTTGCCTAATTTGTTAAAAAATGCTGAGAAAGAGTGAAAGAGTTAACATCATTATCCGTAAGCAGGGTGTTTGAAAGTGTATACAGGCAGGCAGGGGAACTTTTTGCAGCTCTGTTTCCACATAATTTAATAACTCTAATGTCAAAAGACCAGGACTGAGTGCTTTGAAATCCATGGCTGCCTAAACCCACAATGGCTTCATTCACACATGGAAACAATTTGGCCTTAGAAATACCTGCCAGTACCAGTGCTTCTCCAAAAGAGAGAGTACGCCAAAGAGGACAGTAGTCCTGAACTCAATGAATCCCCTGAAAATTTATTCTCTTGCGAGCCCATGTAAACGCAGGTTTTAAGGAAAAGCAAAGCAAAATTGCTATCTCTAAGGGACAGAGATGAATCATCAGCTACCAGATGGCTAATTTATGGCTGCAGTTTCTTAACTTTGCCATGTTTAGAGGGACAGCTGATGGAAATGCATGCCAGGAAACATTCCTATAAAAGTTGTCTATGCTGTTAGAACATCCTTTCCTAACCACATAACCCACTCTAGCATGGAAAACAGACTTAGGAAGACTATGAGGATTTTGCTATCAGATATGCTCCAACTTTACAAAACAGATACAGTTTGCACAAATCACCTAACACATTATAAAACTGGAGCAGAAGGGAGTGATGTCCAAGATGTATGACATTACAACATGCCAAAAATAGCCTGTTGTACTTCTTAATCTCTTAACATTTCTTATAACTTTAAGGGTCCTGATGGCATTGGAACATTGTCTGCATGGAAATAGAGTAAAAGGAATATTAAATGACATGGCTTGAGTGGACCTTAAAATTTATGAATTGTTACCCTGTCCAATTCCCTAATTCCTCTCCTCCCTACTTCCTAATTCTCCCCTCCTTTATTTACTTTTTGCTGTCCAGTTTATCACAAAGCTCTCATACATTTTCAGAAAGTACTTTTGTTTGTGGGTTTTTTGACTATTTTTTGGATGTATATTATTGACAGTGGAGGACAAAGCCAGTTTTGAGAAATGAAAGAGCAAGTGAATTAGCTGTTCCACTCTAGGCAAGGAACTTGCCGTGTACCTTATGGCTAAAGGTTGTGGAGAACCAATATACCGCCCCTAAATATAGATCTAAAATCTATCTATTCTCATCCTTGCACAGCTAAAGCTATAGCGTCTGTGGTGAGAGACTCTCCTGTGCTGAAAAGGCAGCGTCTGGAAGACAGATGGGTGCACAAGTGGTACCAAGAACAGGCTGAGGCAGCACCACTTCAGCATCCCACTTGATGTGTCTGTTCCTAAGCTATGTGTGCATCCTCACTGAAGAAATAGGACATGTGTAGAGAAGGCAATCTGATATGAAGATATATTTATCAGGCTATACAGGCTTCTCATTGCACTTACGTAAATCCTTGTAAATACTTTGCCCACTGCACCTGTGCAAATTCTTGGAGTACGGTGAAAAAAGGGTAAGTGAATTTAGCCTTTATGATTGGCTATGACAAACATGATGGGAATTTATTCTTGTTCAAATATGTCCACATGTAAGAGGATTGTGTGGTCCCTTCCCACCAAACAGCGAGGGTAAGTCTTGGATGTGCACCACTCAACAGAGCTCAAGGGGCATCGTGGGAAACAACAGCTGCACTATTCTAACTTGCCTAAATTTATTGAAAATATAGGGTAGGAGAAGAGACCTAAATGCAGATTTTTCTAAACTTAAACAGTGATTACCATTGTGTTCAGCTTCTATTCATGGACTAAGTCACAAACCTCAGTAATGCAACAAAAGGCTCAAAGTGACTCTTCTATAGCACTTAGAAGCATCTATGCTTTACACTCCTACATGAAAGTGCAATTTGTGTTTCAGCTTTTGGTGTTTCCCTTAAGAGCTAATATTTTGGGTCAAAAACAGAACGTTGCACTTTGCTAACAAGGGGTCTAATAGAAGTGACAAAATCATGATCCAAGCATATCCTAAAGACTCTGAAACCAGACAATTAACAAAGTGAACCCTGTCTTTAGAAAGTAGATGTACCTTTAAAGACCTGACTTAAAATTTTTTAACTTTTGAGTTTTTTTTTTTTTGTAAACCAGTACTACATAGGCCAGTGGCTTAAATATTCAGTATAAATCAAATTGCCTAGACTTAGAGGGAATGTCAAATGAACGCAGTGTACTGATGTTGGTTTTTAGGTCAGGATTAATTTTAGAAGGCATTCCCCCCATTTTTCATGAAATACACATTCAGAACACTACTTTGGTAAATTATTATAGGACTACAGACTGAAAATATTTACTTGTTGCCTTAATCTAATCACAACAGGGCGAAAACGCCTAAGGTAGGTTAAAAGTCAAATGTGTTTTTCTTGGAGTTTCTAAAATCTAGGAATTTTATTTAAGTCAGTCAGCAAGTATGCCTTTGTAGAACATCAAGATCCTAGAAATTTGGAATGGGAAGAAAATAGTATAACATTTTAATGCAAGGTCTTATAAAGAGGAAAGTTTTTTTTTGTTTTTAAATCTTTAATCATGATGACTTTCTGCACTTACAAGCACCAATAAAAGTATCTGAGTGATCAGATGCCAGGTTCACACATACAACATGGAAGAAAAAAAAAAAAGACAGCTGCCAGGTCCTCACCATGTTTCTTGAGTTCCTCTTAACTGCTGACAAATCACCTCTAGTGCGGTCCTACCATGGTGCTGCCTTTCTCCACCTTGATACAGGCAACATTTCTCCATGTTACTACTAGGAATAGCATCCTGGGAGTGCTGTCCTGGAAATGGTATTCTCCATTACCAACACAAGTCATTCTTAACCCCTGTTAAACACATATTTGCACATTCCCATTCGTATTGCATGGATACCTATTTTTTATTGTTCTTTACAAATGTCTGCAGAATTACCTTCTGAATTCAGAATGAAGGATCTTCTTATGAATCTCTTGTATTCCATTCTAACATGGGGCCTTTAAATGATCTAATTTGAAGCTAATAATTCCATTAGGTTGAAGTTCATTAATATTCAACAGTTTCACATTTATAGATGTAAGCCTCTCTAAAAGAACAAAAAAACCCACCCACAGAATTCAACTCCCCAGTTTGGTACAAGCTCTTATCTATCTCCAAAATCTGTGAAACATTGTGCAAACAGTTAACCATTCCTGGTTTGATTTTTATTTTTTTTCTTGTAAACCAGTCTGTGCTTTGGCTTTAATCCAGTGTACAAAATCAAAATGTAATAACAAGCTCCATGAACAAAATGTCATTCTGTCTAGCAACTGAAGCTGCAGTACCTAACTGTGCTAACTAGATCACTGACAGTTCAACACTGTCAATAAATGACAGTATTGGTATGAGTAATGTGTATACTTAAGGCTACATGTAATGGGAATAAAGTGCTCTTTTATTGTCAAAAGTGTATCATTTCAGAATCTTCATAGTAGAAGCTTGCTTGATAGCTCAGCACGCTAGCAGACAAGGAAGCTAACAGATAAAGACCAGTGCAATGAGAGGTGTAGCTGCTACATATTTCTGGAACATCGTGATATAACTGCAACCTTATTAGAAATGCAGAGGGGAAGAAAAAGAAAAGGAAAAAAAAAAAAAAAAGAACTTTAAAAGGAATTGCCTCAAGCTCAAGTGTGGCAGTACATGTACTAGAGACACTATAACGCTTGCCCCAATTAAGCAAGAATGACAGAGTAAAACCTGCAGATGCCAGAGGGTTGATGAACAATCATAATTAAGAAAGCCTGGTCTTGGTATGACAGCCTTAGCATTAAATCCAAATTAAAAAGCAAACAAACAAACAAACCAACCCAAAATACCCCCCCACAAAACAGTTCCTAAAGTTATTAAAAAAGCATATAGAATCCCACCACTGTATGTATTGTGGCAGTTTAGTCTTGCTATTGATGTTCAAATATCAGTCCTGATAATGCTGACTAAAGCTTTGGAAGTCATTCTGTTTTCTTACACAAATCCTCCCTTTCTCCCCCAGTTGTTGTGGACATTTGCAGCTACACAGGGAGCAACACAAAATTGCCACTATGCTGTTTGTCCTTTATTCCAGGGGGAGGAGAGCCAGAAGAGATGCATCTGGAAGGTGTGACTGACGTCTTAAGAAAAGAGAGTGTGAAAGTGCCTAGGGAGAAGTTTAATTTATTAGAACAGCTGTCCTAGTTACGCCTCTCTCATGGCTACTGATGTACCCTTTGTGTTTAACTCCCTCAACTTCACTGAGCAAAGCTTTCACACCACGGTGAGTTGACCTTGGCTGGCTGCCAAACCTCCACCCAGCCGTGCTCTCACTCCCCCTCCTCAACAGGGCATGAGGGGGAGAAAATAATATGGAAGAGCTCATGGACTTACATAAAACCAGGGAGCACTTACCCATTACTACCACAAGCAAAACTTGGCAAAAATTAATTTAATTTATTGCCAATTAAAAATAGAGTTGGACAGCAAGAAACAAAGAAAAAAAAAGTAAACATCTTTCCTCCCTGCTTCCCAAGCTCAACTTCACTCCTTCATCCCCAAGTCTTCTACCTGCCCCCCATCCCTGCATAGTGCAGGAGCCATGGGTAATGGAGATTGGGATGCATGGTGGTTGGGAGCCATGGGGATATGGGACACCATATCTCTTATCAGCCTCCATATTACCTTTGTCTCCCTTAGTTCTGGTGTCAGTTTTTAGCAAGGATGGGTACAGCAATAGCTTAAGACCTACACAAGTAGGTCACGTTCAATACTCTTCAAATGTATGCCTTTCCCTCTGTTAGGAAGTCTGGAATAAATGCAACTGGTAGCAAAACAGGGCTCCTTATAACTTTTTCCTCTAGAATTTCTAAGGCTTTAAAGCATAATTTATTGTTATTCAATAGGAAAAATAAAGTTTCTCCCTCTGATCAACAACATTACTAAGGAAAAATCCAGATTTGGGAGTCGGGCATTGACTATTCTCCTATGGAAGCTGAGAGTCTTTTAATATGATTGCACTGGTAACAGTGCAAAGAAAAGCAAAGCAAGCAAAGAAAATGAAACTAAACATAGTCCACCACAGAACAAACCATTCAGGAAAAGAACATTGGATATCAGGTACCCCTTTGTTCTCCTTAACCAACTCTCTATCTAGCAGCTACCTCCTTAACCCCCAAAACCGAGAACCAAAGGGGAGAGGAAAAAAAAAAAAGCAAGCCCTTTTTCCCTTACTTTAGGCATCCCATGTGTATTCTTTACTACCTTTTATTAATCTGGAAAACAACATTCAATACAGCACTTTAAAGTAACCACCTTGTAGTGTTTGGACATCCATCAGAGATACAGTTAGTAAGGATCTGCAGATGCATCTCCTTCTTAAGGAGCGCCATGTTTACTGCTACACACTTGGTTTTCAGAAAGTAATTTAGTGGAATCAACATAAAGCTTTAAACAATACTCATGACACTTCAAAATGTCAATAGTTCCCTTTATTAAAAAAAAGGCAACATGATACAAACACCAGCCTAAGCCTTCTCTCCTATCTTGGCTGCTCTTGAGCTTTCTTGGATTGAACGTCCACATAACTCTTATAAGACTGTAGTTTAATGCACCTCACTGACAAGTACCTAAATGTAAAAGGCCCTTATAGGGTCCAAGCTCCTGCTCCCAGGGCAGAAAAGGGCAGAAGGAGAAAGAAATGTTCTCTCACTTTGCAGAAGTGTGTGTATTGTGAGGGGGAGGGTTCATTTGTGTTGTAAGGTTTTATTTAAACAAGTATACAGCTTGATTTTTTCCTTTATTGTAAAATAAGTAGATTACTTGAGAGAGAAATATATCTCTGTATTTAGACAAGACATGGGAAGTGCTTTTCACTGCTTTCAAGTAGCCTATGACACTGCTTGAAAAAAATGAAAAAAACCCACACAACTGACACACAACACCCCCATCCCTGAAACACACATTATTTCCCAGTGTGTGAGGAAATCTAAACGAATAAATAACTGAAGAGCTCCACAGAGATATGTACATTTGGTTTACCTTTGATGACTTTAGCATGACAGTCAGTTATACAGGACTAACATTAGGATATAGGAGATATAGGACTGAAGAAATAAGAGAGGTCAGAAGTAGAGCACTAAGTTACTGACAGAGATTTAGTAATACCACAGGTAGACATGAGATTTCCCACAAAGATTATTAAGGAAGAAGTGTGAACCGGAAACCTTACAATTTAAAAGAACCTACACAGAAAAAAAAAAAAAATTAGAGAAGTTGAAGGGGAGTAGAGGGAAGTAAGTACCACAAAAACCCAGAAAGAACTAACAATATAAGTTTAAGGAATCTGCCATCAAGAATTTCACAAGCAGAGAATGTATGGATATAGCGTAGCACAGGCTTTGAGATAAGGCTATTAGGGTTTTGCAATGGGTATAAGGGTTTTAAACCAGACTTGAAGGGTGAGGGGGAAAATATCAGCCTTGCCCAGGACAAGCTGTAGGATGACACGCCAAGCTAGCGAGGGCACTCAGCCTGTGGCTCTGATACATGCTGGCTACACTGCGGCACACTTGAAATCTTACAGAAATGAGTCAGGGGTTCCTGAAGTAATAGGACTCAACATGGAAACATCAGTGAAAGGTCTCAAAGGAATTAAGGGGTGTTCCTCCAAGGGGGTGACATGGCCAACAGCCCAGCTGAAGTGCCGCTACACACCAATGCATGCAACATGGGGAAAACACAAGAGGAGCTGGAAGCCACCGTGCTGCTAGAAAACTATGACCTGGTTGCTGTTACTGAAACTTGGTGGGACGAATCCCATGACTGGAATGCAGCTATCGATGGCTACAGGCTGTTCAGAAGGGACAGGCGAGGAAGGAAGGGCAGATGCATTGCTGTCTACATCAAGAAACGGATATAGTTTGAAGAGGTCTCTCTGAAGAATAGTCACGAGCAGATCGAAAGCTTATGGGTAAGAATCAGGGACCGAGGCAACAAGAGGAACCATGTGGCTGGTGTGTACGGGCCACCCGATCAAGGGGAGACTATTGATGAAGCCTTCTCACTCCAGCTACCGGAGGCATTGTGCTCGCAAGCACCCCAACATCTGCTGGAAAAGTAGCACAGTGAGCTACAGGCAACCCAGGAGATTCCTGGAATGCACTGAGGATAACTTCTTAAGCCAGGTAATAGACAGCCCTACCAGAGGGAAGGCAATACTGGTTGGTCACCAATGCATGTGAGCTAATTGGTGATGTCAAGACTGGAGGCAGCCTGGGCTGCAGTGATCATGCACTGGTGAAGTTGTCGGTCCTGAGGAGTATGGGGAAGGTGAAAAGTAAAGTCAGGACCCTGAATTTTGGGAAAGCAAAATTCCATCTCTTCAAGGAGTTACACAATAGGACCCCTGGGAAACTGCCCTCAGGGACAAGGGAGCAGAACAGAGTTGGCAGAGCTTTAAGGATGCTTTCCATAGAGCACAAGAGCTCTCGATCCCCAGGTGTAAGAAATCAGGAAAGGAGGGTAAGACACTGGCATGGATGAGTTGAGCCCTACTGGTCAAACTAGAGGGCAAGAAGGAAATACACAGGCAGTGGAAGCAGGGAAAAGGTGTCTTAGGAAGAGTACAAGAACGGTGCCTGGTTGTATACGGATGAGGTCAGGAAGGCCAAGATGCAGTTACAGCTGAACTTGGCAAGGGATGCAAAGAATAATAAGAAGGGCTTTTAAAGCTATGTCAGCCAGAAAAGGAAGATTAAATAAAGCGTAACCCTCACAATAAGTAAGACTGACAGACTGGTAATAACGGACAAGGAGAAGGCTGAGGTACTCGATGACTTCTTTGCCTCAGTCTTCACTGGCAGTGTCTCTTCCCACATCTCTTGAGGGGATGGACTGTAAGATGGGGACTGGGATAGCAAAGTCCCTCCCACTGTATAAGAAGATCAGGTTCGAGACCACCTGAGGAACCTGAACATACACACGTCTATGGGATCTGATGAGATGCATCCCAGAGTCCTGAGAGAACTGGCTGATGTAGTTGCCAAGCCACTCTCCATGACAGCTGAAAAGTCACAGCAGTCAGGTGAAGTCCCCAGTGACTGGCTAAAGGGAAACATTGCATGCCCATCATTAAAAAGAGTAGAAAGGAGGACCCTGGGAACTACCAAACTGTCAGCCTCACCTCTGTGCCTGGGAAGACCATGGAACAGATCCTCCTAGAAGCTATGCTAAGGCACGTGGAGGACGGGGAGGGGATTGGAGACAGCCAGCATGGCTTCACCAAGGACAAGTCCTGCCTGACCAATCTAGTGACCTTCTATGGTGGAGTGACTACATCAGTGGACAAGGGAAGAGCCACGGATGACATCTATCTGGACTTCTGTAAGGTCTTTGGCACGGTCGCCTACAACATTTTTCTCTAAATTGGGGAAATATAGATTTGATGGGTGGACTAGTTGGTGGATGAGGAATTGGCTCGATGGATGCATCCAGAGGGTAGTGGTCACCCCAGAGGGTAGGGGCTCAATGTCCAGATGGAGATCGGTGATGAGTGGTATCCCTCAGTGGTCCATATTGGGACCAGTACTCTTTAATATCCTCATCAATGATATAGACAATGTGGGACTGAGTGTATCTTCAGAAGGTTTGTAGATGACAAAGCTGAGTGGTGCAGTTGACATGCCTGAGGGGTGGGATGCCACCCAGAGGGACCTGGACAAGCTTGAGAAGTGGGCCCATGTGAACCTCATGAGTGTCAACAAGCCCAAGTGCAGGGTCCTGCACCTGGGTCTGGGCAATCCTTGGTATCAATACAGCCTGGGGCATAAAGGGATTGGGAGCAGCCCTTCTGAGAAGGACTTGGCGGTACTGGTGGATAAAAAGTTGGACATCAGCCGGCAATGTGCACTTGTAGCCCAGAAGGCCAACCATATTCTGGGCTGCATCCAAAACAGGGTGTCCAACAGGTTGAGGGAGGTGATTCTGCCCCTCTGCTCTGCTCTGGTGAGACCCCACCTGAGTCCTGCATCCAGTTCTGGAGCCCTCAGCACAGTAAAGACATGGACCTGTTGGAGTGGGTCCTGAGGAGGGCCATGAAGATGATCAGATTCATGGAACTTTCATCTGCTATGAAGAAAGGCTGAGAGAGTTGGGGTTGTTCACCTGGAGAAGAGAAAGCTCTGGGGAGATCTTAGAGCAGCCTTTCAGTACTTAAAAAGTGCTTATAAGAAAAATGGGAACAGACTTTTTAATAGGGCCTGTTGCGATAGGACAAGGGTGATGGTTTTAAACTGGAAGAGGGTAGATGTAGACTAAATATAGGGAAGAAATTTTTCACCGTCAGGTTAGTGAACCACTGGCAGAGGTTGCCCAGAGAGGTGGTTGATGGCCCATCCCTGGCAACATTCAAGGTCAGGTTGGACAGGGCTCTGAGCAACTTGATCTAGTTGTAGATGTCCCTGCTTCTTGCAGGGGGTTTGGACTAGATGATCTTTAAAGGTCCCTTCCAACCCAAACTGTTCTATCATTCTATGATAAAAGTAGGTAAGTTGAATGGAGACTGAAAAGAAGATTCAAGCAAATGCTTTAAGCATTTAACATGTAAAGAGATAGAAAATGTTATTATTTTGCAACAGCAAACAAGTGTGTTTTGAAGAAGGGAAACATAGACCATGCTTCTCCAGTTTGTGAGGCAGGCTGACATGGTGGTAAGAAATCAGTGACTCAATGAAACAACTGGATTTAGAGATGAGATTTTCAAATTAGATTTAACTTTTTAAAAATAATTCTTCAGCATTGATATATGTAACAAGCAGAAATACAGGCATGCCTGCTGGATAAGCCTCAGCTGATGTGTTAAGAATTGTCCTCTTCAGAAGACTTTTCTGAGTGAAGTTTATATACTTACATAATAACATTTCATCATATAATTTTGATAATGGTACAAATTAGTTCTACTATACTTGTCTTTAATATTCTTTCTAGAAAGAACTTCATACTCTGAAAGAAAAGTAAAAAACATGTTATTAAGTAGCTGCTAAGAAAGAGATATCCTCACAATGTCATTTTGAAATGAAAGATGTTTTCTGTCTTAAATGTAAAAGGAACCACTGTCCCTGTGTCTTATGAATCAAATAAAAGACAAAAAAAATCTAGCTTGACAGTTGTGTGGGATAGTTTTTTTCTCTAGAAACGCACATAAACAATGAATTCAAACAGCTTTTAATCTTGTTTCAATCAGAAACCTGATGTAGACAAAACCCTGCATTTAAATAGCATTATGGCTCAGTTATATGCTGACAAAGCCCTGGAAATTCAAAAGCAAGAGCATCTTTTAAATTACATATTTAAATTTGAAAGCTCTGGCTTTTGTGATTTGCCTTGTTTGTATGCTGAGTGTGGCTTTCCTCTTTCGTCCAACGTTAATATATAAAATGTACATTACACGATCTCAAAAGGTTGTGAAAAAAACATTCAGTGGCAGCCATTCTAACCTCCCTGGATGACAGATACATAAATGATTCATGATAGTTGAATTCATACTGCAGATTTTTTAAAGGTTTACAATTTAACTGGTTAACATTAATTTTGCAACATATGATTTAAATGATCTTCAGGTCTCTTGAGTATATGTATTTTGATAAACTTACCAATTACATAAAAGCATTTACTACTATGTCCATTTATTACAGACACTAGCAGCTCCTATCCTTTGTCTAAATTCTTTCATTTTGTGGATTATAAATCCAGAGACCAACTGTTCCAAAGGCAGTATTAAAATCTTTTACTGCTGATCCAGTTACTAGGCACATGTCCTAAACTGATGTGCCTAAATATCATTATGGACTTTTAATTGCATATAAAAGAGCATTTCTAAAATGAAACAGTGTTTTGCATTTCTACAATACCCAGGGGCAATAATTCACATATAGACTAATGGCCTGTAAATTCTGCTTGTTGACTGTTAACTGCAAAATTCAAGCAGTCTGTAAGGACATGAAACACTTCCAGTGTAGTACTGGTTTTAAGTCAGTTTATTTAGTTCTTCATGCTCAGTAGGTCAATATACATTCCCCAGCTTACTTCTTGGATTTACCTTGACATTAAAAGCAATAGTAGGTACTGCAACTTGCATTAAGCACCTTGCCTTACCGCCTAAAGCAGCCTTAGACATCATCCTTGAGATAAACTTTGGTTAGTTAGGGTTAGTGTCTGACACTGTGAACTGCTTCAGGACTTTTCTGAACAGCAAAACAGAAGATAATTTTTCTGGCTGTGGAAAATTCATGTTCTTGAAAATATAGAGGATGCATGCACATGTACAGAATATGTACTAGATTGTACGTGCCTCCTTCCCCGAAAACTTGCTGCTATAGAAAAAACTAAATACCCTGCCACTTCAGACTGTATCCATATGAAATATCAATGTCATGCCTGATGTATTTCCTCATCAGTTGATGTTCCTCTACCAGTCGATGTTCTTAAAGGTCATATAGGCAGGGAAGTTTCAACAGAGCTTTGTGGAAGGGGAAAAAAACATGGCACGTGTTATGGCAAAACTTTTGCTTAGCTGTTCAGTTCATTAATGCACAGAATGCTACTTGAGGATGTGAGAAGTGTAGCACTGAGTGGATTTAGAATAAAAGTTCTAATAGACAAATTACGGATTTCCACCACCACTCTACTGGGAAATAACACCTCAGGTCTAGGATCAGGGGTCAGCATGGACACAGAACCCACAGCTACTAAAGTTCACTGAAGAGTTGCAGCCTGGAAAATGAAGACTACTTCATTCAAGTTACCAGGGAAATCTGACCCTTACTCAAATAGGGCTACACAGTGGATTAGAGACTGCATGGCAATGCTTTGTCTTCCATATGTATTTGTACAGATGCGTTTTCTACAGATGTGGATTTGCAGGTTCTTTAAAAAATTTTTGAGTGTAAGTGCTTATGTATGGATATATCTACAGTCTATCTTAAACTGACATGCAAGGTTTTCTGATTAAAAAAATCCCTGATTATATAGCATAGCAATGTAACTACTTTTTTCTTTTAATAACCATGTGTTCACACAAATCTTTACTTTTATTTTTTCAGATTTAGAATTGCGAAGGCATACACCTAAGCCATGGTCTCCTATTGGACAGTTTGATTCAGTTAATCACCTTCAAATACCAAGAGTGTACACTATACCTGCAAAGACAGTTCCAAAAGGGAGTACCAAAAATTAAAAAAAACCCACAACACAAAAAACCCCAACCATCAAATCACAAGAGACTTATTACTAAAACACAGAAACTAAACCAAGAATGCCTAATTTCCCAGGTTGAAGGTGCAGGATATTAAGCTTTCTAATAATTGTGCTATCTAGCTATTGATTGAATCTGTAATCAGGAACTAACATGTTTGAATACATAACTGAAAACATGGAATGATGTCATGGATTTGAGGTATGTGGGTTTTGATCTTGTTTGTCTCTGTGGAGAGTTTGCTTTTCTAGAGTACAGCTAGCAAATTAAAAGAAAGGTAGAGCTTCTTCAATTCAAGTTCTATGGGATTATCCTTGGGTTATTTTGCCATTTAGGTACATATTAAAAAAAACCCAAACTTTTAAAGTTCTCCTTTCTTAATTCCACTACTTATGCTTGCATAATCCTTTTGACACCTGACCTGTCTACACATCCACCAAACAACATGAGGCTTGCCTAGTGTTAAATTTTACATGCCAGCCATCATAACAGGGTTCAACTTTAGGATTCTGCTGAGTCAACAAGCCAAAAGAGAAATTCTTCTATAAATTGCTCTTTATTAATAGCGCTACAGGTCAAGCTGGGTGACTCCAAAGACAAATCCCAAAGAAAGAAATCCCTGGACAATTACACCCTTACAATCTAAATTTCCCACCCCTCATGCGATAGTTTGGACCAACAGTAATATTAAAGTCTGTGGTTTTCTTGCTTATTATTGGTTTGATTTGTTGCTTGTTTCATTGTTAGGCAGTTACCTTTTTATGCAATATACAGTGGTTCTATAACCAGTTTCACATGCTTACTGTGGCCTACAGGCTTTGCCTCTTATGTTAAACTACTATTTCCAAGTCTTAACTGTATAATGGTCCTTTCCAGAACAGTCCTGCCTTTGTGTTTATTCACACATAAATACCCTGTTATTAATGATATGGGAGCAGAATATTTATAGCCTTTAAGATGTGAGCACAGTTGAGTACAGCAAATGTTAAAACACTGAATACAAACAGTATTACAAAGATTGTTATACAAATCAATAACCCATAAAAAATTCATTTCGCCCAGGATCCTAAATCACAGAATCACAGAATCATTAAGGTTGGAAAAGACCTCTAAGATCATCAAGTCGAACCATCAACCCAACACCACCATGCCCACTAAACCATGTCCCAAAAGTGCCACATCTATACATTTTTTGAACACTTCCAGTGATGGTGACTCCACCACCTCCCTGGGCAGCCTGTTCCAATGCTTGACCACTCTCTCAGTAAAGAATTTTTTCCTAATATCTAATCTAAACCTCTAGTTACTTGAGAGAAGAGACCAACACCCACCTCACCACAATCCCCTTTCAGGTAGTTGTAGAGAGCGATAAAGTCTCCCCTCAGCCTCCTCTTCTCCAGACTAAACAACCCCAGTTCCCTCAGCCGCTCCTGGTATCCAGATCTGGTATCCAGGAGGTGAGCCAAGACTATGCTTCTTGGAATCCTGCTGAAGTATTTTCCATTCATACTTTATGCATTAGTTTTATTTGTTCCCACAACTTCTGGACATCAGCTGAAATCTTCTCACTCTGGCCAATGTACATGCAACAACTGGTATTAATAATTGTACACACTTCCCCTTGTGAAGCTAATAAGGTTATCTAATGCCATTCTACTTTGGAGTCCAATTTTGGAGAGTTGTGAAACCTCCTCTTATAATGCCATAATTATATCATCAGTATTATTGCCAAGAGCTTCTACTGCCACTGAAACATTAACTAAGGCCTTTTCTAATTCACTCCCAACCAGGGAAGAAAAAATCTAGCTAAGGAGCAGAATGTGATCGGCTTTTCTACCAGTGGGTTACTACATTTGGTCTTATGAACAAATGTTCGTAATCGTGCTCCTGATTCCATAGCTAAATTTGAGAACACAGAACTCTTTAGGAGTAACAGCTCCTATGATACAAGTTCCCAGCCAATCTCCCAATAATGTTTTGCAAGCTCTCTTACAACATATCTGAAACCATTCCTTCCCCTCAGGTACAGGCCAGGCTGTATTGGAAAAGTCTCCAAGTATTCCCACTATTCCCACTTTCATTGTTTGGTTACAATCATTAAAGTTGCCCACAGGGCAGTACTATTGTATATGAGCTTAAGTTGATTGGAGAAAGCATGATGTTTTACACGTTGCATATTTGTTCTTTGCTTCTGGGGTTACTGCCTCCTGTTGTTGTGAGTCAATGTGGTCTCAATGGAAAGTAGTATTTGTCATGAGGCAGTCCATGATGTATTATTTGGTACAGAGATCCCTAACAGGGGAGTGCTTGAAGTAGAATGACTTGGAAGGTCAGTACATATCCAACAGTTAGTTTTATTAGTAATTTGGACTATGGTTTGTGATAGGTTGAAATAGAGATTTTCCCTCCACTTGTAATGAGTTTGTATAGCTTTAGATACTCCTTCTACCCATGTAATAAACATGGCAAAAATTACTACCTTTACCCATAGAATATCCATAGTTTCCTTAGGTGCTTGGAAATCTTGCATCCAAGTAGCTTTGGAAAAGAAATTCAAATGTTTTCAGTTTCTAAAATGGTGGACACAGTAAAGTCTTCCTCTGCTAGTCATTGTTCATCCACTGAATGATCCTCTGCCAGCCATTTAACATTTAAGTAATGGATCTAAGCTTCCTTTCCTGTAACTTTTACATCAAAGAACTTCGTAAGACAGTATACAGGCGCTCCCACCTGGGTTCCAATTTAGATTTACAGGAAAATTAAAACTCTATCACCACACTGAAAATCATGTACATGTATCTCCAGAGGGATAGGGATAGAGCATGATCCCTTTTAATATTGAAGCTTTCCTGTAAATTTAGAACATAGTGTGTTAAATGCTCCTCTCCATTCAAGAAGCTGTTTTTTTTTTTGCTGGGATATAAGTCCCTGGTATAGCTAAACGTCTCCCAAAAAGGACTTTGGCAGGCAATAGTCCTAACAGTTGTCTTGGGGGATTTCAAATGTCTCCTAAGGTTAAATTTAATGTTTCTGGACATTTTAACCCCGTATGTGTGCAAATTTTAGCTATTCTCTCCCTAATAGTTCAATTCATCCTTTCTACCTGCCTGTGCTTAAAGGTGATAAGGAACACACAATCTTTTTTCTATTCCTAAACTTTTATAAAGTTTATTATTTCTCCTGTGGAATATGGCCCTCTGTCTGATTCAATAGATTCTAGTACTCCACATCTAGGAATAATTTCCTTAAAGAGAGCTTTTATTACTTGAGCTTTATGACTTGATGATCTTGAAGGTCCTTTCCAACCTTAGTGATTCTGTGATTACTCCTTCAGTGTCTGCTTTTCATGTTGGGAAAGCCTCCATCCATCCTGATAATTGGTCTACTATGACCAGCAAAAGTTTAAATCGACATACTGCAAGCATGTCAGCATAATCTACTTGCAGTCCTTTTAATGTGGAAAAAAACCCATGGTTGACTTCCCAGTTCATGCACAGGTTTTATATTTGAGAATTTCTGACAGGTAGGACAGATATTAATTCTTTCAGTGGCTGCATAGAGACCCAGTGCTAACCATGTTTGCTGTACTTGATTAGCCACTGTTTACACTTCTCCAGGAGCTTTATACAGAACCGTCTAGTTAGTCATCAAGTATTTTTTTAGTAAGACAGGTTTTCCCCCTATTGTCCATGTTCCATCTTCATTTTCTCCTGCTTCCCATTTTCTCCACTGTTCTTTTTCTTCACTTTTCACATTTGATGAATATAATTTTTTGGGATGGTCAACATCAGACCATGAGCTCTTAACTCAAGCAACAGCCATAATCTTTACTGCAGACTGGCAAGCCAGGGCTTTTGCTGCTGCATCAGCTAAGGCATTCCCTTTGCTGTGAACCACAGCAATCTCTTCGGGAAGTTGGAAACTGTTGCATCACTCCTCAGTAAATTGCTGGGAGCTACTGATCTCAAAGGACTTTGACTGAACTGAGTCTTATTACTCAATCACTTTTGAGAAATTCCCTCAACTCTACAGGGATTATTCCTCACTCCTATTCAAACCTCTTACATTAATTCATAGGTATTACAGTGCCTAGTACATCAGAGCCTAAAAAGACAGACCACTTCTGTGGTAGATACCTGCAGTCTCCATATTGAAACAGTCTATTTTGTGGCTACAGTGTAAAACAAATGCATTTCTAATCTGTTACTTGTTTGAACTGTCCAAATAGTTAACCAGCTGCAAGTGCTGATATTTCCTTAGGGGATAATTATTTAAGAATTAGTATTTTCAGTATTCAGCCAACTTTACTGTCCACCACCAGTCTGCATCTCTATTAGACCACATTTGTCATCTCCTGCCTCCTTCATACATTTTAGTTTATATTTAAGTCACTCGGCATGCATTTCTGTTAGTTTCTTTGTTATCATCTTCTCAGTTGGCACTACCAACTCTTCTCAATTTATGACAAGCTGTGAGTGTCATTAGCACTATATCCCCCTCCCACCTCCAAAGCAATAATCATGATGATATGCAAATGACTAATTCTATCCTACTGAAGTAAATAAGAGTCTTAACTCTGATTTACATAGCTTGGGATCAACTCCTTGGAGAACACTTGACAAGTTTTTCTGCTTTGATACAGGTACTTGAACCCACTATTTAATTTTTCAGACAGTTCTAATACAGATCACCATTCCAGAATGGCTTGCATTAGAGTTTAAGAGGATTTTTCCCCCCCATCCAAAATTGATTCATTAAAAAATTCAAGCAAAACTGAAACATTTCTTCTAGATATTCAAACATTGTGTTGGTATTTATGGAAGTTTAGTTTACAAATGGAAGTGTTTACTGTACACGTTCAAATCAATGGTGTTTCATATTAAGGACACTTGCATCACCATCAGCATAACTTTGAAAATCTATTTTATTGTATCTGCTGTGGTGATTTCTGCACTTTGTTTTTTGTTCAGGAAAGACAATAACATTTTGTGCATTTGGTTTTTTTGATTGTGGGTTTTTTGTTGTTTGTTTTTTTAAAGCAGAGTCCATTCTTTATAAGCCTATGACTCTATGACTATTATGTAACAGCAAAAAAAAGTATTGTTTTGTAGCAGCACATAGAAACTACTACTCATGCATCAGACAAATAGCATGCAAAAAGGGGATAATTTATCCATGCTTACTTCATTGTGGGATTTATCCATTGTAACTTGCAGACAAGAAATACCCTAACCTAAGCCTAGGAGTATCAACCTTTATTCCAGGTTTGACAAGATGCCAAATCTCAGGTAAGTCACCATTTCTGTTGCCTGATTAGACCATGACAGGTTAGGAATCATCTGCCTAACAATACATTAACTCATACATAGAGATCCAAAATGTAATCATATGGGGTATATAACTAGGGAAAAGAAAGAGAAGCATCATGGACATGATTCACATCATTCTGGATGAGAATGCTAAGAGGCAGAGATGAGCCTCACCTTGAAGATCTGTTCACTGACCATAACAGGAACCCAGCATGGCTCACTCAGACTTGGTCCTCCATTGTATAATGCTACAGCCAGGTAGGGCAGAACAAATCCTGCCCTCCTTCCTTCTGCTTTTCCAGAAGTTAAATTGCTAAGAAGAGCTATGGCTTACTCTGACACTTGGCAGCATGGCATAGGAGTTTCAGACTCTTTTTCCAACTCTAAGTCACCTGCCTATTTCTATCTACCTCACTACCATGCAGATGTAAGCTAATTTTTTTGACTAGCTTATGTGATCTGAAATCAAACTGTATTGCTCAATTTCCTTGACTTGACTAGCACAATTACAAAGACAGTACAGTAGAATTTTTATAATCTGAACACAGTGTGTATTTATCATTTGATGAAAATTCATGCTACTGCACTAGCAGTCACCACAACGGGAAGACTGTCCATAATTTTTACCTCCCTGAAAATGATTGCTTTGTCAAACATGCAAGCTAATAGAAGACAAAAAGGTGTATGTATTTTTGTATACACCAAATACTTTAATTATCATGATAGGCAAGAAAGTGAGCATTTGATGAATTCAGACATTGAAATAATTGTAGAATAAGTGTTTGCCATTACTGGATCTCCAACATAACATTTGATTTTACTGAAAAATATTTTGATGATTTGAATGTCTGTGTTCTATTTCTAATTGCACATCATTTTATTCAGCCCTTTTGTTTACACCCCACCTTCTCTACTAGAAAAAAAACCTATGTCTCTAGATAAGAGAGAAAGCAAGAAAAAGATTGAATACTTTTCCTTTCTTAGTTCATTGAACCCACCCATACTAAGTTTTTTTTCCTCTTGATATTCATAAGAGCTAGATAAACATCTTGGCATACAAGTCTTATATTACCTATTCTGGGTTACAGCATCTATTGAAGAATTCCCTTTGAGCAGGGATTTTCCAGACTCTGTTGTTCATCCTAAATTCCAGACACTTCAGTTAGTCTCAAAGCTTCTTGTAGTATCTCCAAGAAGTCTGCAGTTTGTGGTGATAATTTGCACAGGTCTTGTACCAGAGGTTTATCTCGGTACCTGTACTGTCTTAGAACAGGACCCAGGATGAGTAGACAGTTGCCCAGAATGAGAAGGAAAAAGAGCAGCCTGCTCCTCTAAAGGCTGTGCTGCCAGAACTGCTCACATCTCTTCCCTAAAGTCCCTTTCCCCATTTCTAGCTTCACTCATCCATCCTTCTTCCATCTACAAAGTGATATCTCCACTAACACCTTCCTGCTTTATTCTCAACCTACAGCCTCCATAACTCCAGCTGCTCATTGTCTCGGTTCCTTCTAGCCCTCTGCCTCTTCTTCCTTGTGCACAAGGACTATGTTCCACCCTCCTCCCTGTTCCCAGAATTTATTTTCTTGGTTTTCTAAAATTGAGTTTTGTCCTACCCTTGAGACATACCAGCATTGCCCGTACTGCCAAAAAGTCCTCAGCCAGCAGTGTCTCCAAGACCAAGGTTGAGATAATGACACCTATCTTTATTTAAAGACATATTTATTCAGAATGACAGCATGGGAGAGCGTGAGCAAGCTCAGAGGGTCTTTTTTTCCAGGCAATACCTCCCTCTTGTACCTGTTGCAAGACTTGTGCTTCCTGCTCAGGTCTTCAGGTCATTCTCTGAACACGTCTGTGTGTCTTTGTTTTCTCAGGATAGAAGAGAAAGAAAGGAGACTACCCAAAAAACAAAGACAACACTGACCCCCTTCCCTGCTCCCCCCCAAAAAACCCCAAAATCTACATCTGTATATCCCAAACCCAAGACACCCCCAAAAATTCCAGAATCAGCCATGTTTACCATTGGGAGTACTGTCTTCAAAGGCCTGGGGCAGCCAGCACTAGGTATCTGAGATGATTGTCTCTCAGTTACTTTAAGATTTTATTCTCTGTGGCTATTCCACACACCCCAGTCTACATGGGATACAGTCACTAGTACCCCCAACACAATAGCTTGGAAAAAAAAGAAAAGGGAGGAGGAAAAAGGCAAGAAGCTGTGCTTCTGCAGCATCTGCACTTGACATAAGTGTTGAAATATTCTGTGCATGCACCTATATGCAATAATCACTAGATAATCCCTGTTGCCATCCACAGGAGTCATGCTTCTGCAGAGCTGAAATCACAGTAATGGGAAGAAGAAAATGGTTCATTCAGACAAAAAGAGTTTATTCTACCCAGAAGGAAAGCAAGCCTCTTCAAGTGCATTTAGAAAATTTTCTGAGAAAAATAGTACAGTTTTCTTTGCCTTAAGTATATTATTCAACCTCAGGTGATAAAAATAATCTATACAGATAAGTGGATAACATATTCAGAATGTTATATACTGCATTATCATCTTTATTAAATGTATATTCTCAGTAGTAACGCTTTGAAATGTTGTCATTCAGCTATGAAAAAAAATGTACAAGGACAAGCTACTGCTACCAGGAGTGAGTGTGAACACTCCAGGTTCCACAGACTCCAGGCAAGCTGTACCTGCTGATGCCAGCAAGGACTACGACCCCCAGGCACTATTCTCCCAGAAGGGTAAGGGTGCAGGACACAGGACAAGTTTCATACTTCTATTTCTGTAAGGGCTTTAGCACAATCTGCATGCAGTATGTGAAATGCAGCAAAATTGTAGCTTACTGAAAGGTTAACAATGTCCTTTTGCTAACCTACTTCTTCAAAGCAATATTCTCTCATCAGCTTATCCTTATTCTGGCCCTCTGCTTGAGGTCTTTGTCCTGTTCCCCTCCTCTCTACTGTGCATTAGAATTGAGCTCTGTAGCTAAGCAGTCATCTCCAGAAGCCAACTGTACGGGCTAATTCTATATTCTTCTGAAAATCCACGCCCCAGTGAAGTGTGCTTTGAGGTAAATTTGAGGTTCTTTTATGTAGTTTTACTCCTAGAGGTCTTTCACCGTTTCCATCACTTCTTTCCATACTAAATACTTCATTAGGTTGCTGGTGAGTGTGCAGGCTATTCCTGTTCCTTTAACTCCTTATTGTGGAAATAAAAAATTCTGTGTTAGGACTCTGACATAGTGGAAAGAGGCAATGAGGTGCAGGACTTGGGGCAGGCAACAAGGAGAATGTTGTCAATATAAAAACCAAAACTTTTAAAGCTACAAAAAACACCCAGATGTGAGTATTGTTGCCAACACTGGTGCACTGTGGCTGCAAATACGTAGCTTTTCCCCAAACTTCAATACTTGTGCTTAAGACCTTATTCCAGAATCCTTACTGACATTATGCAGGTGACCACAGATATAATTCATAGCTGTAAGGATTATCAATATTTACAGAGCTTGGACTACTCTTATCACAAATCCTAACATTGTAGTTCATTGACTTTTGGCACAAATTGTTCTTCACTGCTCAACTCCCCGAGGCCTTTGAACTCCTTTATTCCACGTGTGGCTAAAGGGTGGCAGTTTTCTCACTTTTCCTTCCCAGCCTCTTCTGTCTTTTCAGTTCATACATTTTCCATTTTCTTCCCTCCTCTCTTCTTTAATAGAGGCATGGCTTTTATTCACTTCTCAGACTTCTTCACTCACCTGTGTCAACTATCAGTTTCCCTACCCAATAAGAAGCTACATGCTGGTGAAAAACACCTGTTGATGACAGCCAGCTGCTGTGGTAGTGTAGAACTGAGGATGAAGCATTGCAGGCTGCTGCTTTAGACTGCACGTCTGTATGTGTTTGCTACTGTGCTTTCCTCCACTGCTTAAAAAACCAGATCAACAGCAGGGCAGAGAGAGATGTTGCTTTCAAGAGATCACCGCCATTTCACCTACAGATATAACAGCAGGTTTTCAGCGTGCATGAGGATTCTGCAGCTTTCTTCACCTTTATCTTTGCCTTTGCCTCTGAAAAAGCAACGAACTATACTATAATGACAAAGCACATAGGTGCACTCCCCATGCGCCCTTAAGGGGCTTTAGGAAAAGATGCCAGGAACATTTCAGATCCACAGTGAATCCTCATGTGGGGTCAAGGACAGAATGTTTCAAAGTAGAAAGCCCTCAGAAGCACAGTGCTCCTATATAGCCCTAGGGCCTTGCATGAGAAGTCCCTGAAGTCAGAAACGTTCTTTGGCTTGGTCCTGTTTCCAGCTTTAGACCCTGTGAGTAGGACTGGAAGCGAGCTGCTTCTGCAGAGCAGAGCAGTAGACTGAGAGCACAGAGAGCCAGCTTCTCACATCACCACCTTTCAGAGCACCGCTCCAGCCATGCAGCTTATGCACAGCCCCAGGTAGCACTACAAGCATGACTACACAACTCTGAGGAATAGGCCACAAGCCCCATACATTTCAGATATATTCCACTATAGCAGTGCCCTCAAAAGGCTTGCACGGACTCGTTTTTTTGTAACTAGGTTTTCAGAGGCTTATAAAATACTTGCTAAACTCTCAGTAAAATTGTCAGACAAGCAGGAAGATACTTAAATCTCCTAGAATTAGCTGTCAAAGTTAATTGGATAGTTAGAGCACATGATTTACTTGAAGCAGGTTATCTAGGTTCCTCCTGTGTCTTGAGCCGATTATCTTTCCTCATTGACTATAGGGGAAATCTAAGGGAAACTCAGAACAACTTGGAGCAGGCATCTATCATTTAGATATCTGGGTTATTATTGGACTCAAAAAGTAAACTGTGATTTTGCATAACTATCAATATTATAGGCACATTTTGACTCTGCTTGCATTACAAGACCAGTAAACAAGTTTGGTTTGGAAGAGCTTCCAAGCAAGCATCACTCTGGATCTAGATGTCCGTCTTTCCTAATGTGATTTCATTTCCTTAACAGGAAGCTGGAGCTGACACGTGTGCTACACCAGTACCCTGAGATAGGGCAACTAGAAGAGTAAGACTGCATAAAACACCACATATCACACCTGCCAATGAGCATAACACTCCATCTTATTTTGCACAATTTACTGGATGAAAACAAAGTAGGAAAGCCTGTCCATTATTTCTCTTCCAGAATGCGGTGTGTGTGTGCTGCTTTGCAGAAGATGTGACCATACTTCCACAGTAAAATAGGATCTGATTTACAAGTACTTCTGAAAAAAAACCACAAACCACCAAACCAAAAAAAACAAACCAAACAAACAAACAACGAAGAAAAGCAATAACACTAGAATTAGTGAAACAAAGTTCTGCAACTGATGAAACTAGGAAAAAAAAGTCAATGCTGAGCTTCAGTTTGTATTCCACAATATTTAGTAAAGCATAAGCTTCAGGTCATAGCATTCCCCTCCTTGACAGTGCTAAACAGGTACTCTTTCTACTACCTGTCCACCTCTTGTCAGGAAACTTAGCAAAGAGCACTTGATGCTTCCAATCTCTTGTCAAATTTGTTTGGAATTTGCGAAATCAGTCAAAAACAACTTAAGACTGATTTGCAGACAGACACACTTTGATTACAGACTTTTCCCAATGAAGCCAGGCTAAAAAAATAAAGCTGTTTAGAATGACAGGATTGTTATTGATGCTTGAAGCTTCAAGGGTACTGCTGATCAGGATCTTGAGAGACTTGTCCATCTGACAAGACTTTACACCCTGTTGATTCTTTTTGCAGGAAGAGCTACTGTTCAATATTTATCTTCTTAATACAAGAAGCTCAGTACTTTGAAAAACTTCAGAATAGTACATTTAAAAGAAATAAAAACATTATACAGACAATACAGGAGATTCTAGAAAGCCATAATAGTACTTGGTTACTCTAAACCAAGTCTGATTTTCGGGACTGAAATTCAAAGTTTACCTGTTGTGTCTTGTAGTACATCTCCAGTGTTTTCCAAATCTATAATGAAATCATCACTCATTTGATACTTCTTAAAGCACAAGTTTCTGCTGCCATACAAGTAAGCCAGAAACCTCTTTAGAAAAAGAAGACATTTCAAACATACCCCGTGTGTAAACAAGGTTGACAACATTAAGTGTAAAGGTCCAAGAATCTACAAGTAAGCCTGAACTCCCACTAAACTTGATATTTTAAAATTCTTCTGGGTTTTATCTTATGATCCTTGAGGTCCTGAAACCATGAAACCTGGTTTCAGCCAGGATAGAGCTGGTTTTCTTCACAGAAGCCAGTGTGAGACTGTTTTGGATTTGGGATGAGAAACTGTTGATAACGTGCTGATGTTTTGGGTTGTTGCTCAGCAGTCAAGGACAGTCCAGCTTCTCGTGCTGGCCTGCCAGCGAGGAGGAGAGGAGTGCACGGGGAGCTGGGAGGGGACACAGCCAGGACAGCTGACCCAGGCTGGCCAAAGGGACATTCCCTACCATCCGACATCATGCCCAGTACATAAACTGGAGTTGGCCGGGGGGCGGAAATTGCTGCTCAGGGACGGGCTGTCGATCACCGGGTGGTGAGCAATTGCTGTATTGGGCATCACTCGTTCTTGTACATTCCTTTGTTGGTATTATTGTTGTTGTTATCATTGTTGTTTCCTTCTGTCTGTCCTATTAAACTGTTTTTATCTCAACCCATGAGGTTTTTTTTCTAATTCTCTCCCCCGTCCCACTGGGGGAGGGGGAGTGAGCGAGTGGCTGCGTGGTGCTTAGTTGCCAGCTGGGGCTAAACCACAACAGCTTGCAATATAGTATTAAGTCAAAATATTTGTATATTCCCTAATGCATTAATTTCTGTACATGGCCCTTTATCACTGAATCTGTACATAAAAATGATCCCTTCCATGATTGTCAAGTGAACCTTCTAATTAGTTCAGCAGTTGGGTTTACTTTTGTTAAAAGAAAAAAACAACAACAACACAAAACACAAACCAGACACACCACTCAATTACCCCCAACTGCCATGATTTTGGTGGTATGTGGATATTTGAGCCTTTAATTAAAGCTTAAGCTCCCAGTGACAAGAATTTTAATCTTACCTTTTAAAAGGAAATTGAGCTTTCCTTGGTGCGGAGAAGAGTTTGAAAGTATGTGCCAACTATATCTTAAAGGCTCAGAAGCCATTAGGTTTGTAAAGAGATTCCTCCTCCCACAGATTAGTGTTTTTTAAACATTTAGCTTTAAAACCAGTCACAGGGTTTGGGACCATTTTGGACTGTCTTTGCAATAACTTTCTCTAGACCTTCTTTTATTTCCTTTTGAAAGTTAACACCTATCATCTTACCCTGTATGCTTTAAAAAAATAAATTGCAGCTTGTTGTAGGCTAGTTATTGATTTACTCATATGAGATAATTACATCAGGTGTTACTGTTACGGAAGTGTCTTCTCCCCTCCACTTTCCCGTCACAGCTGTATCCCCAAATTAGCAAGAATCCTGAAAGAAATATGCTTCAACTATCTCCTATAAGCATATTCACAAGATGACAAAATGCTTTTAAAGACAAGTTCTGTTATGCTACAAACAAGTGAGACGTTTTAAGATTGACATTGAGGTGACCAGGCCAGAATGAAAAAAAGTACGTAGTTTAAATACATGGTCCTGTGCTCTACTTATCCTGTCCTTGCAGGCATGTACTTGTTTCCAGCTTGATGGCAGCCAAGTCACCAGTGCTCAGTTGTGGTGAAAAAACAGGGCTTGAATGGGATATTGCACTAGGAAGCTTTTCTTTCCCTTATATACGAGGCCCAGCTGTCTGACCTCTGCATTTCTCAGCTGTTTTTCAGGTTCTTCAAGTTCAAAGGACCCCATCTCCTTGACTCTTTCCAGCCGACCCTACAGACTTTTGAAGCTTTCTGCCCTGCCTGAGCAGGATCCACTTGAACAGGAGGGCAGGAACAGCCCCTTCTTCCTGCAAAGGGGTGCTGTCTATTTGCATCTCCCTACTCCAAGAGGCATAGCACACCACAAGAACCAAAACATACACGCCACAGAGGTGTGTAGAGTCCGTAACACCACCATGTTTACAAAAACCAGAACCAAACCAACACCCAGCATTGTTGATATTGGTCATAATTTAGAGGTGTTAAAGTCTAAAACTAACTATTGCCTTCAGTGCAGATGCCCGTGCCAGTGCTGAACGTGAGCTGCACCAATTTCCCCATTGTTACCTCCTTAGTGCTAAACATGCAAATGAAAAGGGGAAATGATAGTTTTAGGTGTTAAAAGAAACTGGAAATAATTAAATTACAAACAAGTATTCCTTTTGTTTTCAGAACTCACCTAGTGCATAAGGACTTGAAATATAGGCTCGTTTTCTCTTTATTTTATATTATTATTTTTTATATATTTAAATATTAGTTTAATTCAGAATTATGAAATACTGGGACATGCCATGATCTTGTAGTGTCAAGAGCTCAGAGGTGCAGGGCACACAAACATAAAGAACCTATCAAGAAATTGTGCTGAAGTTTACTGAATGGTAACTATCATGCAGAAAAGTAAATCAAAAAGCATTTGTGTTTTGTCCTTTTTTTCAAACAGGTATATATAAAAAAAGCTTTATAAGTACTAATCTTGGTTATTGTCAATAATCCCATTCTAGTCAAGCACCCTTTTGATGATCAAAGGGCTAGGAGAACCTGTTTTATGAGTAAAGGCTGAAGGAGTTGTCTTTTCTCCCTGGAGAAAAGGTGGCTCAGGCAGGACCTCACAGTATTCCAGTACTTAAAGGGCAGCTACAAAAAGGACAGAGGCTCTCTTCACAGGAAGCCACATGGAGAAGACAAAAGGCAACAGGTACAAGTTGCACCAGGAGAGGCTTCATCTCAGTATAAGAAAGGCTTTTATTTATATTTACAGTGAGAACAATGAAACACTGGAACAACCTCCCCGGGATATGGTAGATTCATATCACTGGATGTTTTTCAAGATGTAACTGTACAGGGTGCTAGCAACCAACAAAAGGTTGGTCCAAATCATCTTTTGAGGTCCCTTCCAGCCTGTGCTATTCTATGATCCCAGTTAGTGAAACTATTCCACCTGATGCTGGGAGTCTCAAGGCCCATTAACAACCAAGTCTTGGTTTTCCAGTTAAAACTAAGCTATGCTTTTACAATGGACATAACACACCCACACATGGGTATATGTACACATATATACCACATGTGTGTTACATAGCTACAGTTAGTACAAGTTTTGCTCAATAGCATATGCAGCAAAAGGTTACTAACATTTAGCCTTATTGGTTACTTTGCCTTGATTAAGCAGCCGTAATCCCCATAAAACTCACTGGAAAGATTTGGAATACCAAAAGCTGTTGTAAACATTCTGTAGAGTGCAGTTTCTTTGATTAGAGTAGAACAAAGGAAAGTTCACAATACCTGTATGGAATTATTTTGGGTATTGTCAGAGACTCGTGATTACACTTTCCCAGCTGTAATCTTCCTTATTTCAGATAGGTTTTGGGTATGTGTTACCTGCTGTTTCTCTGGTAATTAACGTGTGTTTTGTGGTCAAAATTATACAATCATTGCAGAAATTGCTTCCAAGAATGATGTTTAAAGGTTAAGACAGCAGAACTACAGAAGAGAGGCACCACAGGGCTGATGACACAAAACCAGTAAAATGGAAGTCGAGGGGAACGGCAGTGAACACTGTGCTGGCAGTTTGGGCTCCACAATTAGAGAACATTACTTTTCTTTTAAAGATAGCTCTCTTGCTGGCCTTCCCCCGCCCCTCTCCGCTAGCGCTTTCAGATGGTACGGTTATGCAGTTTCTTCTTCAGCATATAAATTGCCCAAAGCAAACAAATTATTGGAGTTCATACATATAAAGGGGGAAAGAAGAATATTTTTTGGATTAGCCAGGTTTTCACCACAGACTTTTTCCCCTTAAGCAGTTTTCAAAGTCTCCTTAGCATACTGAACTTTTTCATGGTATCACTTACCTCAAGCACACCACTCAATTCTGTAACCTGTTCTAAAGAATGCTTTTGTGGCACTTTTTTTAACCTGAAAAATCTACTTCTGTAAAAACTACTTCCAAAAGCAGTGTTCGGCAACAAACTCTGGAGAAAAACTGAACTCCAAAAGATACTTAGCAAAGTACCATAAGAGCTAGGCTCTCAGCAAGAGGGGAGGGCATTGAAAAAAAAAAAAGGTAAAAAAAGAGAAACTACCCAACACACCACTTTTAAATTCTATGCATGAATAGGACATGTTTTGATATAGATCACAAAGACAGATGTCTACTGCAGCAGTATCCAGACGTATGGAATTTTAAGCAAAACCACTGTAGACAGTTTTCTGACACATTCTATGCCATAAACATCTTTCTACAGGTCCACCTTCTATATGATTAATTCATTACAACTCCAAAGAATAGGGTGAAGAATTGAGTGGAAAGAGAAAAACAAACAAGCAAGGTTGAACAGAACACTGTTGAAACACTCCTTTGTCAAAATATTGCTACCATACTTCATAACATTTATAACAAAGTAACAGTTTAACTGATAAAATACACCAGCCAACAAAAGATGAGCTCTTGCATAGCTGGGGAAGATAGCTTCCCCCCCGCCCCTATACACAGATAGGAGCTTGCCTGACAAGCACATGCCTTGAACTTGTACTATTAAGCCTCAGACACTTTATTTTTTACCTAAACAGGAGACTACCATAAGACAAAGCATCCACATAAATCTCCAGACCACCATCAAACCCCTCCAGCCTATTACCCATGCAAGACCCTCCAAACTGCTAAAGACAACAAACTAATTATCTCACAGCACAAGTTTTGGACTTACAGGTACAGAGTACTTAAAGACTTCCCCAAATCATTGTCTGTTTCGTCTGTCACTGATAATCCTGGAGATCATATCACTTTATCCTCTTTTAAAAACTTCCTTAAAACCTGCCTCTCCTGTGGTACCTACAAATCTCTGCCAGATGGGGCTGCTTAGGCTAATGGCCATTTGTGACTAGCTTTAGCGAATGCATCTTTCTAAGCCTGCTCTCATTACCTTCCTTTCCCACTCTCAATCTGCTCATCTATTTATTTATTGTCTACATAATTTTAAATGCAGATATTACAAAAAGTTTCTTTTACGAATAGAGCTGCCCTAATGATTTCATATCTTACAATAACTAGTATTAAATATCTTACAATAATTAAGGCATAAAAGGATGCCTTGGAAAGAGGAGAGAAAAGGGAGGCAGAATTACTGTTTAAAGCATTACATACAGGAAAAAAATAGCTCTAATATCACACTTTTAATGGAATTTACACTTAAAGGTAATAAAGAAATAAAAAATAAATGAACACAAAACAACATTATTGTTCTGGAAATTTTGGGTAGTATTTTTTCATTTTTATACCTTCTTCCCTTTTTCTGGAGGATGGGAAGATAAACCAACATAAGACCAACAGCACTTAATATGAAAAACTAAAGCTGACAAGGGCTTCTCTCAGAACTTTAAATAAGTTATGCAGAATAGCTTCTGCATCATAAAATATTGACACAATTCTAAAAACAAATAAAAAAACCCACAATTTTTTCCCACCTTATCCAGAGTCCAACAAAAAGCACGAGAAGCTACTTATAACAGCTACATGCTACCAGTTACATCTTTCCCAAAAGAACAGCAAAAAACCTTTGAGACTTTGTAAGTCTTGACATCTTTCCTAACATTATTTTATTAAAAAAACACCAAAAACTTAATAAAAAAATTATTATCCTCTGATGTGCTCATCCAAGTAGTTAGCAGTTCCTCAGGAAGACATTTACTACCTTCTCTCCCCTCCCTGTATTAAAACCACATAATTGTCTTACATTTAAAAGCCATGCTCTCTTTCAGCCACAGATCAAAAATCCAGCACACTGGTGGCTATTCAAACTCTTCTTATAGCCTGCTGGGAGAGCAACAAGTGACAGGGCCGGGCTTTCAGGTGGATCCTGTTGAGTTCATTTGAAAATGCTGCCTGTGATGTAGGTGCTTTTACGGTTGCAGGCTGCAAGTTCTAGCCTCAGCGAATTACTATTTTGTACCAGTGTTAGTGGAGGATGTTGAAAGCAAGAAGCCCAGTTTTATGTGTGCAAGAGCAATAGGACAGGTCTACTGTGCGTGTTCGGAAACAGCTTCTATCACAGGCGTGGAAAGACTTGCCTCTATGGGTCACATGTGGTAAGTCTACTCTTCCCTGTGCGTGTCTGGGGCACTTACTCTGGAGTAGTGGATAGATGTGCCTGGTGGTGGGTTTACAGCACTAGGGGCAGGCTCCGGGGTGAAGACAGACATGTCAGAAGGGCACGCCGTATCCCTCCAAGAAGCACAGTGAGGCTAAGCAGGCAGAGAGTGATTTCTCTTCTAGTTCTGCTACTCCGAGCTGCAGCCCTCACATGTGACTGGCTCTTCTTCTGAACCACTTCTAGTATGTAAAATATGCTAATATTACTTATTTTCCTAATGCTTGCAAGACACTACCTAAGTGCTAAATACTTGATAGTGAAAACAACAAGAATAGGTATTTGCAGAAAATGAAACAGCACATAGATCAATTTTGTGAGCTTTTGTTATACATTTTCATGATTTAAAGTGTTCAGTGCTGTTGTTTTTCCCCCCAAGCTACAGTTCTTCGCCACTCGAGTCATGAAGTGAGAGTAAGAGGGGAGAAGCAATTTCTGAACTCTCCAGGTACTGCTAATAATTTGAAATTGACTGAAAAGCTTTGAAAACAAATTTTCAGGAAAAATGTATCCAGACTAACTAAAACCAACAAACCACCCCAAACTCTACTTCTTATGCATCCGTTAGTTTAAGGTTGGTTTTGTTTGTTGGGGTTATTTTTGCTTCTTGTTTTTGGGTTTTTTTTTTTTTGGTGTAGGAGTTTTTAAGGCAACTTTTTTCTTTGGAGAATGAGACTAGGGAAATGGGATTTTATGCTTTATAATAACGCCACATTATCAATACAGTGAGACCTGTATGAAGATTTAGAATTCCGTGGAGGCAGAGAACAGAAGGAAGAGAAATAATATGAAAAGAGAATAGAGATTAGAGCAAATATTGTAAGGAATTGGCTGGTTCCTTTCTGTGTACTCTGTTAACATCCATCTGGCAAAAAGCCTTCTAGCATATGAATGGGAAATTCTGCTAGAGGAAGGACTTTGCAACCTGAGAGAAAGAAGCCAGAGGCTGTACTAAACACAATAGGCTGAAGGCAGCAGACTTAAGGACCATTAGTAAAAGCAAGATTTTAATCCTCTATATAGGGACATATTAAAACAGTCCAACAACAATTTTCAGTTGAAAATGCAGCAATATTAAAATGTTTTACTTTGTTCTTGCATATACTCAGGTGAGTACAGTTCATTGCATTACATTTCTGTGTTATGGATATGTTTTTTTTTTTTTATGGGTATGTTTTTGAGTCTAAATACTTCTGAATATTTCACTCCACACAATAGTGGGACTGTGACTATTCACCATAATTTAATACTAAAGCAAATTTAGAAATGTTGGGATTATCTCCAGTTACCATTTGCATAACCAAAAAGGTCAGAGAACTACAGATAAAGGGAAAGATTGATGTTGGAGTCAAGCCTGTGTTTCCTGTCCCAGCTAACTTCCCAGTTTCTCTCCCTCCCTCCCTCTGACCTCACCAACTCCCGGTCCTTATTTGTCTCTGTGTGTGATGTGCCCTGGGGACAAGGTGTGACATTCCTGCTCATGGGACTTGGACCTACACGCTGCTCCAGCAGTGGTGCAGAAGCAGCGAGTGTTGAAACACAGGTCAAATCCTGAACTGGGAGTCTTGACAGCCTGGGAATTGTTATGCCAAATTTATGAAAGATGTGGCAGGTATAGCTGCTGCAGAAGGGATGGACAGGTGAAGCAGCATGTTCCTGTTTTCTTTGAAATTGCTGAACTCTTGTGTGTGAAATTTTCTGACACGCTTGTGTAAGCACGATATCCAGCAAGAGAGAAAAATACATCTAAGTCGAAGTATGCCAAAATTTCCAGAAACTGAAAACAGGGTCTTTTAAGGAAAGTACCAAATATCAATAGATAAGTAACAATGATATTAAATAACTGTAGGGATTCTACATCTGTTTGCAGAGGCCAAGATGGCTTTTCCTTTTTTGTTTAAAGGGACCACATTTCAAATACTGAGTAGAATTTTTTTAAAGGTATAAGAGAGTTTGCAAAAAGTATGGAGAGCTTGTAAGAGCAATTGGATATTTTGTTTCCAAAGAGGGGGAGAACATTGGATTGAAATTGTTCTAGACAATAAAGTTGCTTTGGATGTTATTTCTAGAGACTGTGTTAATAAGAAATTCAATTGAGCATTTAGCCACAAGTGAGACTTATATGGGTTAGGTATAAAAATATCTCTACCTTTCCTTCCAGCCTCAATTAGTGGATAACTTCCATGCTCATGGCTTAATCTCAAGGAGTCTTTGAAAAGATCTGATTGCTTATTGAATTTCTACTACTTGTACAGATTCAACATCCAATTTGTTCTGAGGACTCGAGAGACCTGATCTTGTCTAGTCTTTTTTCTGTCTTAACAGCATTTATGACAGTATGGACTATTTTGGTAGCAGGCAATGTTTTCCCAGTTATGGGGTATGACCTGCAGGCAATGGATGGAACAATAATCAGGTGAAGTAAAAGTTAGACTCACAGTGATATGTTTTGTATCAAAAGAGAAAAGCATCCTGTGATTGTTTGACAGAGCAAAAATCACTAGACAAAAAGTTAATCATAACCTGTAATGTTTGCTATAATAGTGATAGTACATGATATGACAAGTGCTGACATGCTACTTTTTACGTATGGTGAATGTAAGAATTAGTTAGGCTTAAACAATCTGCTTTAAAAGGTTGACAACTATATAACTTTCAGCCCAGGGACTAAGTTGGCTCTTACACGGGGTTTAGTTTGTTGCAGCACAACTTTGTGACACTGATGCAGTTTTACTGAGAAATTGTTGAAAAATAGGTATGTCAGAGCCACACAACATAAGAAAAGTTAAAGCCTAGACAGACAAAGAGAAGACAACAGTTAGCAGCTCGATGGTTTGAAAGGAAAAACACTAACATGAAAACTTACTTTAAAAAAACCCTAATAAACACTAAGAAAAAGAAATTTTCTTTTCTACATACTACTACATGAAAGCAGTGTGTACCAGCATCAAAAGCCAACCCTTTCCAAGGAACGATGGAGGTTGACCCCTGCCCACTTGACCAAAATCAACCTAGGCAGTAGAGGCTCACCAGATGTCTCATTGGTGGTGGAGAGCCCATTAATGCTTAGTTTGTTACACAGACAGCAAATAGCTTGGGCTATTAATGGCAAAATAATGGTTTGTGCTCTAAAATGTATATCTTGCTTGCAAAGTGTTTTTGTACATGGTAAAAATTTCCTCCACATATTAAAAATAACCCAAAGAAGGAGAGTTAGAGCTGAGCCATTTAACTATGAGAATACACTGGTCAAAACTGTTGGCTAAATGCTAAAAATGTACCTCTTAAAAGTACAGGTGTAATACATGTATACTGCTTAATTGTTCAATTGCTTTATTATGAGTCATTAGTTTGAAAGAAAAAAAAGGCTTCATGTGATGTAAAGCGATATAAGGAATTACTTGATCGTATCAACCCACTATTAGATTTAATCATTCTATTGAATGTATATAAACATACAGTTTCCTTTCAGGATGTGAAAATTTAAATTTAGGAGGAGGAGGGAGAAAGAGCCTTTGACTGTGAATATAGTTAGGCAGTTGGACAGCCTGCCAAGGCATGTTTTACAGTTGTCAACAGTGGATTGTTCAGTGCTAGACAAGGCACCACACACTGGGTATGTATGTAAGCCACCAAATCAATCCCTCTGCTGTGCTGAGCTGGACTAGATGACTCACTAGAACGGCTTTCCAACTGAACTTATTCTTGCTTAAACAATAAAATGCATGAAAAACTTAAAACCTCAGAAACCGGAAGAAAAAAAAAAAAATCAAACACTGGTCCATACCTGTAGTTCTCTAGTAGTAAAGGAGGTATATGTGCGTGATGAAAGAATAAAGTGTCAAATAAACAGTCCTGCAGGACATTAATTTCAGTTCAGTTTTCTCAAAGGATTCTGTTTATTTTTTCAATTTGTTTTGTTTTGCCATTCTCTATTTAGTAAACATCATTTAGACATGTAATTAGCTGAAGTTATGCTTAAAAAACCCCCATGTTTATCAAAATGTTGTACCACAGAAGAAAGCTATAGCACAAAGGATAATGGAATGGGGAGAGAGTGAGAAATAGTGTAATGTGAAGAAATGTCCCTAGAGAAGTTCAAGATAAACGTAAGAATAAAATTCATCTATTGTACAGCCATATAAAAGAAGTGATCTCCATCCAGCTCTTCTAAACAAATGTTCAAAGCATTGAAAGCAAAACAGGAGTGTGTTTTTTCCTCTTTTTTCTTTTTTTTTTCTTTTTTTTTTTTTCTTTCCTGGGAAGCCAAATTATTGCCAGAGTCAAAAGCCAAATAAAGGTTTTTTTATGAAAATTGAAGACTTCCTGGGAAAATATCCCTATATTAAGAGTAAAGCTTATATTTCATCTTCCCTCTGGAAACCGTGAACTTCAGTCCCAAGGGCAGTCTGTTGACTTGTTACATGGGTATTAATAAGTTTTTCTTCTTAATCACTTAGTTGAATGTGTCAGAAGAACTATATAAAGTTTGTTTTGGTTTTTTTTCACAGAGTCATTGTTTTCTTGTCTTGTGAATTCAGTGCATGCTACAGCCCTAGTCTCACTCTCACAAATGAGGAAGGGTGGGAAAGAATTTAGTGTCACCTTTAAGCTTTGCCTTATTTACTTTTACCAGAAGATGCAAAAAGTAGTAAACTATTATTTAAATATTGAAAATTCTCATGGGGCTCATTCTTTTATCATTCACAATAACTGCAATTTCCAGAACACCTTCCCTTTTCTTACAGTTCTTCCAGAGAAGATTTCCAGAGAAATCCTAAGCACTATTTATCAGCTAGGTAATGTTTTCATAACAGAAATAGAAAGATAAAAAAAAAAAATTTCAAAAGCAGAAACAGTAATATATGCTAATGTGTGCTAATTCAGATCTTTATAAATACAGAGACAAACTCAGCTGAAGAAATTTAGCAATTTTCCAGTTACATTTTGAATATTGTGCACTGTTGATGTTTAATCAAGAATTCTCTTGATATTTCTTGTCTTTCAAAGATTTGATTCTCATATGCATGTCTTACTGTCAAACGTATTAAAAAAATTTAATTTTAAGCCAGAACCTGAACACAATTTAATGCCTTAAAAAGTATTAAAGAAAAAAAGAAAACGTATTTTTCCATAAGTGTTGTTATTGACTGATTTAGTTCATTTTTAATGCTTAGCATTGGCCACACAGGCTTTCACAAACCAGTTTTAACTGTGTATGAACAACCTGGTTCTCCCCTTCCTCTCCAGGAGAACTATAGTACTATTTGAATGATATCAGAAGGACAAGTTTACCTTAAAAATTCTTAGTTATATGAGAAATCAGGATACAGATAAAAATTATTCCTTTAAGGTCTCAGCTAGTTTCCTGTTTCCCAGCTATTTTCATGTCTCTTAGCTTCAGTAATGAAGCAGATAAATCTTTTTAATATTGTTTGCAATTGGTTTAAAGTTTGTTTCAGCTTTCTACTCATTTACTCAGGTCCTCGCAAGCACTTCTGGAAAATGTTTTCATTAATTTTAGTTTCTGGTTACCTTTGCAAAAGCTAAATTCTAGACTTGTAAGTCCACAGAAGTCTATTCTTTTTATGCATGATGTATAGGAAGAAGGGTATAGTTGAAAGCAAGTCAATATGACTAGAAGAGTGATTTGCTTGAGAGATAAGAATTAGTTTTAAGCGCAATGAATGCCTTCTCTGAGATTAGCAAGATCATTTGACTGTGTTATCTCCTTTCACTTTCTCACCAATAAAATGAAAATGATGCTTAGATGAGGCTATGTTAAAAAAGCACAACTGTTTCTAAAATGCTGTTGTCGCAGCCCCATTTAAACGCCCTGTGGGTCAGGCACTCTGCACTGCTTGTTATCCAGGGTCTGTGGGATGGGGCTGCTTGGGGAGCGAGGACACTGCACCACCCTGAGGGCCCCATGGCCCCTGCCACCCCTTCCCCCAGGCCACTCTTGCCTGTGTTGTGCCCTGTCACTGGGTAAGACTATTTAATTTCTGTTGTTCTTATCCTCACAGTCTGTTGAATGCCTTGATTAGCACTTACCTGGATTTTAGCTAATTTTTGCACATGGCCAAAATGTAATACATTATGAGAAATGTGAAAACCGCAATTTTTTTTAGTTGCTATGCCACTCAGACTGTCTTCTACCTTGAGAGGACTTGATTACAAGTACACTAAATTAATGCAAAATACAATATTATTACAGAGAAATTGTTTCTAAGAGGAACGTTACCCCAGGAGATTTTTAGATTAAAACCTGAGGATAAACTTAGAAATATATTAATATCTGTAAATGGGACAGGACTGTGTTAGAAAGGGTAGAAGCATAATGGTTTATGCACTGGATAAGACTTGAGATGTACATTTATGCAATATTTCTGTTCATGGACCTACAACTTTGTTACTCTCAAATTTTCTGAAACTAGCTCCAGTCCCAGCAAATTCCACAGAAGACAAAATTTGGCTTCAGATGGGTTTCTTTCTTTCCACTGCAGAATTTTGGCAACATTACCAAAACAAGCTAGAATTAACATCAGACTTTAGGTTTCAAATACCATAATATAGATCAAACATCTGCCTCCTCAATGTGATGGTCCAGATGATATGTCCAGCTCGGGAAGTCTCTCACACATCAATTGCTCAAAAGCCAGAGGAAGTATTAGTCTCTGTACCCGGTATATTATTATACACTTTCCAGAAACATCTGCTGCCAGCCCCTGATTCAGACGTGATTTTGACATATCTCAGTTGCGGATCTCATATTCTAGAAAGAATATTGTACTCTTAAATTACCTAAAAATTCTAAAATCTCTGAGCATTTCAACAAAGCTGCCACTAATAACCTTACAGAACACCACAAGCTGTTGTGAAAACTGAGAGTCCTCTGTAATGCCTAAAATAAAATCTAGTTTTACAGATTTCATGGAAATGTACATACAGACATGGACGTGTAAAGCTTCATAAGCATCTGATATTGCCCAAGGCATGAAAGTCAGGTGTGTTTCATGCACTGAAAGGTGAGTTAATGATACTCTGTTTCATAAGGACATTTTTAATTGATTTTTACTACCATGTTGCTACTTGTATATCTGCAGAGCAGTAGCATGGCAAAAGGCTGAAATGTACTAAGGTTGTTTCAGTGATGAGTGATTTTATTTGGCTGGCAAATTTAATTTCTTTTTCTCTGGGTGGTGGATTTGAGATGTAATGTAAGTTCAGCCATCTCTGTCAAATCCAGCTATGTTGAGAGTGAGACTTGTTAGGTATTTCATGTAATATATGCTGGCTTAGGTCTGAGATGTCATTTATCTTCACTTGTGAGGAGACCTTAGAACTCACTTGTGGTAATGTCATTGATGATTTATTAGTCTCCTCACTTGTGAAGATAAATGTCATATCAGACCTCAGTCATCATGCCTTCCCTCTACATATAAATCCAGATTTAGAAAAGAGAGTGAGAAAGAGAATAAGGGAATATTCCCAGATGGTTTGTGGTTAAGGGATGTCAAGCTTTCTGTGGTAGAAATTGGACATTTACTTTAATAAATCTTGTTGTTCGAACATTTCTTCTTTGACATACCCCTTCAGGCAGATACCACTGAAACATTCAGGTGCTTCCCTTCATGCTGCACAGAATTTTTTTTTCTAGGAACGCCAGCAGTGATTGGTAAAAGCCGTTTGAAAAGCTTTACCGGAGGAAATGGCTGGCAGACAGAGAGGTACATTTGTCAGATTCACAGAAGGGCAAAGTCCCCATTTAGAAATGAAACCTGAATGCCACTTACGTGTATCTTCTGTCCAATTTTATGGGCTTTCATATATCACTCAAAACTTGAAAAAAAATCTGTGCACAAAGTAGAATAAAATAAGACTGAAGATTGAACACCATTCTTGTTCATTTCTAAGCTTCCATGGATACTGTGTTACGAAGGATCACAAATCAGGTGAATCTCATTTTGTCTTTTGAGTCCTAGAGATGGGGATAATTTCTTTAATGTGCACGATACAACACCCAGAATGAAGTTAAGCAGTTGTGAGACAGGTTGAATTAGAATTATTACAGATATGTCACTTGCCATGATGAAGATGTATAGGAAGCCAAAAGAGATAAAAATAGTATTATTGTAATATAAATCTTCATGAGTTACTCTGAATAGCTGAAGATGTTTAAGTTGTCAGAGCATCTGCTTTGTGGAGTGACTTTCTGATAAACAAATTAACCTTCTTGAGTCTGCAGCCTTTCTTCACACTGGTAAAAGGCTTTTAGAGTTGGCCACTTTAGTTGGCCTGATGAGAATACATCCAACAGATCCCAAGTTTGATGAACTTCTGGCCATGTTTCTCTGCTCTTTGGTATTTTTCAGAGGGAAATAAGAAAATAATTCTTTTTTGGCACCTCTTTCTTATGAAATGGACAAGGAACATTTTAAATGTAGATGTTTGTATGCTTACCTGTAGATGTATGTATACCATGTCATAGATCATAAAGAAACACCTGTCCCATGTATTACAGTAACAACTTTCTGGGACCAATAGATGTCATCCCTATTGGAAGAGTACCTTGTGTATAGCTTTATTAGTTGACATTCAGTTAACGTTAAAAATTTCTAAAGAAAAAACCCAACATACAAATGTAAATGCCCTATACTATATGTCTCTCTCAGTGGTATTATGATTTACGTGTTTTTTTGACCATAATGTACAGGTCCTTCACAAACTTTTCATGTCAGAGAAATGGAGTTATATTTCTTCATTTAATGCTATTGGCTCAGAAGGGAGAGAAACATGAGGTGAGGATGGATTTTATTTGGGGTACATGAGATATGTGTAGAATTATCATGCTGAACTTTATAAAACCCACAGTCCTCGTTTCTCATTGTCCCTTTAGAGTATTTTATGGATATCTGCCATAGCTCCCTTCAGACATAGATATTTACTCCAGGAAAGCCTGATATGAGAGACAGATTATGTGCTAAACCAGGAGCTAGTAGTATCTATGTCTAGAAACTTTCTTCAATTCTTTGCAAACACACAGACATGTAGAGTATATGACAGGGTACCCTGGTGAGAAACTGCTAAACCTGGTAGAACTGGTATGGGAGCTGTTAGACTAGGACTTGCTTCTGAAGCCGTACAGAAATTTTTCATTGTGGGCAAGCCAGCTTGAGAATGAAGGTGCAATGGAAATGCGCTAAATCAATGGCTGCTTTTTACAGAAAAGCAGGCAAACAAATCAACCCAAGGATAATCACCTAACAGCATTTCAGATAATTTCAGCATAAAATCAGCTCTACTTAAAAAGATAAGATTTAATGTCAGATCCCTGGATTTGCCAAATAATATCTGAATGAGAAATTTGTTGCTAGAAGCAAGTTACAGGGTTTATCTTACTTTAGGTACAGTCAAGACATTTCTGTTTTATAAACAACTGATGTCAATCAGCTCATCACAAGCTCAGGCAAGACATACTATTTATGTTATATGCATTATAGAGATTGTTTCAAGAGCAACTCTGAAGCAGAACTATGCCATTACTAAGCAATTGAAAGGTACTCTGTTTATAAAAGTTTAGAAGGACATCTGAACACCTAAGTTTTACAGATAATATCCCCACGATTCAATTCTGTACAATGCTTTTAACAAATCAGAAATCTGGTCTGCACTTCAGCAGAGTTAAGATGAAGAGCTGAAAGTAAAGCATAATAAGGGTTTTTGATAATATTGCCTCAGCAGTCTGCCACTGGGTTGCATCATTGTGCTCTTTATACAGGTATATTAGAAAAGGTGCAAGAGAACCAAACAGAATGCAAGCATAGATAGAAAATCTCATTTCCTTTTTTCCTCAGTTTTGTAGACCTTCCGAAGAGCAGCCTGAAAAAATTCAATCTCCAAAACAAATTCCTCCCCATAATCCTGTCATTGAACTAAATCACCACCTGATGAAGTACCCCAACAGCATAGCACCAGTTATGTTATGATTAAAAGTTAGTCCTTATTACAACATAGGTTGAGTCAAATCCCAATACTATGAGTGTCTGATTTTTCAAGCTTACAGGGATTTAGGCAATGCTTAAATCATTATATATTTTAAATATATACTGCTATCTTATTTTTAAACTTATTTTAATGTGATATTCTACGACAAAAAAATTAGTTTCAGTGCAAAAGGAGAAGTTACATTCAACATTTAGTCTTTGTAACAGGGAAAAAAAATATTGCTTGTTTCTTTGATATGATGTGATTCACAACACCTACAATCTCTCACGGGCCACAGTGTATGTCAATATTCCTTCCACAGTACTTAAATATATCCAAAGTGAATGAATGTCTGAAAATTTCCAGATGAGAGTAACTTTTTTTTTCTAGGATGAAATTATTAGTACTAAATACTTTACAGCATGAAAGGCCAAGAAAAGATCAATGATTTCCACTTTGTGGAAGCATTCTTTCAAACAGAATTTTCTCAGCCCACATCCAACCCTGCCTGTATAGACACAAGAGAAAGGGAGGAAAACATCCTCTTGTCCTCTCTTGTTATTGTTCAATTACCCAGCTCATCAGAAATGTTAATGAAGTACCGAGATACCTCCAATTGTTGCTTCATTAAGACCGAAGTTTAATAAACAACTTGTCCGCAGTGCTAGCTAAAACTCTAACAGAATTCTTATATTACATTACTGGCTTGCATATAATGCTCTGTGTCCTGTTTGGTTTTTTTGTTGTTTGTTTGTTGTTTTTTTTTTCCTCCAGAGAATGGTTAGATTTCACCTTGAAAAGCAATGCAACCAATGATAGTAGCATGTATGTTTTCATACCCAACAGGGCAGTACTTGGAATACCCACTCATTTGGAGTTTTTCTTTCCCGTCTCTGAATAAGTCTATTTTATCTCAGAAATGATGTTTCTGTTTGCATACCTATTCTAAGTGCTAATTATTTATTTTGTATGGAATGGTAAATTCAGTCTGGTTCTGTATAATTGGCTGGATAAAGTCAAATTCACAGCTATTTCAACTACACAATGTCAGGGATGAATTGCACCACAAATACATATTGCACTATGGGTATATTGATACAAATAAATGACTATTCAAGACTTTGGTGCACTTTTTTTTTTTTCTTGCAAGGATTTTTCTAGTAGACTGAAATCTTTGGATTTAATTTTGCTCTACGTTGAGTTATCTATCCCTCAATAATTTAACATTTCAGATGTTGTCTTGGAGGTGATTGCCTCATTGCCAAATGAATCTATGCCTTTGCTGACTAGGTAACATGAAGGTATCACACAGGTTACTACAGCCAATTGAAAAAGTAGTTATTGATCAGACAAATAGAATTGCAAAGAGGTCAACACAGATGAGATAGGTTTTTTCTTTTTTTCTGGAAGGTTTAAGGAAAGTTAAAAATCCTTCAAACATAACAAAGGCTCAGATGTGGCAAAATAAGATGTTTAAAAATGATTCCCAGAAAGAGCAAGACCAGATTTTAACTTGTGGTATGCAAGAAGGTTTGTACTATCTAGAGTTTCTATGAGATGAGCAAGGTCAGAGCAGGTGCACCAAGAGGGCAGCCAACTGATGGCTAAACAGAAAATAAATAAATAATAAAGAATGGGTTTTCAGCTGGAGTAATTCCCTGAATTGACTCAAGACCAGGTTGCTGGCCTGGCTGAAGGAGAATTGTGAAGGTGAACAGGTCAGTATGAGACTGCTCTTTTCAACTTGAGCAGGTATATATACCAACCTAAAGTGATGGTAGGATCACAACTCTGAAGAGATACTCCCGTAATACTATGTGTAGGTAAATCTTTTGGTGTTGTTTTCCTCTCAGTCACTATAGCTATGTTTACAGCAGTGCGAGTTTGATGGTTGACCCTCCTGCTCCCATATCCTAGGCTGGACCAAAAGGAAGTCACAAGACATTCTGTTTAGGTCATCAATCTGTTAAAAATGCTACGGAATATGTCTTCTTATTTTAGGGGTGGCCCTGTATAACCAATATCTCAATATAGTGAGTTGTTAACCATATGCAGTTACTAACCTATACCATTCCTTTAAGAATGAGGTTGCTCTTCCTGCTGTTAATTTTGAATTACAGGTAATTACTCTCTCCCCATCTAAATTCTGACTGGTTACCTCTTTGCTAGTAAGTATCGCAACTGAGTTTTGTTGGCGGTCAGTGTATCTGACAAAATCTGAGTAGCTCAAAGGGCATGGACAAAGTGAGCTTTCTCTGTATTTTAGCTTTATTACCATCAAAAGATTATATCCAATGAGGTGCTTATTATATGGTATACTCTCCCAGCAAATGTTTTAGTAATTTGAACCAATCATTTCCAATGATATTTTAAATCTTCCCCCAGATATTTTAAATGCAATCGCCTAGAGAGAAGCAATTAATATTCTAAATGTAATTTCCTCCTCTGAATAAGTTTTGGTGTTCCGTGGTCTGGTGGTCCTCTTGGCTGGGAAGCACAATACTCTTCAAGATCCAGCAGCTTTCCCAGGATTATTCCTGAGAACGATGAGAGATCACTAAAGTACTGTAGCACATATGGATCTTCAATGCATCTGTTTTGATGGGAAAGTGCATGCATAGTTTTTTTTTCTTTCTTTGGTTTAGTTTTGTTATTTTTTAACAGATCAATTTTCCAGTGAGGGACGACAAATAGTAATATTTAGGGTGGTTTTCTGTTTGTTTGTAAATTATTGTGTCAAAATTATTTTCTCTTTGTTTTCTGTGGTAATTTCAGAAAGTAATTGTTTGTATTTTGCAATGACTTCAGATTAATAGCAAATATGCACCATCAATTTGCATTGAAACCATTGTTAGATAAAAAATAATTACTTGGCAAAGTGCTTGATGAAAATGCAAAGTCAATTAACTTGAGCATTGTTTTACATTCAGCTGTAATTTATAAAGGATCAATCAGTGGCTTTTAATGGTATTTCTGTCTTTTCAAGCAGCTATAGCATAGAGCTAACAATAAGTACTTACAGAACACTTTTAACTCATGTCATTAATTTAATTTCTTTCAAATGGTAAATATCAGCAGTTTGATGACATCCAGTAAGTAGAACTACTGCCATCAAAATGCTCTGCTTATTTTGATCTGCTTATAAATGCACAAAGAGATATATGTGCTGTTTTAATAGCACTGGGCCAGATCCTATCGACCCTTAAAAGAAATATTTCCATTGGCAGGACAATGTTTGTCATGGCCTGAGAGTGAGACAGTGCAAATTCATACCAAGTGGAGTATCAAGACATGAAAATTTTAAAAATGGTATTCTATTTCAGAGTTATATTCAGGTCAAATAAAACTGTTATTAATTCATAGCATCTTTATAGCAAACATGCAGCACCATTAACCCTTGTAACTATCTGTGTATCACTAAGTCCTTCTTTATTGAAAGGGCTTTTTTTTTTGCTTTACTGTGTTTGTATCTTCAGTTTGTGTGCTCTCTGGGGTGGAGAGAGAAAGGGGAAGCAATATGAACACAAAAAATGTAGGGAGGAAGCTTCTAGGTATGAAATCAATCCCTTGGAAGCAGCTACTGTTCAATTACTTTAAAAACTTACTGAGTTTTCTTATAATCATTCCAGTTCTTTTTGTCTCCACTATTTTCAGTGAAAGACTGTTTCAAAATCTGACAGGCAGGAAGGCTCAGAGCCCGTTTCTAAATTAAATCTAAATTTATTAATGTTCAGGTTATGTCCATTTGTTCTTGTGACGTTTTCCTTTAGTTCAAGTGGTTATTTTCTCTCCCTTGTGTTCATTTCCTTGTTGTGTCTAAAGTCAGCAATTCTATTCCTCTTCATCTTTTGCTTTTCTGGTCTAATGAAACAAGCTTTTTTGTTCAACTTCCATGAGAAAAAAATCTTTTGTGGATCATCCTTTGCTGTACCTTTTCCTCTTCAAATTCATTGATTCATTTATATGCTCACCTTAATGGTGACAGAGCATTTTTTAAATTATCCTTTAGGTAGCAGAATGGGGAGAAAGTTCTCACATACTCTCCCTACTTCTACTGCCTTCAGTTAGAACTTGGCCTTTAGTTTCCCTGCAAAAACTTACTAACTGCATTTGAAATCTAGAATGATTTCAGATGAAAAGCTCACTAAATCATGTTAAAGGGCATAGAAAAACACCCACTGATTTTTTGCTGTTTTAGAAACATTATCTCATTAAGTTACAAAACAATTATGGGTATCAGAAGGCACAAGTAGAGACATTTATCCTCCCCTTGATGCCTATGCAGGACTGCAATAAGCCCATTAAAGTTGGTGAGATTTATGGGTGTTTATAATGGGAATAACAGGCCCCAGTGGGTGGCAAAGGGGGAGCAGGAGTCTGAACTTAAGATTGGAAGTCGACAGCTTGAGTTCTAATTAATGCTGAGTGAACATTTTGAAACAAATAATGCGTTCAAAAAATGCTGTGCTTTTGCCTGTTTGGTACCTTACCTTCCAAACAGTCCATAATACCAAAAATTTATTTTCAGGTTACTTCTGAACATTTACTACAACATTTTACGGTTGGGAGAACCCATTTTTTGTAAGCAGAAAATGTTGCCAAAACCATTTCTGAAATACTCAGTGGTTTTCTGCTTTGCCAGATGTACAGAATTCTTTCTATGCTATTATGAGGGAACACAAACTCAGTAAATGAAAGTGTACCCCAAGTCTTTCATGTAAAGTGGACATAGGGAAGAAAAGGAACTGGAGATTTATGGGCATAAAGGACATAAAGCCATTTTAAAATCTTAATCTTGCCCCCTTAAGACAAAAATGAGGTTTTGGCTAAGTACCATAGGAGGACCCTAGATTTAATTATACTTATTTTTTTCCACAGGCATTCTGAAAGATGTTCACTCACTGGCTGTCTGACAGACTTTGCATTCACTCATGTCACATTTTCACCAAGTAATTGTATGTGTGTATGAATGTGACATTGCTTTTGTAAGTTCTCATCTGATCCTTTCTTGGATGATGTGATTGCCTGTAGAGACCTCAGTAAATTCCCATATACAGCACTGCTTATGTTTTATATGTTTGCCAAGAGCATAAGTTTTAACCCAGCATTCACATCTTTTCCATTTTCAGTGATCATTATTTGTGGGTGTGGTGCACAGCTGTTTGCAAAGAATTATACTAAACTTTTCTAATCTTTTACATTTTGGAAGGTTATTGCCATTGGAAAATTGTCGATTTAAATGGTTTGCCCTGAATTTCAATCATGTTTTGTGTGTATTAACTAAATTAATCTCTATTTTGTATGTCTTGTCTCTTTTATGGCAATTTCTTCTTATTTTGAAGTCAACAAATGTATACTGTTTGGTGCTTTTTTCCTGTTACATTGCCAGGGCAGTGGTTGAATAGTTGCAGAATTGCTCCCCATGGCTTACTGTCCTCCTTACCTCCCTATGTATGTCACATTATTTCCTCTACAGGACCTGCCAGTTATACTTAGCAAAAACCATGCTCTTCCTGTATGCCATCTTCAGTAGTTGTAAGCAATACACTTGAGTGCTCATGACCGCTTCGCCCTGTTCGCAAGGGTTGTGGTAGACATCTTACAGCTGTCTTAGTCTACCTTGCAGAGAGTGATCAGGTGTGCCTTCTCCCCAGCACAGTTTGCTTCCCTGTTTCCAGAAACTGCTTTAAATATTATGCCTGTAAATAAATAAAAAAAAATTGCTAATATTTTGCTTAGTAACATCTTTTCAGGTTGTACAGTATCTAGCAACAAATAAAAATTATAAATAATTTACTTTTGGGTCACATTGTGATTACAAGCTGTTATATCAACATTTTCACATTTCTTTACACTTACAGCATCCTTTTAGGCCTTACTGCCATTAGCCATCCCTTACTGACAGGGCAGGAAAGTGTAACTGTGACAGTTATTTGCCATTTTACTTCAAATCTGCCATTTTAACTTTCTGAAGCTGCTAAATACTATGAAAATAAAAATTCTTTCACCAGTATAAATTAACCAGCTTATATACAGCTACTACTTAGGAACATGAAGTTACAGTATGAGATATCTCTTTATAACAAGGTATATGCAAGTTAGAAATACATCTCTGAAGTTGTTTTTCATTCTATCAGGTTCCTGAGGTGTTTTTGTAGATGACATTTAAACTGTTTGTGTTTTTTAACACCTTGTTACAATTATAGATTTCATCCTATCAAAGACATTGATATTAATGCTATCTAGCATGATCTACAAAATCATAAATACCAATGATGCCTGACATATTTGTTTCTTCTGCAACAGTGTGGGGAAACCAGGGACCTCTGGGTGCATTATGTGTTGGTCTAATATTTTAAGTTCAATTCAAGTCAAAGGGAAAATGCAATCCCTATTCTGTTATAGTCAAAAAGTACATGCATTCAATAGTAAGCATGAAAGTACTTAAGGAATTTCTGGAACAATTGCACCTTAACAAGGCACTTTAGGGAGCCTGCATGAATAGCACTTTCAACTGACTGTCCTGGTTTCAGCCAGGATAGAGCTGGTTTTCTTCACAGAAGCCAGTGTGAGACTGTGTTTTGGATTTGGGATGAGAAACTGTTGATAATGTGCTGATGTTTTGGGTTGTTGCTCAGCAGTCAAGGACAGTCCAGCTTCTTGTGCTGGCCTGCTAGCAAGGAGGCTGGGGGTGCACGGGGAGCTGGGAGGGGACACAGCTGGGACAGCTGACCCAGGCTGGCCAAAGGGGTATTCCCTACAATACGACGTCATGCCCAGTACATAAACTAGAGTTGGCCGGGGGGCGGGAATCGCTGCTCGGGGACGGGCTGTCGTTCGCTGGGTGGTAAGCAATTGCTGTATTGGGCATCACTCGTTCTTGTACATTCCTTTGTCGGTGTTATTATTGTTGTTATCATTTTTGTTTCCTTCTCTCTTTCTGTCCTATTAAACTGTGTTTATTTCAACTCACGAGTTTTTTTTTCTAATTCTTTCCCCTGTCCCACTGGGGGAGGGGGAGTGAGTGAGCGGCTGCGTGGTGCTTAGTTGCAATGTGCTGGGGCCTAGCCCATGCCTACTGAGCTCTATTTAACACTATGCAGAGGGTAGGGAAGCCAAGCAGCTGGGATCCCTTTCTAGGGAAGGGGCATTGACAAAGCAATTGGAAAAGGTGCACGAGTCCTCAGCCTCTGGAGATGACTCCTGTTGGGGTGAAGGAAAGGTATCCCTTCAAGGAAGGTGTTCTATGTCACCCAGGCAAGTGGACCACCATGGAGAAAGGTATCCAGTACCTGAGGGAGCTAGCTGTGCTGGAAGTGATTTATGGTGACTTGGACAATGGACAATCATCCAAAGATCCAGATGAAGTCAATTGCACGTGACCTATGTGGCGGAAGTTTGTATGGAGTGCACCCTCATCATATGCCAACTCATTAGCAGTAATGGCCTGGAAAGATGGAGAGAGACCAACAAGTGAATGAATTGGCTGGCCAACTCCGGAAATACAAAGAAAGTCTCTCTTCCTCCCTCCGGGCCTGCGTCTCTGCTGTAGAGAAACTGTCCCAGGAGTTCCGGCAATTCAAAGAGGATATGCCCTACCCTCCACCCGTACAGACAAGTGTCTCAGCCATTAGGAGTAAGTACTCTTCTGTTCAAGAGAGAAGATATAGATACACACCGCGAGCCACCCTGTGGTTTCAATTGTGTGACTACGGAGAGGACATGAGGAGGTGGGATGGAAAACCTACCTCGACCCTAGAGGCACGAGTACATGAGCTGCAAGGAAAAACAATTACAAAGGGGGGTTTGGGTTCCTCTAGAAAAATCATCGCTCCACTTTCCAGTGGGCAGTTTCCCAGAAAGAATAGAAGAGCTGATCTCACCTCTGATCCTCTTGAAGGGACTTCTGATTCCTATTTACAAGAAGTGGGTAACGAGTACTATGACCAGGACTAGAGCGGCCCTGCCTCCAGCCAGGCGGAGGAGAGGGACAACCGAGTTTATTGGACTGTGTGGATTAGATGGCCTGGCACATCAGCCCCGTAGGAATATAAGGCTTTAGTGGACACCAATGCACTATGTACCCTGATGCCATCAAGCCATATAGGGGCAGAGCCCATCTGTATTTCCGGAGTGACAGGGGGATCCCAACAGCTGACTGTGCTGGAGGCTGAAGTGAGCCTAACTGGGAATGAGTGGCAGAAGCACCCCATTGTGACTGGCCCAGAGGCTCCGTGCATCCTGGGCATAGACTACCTCAGGAGAGGGTATTTCAAGGACCCAAAAGGGTCCTGGTGGGCTTTTGGTATAGCTGCCTTGGAGATGGAAGAAATTAAACAGCTGTCCACCTTGCCTGGTCTCTCAGAGGACCCTTCTGTTGTGGGGTTGCTGAAGAACAACAGGTGCCAATCGCTACCACAACAGTGCACCGGCGGCAATATCGCACCAACAGAGACTCCCTGATCCCCATCCATGAGCTGATTCGTTGGCTGGAAAGCCAAGGAGTGATCAGCAAGACTCGCTCACCCTTTAACAGCCCCACATGGCCAGTGCGAAAGTCTGATGGAGAGTGGAGACTGACAGTAGACTATCGTGGCCTGAATGAAGTCACACCGCCACTGAGTGTTGCCGTGCCGGACATGCTAGAACTTCAATATGAACTGGAGTCAAAGGCAGCCACGTGGTACGCCACCGTTGATATTGCTAAGGCGTTTTTCTCAATCCTTTTGGCAGCAGAGTGCAGGCCACAGTTTGCTTTCACTTGGAGGGGTGTCCAATACACCTGGAATCGACTGCCCCAAGGGTGGAAACACAGCGCTACCATTTGCCATGGGCTGATACAGACTGCACTGGAACAGGGTGAAGCTCCAGAGCATCTGCAATACATTGATGACATCATCATATGGGGCAACACAGCAGAAGAAGTTTTCAAGAAAGGGAAGAAAATAATTCAAATCCTTCTGAAAGCTGGTTTTGCCATAAAACAAAGTAAGGTCAAAGGACCTGCACAACAGATCCAGTTTTTAGGAATAAAATGGCAAGATGGACATCGACAGATCCCAATGGATGTGATCAACAAAATAACAGCTATGTCTCCACCAACTAGCAAAAAAGAAACACAAGCATTTTTGGGCATTGTGGGTTTCTGGAGAATGCATATTCCAAATTACAGTCTGACTGTAAGCCCTCTTTATCAAATGACCCAGAAGAGTCCCCTCTACACATCATGCGACTGATGCTACATGGAGTAAGTGAGTCGCGCTTATTACACAGCAGGCTCAAATAGGAAACCTTAATCGCCCGGGAATCTTGGAAGTGATCATGGACTGGCCAGAAGGCAAAGATTTTGGAATATCACCAGAAGAGGAAGTCGCGCGTGCTGAAGAGGCTCCACCATATAATGAACTGCCAGAGAACGAAAGGCAATATGCCCTGTTTACTGATGGGTCCTGTCGTATTGTAGGCAAACATCGAAGGTGGAAAGCTGCTGTATGGAGCCCTATATGATGAGTCGCAGAAGCTGCTGAAGGACAAGGTGAATTAAGTCAGTTTGCAGAGGTGAAAGCCATCCAGCTGGCTTTAGATATTGCTGAACGAGAAAAATGGCTAATACTCTATCTTTATACTGACTCATGGATGGTAGCAAATGCTCTATGGGGGTGGCTGCAGCAATGGAAGCAGAGCAACTGGCAACGCAGAGGCAAGCCCACCTGGGCTGCTGAATTGTGGCAAGATATTGCTGCCCGACTAGAGAATCTAGTCATAAAAGTACACCATGTAGATGCTCACGTACCCAAGAGTTGGGCCACCGAAGAACATCAAAACAACCATCAGGTGGATCAGACTGCTAAGATTGAAGTGGCTCAGGTGGATCTGGACTGGCAATATAAGGGTGAATTATTTATAGCTCGGTGGGCCCATGACACCTCAGGCCATCAGGGAAGAGATGCAACATATAGATGGGCTCGGGATCGAGGGGTGGACTTGACCATGGACGCTATTGCACAGGTTATCCATGAATGTGAAATGTGTGCTGCGATCAAACAAGCCAAGCGGTTAAAGCCCCTCTGGTATGAAGGACAATGGTTGAAATATAAATATGGGGAGGCCTGGCAGATTGGCTATATCACATTTCCACAAACTCGCCAAGGCAAGCGCTATGTGCTTACCATGGTGGAAGCAATCACCGGATGGCTGGAAACATACCCTGTGCCCCATGCCACCACCCAGAACACTATCCTCGGCCTTGAAAAGCAAGTCTTATGGCGACATGGAACCCCCAAAAGAATTGAGTCGGACAATGGGACTCATTTCTGAAACAACCTCATAGACACCTGGGCCAAAGAGCACGGCTTTGAGTGGGTGTATCACATCCCCTATCATGCACCAGCTTCCGGAAAAATTGAACAATACAACGGACTGTTAAAGACTACACTGAGAGCAATGGGTGATGGGACATTCAAACATTGGGATAAACTTTAGCAAAAGCCACCTGGTTAGTCAACACTAGGGGATCTACTAATAGAGCCGGCCCTGCCCAATCAAAACTTTTATGTACTGTAGAAGGGGATAAAGTCCCTGTGGTGCATGTGAGAAATATGCTGGGGAAGACAGTCTGGGTTACTCCTGCCTCAGGCGAAGGCAAACCCATTCATGGGATTGCCTTTGCCCAGGGACCTGGGTGCACTTGGTGGGTAATGTGGAAGGATGGGGAAGTCCGATGTGTACCTCAAGGAGACTTGATTTTGGGTGAAAACAGTCAATGATTTGAATTGTATTATGTTAATTGTTCAGTATGACATTACTACTATGGCTGCTATCTACCATATCAATGGTATTATAGTAAGAATCACCCAGACTGATGAAGAATGAGCTTCACTGAAACCAAGCAACGTGCAGCGGTGATGGAACCAGAACTGGCTTCAGCAGCTTGCGCCCAACAATTCCCTCGAGACCGACATCTTTGACCTGCAGATCATGGACATGGACCGTGCCAGATGACAATCCAACACCACATACCATCTCCCCTGCCCTGAGAGACTGATATGATGGATGAAGCCCAGAGTCATGGACCGAATGAACTCCACAGACATTTTAAAGTGATGCCCCATGGACTAAGAAAGTTATATCTGTGTGTATATATTAAAAGACAGGAAGAGTAATAATGAATAATTGGAATGTATTGAAAAGTGTAGGACCTGGGCATGATGTAAATGGTATGGAATAAGGGGTGGATACTGTCCTGGTTTCAGCCAGGATAGAGCTGGTTTTCTTCACAGAAGCTAGTGTGAGACTGTGTTTTGGATTTGGGATGAGAAACTGTTGATAATGTGTTGATGTTTTGGGTTGTTGCTCAGCAGTCAAGGACAGTCCAGCTTCTTGTGCTGGCCTGCTAGCAAGGAGGCTGGGGGTGCACGGGGAGCTGGGAGGGGACACAGCCGGGACAGCTGACCCAGACTGGCCAAAGAGATATTCCCTACAATACGACGTCATGCCCAGTACATAAACCGGAGTTGGCCGGGGGGTGGAAATCGCTGCTCGGGGACGGGCTGTCGCTCGCTGGGTGGTAAGCAATTGCTGTATTGGGCATCACTTGTTCTTGTACATTCCTTTGTCGGTATTGTTGTTGTTATCGTTGTTTCTTTCTCTCTTTCTGTCCTATTAAGCTGTGTTTATCTCAACCCACGATTTTTTTTCTAATTCTCTCCCCCGTCCCACTGGGGGAGGGGGAGTGAGCGAGTGGCTACGTGGTGCTTAGTTGCCAGCTGGGGCTAAACCACGACACTGACACACCGTTTGTTCTCATAAAGTAAAAATTATTTTCAGAAATGTATGTATCTTAGTGCACAGGACTTGCTTATTTGCTGAGGAAATTATGGGGTGTGCATGGTGAATTAACTAATCCTGAAAACTGTATCCAATATCTGCTGATTACAAGCTGATCTATGTGACTGCAAGTCAGACGGTCTGTAAGAAGAAGTGTGGTTATTGTCTAGTTTGTGTGTAACCTGAAGTACAGATATTGTATCTATAGTATTAAAGACCTAGCTTTTTCATCATTTTGTCTTTTGCTATAGAAAGTAAAAAATATCTTGAGAGAGTAAGGAGTGTGTAACACAGTGGAGAAAGTGACTTGGCCTTTCAGTGGTACTGATAACAACTGAAGTTAAAGTGAGTTTGATTGTCACACTCTGGATTTGATTAATCTACATCACAAACCCCACAGACATTGACACCATTTAGCTGGTAATCAGCCTCTGCTCAGGGGAGGTCTAGAGCTGGATCACTGGCAGTGCTAATAATCAGGTACTTGGTAAAATCTCTTTAGGGCTTGTGTGTGTTTTGATTTAGCTCAGTGATAGTGATCCTTCAAAAATATTTTTCCAGTGTTTAAATAGAGACATGCCTACTGTGAGAGAGGTGTTCCAACACCACAGGCCACAGCACTGGTGCTGGTTCTGTACAGGCTAATCTTGTTTCCTACTGTATTCAGTCTATCACCAGTAAACAAAAAGCTGTCTTTCCATTTATCTTTGACATTTTTATATAATTGGTTCTAAAGTTAAATAGAAAAGAATAAGCCTTGAACTTGTATGAAGTCAGGTATGATACAGTTCTTCTTCACCAACACATTTATCAAAAAAAGATTAATTTTAATGTCTGAGTGGATGTCTAATTAGTTGGGTACTAACAATGTTTGGCCTACAACAATTAACATGGTATTTCAGAAACCCCTCTGCTCTGCAAAATCTATGCCATGTCAGACAGCTTTACATTCATAAAAGGAACAGAAGTTAATATTCTAATTAAAAGAAATTATGAATACTCAAAGTTACAGGAAGTCCCCAGGGTGCTTTATGCATGGTGGAAGTCTCACTGTATGAAGGAGTTAATAAGGAAGTTTCTCCAAATTAGAGATTCCCATTTGGGAATTATACTACAGAAGTCACTACTCTGAAAAAATGGCATCCAGCTTTTAAGAATATGGAACTATCCTTGTCAGTTTTTAGCTCAATAAAATACAGAAGACATGCTGGAAATCAGTTCAAAAAGGCAACACATATAATTCATTTTCATTTTAATCTAAATATGGTAATTAGTACTTGATTTTGCATTTTAGCAGACTGAAACATATCCTATGCTCCACCCAAATCTTGTCTGGTAGTACAAATGAATTTAGGTTAATCTGGCAAATATTGATATCCCACTCCATGGGATATGATAGACATAACAAAATTATGTAAAATTATTGAAAGCGTGCCTTTTACCCAATACAGTGTTGATGACTGACAAGCGCTGCAGGTTTTCTCCTCACTAAGCTCAAGGGAATCATTCAGAGAGGCAAACCATGAAAGCCAAGTCATGAGTTGGTCAGAGCATCATGAGAAAGTGCCAGGCAGAAATCTTGTGGCAGGAGCAGAGCCGCAGGAGTGAACGTGAGGATTGAAGGTTTCGTGGCGGATATGCCTGCCCATCTCTTAGTTTACTACATTTTTGGCCTCCTCAGTCATGTAACGTGTTCTCCCCAGAGGTCCCACAGAAGTCAAAAAAGTCAAAAAAGCTTTTAAGCTTAAGCCTGAGACTGAGCTGGCACAGCTCTGCAATGGACAGTAGTTTCTGACCAGGAACAGAGAAGACAATCTGATGCAGGAGCAACTTGAAGTGCCACAGCTGTATCTTCAGAGCTGTCTTTGGTAGAGTGATACCAACTAGCTCCCAAAGGCATTCAGGTGCTTCATGTCCTACTGACACTCACCTTTCCTTCTGCTAAGATAATTTTTCTTTCTGCTGCTGTGCGTTGCCCTCATTGAGAGGTTCAATTACTTTGTCTCTAACATTGTCATTCTTTCAGCAGTAAATAGCAAAATATCTTCTCCTTAAGATGAAAAATAGGAAAGTACAAGCTTGTGAACATCAGTTTGTAAATTACTAGAAAAGAATGCTATTTTAACTTTCTTTTTCCACTTCATAATATGTCGTAGAATCATATTATAATTAAACTTCTGATTGAAAGTCAATACTTCATAAAACTAAGAGACATAAGGTAATAAATTAAGCAGACAATTGTTGCTGAACTTTTACACAGTCACAAGGAGAAAAGCTGTAACCTATGAAGCCTGAAAAAGAAGCGTGCAGTAGCATTACTGGAAGTGTTAAGGTTACCCTTAAAAATTAGTCAACCTAAAGATAGATGACAGACATAATTAAGTACATTTGTTTCTGTGTGCATACTGTTAAGTATACAGTAGTTTTGGCTTGAAAAGAATTACTTAACAAAAGTTTAAGTTGGAGTATGCTTCACCTCCCGTGGCAAAATTTTGCAGTAGCTTCTGACTGCTCTCTGTCCGACTCCATTCTGATTGTTTGTAGCTCTCTTTTTCCTACTTGCCTTTGATGCATAGATACAGCAAGAGGAATCACTTTTTCTTTAACGTGTCAGAAACCTATCACTTTTGCACTGTATGCATTTCTTTAATGTAGCTAAGATCCAAAAGGGCCATTGGTGTAAAGTGCAAGAAATGAACTCAAATCGGGTCAAGCAAATGAATGCAAATAATCTCTAATACAGAAATGTTCCATTGTAAATTAATATTAGCTTATCTTTATGTTACATTGTAAGAGAAAGAAAAGAAATCAAGGAGAAGGAAGATAGGAAAGGATGTGACTACAGCGCTTGAGCCAGAGGCTTGTAAGTATCACTGATCGCATTTTAATGTTGAGATTTTTATGCATCCAGAGTATCAAAACTTCTATTACATTTTCAATTAAAAACTCATATGGAATACATGTTGTAGTGATAGCATGCTCTCCAAAGAAATTGATGTATGCACATTCTGAGGAAATGGGAATGTTTTACATTTATAAACTGAGAGGTTTGCTTAGAGAATTAGCTATATGAACATCTTCTGCAAACATCCTGGGACAGTGCAGACTCTCATTACATTTTCTGTACTAAATTCCATTTCTTGAATAATCTCTGTCTCTTGGGCAATTATTCATTACCATTTAAGAAGAAAAGGCATGTGCTCAACATCAAATAAACACCCAGGCTCTTCTGAGAGGGAGCAGCACACACTGAAAAAGTTTTAAATGTTGATCTAGAAAAAAGATGAGGTTTGGGCAGAACTTGGGAGAAATTCCACCTCTGCTGAAATCTCAGCGAATTTTTCGTGAGTCCTAATGGAGTATTAAGTATTGTAGCTAAGGCACTGAAGTATCTCAGTTGTGCTGCATTTTCTACTAAGGTGGTTTTGACAACTTGATTGCCAAATGAACTGATGAATTATTGGGATAAGGTTTGACATGAACAATGTCTTTTTTTAAATAGTAGGAGGGTCCAATTGTTGAATCAGTGATCCTGTTTCGCTCCTCAGCAGTTTAACATCTTCCCATTAAACATTCTTCTGTCATCTTCTTTATGAATCTGAACAGTTTGTTCAGACTGTATCCAGCAGAGTTAGACAGAGGAATTATTTATTCTAAATGGAAAAGTTCATTGCACGTTTTTAAACACCATCCTTTTCCACAGCTGGACAAAGCCAAAGTTTCTTAACTTTTATAGGAAAAGGGAAGACCTAGAATAACAAGTAGCTTGGTCAAGTCACCTTTTGTAGGGGAAATCAAGGCTGGGGTCCCTGTTCTGGTGTTAAGTCCGAGGTGAATAACTTAAAGTACTAGACGACTCAGGGGGATGAGGCTGCCATTCTGTGCAGACATCTGCTGTAGGCGTACGTAAGGGTTCATTTGATCAGATTACAAAGTTTCTTCTAGGATCAGTCCTGGGTCCTTCTTCTAGCTCTCCAGCAGTACCTGTGTCACGTCTTCATGGCTTTGGAAGCCCGTCAGTCTGCGACTGGAAGCCACCGCGGCGAAGGGCTCCGGGACGGAGCCTCGCGCCGGGGGACCCTTCCTGAAGCGGCCGAACCGCGAAGGCGGCAGCGCGGGAAGAGAGAGGGGCCCCAGCCCCCCCGGGCCGGCAGTGCGGGCTCCTGGCGAGCTGACGCAGCGCGCGCGGGGACGGCAGCGGCGGCGGCCAAAGCCCCGCACGTGCCAGAGCCGCCCCAGTGAGCGCGAGCGACCCGGAGCGCGGCCAACAGCGGGCAAACGGGACGTAGCGCGTCAGAAGGGCGGGGCGCGGCAGTTGGCGCGGCAGTTGGCGCAGGGAAGGCGTGCGCGCGGAGCGCGGTGTGCCCCCCCACCCCCTCGCCCCCCGGCACTAGAGGGTCTCTCGAGCAGCGGCCATCGTCCTCCCAGCGGGGGCCCGGCCGTGGTCTCCGCTTGGCCGAAGCCGCGGCCAGAAGGGACATGGCGACCCAGACCGAGCTCCCGCTCAAGCGCGCGCTGTCCCGGTGTCCGGCTGCAGGCAGCGCCTGAGCCTGTCGCTCGTGCCGGGGGCAGCGGAGACGCCACCCGTGTGCGGTGCGACCGGGTGAGCGACCTGCTCAGCCTGGGGCAGGGCTGGCAGAGGCCGCGGAGAGGCTGAGGAGCATCACGGGTGTGAGAGGGAGACGGGTCGGTGGAGCCCGGCCGTCCCTGAGGCAGAGGCAGCCGGCGGAGGCTCCACAAGCAGCGGGGGATCCCCTGCCCTCTTGCTGCCGGGCAGGGGGAGGAGACCTAAGAGACGAGGGGGAATGGGAACAGGTCCCTGCTCGGGGCGGCAGGCGAATCCCCTCCCGGCCTCCCTCACCATCCCAGCTGCCCTTACCCAACAGGTATGGGGTGCTGGAACTTGAGGGCCAGGAACATGAGGACCTTGATGAAAGTCTGTCCAGGGGGTTGCCTAGAGTGAGTCAGGCAGCCCCACGCATCAAGACTTCCTCTCTTAAGAAAAAAAGGAGGGTAACTGTTGTACATGACTCCCTTCTGAGGGGTACAGAGGGCCCAATACACCAATCAGACCCAACCCACAGGGAAGGCTGTTACCTCCCTGGAGCCCGGGTGAGAGATGTTACTGGGAAACTCCCTGGTCTGGTTCAGCCCACTGATTACTACCCGCTGTTGGTCATACAGATTGGCAATGATGAGGTTGTGCTAAGAAGCCCAAAAGCTATTAAAAGGGACTTCAGAGCGCTGGGGTGACTGATCGATGGAGCAGGAGCACAGGTAGTGTTTTCGTCAATCCCTTCAGTGACAGGAAGGAATGCTGAAAGGAACAGGAAAACACACCTGGTTAACACATGGCTCAGGGGCTGGTGCCATCACCAGAATTTTTTTTTTTTTGACCATGGGGCAGTTTACATGGCACCGGGCCTGCTGGCAGCAGATGGAGTGCAATTGTCTCCAAGAGGGAAAAGGATTCTTGCGTATGAGTTGGCAGAGCTCATTGAGAGGGCTTTAAACTAGATTTGAAGGGCAAAGAGTTTAAAACCAGGCTCACTAGAGATGAATCTAAGGGTGGCGTGCCGGTGTTGGGGACGCAAGCGATAGCCCAGCTCAAGTTGCATCTACACCAATGAACACAGCATGGGCAGCAAACAGGAGGAGCTGAAAGCCATTGTGCAGTGGCACAGCTATGACTTAGTCACAATCACAGAAACATGGTGGGATGACTGTCATGACTGGAGTGCTGCAATAGATCGCTATAATAGATGGCTCTTCAGAAGCGATAGGCATGGAAGGAGAGGTGGTGGGGTGGCTCTGTATGTTAGGGAGTGTTTTGATTGTACAGAAATCAACGATTACGAAGACCAAGTTGAGTGCTTATGGGTAAGGATGAGGGGGAAGGCCAATGAGGCAGATATCCTGCTGGGAGTCTGTTATAGTCCACCCAACCAGGATGAAGAGGCAGATGAAGCATTCTGTAAGTGACTGGCAGAAGTCTCGCAATTGCTAGCCCTTGTTCTTGTAGGGGACTTCAAATTACCAGACATCTGCTGGAAGTATAACACAGCAGAGAGGAAACAGTCTAGGAGGTTCCTGGAGTGTGTGGAGGATAACCTCCTGACACAGCTGGTAAGTGAGCCTACCAGGGGAGGTGCCCCACTTGACTTGCTGTTTACAAACAGAGAAGGACTGATGGGAGATGTGGTGGTTGGGGGCCGTCTTGGTCTTAGCAACCATGACATGATAGAACTGTTAATTCTTGGTGAGCTAAGGAGGGGCATCAGCAAAACTGCTACCATGGACTTCCGGAGGGCAGACTTCAGCCTGTTGAGGTCACTGGTTGAGAGAGTCCCTTGGGAGACAGTCCTGAAGGGCAGAGGGGTCCAGGAAGGCTGGACAGTCTTCAGGAAGGAAGTCTTAAAGGCGCAGGAGCTGGCAGTCCCCATGTGCTGTAAGAAGAGCTGGCAGGGAAGACTGGATGTTGTCTACCTGGACTTTAGTAAAGCCTTTGACAGCGTCTCCCACAGCATTCTCCTGGAGAAACTGGCGGCTCATGGCTTAGACAGGTTTACTCTTCACTGGATAAAGAACTGGCTGGACAGCTGAGCTCAGAGAGTTGTGGTGAATGGCGTTAAACCCAGCTGGTGGCTGGTCACAAGCGGTGTTCCCCAGGGCTCAGTTTTGGGGCCGGTCTTGTTCAATATCTTTATCGATGATCTGGATGAGGGGATCGAGTGCTCCCTCAGTAAGTTTGCAAGATGACACCAAGTTGGGTGGGAGTGTTGATGTGCTGGAGTAGGAGGGCTGTGCAGAGGGATCTGGGCGGCCGGATCGATGGGCTGAGGTCAACTGTATGAGGTTTAAGAAGGCCAAGTGCCAGTCCAAGTGACCTGCACTCAGGTCACAACAACCCCATGCAGTGCTGCAGGCTGGGGAGGAGTGGCTGGAGAGCAGCCTGGTCGAAAAAGGACCTGGCGGTACTGACAGCCCTCTGAATATGAGACTGCAGTGTGCCCAGGTGGCCAAGAAGGCCAACAGCATCCTGGCCTGCATGAGAAATAGTGTGGCCAGCAGGAGTAGGGAAGTGATCATGCCCCTGTACTCGGCACTGGTGAGGCCGCACCTCAAATACTGTGTTCGGTTTTGGGCCCCTCACTACAAGAAGGATGTTGAGGTGCTTGAGTGTGTCCAAAGAAGAGCAACGAAGCTGCTGAGGAGTCTGGAGCACAAGTCTTATGAGGCGCAGCTGAGGGAACTGGGGCTTTTCAGTCTGTAGAAGAGGAGGCTGAGGGGAGACCTTATTGCTCTCTACAACTTCCTGAAAAGGGGGTTGTGGCGACGAGGGTGTTGGTCTCCTCTCCCAAGTAACTAGCAACAGAATGAGAGGACATGGCCTCAAGTTGCACCAGGGGAGGTTTAGGTTGGACATTAGGAAAAATTTCTTTACTGAGTGGTCAAGCATTGGACCAGGCTGCCCAGGGAGGTGGTGGAGTCACCGTCAGTGGAAGTGTTCAATAAATGTGTGGACGTGGCACTTCAGGATATGGTTTAGTGGGCATGGTGGTGTTGGGTTGATGGTTGGACTTGATGATCTTAAAGGTCTTTTCCAATCTTAATGATTCTGGGATTCTGTGATGTATGTCTGTGTTAGCATGTGAATGGCAATGGCCCTAGATGGATTTAAAAATAGGTGTCTCACACCAGTTGATTAGTCAGGTTGCCTGGTGGCACTTACAGCACGGTGATTTCAACTGGCAGTGCTGTCCAAGGCAGCCTCTGTGAAAGGTGTAGCAAGCTCCTGAGACAACATAAACCAAAGACTCAAACCCTACAGTGACAGTGTGGCAGATTTATAGCTGAAAATTTCAACACAACAATTACTTTTCTAAGCAATATTTCTCCCCACGGGCAGACTGTGGTAGTGCAGTGCATGTGAAGGGATGCAGACAGACACGGTCTCAGAGGAAACAGCAAGATGAAGTACTGATTGTGACATAAAACTCATGAAGTTAACAAGCTGAACCAAGAGTAACTGAAAATACTGCTACTGTAAAAGGAAGTGGTTCATTTAATAGGTTCACTTAGTAGGGACCAGTGGGCATGACCCTTATCCCAAGTGGTCTAAAGTTTCACTTGCATGGGGGAGTTCAGTTTTCCTTAAGGTAGCCAAGCAGTGGAAAGGAGATAAGTTAGAGGCTGAAATACCCTGTTTCGCGTATTTGTGAAAATAGCAGCCATTCTTCTTGTGACTCAGGTTTGAACAGAGGCTCTCCAGAGTGAAAACCATCACGCTCCACAGAAACCATTTCTGTCCTTTCCTATTATGCCTGCTACTCTCATCAGCTCTGCAATCTGAAATGCTGACATAAACCATTGAATTTCTGCCAGGCTGGTGACTCCACTTGGCACTGCCATGACCTCCAGCTTGGGAAGTGCTGCCCTACAGCTTGAACTAAGAACCTGGCTCCATATCTGGGACTTTTAAAATACTTCTAATCTCTGTAAATGTGTAGCAGCCTTTGAACAATATGTTGTTTTCTCAGCACACTGAGGGTGTGAAAGGGAGAAAACAGAGAAATGTCTGGGCAGGCAGGAGACCATCAGGGAGCAGCAGGAGCAGGGCTGCTCCCCAGGGTGACCTGGTGCATGCCAAGCCGGGCCCTCTCCCCACAGGGTGGAGTCCTGGGTGGGGCCAGGGTGGTGACAGTAACAGGTACCAAAAACCCAAATACAGTGAGGGTTTGCAGCCCCACAGCACCCCAGTATTCCCTGGGGCCGTTTGTCTGGCAGGGAGTGCCTGGGACTGTCAGCCCCTTCCCCGAGGGCACTCACAGGGCTGGAGCTCAGACAGGGCAATGGGCACTGGGACACGGGGCGCCTGGTAAACCCAGCGCAGCCCCGCGCAGGCCGAGGGCAGCCCAGCTCAGTCCTGGGACCTGCCACAGCCCAATGTCTGCCCCCAGCAGTGCCAAATATAACCACTCTCACGGAGCTGGAAGAGTCTCCTTTGTAGAAATTTCCAGCACTGAGATTTTGTACCTTAATTTAGAAGAGCACATTACTAATGTGCAAGAGCAAGGAATCTGAACGCACTGGATGTCTACGTAGTCTAATGACTCACCTTCCAGGAAAGTAAGAGATAAAACCAAAAAGATTCAATTCCAGGAAGTCTGGCCTTTTGCAATGTGAAAGGCCAATTTACTGTGTTAACAAGTTTTAAAAGGAGTATTTTAACCTTCAGTAATGGAGAAAATTGATACTTCTGGTATTGTAAGAATCAGAAAGGAAAAAATAACTTAGAAATTCAAGTCAGGGTTTTGTGTAGAGAAGAGGAGAAAAAGTTAATCAACTTGTGAAAGAGACAGTATAGAATTTCTTCTAATACAAGTCCATAATCTTTTAGGAAGAAATCATTATGATTTATTAATTTCTATTAATTATGCCATTCTGTAGAGATACCTTAGGACATAGTAGATCTCAGTACAAGGTTACAAATCAGTTTGTGTGACAGAGAGGTTTTCCTGGCTCTTGTTACGTTTGTCCCACTTATTGTTCAAGGCATTTGAAATGTAGTTTGGATTAAGAATACAGACAAGTACATGCTTTGCCTGAGGCTTCAGTTCTAACTAATAAGGAACTAAGTTTATAAAGGCAATTTCATGTATTTCTTGAGGTTGTTTTTTATATGCTAAATTTAAGAGTGAAAGACTGTAGGGCTTAAACTGACTAGAAGCTAGTTATAGTTATGAACTATAAAATTAGTAGGGAATTATTCTGAATTCAATTGTATATATCTCAGGTTTTGACAAGAGATAAACAGAACTCAGTAGACTATGACAAAAAAAGTGCAAAGAATAGACAAGTTTAATGAAAAACAGTCACAGCCAGGCCTCATGCACCTATACCCAGTTACAACATGTATCAATAGCAATGTGCTTACATAAACTTACTTCCACATAATGAATCACTATGCCTGAGATGAGTAAGGCAGTCAAAGATAGCACAGATTACAGTAACACATGTAAGTGTGCAAGACGTTGCAAGAAAAATTTAAAATATTAAAATATACTTGCTGGTTGATAATTTGGCAAAGAGGAAAAAAATTCCCTGAGCTGAAATTACTCTGGTACACAGCCGACATCATACCAATAGAGATTGGCTTAACAGAAGTGTAATTATATTGAGAGATAGTAACTCATGGAGTCTGTTTTATTTTCTATTTTGACACACCATTTGTTTAAATGGGACAATGTTAAACTGTAATTGCATAATCCCTGAGACTTTTCCACATTTTAAAATCAGTCTCTCTCATATAGCTCCTTCTCAGGTTTAACTGTCCACTAGGACTAATGGAAAAGGAAACTGGGATATATCTGGCCTCAGTCAGTATTGCTGTTTGATTGATTAAACAAGAGATTGAAGGAGTTTTATTTATATTCAAAACCTACTGCTAGAGGAACCTGTGGATACTGGTGCTGACAGGTTAATGTGACTGTACCTAGTCCTGCAAACAAACAGCTGGACTGCAAAATCACTTTGGGCTACCCATCAAGAGTGGGTGCAAAGAGGGTGTAAAAACAGCAGAGGGGAGAGAGGCAAAGAGGGATTAGAGGAAAAACAGGGAAAATTTAGTCTTTGTTTAGCTTCAACCTTTTTTTCCCCCCACTTTTTCTTGTGTTTGTCTCTGAGGTTAATTAGCACAGCTGTGGCAAAGTGCTTGAATTAAGAAGAATTTACTTTAATTAAACTGTGAAAAGGCTACTCACTTATGTCTTCACTCTCCTTTTCTATAGCAGAAGAATAGGGTATATAATTAACACCCAAAACAGGTTGTATTCAGAGTTAGAAAAACTCCAGTGCTGGGGCCAGACATACTCTTTATGAAAAATAGGGCCTATTATCCTGACAAGATATCTGTCAAAAATCCAAATTAGTTCATTAAGAACAACAGAATATTAGTAACATCTGATTCTTTGTTTGTGGTTCTATTTATGCTGACACTCTATCAGCTGACTTCCCCTCTTCTACTGCCACTGCAATTGTTCCTACTTCTCTTCTGCATAAAATAACTACATGAGATATGTCAAATGCTGTTTGAAGATGTACTCATGATTCCGCCCTTTGCTGGTTTTCTGCTCTGCTTTTTAGCCTTTCAGTGATATTGCTGTCACAGCTCCATAGTCCCAACTTGCTGAACTCACAAAAACAAAACACCCCCCCCCCAAAAAAAACCACCCAGTACAAGAAAGTCGTATTTCCCTCCTAATTTCCAAATAAAAAAATTATCTGGAGTGTAAGTAGTTAGTCTACGTTATACCTTTTCTTTCTTCAGGCCTGTCTTTATCAGTTGATTGACTCTTCCACAAAACACAAATAATGAAGCACCTGCTTCAACCATTTCTTGAGACTGTGACTGGAGTTTCTTAAGGTAGTGGTACTTCAGACAGAAAAGACAGAGAGAGGTACTCTGTGCCTTTAATTTGCCCTGCTACAGATGCAATATTGCCTAAGGAAATACTTTTTTTACTATAACAATGATGATTGAAAAGCACAAAAACCTTCTATTCCATTTTCTAACAATAATTAGCAAACTAACCCACCTACTTTTTTTTTTCAAACAACAGCTGAAAGTAATTTTCAAATGTAATATGAAAAATTGAGTCTGACGTAGCCCTCTGTTGGATTTTTCTTATTTATAACATAAAAGTATTTGCCTTTCTTAATACTTATACTTCAACCTTTTAAATCTACGTATCCTTGAACAAAGCAATTATAAAATCAATTAGATAAATTCAAATATAATGAAAGTGAATGCAGCTCAGTTGTAATGAATAGATCTTACTTTGCATTTGATTGCAGTTTGTTTCAGATTTTAAATAAGCTAATTCTGTTTATGTTTTTCTCTCTAAGACCAACCATACTGAGTCAGATTTTCAAAAGAGCTCAAATCTCACAGTCTGTCTATGGCCTAATAAATTTCTTTCTAAAGTAGGCCAAAGCATTATGTGGAAATCTGACAGTCACTGTTAAACCATAGCTGTATTAATCTTTGCAGTTTAATGTACAATAACAGACTATGATTTTTTTTTTGAACATAGCTGCTAGTTTTCGTCATCTTCACCAGGTCTGTACTTCTCAGAGGCAGTCTTAATCCACTTATAGAAAGTGCTGCATGTAAGGCATCTGTAATATATTTTTCTTTCCTGACATACTAAGTTCCCCCAAATTGTGTGAAAATGGAGTAAGGGGGTCTTAGAAGTCAGATGGGAGATAATATGTGGACCTGTCCTTTATTTCTGAAATAACACAGCATAGGACATATTTACAACATGCCTTAAACTGTCCTCCAGCCTTGAGGCTACTGCAACTGGACTCAAAGGTGTGTTAGTCTAAACCACTGTGTGGCACAAAGAAGTGAACACATCCGTGAGTCTGATTCTACCTTTGCTTTCTGTGGTTTATGGAACATACACTCTTTCTCTGAAAAATCTGAGTGCCTTTTAGTCTTAAAATACTATGCCAATAAGTGAAGTACAGCTATTTGCTTTTATTTGCATAAGTAGGTTGTTGTCATGATATACAGGGAGTCTGCTTCATGACTGGAAGTGTCAGTGTGTCTGTGCTTTAGGACAACTTTGAAGGGAGGAAGACATGAATAGTATTCATTTTTTTAATATAACTGTAAATAATCCTTGCTCACTTTGTTTACTGATTTATACTACTTTTTTAATTTATTTATCTGATTTAATTGTATTTCTCCCCATAGCTCTTTGTCCCCATTTTTGTCTTCTTTATTCCTCATTCATCTATTCTCACAGTAAGTAATTTGTATTGCATTCTGATTGGCTGCTTGCTATAGCATGCTTAAAGACAGCAATACTTTGTGTTACTTTGTAGCTTACAAGTACTTTCACAGTATTAATTATATTACCCTAACTTTTTTAATCCCTGAAATGGAGGCATTTATTTTCTCATTTAAAGAGTGGAGAACTGAGGCATGACTTAGTTAAACAATCTGCCCAAATCTGACATAAAACCTTATAGTGGACTAGGTAGGAATTTATAACGAGATTGTCTTTCACCTCACTGATCCCATTGACTAGTCCAGGCTGTGTTTGCTGTCTTCTATGCTCTCATCAGATTAATTTTCTTATCTTTCCCCTGGTCCTTTTTAACTTCTTTTGTCTGGGTTTCAACATTTCATTCAAAAGATTGAAAGTATTATTTGTAGAAGAGATTGAAGATATCTCTTTAAATTTTAAATATCTTGCAGTGCTCTGATAATATGACTGGTGTGCTGGGCTTATAATTTTAATTTTGTGTTTTGTAGTTCAACAGCAGTGAGACCGAAAGTATCAGAAATAGATAAGCATATAGCTATGTTTGCTGTCTCTGAATTTGTTTTTAAGTATTATAAGAAACACCTGATTCAGCTATATAGTTTTCTATTTTGTATTAGTTTTTTCATATTTTATTCCCCTTAGGAAGGCATCAATTCTCTTTTCTGAGTGGAATGTATATTTGATGAAATTCTGTCTCTTGGTGATCACTGCATTTTGTATTTCAGAAAAATCTCTCTATAGTAAATTCTTATGAGAAGAAATTTAGCGGTGACATCCTTCTATTCTTCCTTTTGACTGTTTAAAACTGGTTTTATGAAAACATTCAAGCTATTATAGTTTGTTCACTCATTTATATTTGGGTACAATAGAGAAACTTTCATACTAAGTATGCTTAAGGTGGAATTCTTTTAATTCAATTCAAAGTCACAATATGAAGGAAGGGGATTGAACAACGGTTTGGTTTGGTTGCCTTTTCAGGCTCTTGTGTTCTGGTTTTGGTCTTCCTTTTTCTATAGCACATACTGTGAAATTTTGATTAGTTTTTTAATTTTCTGTTACTGAAGTTGTGAAGATAACTTCCCAGACTTCCTGTTATTGATGATACCTGGAATAGAGTATTTGGGATTTATTAGAGTTGGACGGTTCACACTCAGTGTAAACACAATGGATGCTTTGGTCTCAGAGTTATTTCAAGAAGGAACTGCAGAATATCTGGTCTTTGCTTTCCCCTTTGTCTTCCTAGCTGGCTTCTCACAAATGGTACTAAGCTGCAGGAGTAAAAGTTCTGCATTCCTTACAGCTTTTGGACGATGAAGCCCCTTTGCTATGCAATTGGTGGGTTAATAGGCAGCTAACCTATGGTTTAGCTAGGTTGGTAAAAAGAGGAAAGGAAACCATGGTGGAATTTTGACCCCGGTTTTCCCATTGCCTCATTGGAAAGAGAAAATGTCAAGTGCATTCAGAAAGCCACCAATATGAAAAAAAAAATATATAAAAGATATGCAATGAATGCTAGTCATGACAGAGAGAAACTTTTGTTATTGTCAGGAAATTTTGCTGTGTACAAGAAAAGGAAGATGAAGGGATGGCTTTCAATAGCATAGATCTAATTCTTAATCAATGTGCAACACCCAGGTAAGAAAAATGCTTCACAAAGTATCCCAGTTACTTCAGTATCCAAAGCAAGTAAGTAAGCAAGGAAGTCATGTGGCAATCAAAGGAATGTGTGTACCGTCTTGTAGATAATTTTGTCTGTCACTTTTACTAAGAAATATTTAATTCTTTCCTTCTGTCTTCATAAATCACACAAACTTCCCTGGGATCCTGTAGTTTTATGTTCCTCTATTAACCTTGCCAGAAGATAGCAATTTTCTTGTTATTGTTGCTTACTTTAAGATTCTTGAAATTCCAGATCTTGAACCAGCCTGTGCATCTGCTGTAGGAGTAACACTTTTTGTTAATGTAGAGGATTTCCAGGACAAACATGCTGGGGGAGTAGATTCTGCAAGGGTGACCCAGGGTCCTGTTATATGAAGCATTGTGTCTTTAGGTATAGAACATCTTAAAATTATGGAGGAGTTTTGAGGAATAAACCTTTCTTTAAATCAGACGGGTGAAGTAGTAGAAGAAAAACTTACTAAATTAATTTACATTAAAATTTAATAAGGAAAACAAGTGTTTCTCTTGGCCTGTGTACTTTGGTAGAGGTCAGTTGCTTTCACTGGAGATCTTAATGATGAAACATAACAGCATATTTCCTTCTTATTCTCCAAACTCTATTCTTCCCCAACTTATGAGGTAGTTTGTACATTCCTCTCGATAACTCATGGACTTTCTCACCTCTTTGAAGATGCAAATGTTGCTTCCGGAGTTCATATCTTTGCAGTCCCAAACACATAGGTTATAAACCCAGAGGAGCTCAGTGAAGAGTGTTGAACCCCTGTCTTTGTTTTGATAGCAAAAAACCAAAGATGGTTGCAATCTGAGAAAATTTGATATATTTATTTGCTCTGACTTGCAAATTAGTTTAGTTTACTTTTTAAAATAGCTTGTGTTATAGATTCTCTGGAGCAAAGGTCCTCTTCTTTATACACATTTTGACACACAAACTGTATGAATTACTTTTTCTCTATGTAAACACTACGTCATAGTAACAAAGAAACTGTGCACATCTAAATTTCAGCGGAACATTGCTCATATGATTACAATTGAGTAGAATTCGCTTACAAGGTAGTGCAGCCATGCATTTTTTGAGCCCATAAAGCAAATGATGAATAGTTAAAAAAATAATATTCATATTGAAATATGTCTATATTCTATAAATCATAGGGATTTACCACAGGTGACAGTTATTTTGGGGAAAAATGGGGTAATGCTACAGCATTACAATCAAACCTTTGATTTTCCTTAGCTTGGGTTCAGCTGAAACAGTTCAACCTTCTCCTGGGGGTGGAAGATGGAGTAGGACTGTGGTTGGACCTTCTGCAGGTCCAAAACCCTGACTTTACTTTGTCACTCCTTGTTCTATGTAACCTTTGGTTCAGGAATCTAATTCCTCACAGTGCTATGAAGTTTAAAAATGCTGATCTTAGGTACTGTTGTTTTTAAGGTTTATTGCTCCTGTTCAGTTTAGTTTGTTTTGTTATTGTTGTTGCTTTTGTCAGCTTCAGTCATTTTCTAACTTGGAGTAAGGCTGGCAATTTCAAGATTAGGACTCCGTACTTCTCCCCTTAATTGATTCAAACCAATTTTTTTTTCCTCAACTATAGAGTAAGCTTCTGATTTAGGTTACTGACTTCTATGACTCTGCAACAAGAACACTGAAGTCCAGTAGTAGGCATTGAAATGTCTCTAGTAAAAAGGAGAATATCTATTTAGAGACCAATGATGAAGGTGCTCAAAATAGTCTAGACTTTTTTCCTCAGTTTGAATTCCCACCTTATCTTTGTTTAGGACTTCATATCTAATCTTCATATATGTGAGTTTAAGATATGTTAGCCCAACTATCACAGGTAAAAGCTGCTCATTTTACATAATTAAAGCAAATCAGGATCGAAGTGGTTTTATTGATTTACTAATGACATGCAATTAGCTGGCAAACAATGAACTATACCTTCAGAATCAATATAAGTAACAGAATTAATAAACTGCAGTCCTGGCTGCTTACAAAGTGTTAATAAACACCTAAAACTCAAAGAGTTCTCTCTCTTTCACACACAGGTGCATGCACACATGTACACATACATGGATGCACACACAAACAGTTAGGGACATCCCCACCCACTGAGCAATGTGGATGACAAACCCACATGCCTTTTCTGGGACTGTAGTGTATATGGGTGATCCAGCTTTGTGAGTATTTGTACTGTTCTCTAAAACCTGCTAATGCATGAGCCGCTGAAAAAGCACCCCAAGCATCTACATATGCGCACTTGAGATGTAGGTACTATGTGCGTCACCCCTGATGTTTGTCCCCCCACTGGAGTGCAGAGGCTGCTCATTGCATTCAGTGCCCAGAGGTGAGGCTGCAAAGTCTGGCCAAGGTAGAGGTCCCCAGGTTTCGTGGGGTGTCTTTGTGTGTATTTGTGTGTGTGGGATGTCTGGCAGTGTCAAAATGGGGCTCGACTTCCAATCCCAGGTCTCTTCCCTCATTATAAATTTGCCTACTTCTTTTAGATGTCTTTTCAGACCAACTCCTTCACTGTTGCAAGAGTCTCATTGTTGTTCCTTGGTTACTCTTTTATCTGCCTGATCGTCTTCCTCTTCAATATGATCAGCTTTGGGCAGACACTCTCCCACACAATTTTGGTTGTTTGATTCGCCCATGTTGTGGAAAAACATGCTGCTTCTGTCTTAGCAGCGGTTATCCAGGTCATATTGCTAGGGGTGGGCTCCCGCATACAGCCTGCTTGTCTTAAATTAATATTTTCAGTAGTAGTTTTCATAAGTGATCAGAGTTTACCTTGCTTTTAAAACCTGAATTTTGTATCCTGTGCTTTCAGAATATGAAATATTATTGCAAGTCATTTTTCTATGTACTCCAATAAAAGCTCATTTTCCAAGAAATTCTAATTTGTCAATTAAGATATTGTTTAACAGTTGTATAATCCTTGCTTTTATGGACTAGATCTTCAGCAGACACTTGCCAGTTGAAGCTATAATCATCATAATAATTACAAATTCAATTACAAAGCAATGAACACTCTGATTTTAGGGCTCCAATTTGAAGAAGCAAAAAAATCCGAACAGGCAAACAAACAAACAAAAAAATCCCAGATGAGCTACTGACACAACTGGTACTTAGACACCAAATTCTGTTGATAACTAGTGTAAATTTTGAGAATCTGGCATGATTCAAAATCAGAATCTCTCAATTCTGATCCTTAAGGCTATCAGAAACTGTAGGCAGTGGTTTTCAAGCTTTGACGGAAACATAAAGGTAACAAAAATAAAATCAGTTTTGAAGAGAAACTAATTTCCTCTGTGATGAACTCAGGTATAGAACTAAGAAATTTCAGCTGTGTTTTTAGACTTATTTGGAACATTAAAGGAGCTTGGATGTTTGCTCAAAAGGGGGAAGGCACTTGTTAGTTGCAAAATACTAGAAAGTATTTACAGAAGTATTTGGAGATATTTTTCTCAATTAATTGCTTTGCCTTATAGAATACATACTCTCTGATATTTACAGTCCTTCATTCCAGTTTAAAAAATGCTGTAACCCTGGATTTTGAGAAACCTTGGCAATGAAGAGCTTGCTTGTGTTTCAAAGGACTGTCAAGAGTATTTTGTTGACTGCTGTTTTGTAAAGATTAGCATTTTTTAATTAATTACTATCACTGTCTGAAATAATTTAATACTAATCCTTCTTTTCTTTTGTCTTCAATCTTCAGTCCCTGATCTGTGTCTATGTCAGATGTTGTATGGGTCTGTTTATGTTTATCCAGTTCCTTATGGGCTTATTTTCTATTGTTTTGCTTTTTTGGAAGATGAGTAAAAGAGCTTTTTATTTTTTTTTTAATTTTTTTTTTCTTAGTTTACAGCTGGGATTTTATGTGGCACGGAATTCTGCAATAGCATCTGTGCATATCAACCCACCATATGGGTGGGAGGGAAATAGCTTAATTTAGTGCATATGCATGAAGTAAATGAAGGCTTGCCTATTGCTGGGCTACAATTACTAAACACTACAGAGAACAGTATGTTGGGGAAGGGCTACAAGAAACCAAAGGGCAAATATGATCTCGGTGGTATTATACTGTTTCCGTTAGGCGTTTCTTCAGCATTTATCCAATGCAGTGACTCAGCAAGCATATGCCTAGTCAGAAAATCATTAAAGGTTAAAGCTTGACCAATATTACACTGACTTAAAGTACAGGTGAGGGCTCACAGGCTTACATTTGTTCCAGTGAGACAGAGTATCAGCTTCACTGATTCAGCTAAAGGCACCAGTAGTCCCAAAGTAGTTTCACTGATAACATAGCCAGAAGTCTAAATCTTCTCTGACTTCTTTTTTTTAAACTGTCTTTGACTACTTTTTAAGTCCTCTCATCTGTTATTGCAATAGGTCAGTTTATAAAGCTGATATAATCTAATATTTCTGACATATGGGACTTGTCTAAGGATGCAGTGACTTTTATACAGATTTGGTTTGGAGAGGCAGATATGTATAGGGTTGGAAGAAATAACTCCATCACCTCTGAGTTTTAGCTAATTTCACTTGCTAAAGTGTTAGAAGTGTTGAAAGAATCTTTTGTTTATGGCTATTACATAGCTGGTGAAGAGACAGATACCTCATTGGAGAAAAGAGTTACTTCTTAAGGAGTTCAATTGACATAATTTGATGTGAAATTGTCTAGGTAATCTGCATTCTCGAATAAATAACAGGTTAGAGAGTGCTTGTGAGCAGCCTGACAGCTGATCTTGGTCAGACCGGGGCAGGGTGCAGAGGAGTTGTTAATTTCTGTAGCTCATGTTGTATCTCCAAATATTAGCCAAAAGTGGCTTCCTGAGCAAGAACAGAATATGGTTGTGTAAGATGGGAATAGCTACAATTGTCTAGAAAAGATAGAAGGCACCATATGGTTGAGGTCTACCCATGTCACTAAAATACATGCCTATGTATTGTTTCTTTTTTTGTTTTCAATGGGGCCTTTACCTGTGTCATTGACCCTACAGAGGGGACCTGAAAAACTCAAGTCTGCTGACTTTTGGTTGTGCATTGGGCGAGTTAATAGTTTTTAAGGTTTTTGTTTGAACCTACATAAATAGACGGTCATATTTAACACAGCTGAGATGAATTATAAATATAAGTTTTCAGACTGTGATTGTATGATCTCTAATACTAGTCCCTGGGGAAAATACATAAATGGTTCTTGGATGAGGGATAAAAACCTTCAACCTCTTTTTTCCACCATCACACAACTGGGCCAGATTCAGATACATCCTTTCTTCTCATCTCTATTCAATTTTGAATTATTTTCGACACAGTGAAAGATGTATTTTAAATTGCATTGCACTTAAATAAAAGGCTGTGCCTTATTCTCTGGGTTGTGTATAAAAAGGACAAGGTCCCACCTCTAGGGAATGTCAATTATAGCAACTTCACCAAACTGCTTATTTTCTGGGATACGTGGGATTCTTCTTAACATGCCTATGCCTCAAGATAATGGTTTGCGTATAACATCAAATGAAGTATTTTATCAAAGGTGTGTAACACATGTCACCATGTAGCACAGTGTGGAGGTCAGTCCCTAAAGGAACCTTATACAGCTGTGAATAAACTCATTTCAAGCTCTGTAGCTATACTACTTGCCATTCTGGAGTTATGATGCTTAGTGGAGTATATTGGGGCTTTTTATTTTGTTATATGGGCATACTTTTGTATTTCCAGGAGTACGTACCTGAATGTGCATGCACTGCAGTGTTGGAAGGCTTTTGGTCTGCTAAATTCTAAATTCATGAGTCCGTGTTTTGTTTTGGAACATTAGCCGTAAGCAGTGCTGAATGGAAAAACCCCTCTTGAGTAAGTCTTTGGTGTGCAGGGGAAAATCAAAACCTCAAAAAATCTTTGACTGAAAACTTTTTAGGAGGAGAGACTAGAGTATTTAAATTACAAAAAAAAAACAAAAAGAAAAAGGAAATCTCATATTGCCAAAACAACAGTATTTATTACATAGAATTTGATTTTGATGAACTCTAGTCATGGTATTGTAATATGTAATGTGACAGGGTATTTGATAGTGAAAATGTAAAAATGGACATTTTAAGGTGTGTATGCTAAAACTGATGCTGAGTTTGAAATTACTTTTATGTTTTTCTCTGGAATTGGCATGAAGTTTCTAAGTTTACTTATATGTTGTGAAATATAGAAAGAAATTCTGAAGAAATTTTTGTTGATGTTTATCATCTTATAATATGTTTTGGCACATAGTCTAAAATTGTCTTGGTGTTCCTAAAATAAGATTTTCATAGGAAAGATAAACAACATTAAACTTCATGGGAAGTTCTCCTAATGGCAGGATGAAGCAGTGTCATCCCTTGACTTCTGAAATGCTACCCAACAGAATCTGATGAATAATCTGTAAGCTTCACTTCTTACCATAATGAACACAATAAAGTCATGTGAGGTGCCAATAACAGCAGAACAAGCAAACAAGTGGTTTTCATTGAGGCACAATGCAGTGGTCATACAAAGTATTAAGCTAGTCTATTACTTCATAGCAGATTGACTTTGTTACTTTTTATTCAATATCTTTGAAGTTATTTTAAGATTGCACACTTCAAAGCCTAAAGTCTTGTTTCACAACTGGATTACACAAACATCCCAGACACAACACACAATCAGGGTGGTGTTAAATATTCACACTGGTTCATTTTTTAATTTGCTTTGCACTGGCCTACCTAGGTGAAACAGAATTTTGTCTAAATATACCAAGACCATCCTTTAACAAAAAGACAATATAGATGTTTCTTTCAAAAATTAATATTATTTTGGGATTAAAAGAACAAAACATATTTAATGACAATTCAATTGAAAATAATAGATAAATAGGTTTGGTCTATATAAACGTCACTCAAACTCTCTTTGAAACCAGCTTGTGTAAATACAAATAGTGGAAATCCACAGGAGAATTTTCTGTAGTGTCTGTGGTTGCTAACCGTTTCACTACTACTACTAACAAAGAAGTTTAGGGACAAATATATTTACCTACATTCTTTTCCTGCAAGTCTGAACAGATTTGTGATAGAAACACAATGTCGGTTTGTGCACTTGAAGCCAGAAACAATGTTTGAAGAAGACTCAAGTTCAGAGAGATAAAGTAATCCATAGGTCTGTACAGTTGAGGATTTGTAGTGTCAAAGATGCTTGATTCAGAAAAATTTGCTGTCAATGATATGTGCTTCAGACAGCAGCCAGAATTTTGAGAATTTGAAGCTGTTCATTTCCAAATTGCTTTCTCCATGATTGTGTGTGTTTTTTAAGGTGTATAAAATATGTATTATAGAAATGTATTTAGTATTTAAACACACACAATTACATGAACTTCTGAAAAATGCATGTATAAAACACAAGTGCAAATGTGGGCCCCGGGCCCCATCTACAACCTCCTTGTTATATCTCTTATATCATAGATCCACCCTGTCACGTTCAAACATCTCATGTTGGGTAAGTACAGCTAATGTAGTGGGAGCAACCCCTTCTCCAGCTGAAAACACGTTTAGCCTTCATCTTCTTTGTTGCATACCTGCCTTTTTTATCTTAAAATATAGGATGGATATTTGGGAGACGGTTAAATAGATGGTCAGTTTCTCTTCAAACATTTCGCTTCTCTTTGAAACTCCCGTTTCACTGGGAGTTGCTGCACAGCGTGCATGTGAAATTCAGCCTTTTACTCCATCATAGCTACTGGTGGTGCAGCATCAGCACTTGCGCAGGGGTAGAGGGGGATGCAGTGCAGGACTGGCAGGGCTGGGTTGTCTCCCAGAGCCTGATGATCAGTGTGGGCCGTCTAGCCCTGACTGGCTCTGAGGGGCTGCAGAAGCCAACTTCAGGACTTGCACTGGCCTCTGCTCTGTAACTCCAGGCACCGTTAGCAGCAGCTGGATGAATTCACAGAATCACAGAATCACAGAACAGAATCACTAGGTTGGAAAGGACCTTCAAGATCATCAAGTCCAACCATTAATCCAGCGCCACCATGTCCTCTAAACCATGTCCTGAAGCGCCACATCCACAATTGACTGAACTTTTCACTGGTTCACTTCTGGTTCATTTCCCCAACCTTATTTTTCATGTCTTCCTATTTTCAGGCTACTGAATACCATCTCATCCTGTGTTTTTCTTTTTTTTTTTTTTTTTTAAATGATAGCAGAACTCTCCTGTATACTTCTTTCACAGCCTTAGTGTGAGGAAGTGGAAGAAAGTGAGACTAGATAGATCATTTGTAAACCTCAAATTTACAGCTGAAAATAAGGTGGAATATAGATGGTGTAGTTTAGTTAAACCAGTGGGCATAACAATTGTGGTAATTTTGCTTGTTGCGAAAGAGAATTAATTTGAATTAGATTGTTGTGGGTTAATCCTGGGAGGCAGCTAAGCGCTATGGAGCTGCTCTCTCACTCCTCCCCCTGCCCAGGAGGATCAGGGAAGAGGAAAAGAAGAGTAAAAGGAAGAAAACTTGTGTCTCAAGATAAAATGGCTTAATAAGCAAAGGAAAAGTAGAAGAAGAGAAAAAGAAAGTAAAACAGGAGCGATGCAAAGGCAATTGCCAACACTTCCCGCACTTCCCATGGGTAGACCTGTGTCCAGCCAGTTCCTGAGCAAAAGATGGCTAACTTCCTTAAAGCCCCTTCTTTTCCCTTTCTATTGCTGCTCATGTTGTTATATGTCTTCACTTAATTCAGGTCACCTGCCTGGTTGTGTCCCCTCCCAACCTCTTGCACCCCTCCAGTCTGTTCACTGGGGATGCAGAGTGAGAAACAGAGAAGGACTTGATGCTGTGCAAACGCTGTTCAGCAATAGCTACAAACAGTAGTGTGTTATCAGCATCGTTTTGGTCACAAATCTAAAACACAGCACCATATGAGCTGCTATGAAGAAAATTAACTCCATCCCAGCCAGACCCACTGCAACTGTGATTCATAGTAAATAGTGGCTGAAATCTGCATATTATTGTAGTGACATTTGACTTATTTCAGACTGCTCTTTTTTCAGACACTTCACTAATGCATGTCTGAGTCTTGAAAACAGATATAGTTAACAAAAGTAACTGTTGCGAATCTTACCTATTTGAGATTTCTTGTATATGCATACACATATAGCTTTATATACAGACACACATAAGCTACATACAGTTCTTAATATGCATGGCAATGGAAGCATACTTCATGCTCTCTTTTTTTTTTTCTTTGGCTAATATCTTTTTAGGTCTTCCTACTTGAGGACAAGTTCTGTTCAACTCCTAGCTATTGCAAAGTACTTTTATCTAAAACAGGAACAGGCTAATCTTTCACCTGGAAAACTAATTTCAGCTGATCTTTGCCAAAAGCCATCAGGCAAGATACTGTGCAGAAACTGTCACCAGTAGAGAGGAAGGAGTGATACCACAGACTTTTTACTAAGAATCCAAGGGTAACTTTATTAAAGTCAGTGGAATGGATATAAAGCAAAATTCCTGAGTATCATGTTCTAATCTTGTAGATACCCATTAACAGCTTGGTTAACAGGCACTACTGAGGCTGTGAGAAGTGGTGTGTACCATACCTCTGTTATGGGTGTTATCTAGTCCTATTTTGTGGGACTCATCCAAGCACTGCCCTCTGAAACAAGAGCTGTTGTACGAAAGAAGTTGTCCGTTATGTGGTAGCTACTGTTTTTTCCAAACTGGGTCTGAGAACCCTTCTGTTCCCAAAGCGTACTCCCCTACCAAATGCTGTTAAGATTTTGTCCTTGTCTAACTCTGCCTTAGGGGGAGTGCAGCGTATGTTGTTGATACTATCCCTGTTAGAGCATGACAGTTACTGTTGCCTGTTCTCTTGGCTTTGATTTCCGATTCCTTTGGTTCAGTGATTTCTGAATTAAATATGTCCAGATGCTGTGTTTCATTTATTGTAGGTGCATGTGTACACAAACAAATAAGTGTTTGTGTCACTAACCTTTATGCATTGTAGGAGTAATGGAAACATTTAAAGGTAGCAAAACCAAGGTAAAACCCTCTAAATGACCCACTATGATTCTGAAAGTAAAAAGTGTAATAAAATGTGTTATTATTCTAGAATACGTATGTATGTTCTAAAATACGAAAATAAATTCATAGTTGTAGGCAATGTATGCAGAAGTTCTCTACATTCACTGTCACTGCAAGTATCACCATATGTATCTGTTCATTTTTCTTTTTTTTTTGTGATCTATTTCTACATTTCCAGCATCTTATGTAGCTTTCCTTAATGCTAAATATATGCTGAATCTATTTTTTACCTCCTTACACCAGAAAAGAGAGATGGAAAGGATGTGTATTTGAATAGTTCAGCACTTTTTTTTTGAATGATGTTTCAAGTCCTTAGACACTATATTACTGTTAAATTTAGTCTCTTGGAAATGCTGCAGTCTGGTAAAATTGACACAAATATACTATTAACAAAGAATTTATTGATTCACTTACCAGAATATACATTAATAAAAATAAGCCCTCATTGGAGGTTGAGAAGTATTTTGTGAAAGAGGGGGCACATTGTTAGAAGGACTTTAAAGCTAATTGGTATGATTGTGATGATTTCAAAAGGCTGTTTCACAAAATCATTAAGGCTAGAAATTAATCTTTGAGCTATATTAGCTCAGAGACTTGCACTTTCTTCACACTTTGCAAGCACAACCAAACTGCCATTAAGTTCAAGGTGCCCTCCATGATGCTTCATCAGAAAAGTGAATTCATTTAAGAGTTTTGTTTCAGCAGTATGTAACGAGAGACGGAATAGAACCCTATCATGATTGGCAGAGTAAGTGGCTTCACGATGGATGTGCATCTACAGGAGTCAGAAGATTTGCAAGTTACAGCAGGGTTTAAGGTCACCCAGCTAAATTTGTTATTGTGGCAGTGTGCTTATCTCTGATTTAAAACAGTTCTCCTCATGATTAAAATGAATATAAATGCCTTAATTATGGATTTGGAGTTATTGCACCGTACCTAGGGTAAACACCAGTCCTTTGAATTCCTCTTCTGTCTTAGCAGTTCTTTCTTATCTGCTGCCTCAGATACAGTTTAAGACCTGGTTCCAGAGCCACTGTTTTACCTGTCTCTAGCCAATGCAACTTTATTCCCTCCTGTATACATTTCCTTAAAGATGCACAGGAGTTGATATAGCACCTCTTTGCTTGGCAACGGCTAGAGAGAGGCAGCTGTAGTGTCTCATTCTGCAGATAGTGGCCTCATGCTATCTCCATTCTGGCAGCAAATTATCTAGAGTTTCCCTGTTGGCTTTTCTTCACTGGTAAACCAGAAATGTCTTTGAAATAAAGATAAGTAACTCTGTTAAATAAAATAAAGGCAGAACCACAAGTAGAAGTAGAGAGAGGTGTAACACAGTCAGAATACTGGGCTAGGAAAATAACCCCTGAACAGCTGTAGAATCATAGAACCATAGAATCATGGAATCATAGAATAGTTTGCATTGGAAAGGACCTTTAAAAGTCATCTAGTCCACCCCCCCCTGCAGTGAGCAGGGGCATCTTCAACTAGATCAGGTTGCTCAGAGCCCCATCCAGCCTGACCTTGAATGTTTCTAGGGGTGGGTCATCTACCACCTCTCTGGGCAAGCTGGGCCAGGGTTTCACCACCCTCACTGTGAAAAATTTCTTCCTTATTTCGAGTCTAAATCTACCCTCTTTTAGTTTAAAACCATTACCCCTTGTCCTATTGCAACAGGCCCTGCTACAAAGTCTGTCCCCATCTTTCTTATAAGCCCCCTTTAAGGACTGAAGTTCTGCAATAAGATCTTCCCAGAGCCGCCTCTTCTCCAGGCTGAACAACCCAAACTCTCTCAGCGTGTCCTTACAGGAGAGGTTTTGCATCCCTCCAACCATTTTTGTGGCCCTCCTTTGTGCTTGTAATTTATTATGTGCACTGAGTTGACACAATCTCATATAAGCACAGAATTTTGCCTTTATATTTTTCTTATAGTGCCTCTTTCAAATAGTATTTACAAAATACAATTGAACAATACTGACTGCATATAATAGAAATTACAGATGTAATTCTGCCTAGTCACTGAACACAGTGATCATCAGGCTAGCTCAGGCATGCACCAGTGCTGAACTAGTTGTCTGACAGACAGTGATGTGAAAAGGGCAGACTGATGGACAAGTTTGGAATAACCTTCTCACTGAGGAACTTTCTTCATTACACAGTCAGTTAGCAGAAAGTTTGTCCTTGAAAGTAGAAAAAGCTTGTGCTTTCTAAGTCTTTACAGTCTAATTTAAAGCTTTTGTACGTTTTGCTAGTCTGCCGTAAGGTGGATTGGCTCATTTGTTGTTTCGATATAGGTCACCCAGTCAGTGGGGTTCTCTTTATAGGCCTATCATGGAATTGGGTTGCTGTGGGATAGGCCTTACTCTATTCTGCAAGGTTCAAAAGCAAGCTACATGACCTCGGTATCTGTCAGTAAGTTTATGGGGATCAGTAACCTAGAATTCAAATATAATCTTTCATAATACCTTTAGAATGAGTTTGGGTTTTTTTTGGCTCTTCCATTCTTTAAAATACAACAGAGGAGACTTTCAACAAGCACACTTCTTTCTTCTGTTTTTTAAAACTGCACAGATATCTCAACCCATTCTTGATCAATGTGCCTGCTGGCTATAAGTTTTTCTTTAACACGGGTGGCAACAAACATGTTTTCGCCAGTTGCTTTTAAGATACCAATCCTCACAGCAGATCATGCATGCAAACTCTCATGATAAGATAAAATAAAAATGTAGGACTGGCATGCATATGTGATGATAAATTTGTCAAAATCATCAAAAATGCATGCTGACACAAAAACTACAGCACTTACTAAAAACACTAACAGTGTATAAACTAACTAAAATCATGTAAATTCAGGCTGGCATGCTTTTAAAAAACTTATGTTATATAACAATTTTTATATTTATAAAAATAATATACAATTATAAATAGAATTATAAGAACTGTTACATATAATTGTTATAGATAGATGTTATATTGTGCATTTCTCAATAGAAATTATCTTTTTTAGGGCAATGCTTGTCATATTAAAATCTCATCTGTGGTTCCAACACGAACTTTTTGACACAAAACAACTTTTTTATCTTGCTTAGTACTTTCCACTGCTCTGCAATTGCAGTTCTGATTATTTATATGGTTAGTGTCCTTTTTTTTTCTTTTCAGTTCTGAATGCTGTTTAAAAGCAGGAAAAAAAAAAAAAGTCTTAAGAAACTAGCTTATGTTATTGTTTTTACTTTTCTTAGAGCTGTGTTAAAATCTCTCTTATGAAAATTCATATGAAGCAAATACACTACCTGGATATTTATTTCACTGAATTCTAGTTCTGGAAAATGTGGAGCTATGAGAGAAACATGTTTTTTCTATGTTTCAAAATACAACCAAGTTTCTTCGGGAAAAAATATTTTATATGATTTATGTATGTTTTTAAACTCTAATCTGAAAGTTGAATTACTCTGGGAGCAAATACTGTTCTTCTCTTCCTTTGTTTTAGGTGTTTAACTTCTAGATATTAGATTTCGTCTGTTGCTGTAAGCCTATAGTTGCTGTAAGCCTATAGTTGTTCTGCATAATTTATAAGTAAAAGCACTGGCTGTGTGGATTTAAGACACTCATACTATTGAGATGTATGTTAAATTTTGCTATCTTTTCATGTGATTCCATAGATCTTTATTTGGACTCCTACATGAGTAAGGACTGTTGGAGTAGACCCAATATATAATATACACAGAATTACAGTGTGCTATTAATCATAATTTTGTTTCTCACTAGCTCTAATTACAGTCATTATACTATGTGGCATATTCATAATTACATAACCCGAGAAGGTTAGTCAAAATCTTCAGAAATCTGCCAGGGTGCCTCTGGTCTTAGATGTCCATTTTGATTTACCATATGGTTCAGTGTTCAGAAAACACTTATCCTTCAAACTTAATTTTGTCTCTTTTTATTTAAACGTTAAAATGGAGTCTTAAATTACACAGTTGCATGGTTTTTTAATGGAACCTCTGCCTCATTCTTGCTGTGGTCCAGAAACTGTGGCATTTAGTGGAAAGTCCCCATTAGTCAAATGGAAGGAGCATGACCTTATGTGATGTTTCCTAGCATTTGTGAGTATACTTAGCAAGCACAAATACTTTTGCCATATATATCTTCATCTAAAAATAAGATGCTTTTCCACATTCCTTGATATTTTATGATTGGTATAAAGATTTCAAAAATTGGTAGATTACCAATTTTAACATCAACCGACTTTAGTTCCAAATGTGTGTTTTGAGAAGTAAAGTCTGTAAAAGTATATTTACTTTCAGCATTGGAGGGACTCAATATATGGAGGGTTTTTGTTGTAAAGTTGTGAAAATCATCAGTAGACAGTATTATGGCCACATGCTTTTCTATCTGATCTTTTAAAGTTGTTTTTTTTTTATTTGTTTATATGTACTTCTACTTTTTGACAATACAGTATAAAATTCCCAGTAACTCTGACTTTGACTACTTCTTTTCTGGAAGAGTATGTTCTCTTGTTTGCTTAAAGTATCTTGGCATCCTGCTTCACTTGAGGGAACTCCTACCACTGGACTTTGCAGGGTTGTTCTTTGTTTTTTTCCCCACATCGCCTCAAAACTGGGGGAATGACATGTGGAATTTTCTGAGCATTTAGAAACATTTCAGTTAGGACTGAAACCTGAATAAATGGAATTACTGTGACAAGAACAGATGTACTTGGCTCTTCTCTCTTGAATACTCCCCACTGAAGCAGCCAATTTCGCCCCAGTGCAGTCAGTTTTGTTTGAGACTTATGTGTTAATCTTTTTGCAGAAGAAATATTCGGCACAGTATCTGAGCAGAGGTAACTCACTGGGCTGCCAAACAGGGAAGCAATTTCAGTAGTCTTCTTTGTGATGGAAAGAGAAAACTGTTTCTGAAGTCATGTGATTTATCTGTTGTGAAAACTTTTATGTCTTAACTAGTCTTACTCTCAGCATAACTACTGTTTTCACTCTAAGCTTACTTGAATGTTTTAGAAATATCAGTAGATGAGCATGAGAAGACAAAATATATTTTATTTGTAGCAATATTTATTGGAACTATGTGGATGGTACAGATCTCTTTAACGTATAGACTTGTTTCCTAATAACTGTATTGTAATGCTTAGACAACGGTATGCAGGGAGGTATTTTGTCTTATTTGCTTATTACTGTCTTGTCAGAAGCTGTATTTTTAAAAAAAACCTTCACATTTTTCACAGATGTAATCACTACTCTTTCAACATTTAACAGAATTGATTACAAAAAAATGGCATGCCTGTGTTGGGGGTGAAATCGATAGCCCAGCTCAAGCGCATAGACACCAATGCACGCAGCATGGGCAGCAAACAGGAGGAGCTGGAAGCCATTGTGCAACGGGACAATTATGACTTAGTCGCCATCACAGAAACATGGTGGGATGACTCTCATGACTGGAGTGCTGCAATGGATGGCTATAAGCTCTTCAGAAACGATAGGCATGGAAGGAGAGGCGGTGGGGTGGCTCTGTATGTTAGGGAGTGTTTTGATTGTACAGAAATCAACGATTGCGAAGACGAAGTCAAGTGCTTATGGGTAAGGATGAGGGGGAAGGCCAACGAGGCAGATATCCTGCTGGGAGTCTGTTATAGTCCACCCAACCAGGATGAAGAGGCAGAAAAAGCATTTGTTCTTGTAGGGGACTTCAACTCAATAGACATCTGGTGAAAGTATAACACAGCAGAGGGGAAACACTCTAGGAGGTTCCTGGAGTGTGTGGAGGATAATTTCCTGACACAGCTGGTGAGTGAGCCCACCAGGGGAGGTGCCCCGCTTGATCTGCTGTTTAGGAACAGAGAAGGACTGATGGGAGATGTGGTGGTTCGGGGCTGTCTTGGTCTTAGCAACCATGACATGATAGAATTCTTAATTCTTGGTGAACTAAGGAAGGACATCAGCAAAACTGCTACCATGGACTTCCGGAGGGCAGACTTCAGTCTGTTCAGGTCATTGGTTGAGAAAGTCCCTTGGGAGACAATCCTGAAGGGCAGAGGGGTCCAGGAAGGCTGGGCAGTCTTCAGGAAGGAAATCTTAAAGGTGCAGGAGCAGGCGGTCCCCATGTGCTGTAACACGAGCTGATGGGGAAGACAACTGGCCTGGCTGAACAGTGAGCTTTTGCTGGGACTCAGGGAAAAGAGGAGAGTTTATCGCCTTGGAAGAAGGGGCAGGCAACTCAAGAGGACTACAGGGATCTCATTAGGTCATGCAGAGAGCAAATTAGAAGGACAAAAGCCCAGCTAGAGCTCAATCTGACTATAGTCGTAAAGGATAACAAAAAATGTTTTTACAAATATATTAACAACAAAAAGAGAGGCAAGGAGAATCTCCATGCTTTACTGGATGTTGAGGGGAAACATTGTCACCAAGGATGAGCATAATACTGAGGTATTTAATGCCTTCTTTGCCTCAGTCTTTAATAGCCAGAACAGGTGTCCACAGGATATTCAGCCCCTTGAGCTGGAAGACAGGGTTGGAGAGCACAATAAACTCCCATAATCCAGGAGGAAACAGTTAAGGGCCTGCTAAGGCACCTGGATACCCACAAGTCTATGGGGCCTAATCGAATCCATGTAAGAGTACTGATGGAACTTGCGGAGGAGCTTGCCAAGCCACTCTCCATCATTTCTCAGCAGTCCTGGTTAACAGGGGAGATCCCAGAAGACTGGAGGCTTGCCAATGTGACACCCATCTATAAGAAGGGCTGGAAGCAGGATCTGGGGAACTACAGGCCTGTCAGCCTGACCTCGGTACCAGGGAAGATTATGGAGTGGTTCATCTTAAGGGTGCTCACAGGGCACGTGCAGGACAACCAGGGGATCAGGCCCAGCCAGCATGGGTTCATGAAAGGCAGATCCTGCCTGACCAACCTGATGTTCTTCTATGACCAGATGACCCACCTAGTGGATGAGGGGAAGGCTGTGGATGTTGTCTCCCTGGACTTTAGTAAAGCCTTTGACAGCATCTCCCACAGCTTTCTCCTGGAGAAACTGGCGGCTCATGGCTTAGACAGGTGTACTCTTCACTGGGTAAAGAACTGGCTGGATGGCCAAGCCCAGAGAGTTGTGGTGAGCAGAGTTAAATCCGGCTGGCGGCCGGTCACAAGCGGTGTTCCCCAGGGCTCAGTTTTGGGGCTGGTCTTGTTCAATATCTTTATCGATGATCTGGATGAGGGGATCGAGTGCTCCCTCAGTAAGTTTGCAAGATGACACCAAGTTGTGTGGGAGTGTTGATCTGCTGGAGGGTAGGAGGGCTCTGCAGAGGGATCTGAACAGGCTGGGTTGACGGGCTGAGGTCAACTGTATGAGGTTTAATAAGGTTGGGTGCCGGGTCCTGCACTTGGGTCACAACAACCCCATGCAACGCTACAGGCTTGGGGAGGAGTGGCTGGAGAGCAGCCCGGCAGAAAGGGACCTGGGGGTGCTGGTTGACAGCCAGCTGAATATGAGCTGGCTGTGTGCCCAGGTGGCCAAGAAGGCCAACAGCGTCCTGGCCTGTATCAGAAACAGTGTGGCCAGCAGGAGTAGGGAAGTGATTGTGCTCCTGTACTCGGCCCTGGTGAGGCCACACCTCAAATACCATGTTTAGTTTTGGTCTCCTGACTACAAGAAGGATGTTGAGGTGCTCAAGCATTTCCAAAGAAGGGCGACGAAGCTGCTGAGGAGTCTGGAGCACAAGTCTTATGAGGAGCAGCTGAGGGAACTGGGGTGGTTTAGCCTGGAGAAGAGGAGGCTGAGGGGAGACCTTATCGCTTTCTGCAATGACCTGAAAGGGGGTTGTGGCAATGAGGGTGTTGGTCTCTTCTCCCAAGTAACTAGCAACAGAATGAGAGGAAATTTCCTCGAATTGTGCCTGGCGAGGTTTAGACTGATTATTAGGAAAAATTTCTTTACTGAGAGAGTGGTCAAGCATTGGAACAGGCTGCCCAGGGAGGTGGTGGAGTCACCATCACTGGAAGTGTTCAAAAAATGTGTAGATGTGGCATTTCAGGATATGGTTTAGTGGGCTTGGCGGTGTTGGGTTGATGGCTGGGCTTGATAATCTTAAGGTCTTTTCCAACCTTAATTATTCTGTGATTTTCTGAAAATTGATTGAAACTTAACTTTTTAGTTTTTATTCTTTCTTTTCAAAATGCTTTTATATATCCTACACAAATTTATTTTAATTTTGGAGTTATTACAGAGTTAGCAATATTCTTTGATAGGGAGAAGGACTTCTACTGAAGGCAGCATCACATTTTTAAAAGGATAATGAACTTTACAAGGTAACTATTGTAGGTCGGTTTAAGTGAAATGAATAAACACGAGCTTCTTACAGTTTGTAATAGAAAGTTATAGACCAGAAATTATTAAAATCTAAACCTCTCAATTTATTTTGAAGAAATTAAAAAAAAAACAAAACAGATGCAATGTCAACTTCTCAAATGTATGGTCATGTGTTGGCCTTCTTTTGCTTAACCCCAGTAGTTTTAAATCATTTTACTGGATGGCTGTAAAGCTACTTAAGACAACTATAATTCACGCCCAAGTTGACAGTTTCTAATATGTCCTCAGTGAGCAACTGAGTATAATTTAAAAAATCTTTAGGGTAAAAAATATAAAGATGAAGTTGGTTACTTCTACCTCCTGAAGCATCACATGCATTTTATAAAAGAATCATGTGAGAAATGAAGGAGAGGCCATAGCAGATAATCAGTTTCATGTTGTAGATAGCCATAGTAGAGTAGAACTGAATTTTGTAGAAAGCTAGGTGATTCTAATTACATTTATTTTTCATGACAAGAGTATGTCAGAACTCTAACCTGTGGTGCACTCATGTAGTTAAATTTCTAGACCTGGACCTGGACCTTAAAGTCTGCTGTGGTTCTACATGCTGTGCACAGAAATCCTCTTTATTCTTTCTGTAATAAAATTTACAAAAGTCAGACATATCTGCTGCAGCTGCATCGTTGCAATTCTCCAACTATAGCTAGCTTTTGCTTTTTTTCTTTAAAAAAAAGGGTTATCCAGGTATAGCTGTTGAAAGCACCAAGGGTAAGTTACTCAGTGCTGGATATGTAACAAGCTGAAGATATGGATGTCACACTTCTCACATACTGCAGACAATGAATTCAGAGCTGTGTGCAACTGTGGTTGATCTAAGCTATGGCTATTGATAAATGGAAAGGTTTCTGGTAGGCAAGGTAACGGAAAGCACTTTGCTTCCCAAGCAGGCCAGCTGCTCACAAACAACTACTCCATGGGGAAAATAATTCAATTCATATAATCATCACTGGCTCAGGAGTGGAAATAAAAGAAGAGAACAAAGAGGTGATGAAAGTTAGAATTTGGGGGGATTGACAGCAGGTTGGGTGGCTTTCCTAACACCCAGAAAGCATTGATGGCACTTGTACATTAGTCTTTCGCTTTATTCATACTGCTATTAATTATTAAAGAACCATTAATATATTTCATTTGTAGCTGTGAAATGTGCTGTCATATTCAGCACAGTCACAGAATATGTTTCCTGTTGTTTTTGAGCTTTAACCTTGATCTGCATGTTCACAGTGAATAGGTATAAATTTGGAAGTCATGAAGTTGCTGTCTAAGGTAGCTGAAAATGGCCTAAGAGTCTGTGAAACACCTTTGTTCATGAGAAATACTGTTTGTCTATCCTAGAAGAAAAATTCCAGAGAAGGTGTAAAAAGAGAAGGATAAAGAAGGAAACTTGACATAAAAGAGTAAAACAGTCCAAGCAAAGACTATTGAAGAGTCTGACAGCAGAATAAAATAGATGAAACCCTGAAGAGTTCCCTCCACACAGTTTGGAAGGCTGGGACATGTAGAGACAATCTTCAGGATTTTCTATGGTTTTATTCTGCTGCACAGAATACAGATGCTTCTGGAATCTTTTAGCATGGCCTCCTTGACTTTGATTTTTTTCCTTTTTTTGAATATCTTCATACAAGATAAATATCAGGACATACTTCTCAGCAAGAAATCCCTGTAATTCATTCAACTGGGCTTTTCTTTTGATCATCTACTTTAGATGTGACTATTAATGTCTCTCTCTCACAGATATTTTCAATTGGACAAATATCATCAGTGACAGTAAGGAAACCACAATGATTAAATTTGGATGAATGCTGTCATAGTGCAGAAACAGGTAGTATAATTGAGTAGCTTGCACTCTCCTTGATGATATATTACTTAGATATTACTGTTCCTAACTGGTATCAAAAAAAGCTAGTGATAGCATGATACTACAGCCATCAGCTTATGCTGCAAGTCTTGAACACATTCTGTCAGCAAACTTTGACCAGCAGTCAGTAGTTAGAGGCTAGGGCTGGAATCTGAGAGCTAGGATGTGTTAAGAAAGCTAAGAGCAACAGAGATTTCTACTTCCTTGTATGCTGTGAAGTCATCGAGAACTGGGAACCATTATCCTGCATTGAAACAAGACACACATCATTGCTTCATGCACACCATCTTGCCTTTTGTGGAGTGGCAACATCTCTCAGTTCATGTTCAGTTTTCTCAGCATAGATAGCTTCTAGTCTAGGCAAGGATAAAGACAGGCTAATCCACTGCTCCTGAAAGGCTGATGACACCTGAAATGTGGAGACTGCACAACTTGTGGTCCTAGATCCAGGTCCAGGTTGTTCTCTAAGAGTGAGTTCACATAAGGTAAAATTCGCTAGGATAATGAATAAATGCTTAGTTTCTTATTTAATTTACCTTCACCCATTTCAGTTGCATAGATCTTTTGCTCTTCTGCTATTTTTTTCTCTCTAAATGCTTATGATGGACTGGAAAATCGTTTGTATTATTTCTTATGAATATCTGTGCAACATGTGAGGAAAAAAACTCTTGTTTACTTTTACTCAAAGGGATAACTTGAACTGATGATTGGCGGAAGAAGCAACCAAAATCAAGCAGTTCAAATAATTGAGAATGGACCTTCAAAGGAATTAACAGAAGAAAAAAATTGAGACATTGCTAGAAGTTGTTACTTTCAGGTCTGTACGGAATGTTTAGCTCTTGTCTTACTGAGGCTAAGGTGAGGTGCTAAAGGAACAAAGATCCGAGTCTGCTTGATTGCTGATGCTGTAGGTAGAGACAGGAGATGGCTGCAGCTTCTCCCCTAGAGACTAGGCTAGGAAGTGTCTAAAGATCACAAACACAGTAGAAAATAGCACCACGGTCAGAACTGTTGACCCACTATGCAATGTCAATACCTTCCTATAGTATATACTTCAGGGCATGTTCCCCCCTATAGAAGTGCACATGAAATGGATTTTCCTTTCCCTGATTGGCTAACTGTTTTGCAGGGGTGCATAATGGGATGTGGGGAAAAATACACACTTTAAACATGTATATGTGTGTGTGTACATATAAGACTCTAGGTATCCAGGAGCTTTATTTTATAAAGCCACTCTCTTGACCTTAGCTATTTTAGTTAGGAATAGTAGAGGTTAAAATTAAAAACAACATAACTACCTTCCCTCTACTTTAGTACTCTACAGTGTTCCTCAAGAGTCTGATGCAAAAAAAAGAAATCAAACCAAAACAAATTAAAAAATAATAAATAAAAATAACTCCAAAACAAATAGTGTCCAGAATATTTCCCCACAGAAATTATAATAGCCCCCTTATTCTTACTGCAACTATGGATGTAGCAAACAGTTTTCTAATAGGAAGAAAATGCCTGGGACTTTAATGAAACCCCTGCTGAATAAGTGTTTTAACAACATTTTACATTTGGTTTACTTACTGAAAAACTGAACATGAGGGTGGGGAGCAAAATTAATTAGAATGAAATACTGCTTTTCTTCCAAATTGTGATCAACTGTGTTCATTTTGGGAAAAAAAAAAAAACCCACTAAAATGTCTACTTTGCTACCAAAAAAAAAAAGAACTGTGTACCTTTGAAAAAACTCTGCATCTGTAGTTTGCATCAACAATTTTCTTTAGTTTGGCATAAGAGTGACCACCCTGAGTGGGAGAACTCTACATCCTACTTCTTTCTAAGGGCATTTCAACACCCAACTTGCATCTTCAGTTTCACTGTATACTCCTATAATTATGTTGACATTATGCTCTGAAATTATTTTTTGCTTAGCTGGCCTTGAAGCTTTTCCATTTTGTATAAATAAATTTGCCTTTATTTAGCTTCCCCCCTCAGTCAATAGAATCACTACATTACTTGTGTAATTATGACCTCTAAGCTCTGCCTCAAACCTCTTTAAAAACAGTCATACTCCAAAGGCACCGGGAGAAGCTACCCACTTGCTGGGTGGTTGCACAGCAGTGCTGACTCATTATCTGCATTCAGCTGTCATTCAGGAGGTTATGTTTTGAGGAATCTGGACCCTTACAGCCTCATGAATCAGATAGATAGAGAAGTGATTGAAGTGGATAGACTCATTCAAACAGGCTTCTTCTGCATTCAGCTGAGTTGGAACATCATACCTAAGAGTTTGATTTTTGGGATAATAGCTGTTTTGCAGCCAAGAACTGTGACCTTTGGTAATATATACAACCATGATTTTTTTCTAATGAAATATAGGTATTAACCCTGAAATACTGTGTTTGGTGTTTAAATTATTTCTCATGTCTTAGAAATAAGATCTCACAGTTAAAGGGATTTATGCTCTATTTGGTAGTCTGCTCTTGCTGTTACATTAAATAGCTAAAGCTAGGAATCTAATTCTTGCCTAAGTACTGAAAAGGTGACCTATTTACAGGGCTGTAGAGTGCATATGTTTCCCACTAAAGTCAATAGGGAACTGTTAGTGTTCAACACCTGAACTTGTATCCATCTGCCTGATTCCTGGAAGATATCTTTAGACACGTATCGTCTCACAAATATAGCCTGAGATAAGTTGGTTGTTAGTATTGCTGTGATTGTAAAATAAAACAGTAAAAATGAAGTATCTTGGGTTTAGTTACCTTTATTGATATTGATTAAAGCATGCTTGTTTTTTTCAGAGGCTCAGTGAGTTCTAACAGTTATTTTGCTGATTGTTCTGAAGGCAGATATTTCCCTGCATTCGGCTGTCTAGCTAGGACATCATATACAAGAGTCTGCTTTTCAGGATAATCTGTATAATTGAGTTTGAAGTTGAATGAGTACACATACACCTTGTATAATATTTAGAAAGAGTTTCTGTTATTTTTTTCTTCTCTTAGACCAACCTCTTACTTTGAATGGCAGCTTGCTATTCAGTCTTTAAAATTAAGTCAAAATTTCCTTTTGACTTTTTTTTTGCATATTTAGGGTATAAAGAGGAGAGATGTTTAAAATTATTGTTGCTCTGAAACTGGGTGCAGTGTTCTCAATACAATAAAGAGTCATTTCAGAGAACATTGAAACAAATTTGACCATCAAACTATTTCACAATAACCATTTGCTAGGGATAAGAATTTGCTATGGACTGCTAATGATGAGACCTTAACGAGCTAAGTTAGGAATGCAGTTTTCTTCTTCTTACCTTACCAGGTAAAAAAAGTGGTAACAAAACTAAGTGGTGTTTAAATAATGCAATTTATCACCTTCATATTTCTACTTGATCTTATTCTAACTGCTGAGAATCAGTTACAGAAACATGTATTCAAGATGTCCTGGTTTTGGCTGGGATAGAGTTAATTTTCTCCCTGATAGCTGGTGTAGTGCTGCGGTTTGGATTTGGGATGAAAATAATGTTGGTAATATATTGATGTTGGTAGTTGTTGCTGAGCAGTCAAGGACTTTTCAGCTATCCATGCTGTGGCCTGCCAGCGAGCAGGCTGGGGGTGCAGGGGAAGCTGGGAGGGGACACAGCTGGGACAGCTGACCCAGGCTGGCCAAAGGGACATTCCATACCATACGATGTCGTGCTCAGTATATAAACTGGGGGAGCTGGCTGGGGAGGGGCTGCAGCCTGGGAGCTAACTGGACATCAGTCAGCAGGTGGTGAGCAACTGTGCTGTGCACCACTTGTTTTGTATATTTATCATTATTATCATTATTATTATTCTTTCCTCTCCCCCATCCTGTTAAACTGTCTTTATCTCAACCCAAAAGTTCTGCCTTTTTTTTCCCAATTCTCCCCCCCATCCCACTGTGGAGAGGCAGTAAGCGAATGTCTGTGATTTAGCTACCTGCCAGGTTAAACCACGACACAGAGATATCTATGATGACTAACATGACATTAGGAACAGAGAAATGTGTTTCCACAGGTTGAGCTAAACTAACACCTATAGTAAACCTAAAATATTATATTCGTATGTGGGACATGGTCAGAATGGTATAAATTTCACACTATGTCTTATAAGAGAGTGGTTGTTCTTAATAAATGAGAACAGTCAAATCAATATTGTACAGCCTGTTTTGCATAATTTGGAATGGATATTAGCTAACATAAATTTCAGAAATAATAATTTCAGAGTATTTCTAAAGAGGAAGAAGGGTAGCAGGCAATCTGTGCATGTTTCTTTTGGATTTTATCATTCCTAAATGATTTCTTTGAAACTGTCTGCCAAAACCTAGCCACTAGGGTGCAGATATGCAGCACAAACCACGGTGGGGAATACTTGTAAACATGTCTCGCCACTTCAAAAGGCATTTGTTTCTTTAAATGCTGCTAACATTTTGACAGTTTTTCAAACCCTGGATGTATTAGTTCTCAGAAACCAAAACCTTCAAGCTTTCATTCTGTAAGTTAGTATTTGAATAGCTTGCTATTGTAGTCTATATTTGTTAACAAATATAGTTTCTAGAGACATCTCATCAGTGTATTGATACTGAAAAGCTTTTAAAGCATCTGGACTTAAAGCAAAGGCATGAAAAGTCAGGTGCATTGCATGTGACCTTGGAGTTAAAATTGTAGTGTTACAATTGTAAAGTTACAAAGCAGTTGAAGCAAGACTGTTGTGTATAACACCATGAGAAGGAGGATGCTGTTGCAGCTTTACTGGTAAAAGCAGGGCTGAGGATTTGTAAAACGGTCATTGGAAGTTAAGAACTGATAACTAGTGAACCTCCCACCTACAGACACAATTTTGCTCTTAATCAGTGGTTAATATTTATGTCTTTTACTTTTTGCTCCTTAACATTAAAACAAAAGCACTTTCTTTACTGTATTATTTTTAAGATGGGGACAGTTTTATGTTTTGATAAAGAACCATTATTGGCGCCTTAGAAAATAAAATTAGACAGCCATTTTGTTTGTTGAAAAAGTCACAGATAGCAAACATATTTTTTGTCATTTGTAATTTTATTAGAGGTAATAAACATTGTCATTGATGCCCAGCACTACTTTTTTTTTTTTTGGAAAAAAAGAGGGCAACATTCCTAGTATAAATGGTGCAGTTGGTTTGCACTGTGGATGTGAAATAACGTCTGACCTTGAGATAAGAATACATATGTTCATTGAATACTAATCCTTTCCATCAGACTAAGGTTCCCTTTTGCAGAACATTATCAAAACTGTTCTATCTTCTTTTTCATCCTGCAACACATCAGTTGCTATTCTAATGCATTGCTATTCCTTCTCCTTCAAACTGTTTTCATTTTTACAGACCACATTTGCTTCAGCGCTCTTTTCAGCCCCAGCTCATGCACACTGAACCCAGAAAGGTGCATGCTTGCTGTTCCATAGACAGCCTGCCCTGATTAGACTTCTGGGTGCCATGCAGTCATGCATTTTCTTCTCACATGGTTTCTGTGAGGCTTTCTGCCACCTTGTCTTGTTGTCTTCGTAATGACAACAGTATTTGAAGCAGGAAAAATAAGAATTTTATAACTTTCCAAGTCCAAGTAACACTCCACTTCAGCTGGCTAAATACCCTAAAAAAACAAGGCATCACTTTACACACATTTTACCCCAATGTCTTTTAGTCTCTCTGATTTGGGAACATAGATTTTCTTAGTTTTCCTTCAACAGGTTTGCTGTTTGCTGTTTATTTGTTCCTTGAGTGGTCTGCATAGAAAACATACCTGTTCATTTCCCTTCTTGTGTCCTTGGAACAGTCATCCAAAGTTTTTTTCAGACTTAGATCCAGTAATAATGTGTGTTGATGTCTGTTGGTTTTGTGTTTTGCTTTGGGTTTTTTTTTCCCTTCTTCTTCTCTCTTTTCAGGGATTCTATTCACTCCAAATCCTGTTGAAAAGTTGAAGGAACCCCTTTTCACATAAGTTTGTCTTGGTGACTACTTTTTGTTCTAAGGTGTTCATATTTGGGACATATGAGTAATATCCATTAACTTGAGTAGTATGGCCTTGGCAGTGTATAACTCACCCTATTTTTGCTGAGATCACTGTTATATCTTATCCATACATTAACAAATTAACATTGATTGTGCATATTTGGACTGTCAGTCAAAAACAACTACACCTCTGAAAATTTCTTTTCAAATAGCCAGGCATACAACATAAGCACTGTATCAGCTGGTGCCAAGAGAAAGAAGTTTTGGTGTCCAGATGAGATAAAGGCCTGTTAGTGTCTATGCAATTGCTCATTAATGGAACTAATGGAATGATTATGGGTTTAGAATGGGGTGCTGCGTTGTGTAATCTTTTAGTATTTGCTCTGATTGTGTGTCTATGTGCTCATCCCCATTGGTTCTCTCAGCTGAATCAGTGACATCTCAGTGATGTTGCAATTAGTCCAGTGTGAGGACATAATCTAAAATGAGTTAAAGCTACCCCCAAAGGTAAGCTACTGTAAGTTTTCTGGAGGCAATGAAACAATCAAAATTATAATCTAGATCCATAATAGCAAAGTCTGGGAAAAGTCATGTAAAGAGTATACAAAATTTTTGTAAAGTTTAAGCTGATCCTTAAATATTACAACACTGAAGAATACTTTGTAGAGAAAGTCACATTATTCTCTGCCTCCTGCAAGGTCTCTTTCACTATAATAATCAGGTCCTGAATCTCCCCCAAGTCTTTGGGCTTTCCCAGTGGGGAGGTGTGCTTTCCACTGAATGTAGTTCCCAGTGAACTGAATATCAGCCAAGAATGTATCTGTATTAGGGAGCAACTGTAAAAATAAAATCAAACAAACAAACAAAAATGTTGGGGAAAGACATTAATGGAAAGATCTATTTCACCATGACTACCTAAATGCTTCTTCCCCACTAAACATGTCTGTGGTGATTTAGTTGGGAAAAGTTTAGATATAGGCTACCCTGACTAATAAACCTGCTTAGTGCAGAACATGTTTCTAATGGGAAGGTTGTTGTGGAAGAGCTCATGTGCTTGACATTCAGCCCTTACAGTCTTTCTGTAACACCCTTGTGTGGCTGCAGATTTTATCCATACAAATCCTGGGAATGCCTATATGAGAAGCCAGTGTAAAAGAGTTACTCCTCTCTTTTATCCTTTCATCATCTTGAATGGATCTATAGGGAAGATACAGACATACTCAGCAACTGTATTGGCATATGTAGAAATAATCTACATGTCTACATTTTTCTGCATTTCAAATTTTCTACATTTTTCAAAAATTGTAAAAGAAAGATGGCTAATTTTATTGTGATATTTTAATGTTCAACTTCCAGTCCCCATAATGAATTTCCAAACACCTCAAAGAAAGAAGCCACCTCATGCCCCTAAATGAAACAAAACTAATTACAATTCAGTTTTGTGATAGAGGAATGTTTTTATTTTATTTATTGTCCCTCACTGCATTTCAGGTTTTTTTCAGATTTATAAATTGGGATAATCCCAGTAAATGATTTGGCACTGCTTTTTGATGTAAATTTCCTTATTTGCTTTGCTATAGATTCCTTTTAATCTCTCCCTCTCTCGCTCTCCCCCCCCCCATATACCTCCCTCCCCACTTTTTTTTAATAAATTGTGTTGATGTTTGTTGTGAAATGCCTTGTGCAGTGATATCTTGAGCAGGATATGTGACTTTCTGTTTGCTTGGGCTATTTAGATTTGCATGTTGCTCTTTTTTGATCCTAAATTCGTTTCAAATCCTTACTCTCCATGATTATTTTCATGTTGTTTCTTTCATGTCTTTCCCTCTGATCATGTTGCAGTTATATGTTACTGACTTATTTATTGACTTATTTATTTATTTTCTAAATTAGCATTTTTTCCCTATCTGTTAAGATCTAAAAGCAGCCATAGCATACCTGGTGCAGAAAGGACAAATGTTTCTTTTACGTGAATACTGAAAACAACATCTATGTAAGGATGACTTCTCCTTGGAGTAGATTCTAGCTAAGTGACCTTAGAGTGTAGAACTATTGCAGCTTAAAATATTTGTTGGCATGTTTACAATGTCATGTCATGTTTCTTGGGAAGACACTTCAGTGTTTTTCAGCTTTGCTTAAGCAAAACTTGATTCAAATTTTGTGATTTCACAAGGATTATTTATCTGAAAAGTCTGTGTTCCAGAGCTGATACGCTGGATTCTGCCTTGCAGCCACCAACTTAGTAGCTGAGATAGATAGCTTGGAGAAGTAGTTTTGGTGTCTGATATGGAGTTATTTATACTGCATATACAAACTCTATCAAAAGCTTCAAGAGAAAATTGAAACGAGTCGCATTGTGTAGTCCCTATATTTTAATGCATTCTCTTACTCCATGTACTGAATAATCATCATCAGAACTCCTGATACTACATAGTCAAACTGTATATTGCTGTATATACCTTGTCCTTACTTTTGGATATTTCAAAGCTAAATATTTAATATTGTGATATGCCGTTGCAATTGTTCATTATGGATTCCAGTAAGAAAGGCACTCAGAGCCCATAATGTATTCCTTAAAATATCATTCCTTGGAGATAAAATGAGAAAGGAAAAGAGGATAGCAAAGACAAACTTAGGTCCCTTTCAGATGCTGGGAAGTCTGATCTGCACAGCATCAGATGGACCTCCAATCAGGACATGACATACTGCTGATCCTGTCTGTGGAAAGATTTACCAGCATTGCAGTCTTGAGAGCTTTTATAGGATGTTCTTAGAAGTATGCAGCTCTACTAACCATTTCTACTGTCAAACAAATGGATGGTATCTGAAAAAACACTGCTCTACTTCAAGATGAGACATGCAGGTGGCTTAATCACCAGGTGCTAAGCGGGAACCACATCCAGGCTTCTCTCTTACAATCAATGCACTAAAGTTTATCCAGCCACCAAGTGGTATGTGCAGCACAGGCTGCATGTGCTCAACTGTAAGGTGGATCCTTAAATTCTCTATGCACAAGAGTCTTCCAGTTAGGACCACTACTAATAAGTTCTGTTGACAGAGAATATGTTATCCAAAGAAGGTGGAAATATATCAGTACAGCTCACAGAGTGGATTGCCTTCTCAGTTCTAGTGAGTAATAGTGTTAAATGGTAATGAAATAACATGTATAATGCTAGGTTAGACCACCTGGAAGCCCCTTAATCATTTTCCTATCTTAGCATCCATTGTAATTAAGGAAAAATTCTTCAATATCTTTCTTCCTGCTAATTTGCCTATTAGTACAATATTTTAATGTACAAATACTGGGAAAGATTCTGGGTTACAAATTAAAAAGAAAAAAGTAAATTGGGAAATGAGTAATAAATTGATAAAATACTCTGCAACTCTCATCTCTGAGTCAAGCGAAATTCAGTCTGTAGCTCAAATGACTGATGTATCTGACTTAGCAATTATCAACAAGAACATTATAATTGTTATTAATACCACTCCATAGTTTTCATAAATCAGTTAACTCTCAAGACAAGAGGCTTAAAATCAAAGATTATTAGTTATGTACCTTATATAGATTATTTCTTACATATATTGTCAGAAGCACTCAAGAGCCACACATAAGCTTAGAAAGCTTCAAATTTATGTTGCCACAGGACTATCTGAAGTTAATAAAGGCTAAAGAAATTTCAGGTGGTTTTCTGTGGATCACACTTGAGATGAGACAAGTATAATTATCTGCTTATGTCATATGTATTACAATACATATCAAATCTAAGAAAACATTTTTAAAATTTTATTTCACTTTTAATTGATATTAAGAGTTGTAGGTATATTTAGTGTTAAAGTTTTGCTACACAATATATGTTCACTAAAAAAGGGGAGTTTACTGAACTTAAGCTACTACAATTATCTTAAATGTGAACACACAACTTCTAATAATAATTTCAACCTGAATTTTGTGTTTGTGTGCTAACAGGAGAGGTAAGCATACAAAACATACTTAGTGTGCTTTGTAAATAACTATAGATTTTAGACTACAAAAATATTTCAGCTGTAAAGTGACTTTGCTTGAAAGCAACTTTTGGAAGGTGTCTGGTTCAAATCCCTGCTCAAAGCAGGGACAGCTTAGACCAGGTTACTGAGAACTGTTGTGTTTGGATATCTGTTGTCCCTTAATGCTGCTGTGTCTTCATCTTGCAACCTTTTGCTACTTGCATGGCTCCTACATGCAGCTACACACCTCTGGTGGTCCCATTGCCCACATACTTGTGTAAAATGCTCATACATTTTGTCTGCCTACACCATCATAGTGTTGCAGAATACTTACATGCTGATGTTTGGTACATCTATACTTGGATTCAAGGCAAGCTAATATTATCTATATCCTGATAAATACTTTTATAATTTACAGGAGTTGTAAGCTTCTGCTTAGGCTGTAGGGCCTTGTTCAATCAAAAATTAAATATCTCTGAGGACGGAGTTTCCATAACCTCCCTGGAAAACCTGTGCCAGTGTTTGACCTCCTTCATGGTGAAAAAGTTTTCCCTAATACCTGTTCATTGCCTCTTGTGCCTTTACTCCAAAGGGCTGCTGAACTCCAAGATGAGTCTAATCTTCTTGTATTCATATTTAAATAAAACCTGGAAAGAAAAAGCAAAAAAGGTGGCCCATGTTGATAAAGAAGCATCTCCACTCCTCTGTCACGCCACTGTGATACCTGCTGTGTTGTATGTTTATTCGTATGTTTAAAAACAATCACCAAAAAAGGTGAAGAGTTTCTGAATGATTTACAGATATTCAGGGCAGAACACAAACCCAGAACTAAGGAGATTCAGCAGGATACTGAGTGGGTGTGGCATAGGATACAGATGAAATCCAGTGTCAGTAAACACAAAGCAATGCTTGTGGGCAAGCTACCCTATGAATTTGCTTTGATAGACTCCAAATTAGCTATTGCCACTCAGGAAAATGATCTCAGAATGAGTTGATAAATCTATGAAGACATGAGCTCAACATTCAGCTACCAGTCAGAAAAAACCAAAAAAATCAAATAAATAGAGAAGATAGGAGGGAAAGAATGGAACACAAAATATAAACAGCAAAATGCCTCTCTGGAAGTCTATGCTGCACCTGTATCTTTGATGTCGATGGCACTGCAGTTTGCCTTCCCCATTGGGAAAAAAAAAAAATGGGCAGGGAAAGTAACAAAGGTAGAAGATAAATGTACAGAATGATTTCACTACTAATGGGATTAAGTAGACCATTATATTGAATATACAATAATGCAAATCAATGGTGACTGGTAGTTACCAGTGCAGATGACAGAGCAGTGAGAATGCTGTTAGGCTAAGAGCACAGTAACGGTCCCCAGCTGTGTGTATTGTATGATTCTGCTTGTTTGATTTTGGTTTTCCTTCAGTTTCTGTGTATCTTGGCTAGTATATTTTTCCCTTATTCCCTTCGTTGATGAAAGCAGTTTGTGAGGAAGAGCCAAAAGAGGGAAGAAGTAGATGATGTGAGGTGGGAAAGGGGATCACATGAATGGAGAGGAGGCTCATTGCTTGGCAGGGAAGAAGGGGAGATACTCCTTTGGCTGATTTGCATAAGGCGGTAAGGTGTGCACAGGCTTGGTAAGATGGTAAGCATGGTCATATGTTCCCTCATGGTTAAGAGGGAATTTTTCAGCAGATACAGATGGGGTACAGATGAGGAGGCAGCCAGCCTGCAGTAGGCTTAGGTATAGATAATAGCAAAGGTAGAAAAGACCCTGGTAAATCCTGGGGGAAACAGGTGGACCAAGAAGGGGAAAACTCAGGAAGAATTCTGGAGTAAGAAGAAAAAAAGATGAAAATATTTAGACAGTTAGACACCATGTCAAAATACCTACCCATTAAATAACTGGGGAGGAAAGGATGCTGAATCGGCCTGGTAAATTGAAGAGATGTGAGAATGCAGACTAAGGAGGAAGAGTATTAAGGATATCAGAGTAGTAAGGAAGATGTTGATTCTTCCTCTTCCTCCCTTTACTCCTTCACCTTCTTTTGCATATTTGATGATAACAAAATTCACACAAGCAGTCGAAGGCTCAGCAGTTCATGTGGTATTGATAGCAGAAGCAAGTTTTTTTCAGGAGCCAGACTGCATAGTCCTTCCTGGAAAGCAGGAAATAATCTCACAATGCACTTAGCTCTTCTCAGGAAAACAAGGCAGTTTTCTCTCTTACTGCTCACTTTTGGTTGGGTAGATAGACCTTCTGTTTAATTTCATACAACTATTTTATGTTGGTGAGAAAAGAGTTTGAAATGCAGCATGGAGTGCCTTCAGGACATTAACCAAACTGTTAAATGAGGCAATTTCAGTGTTTGAACTAGCCTGGTAAAATAAATAAAATAACTAAAAGACAAATGCTTTTCTAGACCTGCCTTTGGCCTTTAATTTCATCATAGCTAGGGATCATCCCTAAAGTCAACTAAAACTATGATCGTGACAGTAGAATCTAAATGACCAATGTGACTAGTTGTAAGTAACTAGTTGTAAGTAACTCAATAAATATTGCGACAGGTCTTCCAATCTGCACACAGTATTCAGGGGTGACTATTTTCCTGTGACATGACAAGATGGAAAGTTTTCCAGGTATACTACCATGAATTATTTTGTTACACAGAGAAAGAAGGATATCAGGATTTGATATTATTATTTCAGAGCATAACTGCAGCCTGTACATTAAGTATGCTTTATTTATTTATTAAGTCATGGCATTCTATAAAGTATGATTCAGTCTTGATAGTGTAGTAGAATAGTGTAATCAAGTAAGAAGATAGTTTTGTACAAAAGAAACTATTCACCTGATCTTAAACCCCCCTCCCACAAAAAAACAGTATTGAACACTCAAACCCCTCCCACCCCCCCCTCAGGAAAAGTGGTCAGCATTTTGCTCCATATAATGCAAATTACTTTAAAAAAATCTTTCCTTTCTTATTCCCTTTTTCTCAATACCATCAATCAGAAAATGAAATATAACAGAATCACTTAAAAAACCTGTGGAGCTTAACCCTGATTTCACTTAACACTTATGCCAATGTAAAACTAGTGTGATTTTGGTAGAGGGATTCTTGATGCACATTTTCTGAAAAGTAGTACAAAACTGATAAAGTCTTACAGTAATCTCTAGCTTTTTAAAATTAAACTTCTCCCATTCATAAGGGAAGAAAAAGTTGAGGGTAGACTTTTAAAAAGACCTCATGTCAGACCTTAGCAAATTCTGAATTACTCCTTAAAATCACTCATGCTATTAAACTACTGTTCAAACAATAGGATTTTGACAACTGATGATTGCTATGATGGTCTTTTTTCACAGAGTAACCATTTTATTACATTCTAATAACTATGATGATTGAGGTTCTTAAAAATTAAAAGGAAAAAACCAAAAAAAGGGAAATTTTATCATTTGAGTTCACTGAAATATGTGACATTAATGATAATTCAAAAGTATTTCAGTTTTCTCTCCTATTAGCAACTGTTCTGTAAGTCTAGGATACTTCATATAACCCTCAAAAGTAAACATGTACATGAATTATTCATAGATTATTTGGTATTGATGGTCAGAAAATGTTTAAACTCTAAAACTCAGTCAGAATGTCATCAGAGAAGTAAGTGTTTGGAAACATGCTATTGTGGTTGCTCTATTTTATTAGCTACAAAAACACACTTCATGAATATTTCTCTTGGCTATTATTTGCCATAGTTATATGTCAGAGTTTGGCTTTATAAAATAGATTATTTAAGAGGAGATTGTTATTTCTTATAATAAAGGCAGTAAATTAATATAATTAGTTCATAATCCTGTATGTAACATGAAATTTAGCTGACTAAAAAAGTTATGGATAGCCTTTTCCAGCTGTGGATCTATCTCCAGCAAGATAAGAATGTGTAATATCTTCTTTAAACCTGTCTTTTAATAAGTTCTCATATTCAAGCTGTTTGCCCGCAGCGCACAAGAAATGACAGGTATTTACTCCAAGACTATGTGAATGAGGCAGGTCGTCTGTGTTTTTGTGTATGTATATATACGTATAAAATATAGAAATATGCATGTATGCATGTATATTTAATCTGGGAGGATTAAGCAAGCCGAAAATACTACAGCGTTATGCTATCTAGAGTTGGCTTTCATACGTGTTCTTGCTCTTAATCAATATTTTGGTGTAGTGCTTTGGTATTTTCATCTGTAGGGCTGAGGAGGGAGACTTCATAAATAGTGGTGCCAGGTGAGAAGGGAGAAAATCCTTCTCAGGACTTGGTCTTGAATTGGACCTAGAGCAACAGACTAGTACTTAGAATGACATGAGGCTGAACAGATTGCTTTCTCTTGTCAGTAAATATCAGTGAAATCTACTGGCAAAATACACACTTTGATCCTCTCTAGTTGTGGTACATCTAGAAGATGGTAATTTATTGTTTCTGCAGATTCCTGCGTTAGCTCAAGGTGAAGTTTGCCTAGGACTTCACTGATTATCAGGAGATGCTAGAGTTTGCATGGCAGGTCTTCAGGGTTTGATTGATTCTTTTCTTCTCCAACTTTTTTTTTTTTTAATCCCAGAAAACATAGTGAAAAACAGTATGTGGTGGTGTATTTAAGGTTCTGTCATAATATTAAAAAAAAAAAAAAAAGGAAGCCTTAACTGAGTTTGGAAAAGATTAACAATACCAGTATTTTTAAAAGTAGTTTGTTAAGTAACACTTCTTTTTTTTTTTTTTTGACAGGGCTTTTTACATTGTTTAAAAAAGCATGATGAACTTTGCATTTCATTTAGTCTCATACTACATTAGTCTCATACATGAGTTTATATATAGGTTTTAAAAAGAGGCTAAACTGAAATGTTAATAAAAATGTTATGAAAAAAGTGAGTATTTCAGCAAACATTTTTCTGTAATTTTGATGACCTGAATTTTATAATTATGTGTTGTTCTAAAACGACTTATCTTTTCCCTTAATCTTATAATAAGGATCTCACTTTATAGTCTAATTATCAAGAAAATCCACCTGAAAAATTGCAAGAAAATTTTCTATCAGGTAAAAGAAAGAGTGGTTAACTGGGCTGTCCTGGTAAACCTAGACGCAGCTCTATAATCAGTTCCTGTTTGAAAGCACCATCCTTTTATGTCTGCAGTGTTTCCTCTTCATTTGATACTGTAAGAGTGTAACATGTCCTGGTTTGGGATAAAAACAGTTTACATAATGTCCAATGGAATCAGGAATTTTAGTTTTGGCAATGGTCTGATTAGCATGCAGATATGAAACCTTAAAAATAACCCCAGCAACTCTCTTTTTCCTTGCAATCACCATGCTCTAATGTTAGTGATGAAAATACAACAATAGACTAATTAATGCCCACTTTCTTACTAGTAAACTGAATAAACTTTCACATCTGAAGGACCTATAGATTTCTTCCCCAGTCAATGAATGTGATTAACCATGTCTAATTTGCAAGGTGTAACAACATTGCACCTTCAAGTATAAAAAATAACATTCCCACTTTTTTTCCTGATAGTCTCATACACTTCCTTTAAATTTTTTCACATTTATGTATTTTCAATGTAAGTTCTCAAATGACTAATCAGCTGACAGCAGTCCTAAAACCAAACAGATTTCTTTAGTCTTTATCACTTACAAGTTATTATAGCTAGAGATCTAATGATGTTTTATTTGGCTTTATCATCTTAAAAATTGGATGTGTTGATGATGACTAACCATTGTCATGACAGTTCATTACACATCAGGAGACCAAGGTATTAAATTAACTGTTTGATCCTGTACACAAAAGAACAGTCTGTGTTAGGCAGCAACTTTACCAACTGTTTTGGCTTTGACAGTGGACAGAGGTGGATGCCTCAGAGAATATATGAGAATGCAGGGCTGAGGTGCTACAGAATATCCTTCTGTTTCCATTAATCTGTTAAATAAGAAGTTTACAATTTCCTGAAGGACGGGTATTTATTATTAAAATTGCAAAAAAAAAAGTGAAAAAAAGAAACGATAAATAATCCAGTTTAAAAATATCTGTGTGTGTCCTTCCATTCATTGCAGATGTGATGTAGAATGTGAAAAAAATCTGAACTTGCTCTTACTTTTTTGACAAAGCAGATTACTTTAGGCTGGTTTTTTATTTCTGAAGGGCATTGCCACCTCACAGAAACTTGTATGATTTCATAATAATAGCACCTGACATTAAATTAGAAGGATCCTTTTGTTGTTTTTGCTATTGTTGTTCTTTGTCTTGTGTGTTTGTGTTTGTATTTTGTTTTGCTTAGCTTGGGATTTTGTTTCCCTCTTCTCCCTTGACACTCATCAGAAATCACCTGGACTATTCATTCCATCCAGACACCTGGGACTTTAAAGTCTGCTTCTAACCCAGCTACTGAGTTATCCTCCAACAGAAAAACAGGTTTTAGATAACCAATGAACACAAAACTATTTAACTGGATACAGAACTATTAAGCTCACATCCAATGTTATTTTCTGAAAAAATTCAGCCATACTCCTAATGATATCAGTTTCTGAATAAACTGGCAAGTACAGTGTAAATGGGAAAACTAGATTTTTTTCTACCTAAATTTACTTGAAAGCAATTCAGAATATGGGCCTGTAGAAGGACTGGTGCGAGATGTGGTGGTCGGAGGCCGTCTTGGGCTTGGCGACCACGACATGATAGAATTCTCAGTTGTGAGCAAAGTAAGGAGACGGGTCAGCAAAACTGCTACCATGGACTTCCGGAGGGCAGACTTTGGCCTGTTCAGGTCACTGGTTGAGAGAGTCCCTTGGGAGACAGTCCTGAAGGACAAAGGGGTCCAGGAAGGCTGGGCAGTCTTCAGGAAGGAAATCTTAAAGGCGCAGGAGCAGGCGGTCCCCATGTGCCGTAAGAAGAGCTGGCGGGGAAGGCGACCAGCCTGGCTGAACAGGGAGATTTTGTTGGGACTCAGGGAAAAGAGGAGAGTTTATGATCTCTGGAAGAAGGGGCAGGCAACTCACGAAGAGTACAAGGATCTCGTTAGGTCAAGCAGGGACGAAATTAGAAAGGCAAAAGCCCAGCTAGAGCTCAGTTTGGCCACAGTCGTAAAGGATAATAAAAAATGTTTTTACAAATGTATTAACAACAAAAAGAGAGGCAAGGAGAATCTCCATCCCCTACTGGATATGGTGGGGAACATTGTCTTCAAGGACGAGGACAAGGCTGAGGTACTTAATGCCTTCTTTGCCTCAGTCTTTAATAGCTAGCCCAGGTATCCGCAGGGTATTCAGCCCCCTGAGCTGGAAGATGGGATGGAGAGCACAATGTACTCCTCATAATCCAGGAGGAAGCAGTCAAGGACATGCTAAGCCACCTGGACACCCACAAGTCTATGGTGCCTGATGGGATCCACCCGAGAGTACTGAGAGAGCTGTCGGAGGAGCTTGCCAAGCCACTCTCCATCATTTATCAGCAGTCCTGGTTAACAGGGGAGGTCCCAGAAGACTGGAGGCTTGCCAATGTGACGCCCATCTACAAGAAAGGCCGGAAGGAGGATCCTGGGAACTACAGGCCTGTCAGCCTGACCTCTGTACCGGGGAAGATTATGGAGCGGTTGGTCTTGAGAGTGCTCAGAGGGCACCTGCAGGACAACCAAGAGATCAGGCCCAGCCAGCATGGGTTCATGAAAGGCAGGTCCTGCTTGACCAACCTGATCTCCTTCTATGACCAGGTGATCCGCGTAGTGGATGAGAGAAAGGCTCTGGATGTTGTCTACCTGGACTCTAGTAAAGCCTTTGACAGCATCTCCCACAGCATTCTCCTGGAGAAACTGGCGGCTTGTGGCTTAGACAGGTTTACTCTTCGCTGGGTGAGGAACTGGCTGGATGGCCGAACCCAGAGAGTTGTGGTGAATGGCGTTAAATCCGGCTGGCAGCCGGTCACAAGCGGTGTTCCCCAGGGCTCGGTTCTGGGACCAGTCTTGTTCAATATCTTTATCGATGATCCAGATGAGGGGATCGAGTGCTCCCTCAGTAAGTTTGCAGACGACACCAAGTTGAGTGGGAGTGTTGATCTGCTGGAGGGTAGGAGGGCTCTGCAGAGGGATCTGGACAGGCTGGTTCGATGGGCAGAGGCCAACTGTATGAGGTTTAATAAGTCCAAGTACAGGGTCCTGCACTTTGGCCACAACAACCCCATGCAACACTACAGGCTTGGGGAGGAGTGGCTAGAGAGCTGCCCGGCGGAAAGGGACCTGGGGGTGCTGGTTGACAGCCGGCTGAACATGAGCCGGCAGTGTGCCCAGGTGGCCAAGAAGGCCAACAGCGTCCTGGCCTGTATCAGGAATAGTGTGGCCAGCAGGAGTAGGGAAGTGATTGTACCCCTGTACTCGGCACTGGTGAGGCCGCAGCTTGAGTACTGTGTTCAGTTTTGGGCCCCTCACTACAAGAAGGACGTTGAGGTGCTCGAGCATGACCAGAGAAGGGCAACGAAGCTGGTGAGGGGTCTGGAGCAAAAGTCTTATGAGGAGTGGCTGAGGGAACTGGGGTTGTTTAGTCGAGGAGGCTGAGAGGAGACCTTATCGCTCTCTACAACTACATGAAAGGGGATTGTGGCGACGAGGGTGTCGGTCTCTTCTCCCAAGTAACTAGTGATAGGACAAGAGGAAATGGCCTCAAGTTGTGCCAGGGGAGATTTAGATTGGATATTAGGAAAAATTTCTTCACTGAGAGAGTGGTCAGGCATTGGAACAGGCTGCCCAGGGAGGTGGTGGAGTCGCCATCTCTGGAAGTGTTCAAAAAACGTGTGGATGTGGCGCTTCAGGACATGGTTTAGGGGACATGGTGGCGCTGGATTAATGGTTGGACTTGATGGTCTTGAAGGTCCTTTCCAACCTAGTGATTCTGTGATTCTGTGATTCTGTGACTTATGGAAACAGAAAAATGGTCTCTAGGCATCAAAATTATGAAACTAAAAAGCCTTTGCCAAGCGTGACATACATATCACCAACTGTGAGTATTACAAATTTTCACACAGAATGTGATCTGTTAAAAACAATACAAAATCCCAGACCTGCCAGGCTTAATATCAAATGCATCAATCTGTTTAAAAATCTATGAGTTTGAACACAATTCATGAAAACCTTTAAGGTGTGGTTTTGTTCTCTCTGCTCAGAATGTTTTTAAATAGTATCTGAAAGACATGGCAGAATAATGGGAAAGCACCAATTTGCTGTATATTTAGATCTAGTATGCTAGAAGTTTGGGACATAATGTACATTTAAATATATGTATAAATTAATATGCATTTAAAAACTATGGTTCAGTTATCTAGGTGCAGTTCACAGTGGCTTTCCTCTACTAGCTGTGAGGACAAAAGTCTTTTTGAAGTATTAGCATAACATACTCAATGTATGTTACTTCATGTATAGTAATTACTATTACATGTATATTAATTACTAAATATTAATTACATCAGGTATAGCATATGTGAATGATGGGTAGAAGCATGTTAATAAGATAGTCCTGTTCTATATTTCTTATTTAAACAAAATGGGGAAATCTGAGTTAAGACCTTAGATATGCTGTTGGTACATTGTCCTTTTTGCTTATTGATGGAAGTACTATTATTCATGACAATGATCTTTTTGTGTGAGAGTGAGTTCAGACTGGACTCTGTATTCCTCATTTTTGAGATGAGGCCCATTTACATTGCAAGTGTGAGTTGATACACCACCCTGCTATTTTTTAAGCAAAAGATAGATCTTGGGCAGCTGAGAGAATTTGAACAGAACCAGAAATGGCTGTCTTGCACAAATATGCTGCTCACAATGAGGCAGTAACTCCTGATCCCACTGAATTCAGGTTGTCTTGTACAGTGGTGAGTAACTTCATCTTCTTTCAAACAGTGATGCCCAGGTCAATCACACTGCTTGAAGCAACTCTATAGGAGCTGAGAGCAGCAGCAAGGCCAGGAGCAGCTGTCTGACCAGGTCTTGCCTCTCTGTGACATAGTCTCTCTTGGCTTCTCTGAGTTTAAAACTCTGCAGGAACTGCTGCCTTACCAGACAGATTAGTCTAACATGTCTTTTTCTTGCAAATCAGAATCTCCCATTATATAATGGGAGAGATCCACGAGATCCTTACATAAAATATCTTCCTTCAGGGGTGCTGCAGGTTGCAATCCTAATGACTCATGGACTTAGTGGGAGTTGGAGGAGTCATGTCTTACATAGGAGCAGGGCTACAAGCTGTCGTTGCCGAGGATGTCTGTTCAGGAGTGGAGTAGGAGCAGCAGTTTTTCCATGGGTGAAACATCAAATTGTGGCTTGTTGATGGCTAGTGTGTGATGGCTGTGACTTATCCACAGACTGCAGTCCCTGAGGGGTGTACCTGCTCCAAGTGGAGCCTTATCTCTTCAGGGGTATACCTGCTGCATACATAGACTTATCCACAGTCACAGTCACTTTGAGGTGCACCTGTTCCAGCATCGTCTTATCCATGGGCCAAAATGTCTTCAGAGTTATACCTGCTCCAGCATGGCTTTAACCACGGCCACAGTCCCTTCAGAAGTAAACCTGCGGCAATAGGGCCTTACTCATGGGGTAAGTCCCTCCAGGGCTATACTTGCTCTGTCGTGAGCTCATCCGTGGCCACACACTTTGAGGTGCTCCAGCATGACTTCATGCACAGTCACTGAAGCTTCAAGGTGTACCTGCTGCAGCATGGACTTATCCACAGCCACAGATGCTTTAAGTTGTACCTTCTCCAGCGTGGACTTATCCTTGTGCCACAATCCCTTCAGAGGTACACCCGCTGCAGCACAGACATAACCATGGCCATAGACACTTTGAGATGTACCTGCTCTGGTGTGGACTTATTCATGACCTCAAATGCTTCAGTGTGTTCTGCTCCCACATGGACTCATCCACAGATCACAGTCTTGATCTTTGACTTGATTTCACACTGGAGTTCCAGTCTGTCCAGTACAGCAGCACAGAACAGCAGCGATGCCCCGGCCACCTGCCAGCCAGGTGCATCGCCACTGCTGTTACCAAAATCACAGAATCACAGAATCACACAATGAATTATTAAGGTTGGAAAAGACCTTTAAGATCATCAAGTCCAACCATTAACCAACACCACAAAATGTTCCCAGGCCCAGCAGAGTCAGACAATAAGCAGTACGGCAGCACGACAGCAGCAAAACCAAAAAGCAGCCACTGATGAGCACTAGTCTCTAATATACAGTAAGGCAAGCAAGCCCCACGGCAAGCACAGGGGCCTGGCAATTAATAGCTAAACAGCAATAAGAGCTATAAATTCTATCTAGCACATTCCAATCAAATCTGTCGTTATCTTAAACCATTCAAGCCCCATGTTGGGTACCTGGGTGGCAGCTTTGGTGGGCACCTGGCGTCCAGCCAAGGTCAACCCACCACACCAGCTAGTAATTCATTGGATCCTTTTTCTGGTCTTTCTTGAAGATAGGGGTGACATGGGTATGTCCAGTTTGTTTATATGTGCCATAACCTGATCCTCTCCCACTAAGAGTAAGTTTTCCTCTTTCCAGACTTTCCCTCAGGGGATTCCTGAGGTCAAATATATAAAGTATATAAAGCTGGGACGAAGAAGAAGGCAGGCATGTAGGGGGATGTTCAGAATTACAGTGTCTGTCTTCCCAAGTAACCATTACATGTGATGGAGCCCTGCTTTCCTGGAGATGGCTGAACATGTGCCTGCAGATGGGAAGTAGTGAAAGAATTTCTTGTTTTGTTCTGCTTGCGTGCATGACTTTTGCTTTCCCTATTAAAATGTCTCCTGAGTTTTCTCACTTTTACTCTTCCGATTCTCTTCCCCATCCCACCGTGGGGGAGTGAGCGAGTGGCTGCGTGGTGCTTAGTTGCTGGCTGGGGCTAAGCCACGACAGGGATCTTATCAATGCTTATAAATATCTGATGGGAGGTAGTAAAGAAGAAGAAGGTACTAGGCTCTTCTCAGTGGTATCCAATGACAGGACAAGGGCAACAGGCACACACTGAAATACAGAAAATTCCATCTAAACACAAGATTTTTCTTTTTTTTTTTTTTTTTAACATGATCGTGATTGCAATATTACGTGTTGCTCCAAGAAGTTGTGGAGCCTCTATTGCTGGAGATATCCAAGACTCCACTGGACACAGTCCTGAGCAACCTTCTTTGGCTGACCCTGCTCTGAGCAGGGAGTTGGCCTAGATGATGCCTCTGATGATGCAGAGGTGCCTTTCTGTTCTATGATTCTGTGACTCTTTCTAGCGCATGTCCTCATACCAAGATGAACATTGTCAATCAATAAAATATGCTTGGAATAACAGCATATTAAGTTGAGTAAACACAAACTTAATTTCATTAATTTGTTGCATGACTTGTGAAGATAAAATATCTCAGAAAACCTGGGAGATAAGCAGATTTGCAGAACCTTCCCAGATTTTCTGTCATTGCTACAGTAATATTTTCAGTTACATAGATAAATAAAGGGGTTTACCCCTTCCAGTTCCACTTACATTGTAGCTTTCTGGTTTTAATTGCAATATTTCAGAAATTATAGTTACATTTTTCAAACTGTAAAGTAAATTATTACTACATAAGCCTTATTAATAAGGTTGTAGAATGGATGGAGATAATGAGGTATTTTTCCTACTCAAGGGAATGCCTTTTTTTTTAATCCTTGTCTCCTTGCAATGGCAATCCTATTGTAGGGAGGCGTATTCTGGGGACAGTGATGTAACAGAGCAGTGAAATTGAACAAATTATATTCTTCATTAACATAATGGGATTTAACGTGTTGCTTAGGAACATAACCACTTTTTATTGTCCCTCCAATGTCCAGTTTGTATATGGTGATTTTCAGGAGTGTGAAATATTTCTGACACCTTGTTTAGAGTTTTTAGTCTTTATTACACCAGAACCCTGTAATGTTTCACAAATACATTTTTCTTTTCTAAACTTTTTTAAAGGTCTTACCATCTGGAAATACACTTGATGATAAACTTTTCAGGCTAAATTAAGATGAGTTCATTCTGATAATTTTTTATTTCACCGGTAATGTGCTGTTTAGTCACCAGATAATGGGGCTTTTCATAGATGATGAGAACTCATTATACCAATCTTCTAATAGAAATGCATCTTATCACAGGTGTGTGACTGCTATTCTTGATTTCATTTGAGATCATGTCTGAAAAAAATACATAAAATACGGTATCTTCATTGTCTGTGGGGCAGCTTGTTAATGGACAATGTCCAAATCATTCACTGTGAAGTCCAGATGTGTCCTGTTTGTCCTCTACTGAGAAGATATCTTTCAATAGTTTGAAATACAAGTTTAAATATCTAATAATAATAATGAAGAAGAATTCAGGCCTTATACTTTACTCATATCTGTGCTATTGCAAGACCAGAAGAAGACATTTTGTTGGAGGTTTATCTCTAACTGTTTATCTTTACATCTCTGTTTATCTCTAATTGGAGCTAGTTGTAGCTCCAAGAGCTACAAAGAGCTACAAAAGGGCTTTTAGCTCTTTATAGTTCTCACTCTGGAAACTCAAGACAGAAAGGTGTATTGTAAACTTTGATTTGTTGATGGAAGGACTTAAAGCCATTCTAATTTCTGAGATGGATTTCATGTCATATGTGAATATAGCTGAAAAAAAAAGTCTGTCCTCATAAGTCATACACGAGATAGATCTGTTCGTCCTGAGCAAAGGCATTTGTTTTGGTGAAGAAAGCAGACTTTCTCTAGAATAAAGGTCAGATAGAAACTAGATTTTTTGGGGGATGGCTGTAGATACAAGCAACTTAGTTGTGTACTGCCCTACTGGTATTGCACAATATGGAATTCTTAACATTCTGGACCTTCAAGAGTTCCTTGAGGACTTTTTATATTTCCCAAGTTTATGATACTGTGGGAAGTAACTGTAGAGACTGGGAAAAAATGAGGAATATTGTAATTGTATCTATTCAAGTGAGTGCACATTGTGGTTTCTACAATCTTTTTTCCTTTCATGGTATTTTCAAATCTTCAGGAAGATACTTTTTAGAGACAGTCTTACTCCCTTATGGTTTGCCTAGTGTTTCAGCAGCTTGAATTTCAGTCAAAACCTCTTTCTTTACACAGAATGACAAGAATATTGTTGTGACTGTTTCCAGTGCCATTAACTTCCAGTTGCTTCAGCTCTCTTGAGTATTGAATTGGAGGTGTATATGCTCTGTCAGCTGGAAAACATTTCTGGGGCTTCATGTTTAAAATCAAGCTCCTAATTTTTAAAACATTTGATAGATATCAACAAACAGAGATCTATGAAGAACAAACAAATATTTTGAGGGAGCCATGATATTTTAAATATATCAACTGAGTATACATAAATTTAATTAAGAAGCTTATCAAGATTTCTAACTCAGAAAATTGCTTAGTCTAGAGCATTTGGTCTTTTTTAAGTGATGGTTTTCTGTTTTTTCTTTACCACTTTTTCTCAGTTTGTTTTTTTTTTTTTTCTTTTAACTTTTCCAAGACTAAAGGATCACCTCCACTTTATCCTCAGTGGATCTAGATAATTTATATAGATGTCCACTGTTTGCTAAGCACTCTGTCACAATAAATATGTAATAGGTGATGGACTATTTGTAATATTTTTCAGATATCTGTCTGTCTTTAAATATTCTTTCCACATCCCTTTAGTCTTATAGAAGCTGGTAAAGGATAAATGTTCTTACAGAAAGAAAGAAGACAATTATGATATAGAACAAATCATAAGGAAGGGGCATGTATTGCTGCACTAAAGCAATAACTTTGATATCTCTTTCATTTGCTGATGATCAAGCTGCCCTACCCTGAGCAAGTGTTTGGGCCAGATGACTCTAAAGGTCTTTTCCAGCCTAAATTACTCTATTTACTGTGAGGGTAGTGAGACACTGGAACATGTTGCCCCGAGAAGTTTTGGATGTCCCCTCCCTGGAAGTGGTCAAGGCCGGGCTGGATGGGGCTTTGAGCAACCTGTTCTAGTGAAAGCTGTCCCTGCCCATGGCAGGGAATGTCAGAACTTGGTGATCTTTAAGGTCCCTTCTAATCCAAATCATTCTATGATTGTATGATTGTATGATGCTATCATCAGAACCAGCCTTACATAATACAAGGTACCAGGCAAGATTCAAATGAAAGTCCCTGAATATGGTCTTAAAGCAATTTCTCATTTGCTTTGTGCATCTTTCTCCAGTAGCCTAGACAAATCCAGATTTGTACCTTTACTTTCCTGTTCTTATCCTGAGCTCTCACTGTAGGCCAAGTCCCTAACCTCATGCTCACCTGCTGCACATACTCCTCACACTCATCTTTACTGCCTTTTAGCGCAACCCTCCATTCTGGGCCTGTAGCTGTTTTGTCAGAGCTTTGCCCTGTGCAACATGAGCTCATTTGAGAGAGGCATAAGCTCCCTCCCACGTGCTTTGGTACAGGTGCCTCTGTGGAGGCTCTTCACTTGCAACAGAAATTGGAAGGCTGGGTGGGAAGGGAAGCAGCAGGCACCAAGTATAGGATATGGCCTACTGTGGTGAATCTCTCCATGAAAACCCACGGCACTTATGATCTCAGTCTGCAAGCAGGAACACCAGTGGAGAGGTACATCTCAATTTGGAGTGGCAGGTTGGTGGGACACTGTAGAAGATTCTCTTTCTTTGTATCATCCAAAGCCTACAAGGCCCAGCTGCTGGCTGGAGGGTAGCCTGTGAAAGTTTTCTTTGCCCCAAGGATCTCGTAATTTCAAATATTGGTTACTGCTCCTTGTACAGAAATAAAGATGCACTGGGCAATGTGTAGGTTAGATTTAATATGACTTTTCCCATCTGTCATTTTTTCCATCTTTTATCTCCAGAAAAAGATATGCTTTTGTGCTACATTGTGGGAAGGATCAGTTTTCTGGGCCAGTCTTGGCATCAAGAGGCCATTTTATTGCTCATGGTCCTGCACTAGTTGAGGGCTTCTTTGCATGCATGCAGATATGTCTAAAAGATAGGATTTCACAAATCATATATGCCAACACCGTTTAATGTAATTTGTTCCATGGGCAGGAATCCATTTACTTTCATTCAACTCGATTTTTAACTTCTTAGAGATTCAAGCTTTTTCACATTTCTGCAATCTTTGCAAGATTTTCATCCTCCTTTTGGAATACAAATCTGAAGTGTTGATTTGGTGCTAATGGAAAGAATTACCGCCTTTTTTCTGCATATGCTATGGCTTAATCCACTGAGACTCTAAAGCATTTTTAATAAATTGAGAAGACATCAATACCTTCTTACTAAAACTGCAACATTTTTTACTGTCAAGCTATGACTTAGTAAAGAGGACTCAAAAATAGAATTGATGAAGCATGAAAGAGGTTACTTGATCATTTAAGGAGCTGTTTATTTGGTTAAGCAAAATTAGTTTTCACTTAATGTAAGACCGGAAAAAATCTAAATGCATGTCTCTTTATTTTAAGTGGTATTTCACTTCTGTAGGTATCCTTGTGGTTATTGTTTTCTGTGGTATGTAAGGGCTATAAGTTCCCAGAATATCCTAAGCAGATAGGAATTTCCAATGTAGATAGAAAGCCTTGCATGTGGTATAAAACTAAACATCTGGGTGAGCATTCACAGCTCTGTGACAAGAACTGTATCATGTAATACCTAACACATAAAATGGGGTGCTTAGTGCTTTTAGTGGAGGATCTAAAGCACCCATAACCTTCCCTGAGCACCTGCATTTGCCTTCCATATTACCACAGGCATGTCATAAAGCTAGAGAAATATTAACTTCCACTTTAGGTTAACAAGAATGTGTGCCTCTAGGACACGAAAAGAAACTGAAAAAGCTCAACAGTTTTAGGTAAACACATCTTGTACTTTGCTATCGGCATCTTACTCTCTTTTATATCAACAGATACATTCAGCATTTTCCCCTATAATTGTAAACCTACCTTCTAATTGTAATCTTCTTTCAATTCAGTGACAATGCTTTAATATAAAGGATTAAAAAATCCACCTTTGAAGTCTGTTAATTTTATCTCCTCTTCTGTTTGATCTAAGAATATATCATATCTCCATAAATCATTTCTATATTTTAATAGAATGATTTTTTAATATGTAAAAGTGTCTTATAATCAGTGAGATTCTATCATGTTTCTTAATTGTAGTTTGATTAGTAATAGCTAAATTCAAGGTCTTATATTCTCTGCATACAGCTAGACATGCAAACAGTTTAATAATACGATATCATCATTTTTAACTACTTAATTAAAAAATTTAACCTTAATATTGTAAGTCTATATTTTCTTATTTCTTCTTGAATGTTATGAAATAAAAGGCAAATACAGCCTTTAAAAATAAATTAATCCTTCAAATGTTTCAGCTATCTTCCTATTTGATCCCTGACTCACTAGCTTTCTATCTTGCTTTCTATCTATCTTTCAGGTTGTCCACAGAGCTTGTAGAGTCTTTATCCTTGGAGAAATTCAAAAGCCTTCTGGACACGGTCTGGGAAATCAGCTCTAGGTGGCTGTGCTAGAGCAGAGCATTGTACCAGCTGATCTCCAGAGCTCCCTTCCAACCTCAGTCATTCTGTGATTCTACTAGTGGTTCACTTTTACGGTGTTTGGAGCGGTAATGACTAGTTATGCTTCTATTCTTCAGACATTTCCAAACTATTTTACCCACCTTTTCCATAATAGAAATTTAGCAATTTATGTGTTCCTGAATCTTTTATATTTGTCCAGTTTTATAACCTGGTCCATCCGTTTAACATTTTTTTGGTCTTCACAGATATTTAGTAGAAAGCATGCAGGTTTGCCTCAAGAATTGTTACTGTTGGAAAGGTTTCTGTAGTCCTGATGTTACGTAACTTGTTCATTAGAGATACTCTACTGGTTCTTACTCTTTCTGCTTTTGGATTATTGTCCATCGTTACCCAGTTCAGTAGATTACAAAATGCCTATTGTTTACTTAATGGGAATTTTGGGTTTCCTGTTAAAAACAATGATCACAAAAGGAGTGGTTGTAATGTTCAACACTTTAGTTCTCTTTCCTTAGAGTTACCCTTTATGCTTTCTAAAAGTGCAGAAACTGGGAGAAAGTTTCTTCAGTATTTGCCTTTAATATCTAGTTCTTTACACTTCTGACTCACAGTCCACGGCATTGCATATTTTTTCCTTCAAGTCTTGTTCTCACAATGTAGTCAACAAGTAAGAACAATTGCATGGCTTGCTTTTTATTCTTGTCAATGAATAATACATTGGTTTTGGCTTGACAGTGGGCAAAATATGCTATTTTAACATAGACTTTCTTTCTTGCTGTATTCAGTGTAGGTGGCAAGCTGTTGGTAGTTTCCCACTACTCAAATCAGTAATAAAATATTTATTTTAATTGGCAATGAATTAAGTAAATTTTCCACAAGTCAACTCTGCTTTGTATGCAATGGTAATTGGTAAGTGATCTCCCTGTCTTCATCTCTACCCATGGGCATTCTTGGTCTTTCTGTTTTCTCCCCACATCCCACTGAAGAGGAAAGTAAGCCAGTGGCTGGGTGGACATTTAGCTGCTAGTCAAGGTTAACCCACCACACTCACTAACTTCATTTGAGTTCCCCAGCCAGCCGTTATCCTCTGTGCATTTTCTGCAAGAACAACAAGATTTTTCAGAATGACACAGGTTAATAGTGATTAGCATTTTGCATTTCAGTGTATCTTCCTAGGACTCTTCAAAACACTGTATTTATTTCGTATATAATATCCTTTCTCTGACACATGTAGGTTCTTTTCTCACCTTCTTTTTTCTTTTATATTTCCTTTGCTGTAATATCAATCTGCTATGAACGTTTCCTGGAAGTGACAGTAATGTTTTGCTGAGCTGCTTAATACATTTTGGCTCATCTTCCTTCTGTGGCACTGTGACAATTAAGGTTGATATGTTTTTGTATTCAATATATTATGGCAGATGCTTGGTCATTTCTTTCAGATTGTGCAGTCATATTCTGCCCAATATTTTGCCTTGGCCATGCAGCTTCCAGCATATTTTTTTTTACCAGCTTCAATTGTTTCCTATTTAGTGGAAGGTCACAACTAATTAGCAAAGTTTTGGGCTTCTTGATGAGTATTTAGGATTAACCCTAGGTTTTATTCTCTTCAGACTCTCTTGGAAATACTCTTACCATGTTTTTAGTTTATGCTCTTCAATTTTTAGCATAGGTAGTGCTTAATCCTCTCACACAAAGATTAGTTGTCTAGGTTGCTTAAAAAGTTTTTGAGGATTTGGTAAATAGTTTTAAAATTGATTTTTTTGGACATCTACTTTCATGACTGTATTGTCTATACATACTCCTCTATGTCTTAATTTTGTAATGAGGTTTTTCATATCCTTGACATTGTGGTTATGACATAAATCCTTTCTGTTGAAAGAATATTAAGGCTGTTGTAAGAAAATGAAGGATCAAACCAGGGCATCATGCTCCTAACAGTGACTAGTAAGTGTTTTCAGAAAGAGTCAGTGGAGTCATCTTTTCTCTGGCATTGCAATTCATCAATCAACAGGTTGGCAATTAAGGAACAGGTGAACCAATGACAATTGGTCACCTATAATTGCTACTGGTGGACGTAAAATCCGTGAATTCACCTAAATCTGCTCTGAACATACATATCCTTTTGGCCTCTATTAAATCTGTTGACAATATTTTCTGCAGTTGAATTACACACTGTATAAGAAAACACTTTTTCTGTTAAAGTGCTGCCAGGTAATTTCAGTGGCTATCTCCGAGAAACAGTCACTTCTTCCCTACTTATATTCTTGAGGTGGGCTTACCCCCTGCACTGTTCCTCAAATTTCTGTGTTTCCTGGATTGACCTTGGATTTGGCTTGTTATTTTGCCTTTGCGTGATGCTTGCTGGACTGGTGGTAGGACCTCTTGCAGCCCTTGCCTGGTCTGCCTCTGGTATTGTGGGACTGTGCCCTGACAGTGAGGGCATTGCCATCATGGTTGCCATCGGGTCCAAACTTGCCTTCCATTAAGTAACACCCTGCTCTTGCTGCTCTGACAGTGCATACAATTAAATGGTTTGCATTACATGATTCATTATAACAGTGTGCATTATTTTCTATTTATCACCATTGGATATTTCTTTCTAAGTCTTTCAGGAGGAGGATGCTCCACTCATTCTAATGGCAATTAAGAGGCTGCCTCATGTTGATCATCATTTTTAAATTGCAGTTTTAGAGTAATGTGTCAACTGGCATGTCACAGGGTCTGGATTTGTGCATGAGGAAGGAAGCAGTTTCATGTTAGAAAAAGCCTGCAGAATCAGTCCTCTTTCTTAAGAGTCATGGGGGCTGAGTTATCAGGTTTTAAGCCAATTTTAATGTGAAGTCAGCTTTGCTTTCTCATCACATCAACATTAACATTCCCCATTAAGAAAATACACATAAAACCAAATGTGGCTTTCTGGGATCACAGAATCACAGAATCACAGAATCACTAAGGTTGGAAAGGACCTTCAAGATCATCAAGTCCAACTGTTAACCCAATGCCACCATGCCCCCTAAACCATGTCCCAAAGTGCCACGTCCACATGTTTTTTGAATACTTCCAGAGATGGAGACTCCACCACCTCCCTGGGCAGCCTGGTCCAATGCTTGACCACCCTCTCGGTGAAGAAATATTTCCTAATATCCAATCTAAACCACCCCTCATGCAACTTGAGGCCATTTCATCTCGTCCTACTACTAGTTACTTAGGAGAAGAGACCAACACCCTCGTCGTCACAACCCCCTTTCAGGTAGCTGTAGAGAGCGATAAGGTCTCCCCTCAGCCTCCTCTTCTCCAGACTAAACAACCCCGGTTCCCTCACCCACTCCTCATAAGACTTGTGCTCCAGACCCCTCACCAGCTTCGTTGCCCTTCTTTGGGCACACTGAGCACCTCAGCATCCTTCTTGTAGTGGGATGGAACAAGAGAAAGGAAGTCATACTTAACAGATATTATTTTCTTAATTTAATATGAATCTATATAAAATATATTCTATAAAAGCAACACAGTAATAATAATAAATGATAATAGGCCTAAAAATGCAAGAGAATGGGAAGAATTAGATTATGTACTTCCATGAAGCATTCAGGAATAAAGGACAAGGGACAGTCTTAGTGTTAGATGTGAAGCTGAGGAAATTAAGTGCTGTACGGAATAAAGATGTGTAAATTCTTCAAAAGGGTATGAGACTTTCCCTGAAGTCCATCTACTTTAAAGGATATAGCACTGTCAGGATCCTAAGAGGAGGCTGGGGGGGGTAAATTTCCCCAGTGAAGAGAACTTTGATTTTCAAACACGTGAACAATTGTAGCATAAAGAAAAAAAAAAAGACAGAGAAGCCAACTGTGATTTCTGATTGTGAGTCTTGCAAAAAAAGGACACAACCTGAACAGAAACTGCATACTGCATTCTGTATTTTTATTTGTATTGTGGTTTTTTTGACCCCCACTTGCTCCACATATTTTTTCCTCCTACTTGTTTGGAGAGTGACTGTCTAGTGAAAGCCTTATATCTCTGTGCCAACTGTTCCCTAGTGTCTATTCTCTAGTTCCTCTTATTCTTTACACAACACCTGCAATCTGTCCTCTTTAAACTGTTTAACTAACACAACTGAAGTAACCATTTTTACCCCTTCCAAAAATATTAAATATGGATGCAAATGCATAGCAATACAGGAAGCTAGCAAAGAAAAAGAAAAACTGCTGGATGTCATAAAACCAAACATTTTCATATTTAACATTGCATCCCAAATAATTAGAGTAGAATTAAATGGAAGCATGAATGTTTACCTCTTAATACCAAGTACCAAAGATTTTTCTGTGGTGAGTATCCCTGGAATCACAATCATAATCAAAACCTGACACTGTTATCAGACTTAGAGAGCCACTCGCTTTATGTGCCTTTGTGCTGTCAGCTTGGGACATTTCAATGATCCTAAGCCCAAATGCCTCATTTTTAATACACAGAAGCAGCAGAAAATGCATTCTTGAGGGGATGAATAGTAATACATTCATTCTGGTAATGCAATAGGACAAGGAAAAACCCTGAAAAGCTTTCAGCATATGCTTCTGACTCATAAGATCTATTATTTGAAGTTTAAGGAGTTAATAAGTAATGGGGGAAAAAAGTGAAAATAGGAAGAGGTAATGAGATAGAATTACAAAGGTGAAGAAAAGAAGGAAACAACAAGTGCTAATATTGTATTCAAATCCTGCTGTCATTTTCTTACCTTTAGCAACTCTATTCAATAAGTGTTTAATGACCATTCACTTTTGATGGTCTCTAGACAGAATGGCCACAGTATGGAGGGTTGTTCTACTACAGGTCCTAAGATTGCACTGCCTGTATTTTGACCAAATTGCTCAAGAAATTTTATTTGTATTCCTGTGTTAGATAGATTTCTTTCCTATCAGTAGTGTCCCAAACTGACATTCTTATTTTAAATAACAAGTTTAGCTGAGATTAAGAAAGTGGAGCTTAATTAAAAAAAAAAAAAAGTGAAAGGCTGTAAAATGCAATCTGTCACCTGGAACTGTTGTAAGCAACAATAGCTGTCATGGCAGTAAAAATCTTATGAACATATTCATTTTCCAAAACGTTTCATGACATTTTGTAAAATGTTTGACAGGAATAAGAAATGTCTTTTTTAGTTAACTTGGTCTTAGGAGATCATAAAATTGAGTTCAGTAAGTTCTCACTAATGGTAGCAAAATGTTGAGAGTTTAAAAAAATCAATTGAGTGTTTTAATCCTTTTGAAGATAACATTTTATTCCATGGTAGGAGTAATGTCTGGTTTCTTGGTCCCTAGTATAACAGATCAGAAATTACTTTCAAATACAAGTAAGAACAATGTGAGGAAGGTCTGTCTTGATATAGCAGTGCTGTTTTGCTGGACACTGAAGGCATATGAACTTTTCTGTAGCTCTTGTAAAGTTGTAGAGATTGGAGATAATTTCAAGCATGACATTCATAGATTTAAAATGTATGTAATTGGTAAACAAATACATCAATCATGATAAAATGTGTTGGGGTTTATGACCCTTTCTGGTTCTGACATGGGTGGTCATGACAGAATTAAGACAAATAGTATTTAGATATTTGTGAAGTAGTGGATGTGCTGTTGCACACTTTAAACACATGATGTCCTCTGTTTTGCTCTTGTCTTTTCATGAGTATTATATTTTATACCCCAATCAGCAGGACTAAAAACAGTTACTCTTTATGAACATGTCTGTCTACAGTGACAATTATAATTCACAGCTAAGTAAATAAACATTTTTGTGGGGAGTGCTCCTCAGAGCTTTAATATAATAAACATGAGAAAGAAAATTATACCTCTCTTTTATCAGTGGGATACCAAAAATACAAAACGTATGACTTCATAAACTTACATTGAAGCCTGATACCAAAAAGAGGGCAGAGGTAGTAATATAAACCAATCCTTCAGGTAGGAAGAAAAATTCTTCAGCACATAACAACCCTATCTTTCTCGAGGCAGAACATAAGATTCATAATCTCTGACTACATTTGCCTAAATTATATAGAAGACTCATTAAGATGAAGTTTTTTTCCTTGCTGGAACAAATAAGGACATTCAGGTCATTCAGGAGCATTCCCATCACAGTGGTGCTTGACAGAAATGTAGGTATATATTAAAGTGAGCTATTTGAAACATCCAGAACTTTGGGATAGGGAAGAAAAAGATGAGATCATGTTCATTCATGTGGTAGCCCCAGACCCTTCTCTAATTTATAGCCATGAGTCTTGCAGTTCAGTACGTAGTATTTTGGTGATACACTAATAAACTTGGGATGGGCTACCACTTGAAGGTAATTAAATCAAAAGTTAGTTACATCCATTCCAACCTGTAAATGGGTGCTACTTATCCCACAGTGGGTGCACAGTCATAATACATTGCAGAATTTTGACCATTTTTTTAGGTACAAAAATACAGCCTAGTTTTATTATATCACTCATTATTGAATGCTAAGAATAAAACAAGCTTAATGTATACACATTTCATTGCAAGACATTCATCTCTAGGAGCCAGATTTGGTGTGAGATTTCAAAGCGTAAAAAACGAGTTTACAATCTACTTATGCTTTTCTTGCAATAAGGTTTTCAATCTTTCTCTCCACTTACCTTATTAATTTCTAACTAGCTTCAGACAGTGTTTCTTTAACCTCTACCTCTTCTTTTTATCAGATTCAAGTACTACGAGATAATTCAGGAGAGTAATGTCTGAGTGAAAGACATCTAATATGTTATTTATTGACCTCTTTTCCTTTGTGTCAGTTGCTTCAATCACTTCTGACAGCTTTTCTTTTCCACCTCTGCATCCCAAAAGGGTAAATCATCAGTCCATCAGCACAACTTGTGGTACTTATCAGCACTGGATAAGACCACCTGGATCATCTGTCTCAGTTGAGATATTCCTTTTCTAATTCTGATTTTCATCAGAAATAGTCATGCTCTTATCACAGTGCCACAAGTGCTCTTCAAAATAAATGTGATGTTGTTAATATATAGGTCTTTTCATCAGCTATGGAGGGTCAAACTTGATGGTCTGTAAGCACTTTGGTCTTTGTGTTTATGAATAGGCTTCCTACTCAATTCTCAACTTTAGGACCTAGAATCAGAACATTTTTGAGGCCAGAGGGACTGTTAAATTATCTTCTCTGACCTCCTGCGATCCTATTCCACAAACAGCAAAATTTGATGAAAAATAAAATTCAAGGAGGCCAAATACTTTTTCAAAGCTAGGAAATAACTGCTGACTTTTTTTTTTTTAATTATAATTTTTTTACAAAGAAAAGCTGTTCATTTTAAATGTTTTAAAAAGAAAATATTTAGACTTTTAATTTCAAATTTGAACTGTATGAGGTTTAATAAGGCCAAGTTCCGGGTCACAAAAACCCCATGCAACGCTACAGGCTTGGTAAGAGTGGCTGGAGAGCTGCCCAACGGAAAGGGACCTGGGGGTGCTGGTTGACAGCCGGCTGAACATGAGCCGGCAGTGTGCCCAGGTGGCCAAGAAGGCCAACAGCATCCTGGCCTGTATCAGAACTAGTGTGGCCAGCAGGAGTAGGGAAGTGATTGTGCCCCTGTACTCGGCACTGGTGAGGCCGCACCTTGAATACTGTGTTCAGTTTTGGGCCCCTCACTGCAAGAAGGGTGCTGAGGTGCTGGAGCGTGTCCAGAGAAAGGAAACGAAGCTGGTGAGGGGTCTGGAGCACAAGTCTTATGAGGAGTGGGTGAGGGAACTGGGGTTGTTCAGTCTGGAGAAGAGGAGGCTGAGGGGAGACCTTATCGCTCTCTACAACTACCTGAAAGGGGGTTGTGACGATGAGGGTGTTGGTCTCTTCTCCTAAGTAACTAGTGGTAGGACGAGAGGAAATGGCCTCAAGTTGCACCAGGGGAGGTTTAGATTGGATATTAGGAAAAATTTCTTCACTGAGAGGGTGGTCAAGCATTGGACCAGGCTTCCCAGGGAGGTGGTGGAGTCGCCATCTCTGGAAGTGTTCAAAAAATGTGTAGATGTGGCACTTCGGTTTAGGGGACATGGTGGTGTTGGGTTAACAGTTGGACTTGATGATCTTGGAGGTCTTTTCCAACCTTAATGATTCTGTGATTCTGTGAAAAACCCTTAATTAAGGTAAGAACTGAAGGAAGAAGGTAAAGGGTTTATGAAAAGCAAAATACTTTGTACTGGCTTGAATTACACAGTTTGGATTGTCCTAAATGTAGGTTTCTAAAGAGGTGGGGGAGGATGCAGAAGAGAGGAAATCTGTTTAGTTTCTGATAGAAACTTAAGTCAAATCACAGACAATTATACTTTAACTCATTTAATTTCATTAACTGGCAAATTAAAAGATGACCAATGATTGATTACTCTTCTGGGAGATGTAATTTCCTTATTGTATATTTGAGACATCAAAGGAGAGCATTCAGAGCTTCCTTCTAGTTTGTCACAGTGATTAATCACACTTACTGTAGTGAAATTTGCACCCAGAATATTCTTGTTCATTTGAACGTATGTGTATATGTGTCAATGTAACCAATACAAATATAGTAACTCACTATGTTTAGTTATTTTCTGAGATGACCTATGTTATTGTACAGGCTTGAAACTTTTTACCAATCACAACAGCACTTTTGTCTATTAGTTCTTTATTTGGTTCTTAATCATCTTATCTTAGTATACTTGCTGTCTGTTAGGAATCATTTCAACTGAAGAGTTTACTCAGTATCCCATTCTATTCCCCCTTCATAGGTATAATTCTTATTTTACTGCAGCATTTATCTGTCCAAAACAACAAGGCCCTTAAGATTTTCTCTAGAAATATGACTGCTTATTACACCTTACTTATATCTTACCCTCATAAAGTTCCAATGCACACTTCTTTTAATAGTACTCAAACTGATAAAAAACTGAGTCTGAATTACAATTTTCCATTACTCCATCTTCTACCCCTTTCCAACTTGTTTATAGCAAGATCGGTTGTTCAGACTTAGACTATATACAGGTTCAATGTTTTCACGTTCTTTCTGCATCTTCTGTTTAAAAATTTCCACTCACAATACAGTAGTTCATAACTATCTATACTTGTTTACTCAGCTAAGATATATGTCAGTCTATTCATGACATATACAGCTTTGCACCCAGCACTGTATAGTAGCAAGCTGAGCATTGCTTAAATGTCATCAAGGGCAAGCAGAATTTCAAGAGATATCCTAAGTATGGTACGATCAAGCCATTGCATAGTAATTGCTGGACTTGGAGATGTACAGTAAGAACAAAAGAAGGGTTAACTCTGAAGCAAACATGCCTATTCCAGGAGTCAACAGCTTGTAAACAGCCCCAATGAGAGATGGCAGGGGTTTTTTCTTTCTGAATCCCAGACACTGTCACAAGGATGTTCTGAGACAGCAGTACTGTATTCCAAGCAGATCCTCTACCTCATTTTCAGGTAAGAGCAAGTTTACTGTTCCCTTTAGGAAAAGCAAAAATTGGCAAATTGAATTAGATTAGGAATTGTCTGAGCTTCCCATGCGCTACTCTTCCCAGGCAATGCAAAGTGATCAAGTGAAATGTTTCATACAAGGATGTTTTTGGATATTGTGGATGTCCATATAGCAGTTGATGACGTATCATAAGAGTTTCAGCCAAGGAAGAATGTGATCAGAAAGATGAGATACCTCAGGTTGAAAATATTAAACCAGTTCATTAAAGAATAAGTGTAACTAATGTTAATTATTCTCATTAGGAGTAAAACTGAGTGAAATACAGTTGAAAAGTCACATAATAAAGTGTTGCAACAGCAAAAGGCAAGACTCTGTAACCTATCCAGCTCTATGTCTCAAAAAAATTGTCGTCCCACAGACAAATACAGTCAAAAATTGAACAAAACAATGCTTGAACAAGAAGGATCTATTGATTGAAGTGCAGAGTATAGAAGTGCCTTCTATTTGCAGCACCATATTTTTTAACTCTTGAAAATACCTGTGAGAGGGCAACATAGGTTGCATCAGTAGGAAAAAGTTATAAAACCACATTCATCCTTGGACTAGGAAGCATTAGCGAACACATCAGGGAGCGATATGTGAAGCATGCAATAGGATCAGAAGGGGAGATAACTGACAGAAAATTGTCTAAAGAATCAGAAAAGAATAGATAGATCCTATAACGTGAGAATAACACCAATGGCACATAAGTGTTGTCTGTGCAGAGGTAAACAATAATTTATGACTGTTTTGAGTTCTGAAAGACACTGTTCACTGAAAGAAGATTTATTGATGTCGGAAGACAGGAACATTTTTCCTAACAATATAAAGCAGAATGTATTATCTGATTAAAAGAGTCACATAGAAGATGAGATTCCATGTCTAAGATATCAAAAGTATATACTATAGTATACCTGAAGAGAAAGGAAGATTCGTAAATTGTTTTCAACTTCTTTTTTGCAATAATGACATGATATTAACAGATATTGATTGTCCTTTTGCATGATTTCAGAATTAATTTTAATGTCTTTTTTACATTTGTTATTCTATTTCTTTTCTTTTTTAAATTGTAACTGATGATTTCCAAACCTTGATGTGTTCTGAATGTTTGAATATTTTATACTCTACAAAGAAAGAATGATGTAGGCTCTGTTGATGGTCTGATGGGTACAGAAAGATCCATGATATGCTGTCTGTGGTCTAAGCTGTCTAGAAGTCAGACAGCTCTTACCTGGTAACAATATTGCTGCATGAGAACAATGCTGTGATCTCAGCAGGGCATATTAGTTTCATCACTGGGCAGTTACATATCCGTATGATTTTAAGGTTGCAGCAACTGCCATGAAGAATACTCTGGTCATGGTCAAAAGGTGTCTGAGCCTGCCGTTAATCATTTCGTGTAGACATGCCCTTTGACTCCGCACATATCTAGTCCCTTTAAATCAGTACAGAGATGTATCATCCTGCTGCTTCCAAATGTAAACTTGTGAAACAGTTCTGGTGCTTTTTAGTTAAACAATTCCGTATGGTCGAGAAATTGCTTCTATTCCATTGCTTCCTCTTTAAGCTGACCTCCTGCCTCGGAAATGTACCCCTCTTTAGAAACACAGTGTATTGCAGCATTGGATGAGGTATTTGCAGAGTTTCTGCAAGGTAATTGCATCGCACCTTCTTTAGCCCTCAAACTGCAAGACCCGTCCTTTCCCCAAAAAGACCAGGAAAGACTCCTGTGTTATTTGAGATGACACAAGGGATAGAAACAAACTGTGTTCAAGTGTTTCCTCAAGTTTGGAGACAAATAATAACTACTATAGTCCCACAGGAGATTGACAGATAAAGCATTAAATGTATCTGGATTAGAGAATGGTAAGCTACATGAAAATGGACACTTTCTTCCATTCTTTATAATTTGCTTGTACACCAGCTGTTCTTGAAAGAGGGCACACTTGGCCTTCTAAACATGTCTCTCAACTGCTCATTTTTCTGGTTACAGGGCTTTACAGATAACTTAAAAAAAAAGAGAGAGAGAAAAACTCTAGCTATATCAAACGCTCCAGCTCTCAGGCTGCCACCAGACTAAAACGTGGTCTCAGTTTTTAGAATCATTGCTTTAAAGCTGTTTAAACTCAGCAGGCAGCTCAGCCCCCCAGCCTCTCACTCACTCCTCCCCGTGGGATGGAGAAGAGAAACAGAATGGTAAAAGTGAGAAAACTAGTGGGTTGAGGTAAAGACAGTTTAACAGGTAAAGCAAAAGCCGCACACGCAAGCAGAGCAAAACAAGGAATTCATTCATCACTTCCCACAGGTGAGCAGGTGTTCAGCCATCTCCAGGGAAGCTCCAGGGTTCCATCACACGTAATGGTGACTTGGGAAGACAAATGCCATAACTCCAAACATCCCTCCCTTCCTCTCTCTTCCCCAGCTTTACATGCTGAGCATGATGTCATAAGGTGAGGGACATCCCTTTGGTCACTGGGGTCAGCTGTCCCAGCTGTGTCCCCTTACAATTTTTTGTGGAAACACAACGTATTCGCTGGTGAAGTGGTGTGAGAAGCAATAAAGACCTCGACTCTCTGTGTAAGCACTGCTCAGCAATAGCTAAAACATACCTGTTATCAACACTGTGTTCATCAGAAATCCAAAACATAGCACCATACAAGCTACTACGAAGAAAATGATCTCTTTCCCAGCAAAAAACATACAACAGTGTACTACTAAATTCTAAAGAAACATAAGTTTACTATTGATCTGTGAATTAATCACATTTTTTCAGTAATTGATGAGGAATTTTTACCTTTCTCCATTTTCTTCTAAAAGTGTTCTGTGTCCATCTGTACTTCCAATGTTAATATATTTTTTCTGTGTTCAGTTAATTATCTAGCATTATATCTTTCTCAGCAAGAAATAAAAAGTTGTTTAGAAGAGAAATTTTGAAGGGAAGATAGCAGCTGATGGTACCTGTAATATAATGTGTTCTTTAATTGACAAATAAATTTTTTTGCTTATAATTGGGAGAAAAATTCTTAGACAGACAGTAATTCACATGTCCACACGCACAAACATATAACTCCCAGTTAATTGTGAACATAAGCCATGACTCTGTGCTTCATTGTATGAGTTCTGAATCTTTTGAGATCCATGCATAAAATTAAAAGCACCTAAAATGTTGATAAATAAAGTGTAATATATTTACTGGGCAACACTTTATTTACAACTATTTTAATAGACACGTCAATAATGAAATTCAGCAGCACATTTTACTTTTTTCTTGCTTAACTTTCCAAGCAATATGTGACACAGGTAAGAAAAGGAAAGCACTTATCAGATGGTGTGTATTGGAAGAATGAAATCCAATTGTATTTTTTTTGGTTTTATCTCAGAATTTTTCTCATCGCTTTTACGGTCTTACCTGCATATTTGTCCCTTCACTGGAGTGGAATCTTGCAGTTCATTCCTTCATGCTGCAATTCATGAACACCTGCCCATCTGAACCAATTGTTTATTTGTGAGTATTTTAGGAATCATCTGTGCTTCATCCCTTGAGATAACTGTTTCTAGTGGCATAGTGACTGACAGCTGTCTTGACAATGTATTTTATTTAACAGTAGGGGAAAAAAACCAGAGAAAGGAGGGTTTATAATATCAATATTTATGTGTCTCTATCATACCTGAAGTATTATGATCATGAGTGAACCTGACAGGCTTAGCATTTTGTGCATGATCCCATGGGTTCCTGTGTCCCATGCTTTCTTTTTGTGCCAACTTCCCTCAGGAAAAATTGTAGTTTTAATAACTATGTATGAATTTATTCATCTGTCTATAAGTATTTTAATCCTGAACTTTTTCTGACTTCTTTCCTCCATCATATTGAGCTAGTTTGCAGGCTTCTTAGAAGAGCAGAGTAAACCCATTAAATTCTTTTGTCTGGCAGTGTCTCAGAACAGTCCTAACGTGTTGTCACCAGACGACTATCAGAAAATAAACCTGCTGCCTAGTAGGGATATTACTACCTTGGTGGATGCCAGCAGTGGTTCTTCTGAATACCTCACTGATAACAGCGCTGAATATATGTTAATAATTTTGAGTCTTCCTTGAATGATACATGAATAATATGACTAGGAGGAGTACTTGTGTTTGCAACTAATATAATTAAAAAGATCAGTAACAAAATTCAGAGGAACCTTGACTACACAGTCATGAGCAACTCATCTTTTTACTTACTAGTGTTACAAAACAAAATAGGAATAAAATTAACAGAAGAATGCAGCATAAAGTGCCGTTGCAGTCAGTCCAATGTCTGGACCAGCAGACATTTGTCTCCACAGTTACTTCAGGTTTAATCCACAAATGATGACCTGAACTCCTTCTTGACTCATAGCGAATGTCCATAAAGTTTCCTTTTATTACAATGATGAGTAACACATTACTGCTGTGCTATCTTATTTTTTAGAAATAGAACAAGATATTGATGTTATTAAATTTTTCAATACTTTACCTAACATTTAAAACCTAAAGGGAAGTTCAGTGAGACTCTATTTTAGGATTGTGCACTATGATTTAATAAATCAGCAAATATAAAGCATAAAGTAATGATTAATATTGACTTATTAATCTACTTTTATGTGACAAATAGCTTATTACAGGGTGCAAACCTCAAACTGAGGTCTTTGCCTGAGTAATGTGAATTGATAGTAAGATCTTAATTGTCAGTAATCTGTCAACCTATTATCACCCTATATATTGTGAGAAGTGATGCCCATCTGTAATTAAGATTACAACAGCATTATTAAGATAAATTACTGTAAAGAGTTTTTCCAGATAGAACTAGGGGAGGTACTGGGGGTCACTTTGGACAATTAGATAATCCTAGTTAGGCAATTAGTTTGGAAAGCTGAAGATAGATTTCGCTGTGACCAGCAACTGAGCCAAAGGCTTCTAACTCCAAGAAACTTAGAGAACTTGGTACAGAAACCTCTTGATGTCATAATTTTTACAGTATCATTATTTGAGTCTGAAGTACTGCATGAAGGAGAGGAAGGCAAGGGAGCGACTAGTCTCAGGAGATTGATTCCATGGAGGAAACAGGAAGTTCACAGGCAACTCTGAAGAAAACACAGAACTCTTTATAGAAGATGTTAAAATATTGTTACATCTCAAACACCTTTTTACACATTGTAAGGCATTAAATGAGGCTATTTCCTTTCAGTGCGAAACCTAGAGAAGGAAGAATGAAACCCAAACAAACAGGAACTGGTATATTTATAGGATTCAATATATAGGATACAATAACCTGTTTGTTCTTCTCTATTTAAAAAATTCCCTGATCAAAAAAATAAACATTACAGCAGTCTGAGAGTTGTATGTTACCTTATACTACCACAATGTTGGCGAAGCCACTGAGGCGAAGGGCTCTGGTGCGAAGGATCATGCCGGGGGACCCTTCCTGAAGCGGCCAAACAGCGAAGGCGGCAGCACGGGGGGAGAGGGGGTGCCGCAGCCCCCCCACCCTCTGCCAGTGGAGTGGGCTCCTGGCGAGCGGTAGCGCTGACTCAGCACGGGCGGAGCCCAGAGCGGCGGCAGCCAAAGCCCCTCGCCTACAAGAGCAGCCCCAGGGAGCGCGAGCGACCCCGAGCATGGCCAACAGGGTGGGCAAACAGGACGTGGCGCGTCAGAAGGACGTAGCGCGTCGGTTTGCGCGTCAGTTCGCGCAGGGAAGGCGTGCGTGCAGGGCGCAGTGTCCCCCCCAGCACTAGAGGTTCTCTGACAAGTGGCCATCATCATCGCAGAGAAGGCTCAGCCGTGGTCACCACTTGGCTGAAAACCGTGGCCAGAAAGAATGTGGTGACACAGACAGAGCTCCCGCTCAAGCACGCGGCTGTCCAAGTATCCGGCTGCAAAGAGTGCCTGAGCCTGTCGGTTGTACCAGAGACCAGCGGAGACACCACCTGCGTGCGGTGCGACCAGGTGAGTGACCTGCTCAGCCTGGTGGCAGAGCTGAAAGAGGAAGTGGAGAGGCTGAGGAGCATTAGGGGGTGTGAGAGAGAGAGATTGGTGGAGCTGCACCTGGCCATCCCTGAAGCAGGGGCAGCTGGTGGAGGCTCCAGAAGCAGCAGGGGATCCCCTGCCCTCTTGCTGCCGGGCAGAAGGAGAGGACCTAAGAGATGAGGGGAAATGGAAGCAGGTCCCTCCTCGGAGAGGCCAGCGAATCCCCTCCCGGACTTCCTCATCGTCCCAGCTGCCCTTACACAACAGGTATGGGGCTCTGGAACGTGAGGGACAGGAACATGAGGGCCTTGATGAAAGTCCATCCAAGTGGTTGCCTAGGGTGAGTCAACCAGCCCCACGCATCAAGACGTCCTCTCTTAAAAAAAGGAGGGTAATTGTCGTAGGTGACTCCCTTCTGAGGGGTACAGAGGGCCCAATATGTCAACCAGACCCAACTTGCAGGGAAGTCTGCTGCTTCCCCGGAGCCTGGGTGAGAGACATCACCAGGAAACTCCCCGGTCTGGTTTGGCCCACTGATTACTACCCACTGTTGGTCCTACAGGTTGGCAGTGATGAGGTTGCACTAAGAAGCCCAAAGGCAGTCAAAAAGGACTTGAGAGCACTGGGGCGACTGGTCGGTGGAGCGGGAGCACAGGTAGTGTTTTAATCAATCCTTTCAGTGACAGGGAAGAACGCTGAAAGGAACAGGAAAGCACACCTGATCAACACATGGCTCAGGGGCTGGTGTCATCGTCAGAATTTTGGGTTTTTTGACCACGGGGCGGTTTACATGGCACCGGGCCTCCTCACAACAGATGGAGTGCAACTGACTGCAAGGGGCAAAAGGATTCTTGCATATGAGCTGGCAGGCTCATCGAGAGGGCTTTAAACTAGACTTGAAGGGGGAAGGGGATAAAACCAGGCTCACTAGAGTTGAGCCTAGGGGTGACGTGCCAGAGTTGAAATCGATAGCCCAGCTCAAGTGCATCTACACCAATGCACGCAGCATGGGCACCAAACAGGAGGAGCTGGAAGCCATTGTGCAGTGGGACAGCTATGATGTAGTTGCCATCACAGAAACATGGTGGGATGTTTCTCATGACTGGAGTGCTGCAATGGATGGCTATAAGCTCTTCCGAAGGCGGTAGGCAAGGAAGGAGAGGCGGTGGGGTGGCTCTGTATGTTAGGGAGAATTTTGATTGTATAGCGCTCAACAATTGTGAAGACCAAGTAGGGTGCTTATGGGTAAGGATGAGGGGGAAGGCCAACGAGGCAGACATCCTGCTGGGAGTCTGTTACAGACCACCCAACCAGGACGAAGAGACAGATGAGACATTCTATAAGTCGACTGGCAGAAGTCTCGCGCATTCGCTGGCCTTTGTTCTAGTGGGGGACTTCAAATCTACAGGACATCTGCTGGAAGTATAACACAGCAGAGAGGAAACAATCTGGGAGGTTTCTGGAGTGTGTGGAGGATAAGTTCCTGACACAGCTGGTGAGTGAGCCCACCAGGGGAGGTGCCTTGCTGGACCTGCTGTTTACAAACAGAGAAGGACTGGTGAGAGATGTGGTGGTCGGAGGCCGTCTTGGGCTTAGCGACCATGACATGATAGGATTCTCAGTTGTGAGCAAAGTAAGGAGAGGGGTCAGCAAAACTGCTACCATGCACTTCCGGAGGGCAGACTTTGGCCTGTTCAGGTCACTGGTTGAGAGAGTCCCTTGGGAGACAGGCCTGAAGGACAAAGGGGTCCAGGAAGGCTGGACAGTCTTCAAGAAGGAAATCTTAAAGGCGCAGGAGCAGGCGGTCCCCATGTGCCGTAAGAAGAGCTGGCGGGGAAGGCGACCAGCCTGGCTGAACAGGGAGATTTTGTTGGGACTCAGGGAAAAGAGGAGAGTTTATCATCTCTGGAAGAAGGGGCAGGCAACTCACGAAGAGTACAAGGATCTCGTTAGGTCAAACAGGGATAAAATTAGAAAGGCAAGAGCCCAGCTAGAGCTCAGTCTGGCCACAGTTGTAAAGGATAATAAAAAAGGCTTCTACAAATATATTAACAACAGAAAGAGAGGCAAGGAGAATCTCCATCCCCTACTGGATATGGCGGGGAACATTGTCTCCAAGGACGAGGACAAGGCTGAGGTACTTAATGCCTTCTTCGCCTCAGTCTTTAATAGCCAGTCCACATATGTGCAGGGTATTCAGCCCCCTGAGCTGGAAGATGGAGATGGAGAGCACAATAACCTGCCCATAATCCAGGAGGAAGCAGTTAAGGACCTGTTAAGCCACCTGAACACCCACAAGTCTATGGGGCCTGATGGGATCCACCCAAGAGTACTGAGAGAGCTGGCGGAGGAGCTTGCCACGCCACTCTCCATCATTTATCAGCAGTCCTGGTTAACAGGGGAGGTCCCAGGTGACTGGAGGCTTGCCAATGTGACACCTATTTACAAGAAAGGCTGGGAACTACAGGCCTGTCAGCCTGACCTCCGTACTGGGGCAGATCATGGAGCAGTTCGTCTTGAGAGTGCTCACAGGGCATGTGCAGGACAACCAAGGGATCAGGCCCAGCCAGCATGGGTTCATGAAAGGCAGGTCCTGCTTGACCAACCTGATCTCCTTCTATGACCAGGTGATCCGCGTAGTGGATGAGAGAAAGGCTCTGGATGTTGTCTACCTGGACTCTAGTAAAGCCTTTGACAGCATCTCCCACAGCATTCTCCTGGAGAAACTGGCGGCTTGTGGCTTAGACAGGTTTACTCTTCGCTGGGTGAGGAACTGGCTGGATGGCCGAACCCAGAGAGTTGTGGTGAATGGCGTTAAATCCGGCTGGCAGCCGGTCACAAGCGGTGTTCCCCAGGGCTCAGTTTTGGGGCCGGTCTTGTTCGATATCTTTATCGATGATCTGGATGAGGGGATTGAGTGCTCCCTCAGTAAGTTTGCAGATGACACCAAGCTGGGTGGAAGTGTTGATCTGCTGGAGGGTAGGAGGGCTTTGCAGAGGGATCTGGACAGGCTGGATCGATGGGCAGAGGCCAACTGTATGAGGTTTAATAAGTCCAAGTGCAGGGTCCTGCACTTTGGCCACAACAACCCCATGCAATGCGACAGGCTTGGGGAGGAGTGGCTGGAGAGCTGCCCGGCAAAAAGGGACCTGAGGGTGTTGGTTGACAGCCGGCTGAATATGAGCCGGCAGTGTGCCCAGGTGGCCAAGAAGGCCAACAGCATCCCGGCCTGTGTCAGAAATAGCATGGCCAGCAGGAGTAGGGAAGCGATCGTGCCCCTGTACTTGGCACTGGTGAGGCCGCACCTTGAATCGTGTGTTCAGTTTTGGGCCCCTCACTACAAGAAGGACGTTGAGGTGCTGGACAGTGTCCAGAGAAGGGCATCGAAGCTGGTGAGGGGTCTGGAGCACAAGTCTTATGAGGAGTGGGTGAGGGAACTGGGGTTGTTTAGTCTGGAGAAGAGGAGGCTGAGGAGAGACTGAGTTGCAGGATGTTGGAAACCATTTAAAGTCTCAAAACTAGATCAAAGCCAATGCATCGTTTTAGCTGGAATAAATAGAAAGGGGATGGTTTATTTTGAAGCATAGAATTTCTCTGTTCTGAAATATTCTGTTCTGTTGTTTTCACAGGAAAATATACTATCTAGTATGTGATAAAATCTTTACTTAGGCATCTGGAAATTAAAGATTTCAACTTTTCCTTTTGTAAGGGCCTCTCTTTAAACAACAAAAAATGTGACTTGCATTAAAAGTATTGGAAAAGGAGGAATAATCCAAAAGAACATACAACACTGTTTAAGGCTTAATCAACTATTTTGTTTTTTTTTTTCCTTTACCAAGAGTTCTGAAAATTGTCTGATTAGATTCAGATTATTCTTTCTCTGTTCTCTGTTCTACTACAGAACACACAAAAAATCCATGTGGCATGTACTTCTAGGTTTGACTCTACTAATGCGTAAGAAAGACCTGCAAATTTGCAATGTGTGAATAAATTCTAAATCCATGGCAGAAAAGGTAATGTCAAATGCATGAATGCTTTCAGTCACTGAAATTCAGCTAAGTTTCTATGTAAGATTCAGGTGGGTTTAGATCTTAAGAGGTATATCACCTTTTAAATTCAAATTGACCTTAAACATTGAAGTAGACTTAGCTTTGGTGCTACAGCTGAATTTTGTCTGACATGGACATACACACCTTTTCAAAAGAGTAACTAATAGGATCTTTCCAGCCACACACTCTTTTAATGTACTTCGGTAAAAAATGATGGTATGACTATGTTTAGAGCCAAAGTCACCTTTTTTTTTCAGCTATTTCATTATAAAAGATACTTCTTAGTTCTCTTATCTCTTTCTTGGTTTCACAACAGGTGGTAACAGGAATTGTCATAACACTCTGCATATATTTTTATAGTCCATTTCCTCAGGTAGTTGAGGCTTATAGAAAGCAAGTGACTAGGAGAAACTCCTCTGAGTAAAATGCAGATGTTCCTCTGTCTTAGGAAGAAAGTAAGTTTATAAAATTTCTTGCAAACTCTTAGCAACAGTATTTTTTTATGCTTACTCTCTGTAGACAAATACAGCTGGGTTTGAGTTGGCATAGACTATAGACAGGGAGTGGAAGGGGTTTTTAAGCACAAAAGCTTGCATATGTGTGAAGAGAAGTAGAAATTCCATGTATCTTGAAGAAATATTTCTGGAAAAATTTTTCTATTTGTGGAATTTTTCTATTCTAGTTATGTTGAAAGTGAAGTCTGAAAGAACAAAAATTGATGTGCATGATGAGTAGGGGAACGCAGAAGGTAGTGAAGGAGACTGAGGAACAGATCAGTGAATCGGAGATGTAAATGTCTGCAAAGGGGAAAGGAGGGAAAAGGAAGGTAGCAAGACAACTGCAGTCTAAGATAACTTTGGAGACAGCCTAGCAATTTTGTGGCTCATTGATTAAGGATTAAGCATTACTTTATAAGTGATTTGGTAGTACATAGCTTGTATAAGTCGTCTGATGTTTTGTCACTGCTAGCAGTTGGTCACTTGCTTACCAAATACAAACAGATGGTATTTGTGTTTTAATCAAATATTTAAAAAATTTAATCAAATCTGTTTTAACAGATACGTTTTGTTTATTATTATATAAAAATAGCAGAAAATTACCCTGGGATAATTTCTCTTCCCAAAGACACAGTGACATTCTCAGAGAGTGCTTAGAAAGTAGATGAGAAAGAAAATTATATAGATATATTTGTATATAATGATATCCTACACAATAAGCCATTTTAAGGTATACTATACAGGTAATTTTCTATAGATTGCATGCCTGCAAATTGTTAGAATCACGGTGAGATTTCCGTCACTGTAAGGACAACTGATGTAAGAGTTTGCAAAGCTGGGTAGCTACGACAGGAGAAATTGTACAGTAATTACAAAGTCAACACATTTTGCATTATTAAAAACCTGGTTTTAGGAACTAGGATGATAAGAACTGATGTTCAAGCACAAATATGCATAGTATACAACAGACATAACCTGTAAAAATACACTTAAAATTTATTTGAAAATACTGTAAACTTACATGACTTATATGTACTGCTACACCTTCCATTTGTGTTATGACTGATTGGATTGGAACTGAAATAAAGATGATGTGACATCCTCAAAGTCATTGTGGAAGGATCAGAGAAGGTTAAATCTAAATTTTACAGATTTTTTTCACCATCATCTTACATGTTTCTCTTTTAAACAAAAATTAAAAATGTGTTTTTTTTAAAAGATAATAAGATAATAAGTCTTATAAATCTGTATTTGAAGCTAGAATATATGTAGTTCAGTAGTACATTTTACCATAGAGCTTGGAGGAGCATACAAATCTTCCTTGGTTTTAGGTTCATTTCTTCCCATGAAAATTAGAATGATTAAATGAGGAACCAATAAAAAATAGCTCAGCAAATCCTCCACCCTATTTCAACAATTCAAAATGAGTATCAATCTCTTTTCATTTTTACTTGATGTCCTGATTTTTCTACAGAACGTCTCAGAGCTTTCCCAAGCTTTTCAATTCTAAATATTTTGAGGATGACTAACCCAAATTAAAAAAAAAAAAAAAGTTTTGCATAGACTTTTCAGAGAGATCAGTCATGTTAGCATCATTATTATCAATGTAAATTGCAAAATCATGGGCTACCAGGAAACAAGATACAGAATTTGATATTTTGAAGAATATCCAGTAAAATAATGCAATGGTAAAATGGAAAAAAAAAGCTGTACAGAAAAATTAGTGTCCCTTGTCTTAAATGCTGGGAAGATGTAACTGAGAAAATGTATTGCTTTCCCTGTAAAGCCAAAGGATCTATGTTTTTACTCAGTATTTCTGGCATGGACAGAAAGATGTACAGAATGAGTTACTTCCTAAGGGATTTCAGTAACTCAACTTTATTAGAAGTTTCTCTGGGCTTTGAAGCAGCTAATATTTGTTCATATACTATATTGGAATTTCTGTGACCCTCAGATATGTTGTCTCGACCTGTCTTCTCATTCCGATTGGAGCCAACAATGGAAAATTGCAGATACTTTGAACAGAATATAAAATCCGTCTCAGACAAGATAGTCGTATTCACTGTGCTGACAGCCTCCAACTGAGGTGGTATCACTGGAAGAGAAAAATTCTGGTGTTGGTAATGATGATCAGGAACTAACAAAAGAGAGGAGTTTAGGCAAGTTTCTTACCCTTATGGATGAAGAAAATAGAGGAGGGAGGAAGAAAAAAAAAGGGAAAAATATATTTTAAAAAAAGCCTTTTTTATTTTGGAGAGGCAACTTCTCTGTTTTTTGAGGGCTAAAATTGACTTCCCCACACAAAGAATTAAAGGGAAGAATGCAATATTTACCTCCTATAATTGACTTCCCCACACAAAGAATTAAAGGGAAGAATGCAATATTTACCTCCTATAATTGAACCTCCCCTCACTGATGAGGAATAAAAGAGAAATTGAGTCATAAGCGGAGACAACAATTTACATAAATATATGTATATATGTACTTACATCTTTTTAATATGACTTTCTGGAATCTTTTTGCATGGAGTTATTACATTTTTATTCTTCCTATACAATATAAATAGAAAACCTTCATTGCACTCTGATTCCTGGAACAGCCATGTACAGAAAAATATAATATTTTACATATTTGGAACATATGAAACAGAAATTAATAAAATAAGTTTCCAAATATTTTGCGGAAAGTAAGTTTGAAAAATTCTAAGATAGGATAATAATATATGTTGCATTTATTACAGATTTTTGAACAGTCTTACTGTACCTTTTTTTCTTATATTGAACACTTGAAATTTGCCTACACAAGATTTTCCTGCAGTGTTTGGACCTTTTCAGCATCTTATACTTGTGTTTGTATACATAATACAAGACACTGAAATGCCTCTGATTTTCAGAACATACACATTACTTGAGCTTAAAGCAAAAGAGTGGTGAATGGGCCCTGCAACAATTATTTAAAAATAAGTCACCATATCACTAGATTGAAAGGGAGGGAAAAAAACAGAAAATCATGTATCAATTTTTCAGTGGGAAGGCTTGGGTATCTGAAAACCAAATAAGAAAAAAGAAAACCACATGAGAAAAAGATTAGTTCGTTTTGTGTGCTATCAGCTGGAGAAGAGCTGAGATGTGGGCAGTCTGATAAACCAGAAACATCAAAGTAGTCATGTTTGTGGGTTGTTTGCTTAGTTCTTCTCTTCTGTTTCACAGGGTGTGAGAAATACCTGCAAGTTTTGTTGTTCAGTATTCTGAATTTCAATAAGGAAATAAATAAGTAAATAAGCAAAAAGAGGTGTTTCACCAAGAAAAAATCACCCTGCCTTTTCACTAAGTGAAACCCATGTATGTCCCTATCTCAGGTCTTGAGCTGTGTCACAAAGGGAAAGGAGAACAGCAGAAATAGTGCAGGGAAGAGCTTATAGCTGAATTGCTAATGCATTTCATTAAAAACTACAAATTTTAAAGAGGATTTAATTGCCACGTGGTGAACAAGTAATAGACATTGCCCTGGGCATAATTTTAATCATTTTTCATTTGTTCTGTATTGTAGATTGAGTCAAGGGACTGGCTGACTTTTAATAGTACATTTCCAGCAGTGGCATAAGTTACTGACTTTGCTTATTTATTTAGAACCTTATGTGCCAGAAAAATCTAAGTATAATGAATGTTTATTAATTCCACCACCAATGTGGGAGGTAACATAATCAGCAGGAGTAGAAAGAATTACAGAAATTATGGTTTACAAACAGAGCAACATATATTGACATATATATATTAAAAAACATTTCATTTTCCACAACAAAAAATTATTTGTGCTACACTTGCTGTCTGACTGGCTCATCTGGGTTTTGATTCAGAAACAGGATTTATCTAATGGTGTGAAGTAACTGCTTTAGCTAGCTTTTGTGGAAAAGGTATAGTTGCAGAGGTTTTCTAAATGGATATTATCTTCTTTTTTCCCACGAAGACTTGTGTAGAAGTTCTGAATGACAACCCTATTACTTAACACAGGTAAAAAGAAAGGAGTGATGGTCTGAATTCTTCTCACATAAAGCATTTTCATTAGGTATGATAACTTATGAAAAACCACTTTTTTTTTTGTGCATCATATATGCAACTTTTACAAACAGAAATTTAGAGAAAATTTCTGGTCAAGGCAAGAGAGAGAAAGGTCAGCTAGTCTCTTCAAAGACAGCAACAATGGGGAGCTCTCCTAGGGTGTAACAAACTAATCTGCCCCTTTGTATGCTAGTTAAATAAGCATAGGAAGAGAGAACTGAACTTTGGTATTGTGTGTCTTATGTAGCTATTCATGTGTCTGGAGTATGGAGTAAAAATGTTTGTCTTAATTAATATGTACCTAATTAAATATATAAAATCTCATTAATTAACTTTTCTGAGTAGGAATCTTTTCAATGGGAGAGATAAAAAGAACTCCTTTTTTCTCTCTGCAGACTAGTCAACTACCCAGTGGTTAAGTAGTTACTTATTTCTTATAAGATACTTATTTAAGCTATGAGGGAAAAAAGCAGTTTAGTTCCTGGTGTGAAGACGAAAGGTTTGACTTCTACTCTGTTTCATGAGGACTCTGACAGAGTGAATAGAACAAGTTGTATAAAGTGTCATCCTCCCCCCCACCATTTTTAGGGGAATTTTTTAAGAGCTCTTGATTTCATCCCAATAGAAACTGAAGAAAAAATATAATTCAGGATGTTCTATAGGATGAGAAAATATCTTCCACTGATCTCTAAAAGTAAGTCTTCTGAGCTCTTCAAAATGAATGAAAATTATTCTTCTGCAACCTGCATAACATTTCCTTACCATTCTTGTATCCACAGGTATTGCAGGATGACAATGCCAATTTTAAATAGGATAGTTCCAACTTTAAGGTTGAAAGGAAAGAAGGAAATCAATTTTATTTCCCAATCAATGTGGAAGATAATGTAAAACTCAAATCATCTGCTTATCATCAGACCTTCATGAACAATAAAATTAATTGTTACTATCAGCTATAGTTAGCCTAAGAAAGGGCAGTGAACCAAAGGTAGAAACCAATACAATTAGAAAAAAAATGACACAATTGTTGTTTTACTCAACCAAGCAAATGCATTCAATTAAACAGTTAATTTAATGCAATCAGTTGTAAGCACCTCTGTTTATGGCAACCTCAATAGCTACTAATTTGATTTTGCTTTGGGGCATTTATTTATGAGGCATTAAGATTATGCAGAAATTACGTAGAGATAAGAAGAGTTGTAAATTTTCTATATACAACTGTATAATAGAGACTGTAAAAGAGATGACTTGGTATTACAAGAGGATAAGATAAAGATCTACAAAATTGTAAGTGACATGAAATAGATATTAGTTGTTCACATTCCCTTCCACTGCATTCAGTGAGACTCAAAAGTCAGGGTCGATTCAAAAAACACAAGAGGTGGTTCTTCACATAACAGAGAACAAGTCAGTGCAACTCATCACAACAGTGTAACAGAGATGCTTAAATTAATGAAGATTGCAGGCAAGACTGGACAAATACATGTAGGAGTAATCCACAGAGATTTGCTAAATGAGTAAGAATACTCCTGGTCTGGGAGAACTTACTAAAATGAAAATAGTTGGAGACAAAATATATTTTTACCGGAAACATCAGGTATCCCTGCCTACTCTTGTTCTTCCCTTGGCATCCTTTGTTAGATATTACTGGGGAAACATGTGGGACTGGATAGACTCTTTATCTCATCCAGTGTAATTCTTAAGTTTTTCTGAAGAACGTTCAAGTGTTTCGTTTCATAGTTTGTGCCATCCTTGAATTTTGAATTCAGCCTGCTAGACAGGCATTTTTAGGTATTTGTTTGCTGCAAACCTTTCTTCAGCTTACAAAAATATGATGGGGAAGTGTCTGGTGGTTACATGTAATATTTAAGCTATTGAAGGCATCTAGGTTTAACAGGATTTAGATGATTAAAACCAAACTGACTAAACACTGTGAAACATAGCTTGAAGCAGCTAGCATTTTTCTGGCTTTTCTCACATGTGGGGCCTGGGAGTGTTACTGTTGGCAGAGCACTTTCTGAAACTGTAATTGCGTCCTGACTCTGTATGTGTATAGTATTTTCCATGATGTTTTGATTTCCAGGGGAAACCTTGGGCATATAGATTAAAAGGTCAGTAAAAGAGGGTATCAGGAGGTACCCTGTCATACAACTGCTGCACAATCAATGTGTAGCTTTGTTGTCTGTTTTCTTTTACGACAGATGTCTAGGAAGCTTCAGGACCATTAAAACCAAATACTGTTCTGTTCTTGATTGGTTCCAATGAAATCATATCAATGTTTTCCATCCACCTAGCAGATACTTGCTATCAATGTCTGACAGCACTAGTCATTAAAGACTGAATTTCTAGGCCTCAAGGCATCCTTTTCAACAGAATGTGGGGAGAGAATTGATTTAAGTTATAGAAGCTTGAGTTATTGGGAACAGTTCTGTTACACTGGGGGCACCTCACATTCAGCTTAGAAAACACATGAGTATGTATGGCAAATACGAGGCGGTAGTACAACGTGTTTCATCAAGGATGTTTGCCTGTCTATGTTTATGTTTAGCATTTCTACTCCAGCATTTGTAAATCTTCTCAGAGATCATTTCTGGCACACCTGTGACATGCTTCTGCTCAGTGTTCTGTTCATAGAAGTGCTTCTTTACTGGGCTGGTGATATAATGCCTGGGAGTTTATGTATTGCTATCAGTTTTATGTTTCAGACTACACAGAGAATCTATCAAAGGACTTATACCTATTTTAAGGCACATAGAGTCTGCTACATTTTTTAAATTACTTAAGTTTGACCTTATTTTGTCTACATAGATTCAGAGGTTAAATAACAGGTTGACATGTAATCCCTTCAAAGTGCTCTTAATCCTTGCCATAGACAGAGGTCCCATAGTATTCCTTCAATAGGTAGTTTGGGAACTTTTTGCGTTATAGCAGGAATATAGAAAAATTATGTTTACACAGCAATTATTTCTAGGCTAATATGTGTAGTAGGTTGGCTGGGCTGATATAATAGGCTAAGCAGTTGTATGTTTGTTACTTCTGATGTAGGCATCTGATGAATCACTGCATACAGCTGGTGGTAGTCAGGTGGGGAAAGTGAGCTCTGTTGCACCTTGGTGCAGGATGATCCTCAGTTCTGCTGAGTTGCTGTCTTCCAATATCCTGCACTTTTACTGGGACTTTTCACTTTCTCCTGGAGTCCTTGCTATTGCATAGTTTTATCTTTAGTTTATGTAATTTCTCACAGCTTGACAGCATTATTTTTTTCAATCAGCTGGGCCAAAGTCACACAGCAATGCTTAACAACAGTGCTGGGTCTTGGCTCACAGTCAGCTGGACTATGGGTTATCCTCATCCTGGGCATGGGATAAACATGTCACTTCTTTCTGGGTACAGCTGTAATAATACGCTTTCTGAGTCAGTGCTACAACCTACATACAACTTACATGAAATACAGCGTACATACACTAAAACCAGACGTATTATCTCCATATTAAGTGTTGAGTGTAGACACTTGCCTCTGTGACTGGGCTTTGGGGCTATTACCTTTTCTTGATCAAGGATCATATCTCTTTAGTGGTGATATGCCATCAAAGAGTGATTACAAATCACTGAGGATAGTGTGTTTTCAGAATACGGTGGAAAACTTTACTTATGAGATTCTTTAGTTAATGTAGCTAAGTGTAGCTTAACTCAGAGTCAGTCCTTGCAAAGCTGTCTCCATGTGTTGTCAGTTAGGATTTTCTCCATGCCTCAGGTAGATCCCCATCTCTGAATGGTATCAGTAAAAGCCAAATTGTTTCCTTAGATATTTTTCCCTTGATTTCCTACTGTTTCAAAAGTTAATGTGCTGTTCTTCTCAAACTTTTTGTTCTTTGGTGGAATGCTCAAGTACCATTTCACAAGCTAGGCGAAAACAAGCTGGGGAAGAAGACTGGCCTGGCTGAACAGAGCGTTTTGGTTGGAACTGAGGAAAAAAGAAAGAGAGTTTATGACCTTTGGAAGAGAGGGCAGGCACCTCAAGAGGACTACAAAGATGTCATGACGTTATGCAAGGAGAAAATTAGAAGGACCAAAGCCCAACTAGAACTTAATCTGGCTACTGCCATAAAAGACAATAAAAGAATTTCTATAAATATGTTAGCAACAAAAAGAGAGTCCTCCTTTTGGCGAACCTCCATTCTTTATTGGATGCAGCAGGAAACAGTGACAAAGGCTGAAGAAAAGGCTGAGGTACTTAATGCCTTCTTTGTCTCATTCTTTCATAGTAAGACCAGTTCTCAGAGCATCTAGCCCCTGAGCTGGAAGAAAGGGACAGAGAGCAGAATGAAGCCCCCATAAACTAAGGGAAAATGGCTAGTGGCTTGCTACACCACTTAGACACACACAAATCTATGGGTCCGGATGGGATCCACCCAAGGCTACTGAGGGAGCTGGTGGAAGTGTTCACCAAGCCTCTTTAAATAATTTATCAGCAGTCCTGGCTAACCAGGGAGGTCTCAGTTGACTGGAGGTTAGCAAATGTGATGCTCATCTACAAGAAGGGCCAGAAAGACAATCCGGGGAACTACAGGCCTGTCAGTCTGACCTTGGTGCCAGGGAAGGTAATGGAGCAAGTCATCTTGAGTGCCATCACACAATATGTACAGGACAACCAGGTGATCAGGCCCAGCCAGAATGGTTTTATGAAAAGCAGGCCCTGCTTGACCAACCTGATCTCCTTCTATGACAAGATGACACACTCAGTGGATGAGGGAAAGACTGTGGATGCTGTTTTCCTGGATTTTAGTAAAGCCTTTGACACTGCTTCCCACAGAATTCTCCTGGAGAAGCTTGGACAGGCATACTCTTTGCTGGGTAAAACCTGGCTGGTTGGCCAGGCCCAAAGAGTTGTGGTGAAGGGAGTTAAATCCAGTTGGCGGCTGGTCACAAGTGGTGTTCCCCAGGGACAGGGGAACTACAGCTCTACAGGGCTCAGCAGTAGGGCAAGTTCTGTTTAATATCTTTATGAATGATCTGCACAAGCCTGAATGCACCCTCAGTAAGTTTGCAGATGACACCAAGTTGGGTGGGAGCATTGATCTGCTTGGAGGTAGGAAGGCTGTACAGAGGGATCTGGACAGGCTGAGGCCAGTTGTATGAAGTTCAAGAAAACTAAGTGCCGGGTCCTGAACTTGGGTCACAACAACCCCATACAAAGCTACAGGCTTGGGGAGGAGTGGCTGGAGAGCTGCCCGGCGGAAAGGAACCTGGGGGTACTGGTTGACAGCCGGCTGAATATGAGCCGGCAGTGTGCCCAGGTGGCCAAGAAGGCCAACAGCATCCTGACCTGTATCAGAAATAGTGTGGCCAGCAGGAGCAGGGAAGTGATTGTGCCCCTGTACTTGGCGCTGGTGAGGCCGCACCTGGAATCCCGTGTTCAGTTTTGGGCCCCTCACTACAAGAAGGATGTTGAGGTGCTGGAGTGTGTCCAAAGAAGGGCAGCGAAGCTGGTGAGGGGTCTGGAGCACAAGACTTATTAGAAGGAGCTGAGGGACCTGAGGTTGTTTAGTCTGGAGAAGAGGAGGCTGAGGGGAGACCTTGTCACTCTCTACAGCTACCTGAAAGGGGGTTGTAGCGAGGTGGCTGTCAGTCTCTTTCCCCAAGTAACCAATGATAGAACAAGAGGAAAAGGCCTCAAGGTGCGCCAGGGGTGTTTTGGATTGGATATTAGGTAATATTTCATCAGTGAAAGGGCTATCAAATTTTGGAACAGGGAAGCGGTTGAGTCACCATCCCTTGGAGATATTCAAAAAGACACGTAGATGAGGTGCTTAAGGACATGGTTTAGTCATGGACTTGGCAGTGTTAGGTTTACGGTTGGACTTGATGATCTTAAACATCTTTTCCAACCTAAATGCTTAAATGATTCTATCATTCTAAAAGCAGCCCAGGAATATAGTTCCTAAGTACTCACGTTTCATTTCACATCGTCCAAAATAGAGATTAACCAATATAACTCCATTAAAAAAGATTTACAAGATGTGCTGGTTTCAGACAGGATGGAGATAATTTTCTTCACAGAAGCTGGTGTGAGGCTGTGTTTTGGATATGGGATGAGAAAATGTTCATAACGTGCTGATGTTTTGAGTTGTTGCTAAGTAGTCAAGGACAGTCCAGCTTCTCATGCTGGCCTGCCAGCGAGAAGGCTGGGGTTGCACGGGGAGCTGGGAGGGGACACAGCCGGGACAGCTGACCCAGGCTGGCCAAAGAGATATTCGATACCATACGATATCATACTCAGTACATAAAGCTGGGACAAAGAAGAAGGAAGGAGTGGAGGGATGTTTGGAGTGATGGCATCTGTCTTCCCAAGTAACCATTATGTGTGATGGAGCCCTGGAGCTTCCCTGGAGATGGCTGAACACCTGCCCGCCTGTGGGAAGTGGTGAATGAATTCCTTGTTTTGCTTTGCTTGCGTGCGCGGCTTTTGCTTTACCTGTTAAACTGTCTTTATCTCAACACATGGGTTTTCTCACTTCGTCTCACTTTCTCTCCTCCGTCCCACTGTGGGGGAGTGAGCGAGCGGCTGCCTGGTGCTTAGTTGCCCGCTGGGGCTAAACCATGACACAAGGAGGTGTTATTAAGTTTCTAAATTTGTTATTTGTCTCAGATGTCAGGGAAAGCATATATCTGTTCAATAAAATTGTTGCAAAAATTTGCATGTTGTCTATATCTACATAAAAGACCAAAACCATGAAGTCTGTATGAGTATGTCTTTTGACTCTGTATCCTGCAAGTATTAATGAAACATGAATTAATCAGCTTTCATTATCAGCTCAGTTAATTCCTAGACACCTCACAATACCTGGGAGAACTGAAAAATGAGTACTTGAGTAAATTCTCATCAGATGATAGATGAGCATATGACTGCAGGCTCCAGGCTACGTCATGGTTTCACTTCAGGATTTTGGTATATGTGTTTACTGTGAGTGTCCTGCAGTTTTGGAATTTGGGAGGATTGTGTTTTATCCTATAGTACGCATCTTCAATATATATGACAAGCCTTACCCTTACAGTAGTGTTGCAAATAAGAATGAGAAATGCTAGTATTTCAGTTTGATGTGGTATTACAAGTGTTTTCTTAATTATTGTTTGTTTCAGGAAAATAGATGGATCATTATATCTCTAAATTCTTGGTAGATCCTTCCTTTCTAAAAGTCTGATTGAAAAGGGAAATAGTATTTTGTCATTTAAATTAGATTATATTTTTGTTTGCTCTTTATATATTGCTGCATTTTAACTCTGTGTAGTTCAGAAATACACATGTTATTTAAATGCATATAGTTTATATTATTAGTACAGTTATTAACTTGAAGGATGTCTTTTAAACTATTTTATAGCCATTAGTATTTACTTATTAGCAGGAATGCAATTAATGGTACATGTAAAAATGTACATAAATGTAACTACAATGTAATTTATGTAAACTCAAACCTTCCAAGATCAGTTTTCATCCAATTAAAAAAGAAGAAATATTTAATGATACAAAATTCAGCACTTATTTTGAATTTTCTAATGTTTTTAAAATGAAGAGAAGGATAATTGAACTCTAGAAAAAGCTGATCTAATCATTTGTTCCACATCTCTGATTTATCACTGAAGAGAAATTCCTAATTAGCATTTTGACCTTTATGAAGATAATTTAGTGAATCTTTCATTAGCAGTAGACTGGGCAGGAGTTGTGGATTAAAACATTAACTTTTCCTGATGATACAAAACTAACTTTAAAAAGTTTTTGGAAGTTTCTATATTTACTTAAGTTGCTGTTTGATTCACAGCAACCCATTTTACTTCAAGCTAGCACTGCTGATAGAATGCAAGTTAACAGACCATGGGCAAAATTTCAGTCTGATTCTTAGGGAGGGTTTTTCAAATCAGTTTTCCTAGCTCAGTTGGACTGGCATTGTTTCTCGCAATACTTTCTGAAATTATTATTACAAGCAAGACCATTAAGAATTAATGAGATGTCACCACATACTGAAAGCCTGTGCTTGTGTGCATGTGCCCCAGTGAAGACTTCGAGTGGTGAGTTCTGTCTTTATACATACCATACACAAAACAGAGGATGCCAGCTAATTATTTACAGACGTTTTCTCTCTGTTTTCTTGTTCTAGATAAAAATCAACTTGTGTCTGTCTCACTGGTCACAGATGTGATGGTTGGAGGCCGTCTTGGGCTTGGCAACCATGACATGACAGAATTCGCGATTCTGACAAGTAAGGAGGGGGATCAGCAAAACTGCTACCATGGACTTCTGGAGGGCAGACTTCAGCCTGTTCAGGTCGCTGGTTGAGAGAGTCCCTTGGGAGACAGTCCTGAAGGGCAGCAGGGTTCAGAAGGGCTGGACAGTCTTCAAGAAGGAAGTCTTAAAGGTGCAGGAGCAGGCGGTCCCTATGTGCTGTAAGATGAGCTGGCGGGGAAGACGACTGGCCTGGCTGAACAGGGAGATTTTGTTGGGACTCAGGGAAAAGAGGAGAGTTTATCATCTCTGGAAGAAGGGGCAGGCAGCTCACGAAGAGTACAAGGTTTTTGTTAGGTCATGCAGAGAGGAAATCAGAAAGGCAAAAGCCCAGCTAGAACTCAATCTGACCACGGTCGTAAAGGATAAGAAAAAATGCTTTTAGAAATACATTAACAACAAAACGAGAGCCAAGGAGAATCTCCATCCCTTGCTGGATATCAGGGGGAACATTGTCTCCAAGGACGAGGACAAGGTTGAGGTTCTTAATGCCTTCCTTGCCTCAGTCTTTAATAGCCAGACCAGGTATCCACAGGGTATTCAGCCCCCTGAGCTGGAAGACGGGGATGGAGAGCACAATAACCCACCCATAATCCAGGAGGAAGCAGTTAAGGACCTGTTAAGTCACCTGGACACCCACAAGTCTATGAGGCCTAGTGGAATGCACCTGACAGTACTGAGGGATCTGGCGGACGAACTTGCCAAGCCACTCTCCATCATTTCTCAGCAGTCCTGGTTAACAGGGGAGGTCCCAGGTGACTGGAGGCTTGCCAGTGTGATGCCCATCTACAAGAAGGCCCAGAAGGAGGATCCTGGGAACTACAGGCCTGTCAGCCTGACCTCGGTACCGAGGCAGGTTATAGAGAGGTTCATCTTGAGAGAGGTCACGGGGCATATGAAGGACAACCAAGGGATCAGGCCCAGCCAGCACGGGTTCATGAAAAGCAGGTCCTGCTTGACCAACCTGATCTCCTTCTATGACCAGGTGACCTTCCTAGTGGATGAGGGGAAGGCAGTGGATGTTGTCTCCCTGGACTTTAGTAAAGCCTTTGACAGTGTCTTCCACAGCATTCTTCTGGAGCAACTAGCGGCTCGTGGCTTAGACAGGTTTACTCTTCACTGGGTAAAGAACTGGCTGGACAGCTGAGCTCAGCGAGTCGTGGTGAGTGGCATTAAAACCGGCTGGCGGCCGGTCACAAGTGGTGTTCCCCAGGGCTCAGTTCTGTGACTGGTCTTGTTCAATATCTTTATTGATGTTCTGGATGAGGGAATCGAGTGCTCCCTCAGTAAGTCTGCAGATGACACCAGGTTGGCCAGGAGTGTTGATCTGCTGGAGGGTAGGAGGGCTCTGCAGAGGGACCTGGACAGGCTGGATCGATGGGCAGAGGCCAACTGTATGAGGTTTAATAAGGCTGAGTACCAGGTTCTGCACTTGAGTCACAACAACCCCATGCAATGCTACAGGCTTGGGGAGGAGTGGCTGGGGAGCTGCCCGGCAGAAAGGAACCTGGGAGTACTGGTTGACAGCCGGCTGAATATGAGCCGGCAGTGTGCCCAGGTGGCCAAGAAGGCCAACAGCACCCTGGCCTGTATCAGAACTAGTGTGGCCAGCAGGAGTAGGGAAGTGATTTTGCCCCTGTACTCGGCACTAGTGAGGAGGCACCTTGAATCCTGTGTTCAGTTTTGGGCTGCTCACTACAAGAAGGACGTTGAGGTGCTCGAGCATGTCCAGAGAAGGGCAACGAAGCTGGTGAGGGGTCTGGAGCACAAGTCTTGGGGGGAGCGGCTGCAGGAACTGGGGTTGTTCAGTCTGGAGAAGAGGAGGCTGAGGGGAGACCTTATCGCTCTCTACAACTACCTGAAAGGGGTTTGTGGCGAGGTGGGCATTGGTCTCTTCTCCCAAATGACTCGTGACGAGAGGAAATGGCCTCAAGTTGCACCAGGGGAGGCTTAGATTGGATATTAGAAAAAATTTCTTTACGGATAAAGTGGTCAAATGTTGGAACAGGCTGCCCAGGGAGGTGGTGGAGTCACCATCTCTGGAAGTGTTCAAAAAACTTGTGGATATGGCACTTTGGGACATGGTTTAGTGGGCATGACAGTGTCAGGTCGATGGTTGGACTTGATGATCCTAAAGGTCTTTTCCAACCTCAGCTATTCTGTGATTCTGTGATTTCTCCTGATGAGCAGTCTGTGTAAACTAGTTGTAATGCTAGGTTTTCAGAGGCTTCAACCTCACTCTATACTTTTCCACAGAAACACTTTGACATTTGCTTGTAATGACTTATTCTGTAAGAATTTTGAGGGGCAGTAAATAACATGCTATTTTGTGGCACTACTGTAGGTATAACTCTTGTTATATTTACTGCTGGAACTTGCTGCTTGGTTGTTGTGCCAAGAGAATATTAAGACTAGCGGAGGCTCCTGAGCTGGCAATACTTGTCTCTACTTTAGGTCAGCAGTGCCTTTAAGCACATGCTCTATTCAGTTCTATTCAATGAAGCACATAGGAGTTTATGCTTAGGTCATGTTGAATGTAGTAGGATATCTGTTTGTTTATGTTGTGGAATTAAGACTTTTTGGCAATCAATATACTATTCTTTTATTGCTGTAGGCTTAAGAGGCTCTTTGTGTGTATCTTGCCACTCCAAAGATCTAGAGAGGGTTCTGGGAATCACAGTCCAGTGAGCCTGATTTCTGTCACAGGTAAGATGGCAGAGTCTGTCACATGAATTAAGAGGACTGAGTGCATGCAGAAACAGCCTGTTGGGAAAGTGATAATATGGCTTCTGTAAAGGGCAGTACTGTCTCAGCCTGCCAAAATCGGGGCAGGGCAGGCACAGTGAAATCTCTAAATCTGCAAGTTGTAGGTGTCTGTAAAGTCATGAAGCAGCATATAAACTGGATGTGGATTTGCCTTTCAATACCCACAACAGAAAAACTAGGAAGCACTTGATGAAACTAGTGAGATTGATTTGAGACAGATAGTTTACACAATAGACAATTAACTTGTGTGACTTGCTGCCACAGGAAATTGCGGGGGGGAGCCAGCTGCACCAGGTTCGAGGGATTATATAAATCCCTGGGCAGCAGGACCAGAAATGAATACTAACAGGACTAGGCAGGAACATACTAACAACCCTACCACAATTATGGCTGCCCAGGGAGTGTGAGGAGAATACACAGCAGAAGATGATTTGGTTTGCATGCTCTGCAATTTCTAAATAGCATCTCCTTATGCCACCTGAGGAGACAAAATAGATGGCCCATGCTTCTGAGATAGCAGGACATTTCTTACATTCATATTTTGCAGGTAGCAGTTCTCTGCATTCTTTCATTTGGTGTTCAAGTAGTTTGGAGTTCAATCTATTATTTCCTGAGTAACTCTGCTTTGCTGACGGCCATTTTGTGCCACCTTCCAGAGAGCACTCATTACTCTAAGAAGCTTCACTGATTTTGGCCTATAAAAATTCCTTCATTCTGATAGAATATGGCACATCTGAGTCCCTGGAGACTTTCTTTCTTCACTTAAAATATAGAAAAACCTTACTGAGTTAAAGGAAAAGTACAATAAGTGTCAATACATTTCCAGTGCAACGTCCTTGAATTTGTGTGCTTCTAACTCTCTAGTCCTTAGGCAAGTGCAATTCTCTTCTTTCAGTGATGGAACATCATCTGTAATGCACATAATCTATAGGCTTAGGCTCCTGATGTATAGAAAAAATTCTGCATATTGGCAAATTGCACTGTGTTTTACAATGGAGCTAGGTAGTTTTTAGTTATGCATTAAAATGTTACTCAACAGGTCTGTAGGCAATGTGAAGTATGACTTACCTTGTGGGAAAACTATGAGGAAACTGTAGAATCAGCCATTAGTATATAGCTGGGTACAATTTCATTGAAAACTGAAACTGCTCAGAGGACTTTTTAATGACCGCAGTCATATATGCTATATAAAGACTGGTATCCCTAGCAGCCAGACATACTTTTCAGCAAACAACCCAGCAACTCCTGATGAAATAACCACTTTCTGACTACTGACACATCAGGCAGCATGATAATGCTTATTTATTATTTTACAATAACACCTCAGGGAAGAAGGCTAATACCTCTGTAAGTATCCAAAGTGCGGGAGGCTGTGGGAACTGATCTGTATACTGTAAGTCAAAATATATCATTACTGACTTGGTTGTGGCATGTATTTACAATTTATCGTGGAGGGCCCCATGTAAAGATCTTAACACAATGGCATATTTACTTTTCCTGACACTTTGACTTGCCGTTAAAAATGACATGTTTGCAATTTTATGATAATTTTTTACTGATAATGAAAAAAAAAAAGTACCCACAAAATGACAAAATGTGATTGTAGGATAGAACAATAGATTTCAGTGAAAATAGAATCAAAGACCTCATGAAAATTGGTCTTCCTTTCTCCATCACATGTTCCTGTGTGTATAAAAAAAGCCTGTGTTTATGGAGCTGTCTGAGTTCACACAGACATATTAAATAATCTGGTTAATATTGGGAAAGGTCTTCAGTCAACTCTTCTGCCATTTTCCTTCTCTCAGCTTTTCATCCATTCCTGCATTTTCTAATGGAGATTAGGCTTTTAGACTTTTAAAGAAACAGTTCAGAGAGTGTTTACCTATTTCTTTTTTCCTTTCACACTTTCTCTTCCCTTTTCCCTCCCCCATATACCCACATTACTCATATGGACAGGGTGACTGAACACAGACATGATATCTTTAGAATCCAAAGTAATGGAAAATGCGTTATGGAAAAGTTCCACAGTTAGAATAAACAGTAAGGGAGTAAACTCTGCTATAACTCAGCAGATCAATAAGATAAAAAGAATTACCAAGAGGGTCTTAGGGCGTTTTTCTCATAAATTTCTGCTGTAGTTTGGATTTTTTTTTAGACTGCTGTGAGACCCTTTTTTTTTCAGCAAGAATGTGGAAGTGACAAAAAGGGATCTTCACTTAAGCTCTGGGCTTGGAAAAACTTGTTCTTATTGTAGAAATGTTACACAGAAATAATGTCATTTTCTTTCTACTCAATAAGCTGCTTCAAGCAGAGTAACAAGAATCAAGTCAAAGAGTAACAGTTAATACAAATATATTTGCATATATGTGGATGTTTTAGATATGTCATCAAAAATATTCTAAAATGAAGGAATGGAGATTGTTTTTGCAAACTCTGATTACACTTCCTTCTTTTGCAATGGTTTGTGACTGGTTTCCTTTACACCTGAAAGAACAGACTGAAAGGAACTCTGAGGAAAGGTTCTGCATTATGCCCTCTCTGATAAATCATAGGGGAAGGTAAAGGCTGCAAATATTATATGTTGTAATGAATGTCAGTAATCCATTTTAGTGGAATCTCAAGCCTGGGAGAAGTGGAACAAGTTCTGTAAACAAACTCCAGATGGAGAAAACAGAAAATGTGAAGAGAAATGGCACTCAGAGGGAATACCTCCAAAATATAATTAAGGGGCAGAATGTCTCAAACAAGATGAATGAGCCAGTATGTTACTTGCAGTCTTGAGACTGTTTTGATATTTGGGTTTTTTGAAAATTTGAGCTTATATATGTTTCTCAAAATAAAATTCAACTGCTGTTTTAGCACTAGCATTTAGATTTGAGATCTGTTGACACTTAAGTGCTAGTTTTACTTTATGACAGTATTCTAACATCATCTACTTTTTATTTTTCTATTGATTAGGTAATAATAATTTGCATATAAACCCATGCTCTCCCTAGTTACAATACCATAACTAGACTGTAAACCATTGCATTGCGTAGGGTTTTTTTGGCACTGCTAGCCAAGTATGATGAAAATTAGTGAAATAAGTTCTAACTATTAATTGCCCAATGATGAACCTAGCTATTCCTTTTAACCCTGTGTATTTGCTCCTCATTATATATTTTCCTCTTTTCAGCCCTGTTTGATCACTGTGGAACTTGCAGCTACAGCTTATGAAAACTTTACTGTTGAGCTCAAAAAACCAAAATAAATTCATGGATGTAAAACCCATTGAAGGCTATTAAACACAAAGATAACACACCTGACTCAGGAAATATCTAAGCCTCAGGGTGGCTGAAGACACAGTTTATTGTAGTAAATGCTTTCTCTTCCTTACACTCTTCTTTAAGTATGTATTACGGACCATGGGATTAGACTTTTGACCCTGTATGTCTGTTTCAAAAATAGACAAAAATCACTCCAAACTGTGTGCTTAGCTGACAAAAGTAGGGTGGAGTTACTGAAGGTGAACTTTGTACACCTGAGGACTTAGGAAGAGGCAGAATTGTTTGGTGCAATTTTCCTTCTGATTATGGTGCTTCTGAATAAATAAAAATACAATGTCTGTGACAAGTAGCATTTTTTCCCAGTGAGCAACTGACTGTGATTTACCCATGTTGTTAAGATCTGTCACCAGCAGTGATATTGCATGTATGTAATAAGGAGGAAAAGTAATTTTGTGCACTTTGAGACATCCTGAGCTACACTTTATTAGAATCCTACCCCCAAAAAAATATTTTATCCATAGGTGTAACTCATTTCAATTTATTTTAATAAGGAGGTAAAGAAACACTCCAAAACCCAAACTAAATGGAAACAAAAAACCCCAAATAATAATCAAAAAAGGCAAAACAGTAGGTCCTAGCAAAATCTTAAACCTCATTCTGAGTCATTTGGCTTTTAATTTTCATCTGCAGACTAAGCAGGATCACAGCTGTTCTGGAAGATAGGATCTACAATCAGCACTATCTTGCTAAATTAAATAAATGGATTAAATTCTGCAGACATGCAGAAGAAAGGGAGATGGTTTAAGTAATAGGTTAGTGTCAAGTGTACAAAGGTAGAAGAGAGAAGCTGTCTAGATAGTTGTATCACAGAGCAGGGATTAAAATGAATGAAGACAACATTGAGATATGCTGCATTAGGATTATCACATAAGAAAATGAAGGAAGATTGCTCTGATCTATTGCTGGTTTTGCCAAAAGCTAGATATTTCATATATATTTTTTCTGAAAGAAAAAGAAAAAAAGAAAAAGAAAATAAGCAGTTCAATACAGGTCAGAAGAAACCTAAAATATCAGAAGACTTGGAAAATAGAATCATAGAATAGTTTGGGTTGGAAGGGACCTTTAAAGGTCATCTAGTCCAACCCTGCCTGCAATGAGCAGGGACATCTTCAACTAGATCAGGTTGCTCAGAGCCCCATCCAGCCTGACCCTGAACCATCTTTGTGATGGGTTTCTGCCACAAAATAAACCCTATATCCAAATCTCAATTTAAATCAAGAATCTGAATTTATCTATAGATTTCATCTTTCTTTGTATCTAAAATATAAGAGATTGACCTGTATTTTGGATTTAGTGTGGAGAAAGCAAGGCAGAAAATGAGAAAGCAAACTTTTTTTTCTTTTTGTAGCAAGTGCCTACTGTAGTAGAAACAAAGTGTTTTGGATGTCCCACAAGAACCTGTCAGGTAAGCACTGAAATAAAACACTTTGAATGTAATAAATGGTTCTTTTGCAGTTATAAACAATGTATAGACTTAAAAAAAAAAAAAAGAGGTAGAGTATGAGTTCAGAGGGTATAGAAAATGAATACTAAGTTCTGATTTAATTGAAATATCTAAGTCAGAAAATGCAAGACTTCTGAGGAAGTTAAGGAGTTTGTGATTTTGTGATTGGTTTGTCTGAAAATAACAAAAGTATTACAATTCTCTCTTTATTTGAACTGCATGTTTAACAAAAGCTAGTGTGAGATGTAGAAGGCCAATGAAGTAGAGAGTACTGTAATCTTCCCCTTGCTGCCTCATCTTTCATAACTCTTTAAACTGAATACTTTTATTTTTGTCAGGTTTTGAGCAAATAAAGCTTTTCTGTGGCCTGAACTCTCCTGGGTGAAAAAATGAATATCAACATTCTGCTGGATTTTATAGATTATTTAAAGGGACTTAATGGGATTCTCTTATATAACAAAAAAAAGAAAATTAAATGTAATGAGGTGAAGATATCATTAAATAGAAAAAATATTTAATCAGGAAAATGACATTGCTATGATGGCTATTTGTTCTGAAATAATACACTCTGAAAACAAACTGGATGTAGCATATGAGCTACTGTCTGCAGCTTTTTGAGCAGTTTGGCAAATTCATATCAGATATTCGCTTGTACTGAAAGTGTGGCCCCCAACATTTTTGCATTATAAAATATGCACTTTTTAAAGAGGAAGTACTTAACTAATAATGGTTCATGGTCTTTTGAAGCCAGCTTTATGATGTTCTTTCTCTAAAGAACAATTTAATTAGATATCAAAATGTCACCTGCAGTGAATAAAATCACTAAATACTTGTTCAAGCTTTCATGTTACCTGCAGAACTGAAAGGCAGTTATATTTCTATTTTACCCTGTTGCTTTCAAGACTAAGAGAAAAAGTCATAAAGTAAAGTAATAATTTACCACCAGGGGAAACCTGTCGTCTGAGCCATTATCTATTCATTTGCTCAGTTTTGGATATAATATCAGGGGTTTTGTTCTAGCAGAAAATATGGGATCATGTTCAGCAATTAATGTCGTTAATGATTATTAATGATTAATGGTATTAAGTTTATAAGACTATGCAAAAAATTGCTATGAATATACGCAAAGTTATAATTTTTTCAGCCAATAATGATAATTCCAGCAGGGGAGGGAAGCCACCTTTTTCTCTTGTTAACTCCTTCTGCTATGATTAGATTTTTTTTTTTTTATTACAGTAAATAATTAATATAAGGGTCCATTAATGGACATTGCAAGTACTGCATGAAATCACATGATTGTGGGGGATACTGGTGTACATGTAGTTCTACAGTAAACCAGCACAAAAAGCTATTCAGGCAGTGGAAGTAGTGAACTAACATGCTTTCTCTTACGCTTTGCAAAATCAAACCTGAACTCTTACTTCATTCATCTGAGGTGGCCGGGGGATACTGTTCCACCACGGCCAGTAGTCTCATTATGCATGCCCAGTAAAAAAACCACAGTATTCCCCCCGCCAATTATTTAGTACAGAGAAGGCAACTGACTCTTAGGGTTGTTGAAAACTGTAAAATCTTTAGAAACAAGACAGTCAGTGTTTGCTCTTCAATCCTGAGTAAGACTCCAGTGTCAAAATTTGCAGAAATCAGTAATCTGCCTCAATAGAGCCTCAAGATATATTTTAATAAACAATCAGCTTTATAATAAAACAGAATAAGAATGTAATTTTAAATGCATGTTAAATTTTCTGCCACTTCAAACAAATGCTGACATTTTAAATCTTATTCACATTTTCTGTGTATATTAATTATAGATGTAATTTAACAGCCACTAAAGATAGAGTCCAATAGAATTTTGTCTGGGCTATGAGTGCAGAATAGGTTTCATTGTTAATTAGAGGTCTTAAAAGAAAATATTAAAATTTTTAAAGATCTAGAATATTTTTCTCCCTCTTGAAGAGTTTTAATTGCATTTTTTTTTCTCGTTTTGAAACTGTCTAGGTAAAAGCCTCATTTCAGACCCAAACCTATGGCTTAGCTTTTACATAGCTGAAGAGGAGACAGCAAGTACTAGCAACACATCTGTAAACATTTAAATGACTGTTCCACGTACTGCTGCAGGACTGTGGGGACTGGTGTGTCTGGGGCTGAGCATCAAGGTCTCCATGTGGCAGAGACCAATGCCTCCCTGCCACCCCTATGTAATTCAGTACAACTGGCCTCTAACACGATAGGATTGGAAAAGTAAAAGTCTATCAAATCATTCTGGAAAGTAGGTGAGGAGGAGGCAGACATGACACAACCCAGAGGCTATGAAATGGAAGATATGGGATGTGTTTCCTTCCTCTGATTTTTTCCCCCCCCCCAATACATTTTGTCCTGCCATTTGTATAGTGTCATCACAGTTGCTATATGGATACACATTCAACAGGTTTTCTGTGGCCTTTCTCCAATTTGTTTTTCATTTTTCTTCCAGTCTGGAAATTTAATTTACACATGGGCAGGCTTAAACAGTGTTCCCAAATCCATTGTGCGTTCCGTATCAGCTGGAGCTGAACACATAGGAACAAGGACTGATATCCCCACAGTTTACCTTGAAATGCCCCTAAATCTGCTTACTTTCCCCTGCTCTCAGAAGCAAGTGAACCGCATTCCTGTGCTAACCAGCTGCAAACTGCCACTTAATTTCATTGGATGTAGGACTGTACCCGTAAAGTTAAAATGTGGGTGGAGTATCAGTGAAATTACCTGTCAAAATCTGTTTGTATGCAATCATTCAGTCTGTGGGGTGACTTTGCAGCCCGTAGGCATGATTAAATAGATTGAGGTCTTCACTTGCATTTTGTGCTGCCTTTTTAAATTTTCCAACAATTGCTTTGTTTAGAGCATGTAGGTTGGCACAAAATGCCTTTTTATTCTGTGCTAAAAATAATTTAATGTAAACACCACCTAAGCAAGGAGAAACTAAATTTTCTTTTTGATGGTTGACTCTTCACAATGAATTACAAAAGAAGTTAATAGTGTTGGAACATGTGTGCAAAAATCTTTAAAATGGACCCACCCAGCTTGTCTGTTTAGTTGATATTCTTTCCTCTCCATCAGTTTAAGACTTTTAAGCATTTTCTGTAATTAATATCATATTGATGTCTATAAAGGATATCATGGACACATTTTAGTGAAAGTTTTTGTCTAGGTGTCTTTTTATTGACAAAGAGCTAACAGTCCCCTGGCTGAGAGTACACTGTTTAAAAGTAGGATGAAATCTGTATTTGTAGTAGATTAATAGAGCTTCTTGGTATTTTCAGAAGTGAAATAATAAACCAAATAATTTAATCACTTTCTTATTAATGTGTTTCTAGAAAGTTTGATCTGCATCTTCTCAAAAGTAACCTGACATAGCTCTCAACTTTAAATATACACTAAGAAAAACACAGGAAGTCCTCTTGTATTGTAATAAATTTGGTTTTCTTAAATGGATTTTTGCAGTCACATGCTTTAAAATAGTTATTTGAAAATTTTGGATTATCATTCCAGGACCATGAAAAAGTAATCTAGTAAAGTGCAGAAAATTCACAGAGCTACTCAAACTGTGAAATGCAAATGTTCTTTCATACTATAAAAGGCCATTATAATTTTAAAAAAATCTGCTGCAAGTAAAAATATGAAAGAAATAATTATAGGTTTTATGTTTAGGGGCCAATCTGAAATAGTAACATTGAAACGTGACTGAAAAGCAATTGTATTATAACATTCAGTAGTATTTTAACAAAATGTAGAGACAGAATAGAGTGTTAAAAAGAATATTCACAAAAGGGGAAGACGTAGTAAAAAACCTTCTTCACTCTTTTCTGTCATTTTGCAGTGTATTTCTAACTTTTTTCTACCATTTTCTCCTTTATTTGAAATAAATTAGATGTATGTGTAGACAAAATTAGACTTACAAGGTGAGGTAAACATTCTGCAGGCAAGAAAACTGACCATTCTCAGCAAATTAGTTAAACAAACATGTTACAGAAGGAAATACATGTGGAAAACATTTCACAATGCATCTTTTGAAGAGTTTCAATACCAAAGTAGAAAGAAAAAATTAGATACATCATATTTTTTTAAAAAATTAACCACTTCAGGATCTGAAGCAAGATAATTTTTGAGTCCTTTGATACAAGGAATATTTTTTAATCCTCTGTTCATGTTTGGAATTATTAAAGTTATTAAAGTTGTTTTCAGTGTAACTACATTATGCTTTCTTTGATTTTTTTAAAAAAATTAAGTCCTTATAAAATTTCTATTTTAAGAGTGTTTCCTTCTAGAAGTACCCTAGATAGTTACCTGTAAAAATAGTGAAATCAGTAGACTGATTAGGGAAATTAGCTAGGCTGGATCCCAGAAACCACAGTTCTCTATTCATCTCCTCTAGGGGTCCAGCAGGATCCTTCCCACCATGACACTTCTCAGTTCTAGTTTGGAAGTACCACGTTTTCTTTATGACTTTTCTGCTACTGACACTGACCAACAGCTGTAGCAGTAGATTGATAGCACAATGTGCATTTGAATATTTAAAAATTGTTGGTGTAACCAACATATTTAATGGAGAATGTAAACTGGCGATAGTAATTTTTAGCAATCATTGAAACTGCTTAAAATCAAACTACATGCAAAATGGAACTATATGTAATTTAAGATACTATTTTTCACTTAATCCATCCTATTAGCTGATTGAAAACCTTGACTACTACCAAGACTTTGTTTTATCCAAGAATCCAGTGATAAAAACCACATGCAATCATATACCAAATCAATAGGCCTGTGTCAGATTCCACTTTTTTTTTTTAAACTCTGTGTATTGGATGGCTAAGGCAGAAGCATTAGGCTACTTTTCCAAAGTCATAAAAAAATCTTTTACAAGTTTTTTGGGGTGCTTTCTTCATGACCACCAAATATTTCGCTTATAAAAGGGACAATTATCCTTTCAGTTATCTACTCCTCCTTCAGTTTGTTTCAAATATACTGTGTGGTCAATCCATTTGTTCAGTGGCTGTTGGTTTTTTTTTTTTTCCTTTTTCTAAGGTCATGTTCCATGTTAAATTGCTGAAATCACTCAACCAAATGAAATGTAGCTCTATCAAGCTCTTTGGAGGATCAGTGTTGTAATGCACCTAGCTTGAGTTAATCCTTTCCTCTGTAATACCAAGAGTTTGACTTCCCTTTACAAATTCAAACCCACAAAAAATGACAAAGTATTTCAATATTGTAACTCAATAACCATGCACTGAGGACCTTTGTCCTTAATGATTGTGACAAGAAAGTGAAAATCATTGCATGTTATAAAATGCTTCATCTAATTCCAACCTAGCAGTTTGGAAAAAATCAGTTACTCTGCTTGCTTTTTTCTGAGACCTCAAGTCCTGTATAACACTGGGGTGGGCAAAGAGGTAGAACGTTGATTTATGGCAGTAGCTGGCAGAACTGTGTAGAAGGAATAGAAGAGCTATCTCTATGTATATGTGCATCTTGAAGAAGCAAATAAGTAAGGAGTGAAGATTCCTGATAAATTGAGCTGTATAGCTAAATAGGATTAAGTGAACATTTGTTTCAGTTCTGCACAGCTGTTTCTGCAGATCGTGTTCCTACTCCTTAATATTCATTGCTAGCAAACACTCATGCAGAGAAGTTTTTGTTCAACATGAATATTTAGGAAATTACTGTTCTATGTATGAATATTTAGTTTTGCATGTAAAACCCTCAGCATTCTTGAACAATTTTATGCATTTGTTATTCATCATTTACTGTTCTTCTCATTCATAAGTTTCATTCCTTTAGTCAAAAAACAATGAAACTGTATTTTTTGGCAATCACTTCCCAAAAAAATGCAAAAGGTTAATCTTTGTCTAATCTTGTCAAAATGTTGTTTACAAGAAACTTATTCACAAACCTAAGATTTTTGCTTTTGAAAGCAAATATTTGAAAAATACAAAACTTCACTTCAGTAAATTCACACATTTACTTTAATACTGAATGACATGCACAGCGAATATATAAAAATGAGGATTTTTTTTCTTTTGAGAACTTACAAGGCCAAAGGTAAACATAAAAATGTTCAATTAACCTATTTAATCCCCTTAAAATCCAGAGGTTTTAGTTTTACTATGAAGAAAGATCTAAAAGGTCAGATATTGATGTTAATTATTGATTAATAAAATTACCAGATTTTTCTGCCAGGGAAGTGGAAAATTTCCTAGTTATTTTTTCATGAAAAAATGTAGAGGATTATTGTGCCAATTGGTATCAATGGATGCAAAAAATAGTCTAACCAGTTTCTTTCCTCACTGTTTGAAATATATAATGCAAATATAAATTTAAGAATGTCTTTAGACTGGGCTTTTAGACACCCAATATTCATAATTACAGCTTGTTGATTTTCCAGGGTCACCTCCTCCAAAGTCAAAACCAGTCCATCCTCATGTGCAAGAAGCTGAACAAAGGTGGCAGGAGGCCTGCATAGATGAACAAGTAGCTCCTGACAAAACCCAACCATAGAAAGAAAGCATACAATAAGTGGAAGTAGGGGCATGTGATCCAGGAGGAATATAGAGATACTGTTCCACCATGCAGAGAGGGTGCTAGGAAGAAAAATTAAAAAACCCCTAGTGGTGTATTTCACAGACTGATACCGGGGTCAATACTGTTTAATCTCAATTAATGACCTGTATGATCAGACAGAGTCCACCCTCAGCAAGTTTGCAGAAAACTGGGAGAACTGGTTGATAGACCAGAAGGTTGTGCTGCTCTTCACAGGAACTTTGACAGGCTGGAAAAATGGGCTGACAGGAATCTCATGAAGTTCAACAGAGAGAGATGAAAAGTCCTGTACCTGGACTCCTCATAGACACCAAGCTGACTGTGATCCAGCAGTGACAAATAAATTTAACAGCCTCCTAGTCTCCATTAAGACAGAATATTGCCAGCAGGTTGAGGGAGATGATCCTTCCCCTCTACTCAGCCTTGATGAGACACGTGGTATGCTGAGTCCAGTGCTGGGCCGCCCTGTACAAGAGACAGGGAGATACTGGAGTGAGTCTACTGAATGGCTACAAAGATGATTAAGGGATTGGAGCACATAAGCACAGAAGGCTTAGGGAGAATTTTATCAATGTGTATAAATACCTGATGGGGAAAGTAAAGAAGAGGGTACCATACTCTCCTTCATAGTGCCCAGTGACAGGACAAGAGGCAACAGGCACACGCTGAAATACAGAAAAATCCATTTGTACCTAAGAAAACACTTTTTAACTGTAAGGGTGATCAAACAAAGGAGCAGGTTGCTCAGAGATGTTGTGGAGTCTTTATCCTTGATGATACTGAAAACCCAACTGGAGCAACCTGCTCTGGCTGACCCTGTTTTGAGGAGGTAGTTGGACTAGGTGGTCTCCAGAAGTACCTTGCAGGCTCAGCAATGCTGAGAGCAACATATTTTGCTCTCATAAGAACCAATTATCACTTCAGTTGCTAAAACTGCGCTAGGCCGATGAGTCTAAGACATGTGAAATACTACTTGAAGCTTTATCTATCCTTCGTGCTAAACTTTACATTAATGCAGATTTAGATTAATTGTGATAAAAGTAATTAACTCCCCCATTGGAGTGGGAAAGTTCCAGCATCAGTCTCAGTGACAAGACTGGGCAGCAGTGCAACTGTACCGTGTACTATGGATGTTCCTACTATACGAACCTATGCTAATGGGAAATGATGCTGGAAGCCCCCCTGTAAGCCGTCCTTTCTGGACTTGATGTCCCTATCTCCCAACATATGGTTGGGTTTGGCACTCACTGCTCTTGTTTTTGTTGTGCATTCTCCTGAAACAGTGGTACAATGGTACTAAATAACACATAAAGTAAACCACTCCAAGCCAGCAACTAAATAACCGTTTACTATTATGTTACTTTACCAATTGTTTCTAATACCTTACCTGTAACAAATGGATTGAGTATTTCTGTTTGTCTATCAAAAAGGCTAACATTTCCCAAACATGCAACCAAGAGAAGGGGATTAACAACTTCTTGACTTTGTGAACATTGTCACTGCAGGATTTGCCTCCTATATTTCAGCTACAGTAGTACTGGGGATAGGAAAGCAGAGAGCTCTAATATATATTTCAAATTGTGCAGATGCATTTACAAATAGGCAACTTCCCTCATAGTGATGAGCACAGGTAGATTTTGATATAATGAAAAATATAGTAAAGGTTTGTCTACATGTCTTTTTTTAACAAATACTTTAAAAACCTCTCAATTTCTCTCCCAGTTTTACATTACATAAGAAGTTCAGATGAGCAAACTAAGTGACCAAGTTTGGTATTCACATCAGTTACAAAATTTCTCATATTTGACATGATAGGTACACATGCAGATATGGGCTGTGCATATATTCACATGCATGTATGTGCATATAGGCTCTAGGGAGACCTTATTGCAGCCTTTCAGTACTTAAAGGGGGCTTTAAGCCTTCAAGAAACTTGGGGACAGACTTTTTAGTAAAGCCTGTTGCAATAGGACAAAGGGTAATGGTTTTAAACTAGAAGAGGGTAGATTTCAACTAGATATATGGAAGAAAATTTTCACAAGGGTGGTGAAATCCTGGCACAGGTTGCCCAGAGAGGTGGTAGATGCCCCATCCCTGGAAACATTCAAGGTCAGGTTGGACGGGGCTCTGAGCAACCTGATTGAATTGAAGATGTTCCTGCTCACTTCATGGAGGTTAGACTAGATGACCTCTAAATGTCCCTTCCAACTCAAACTATTCTATGATTTTATGATTAATACTCCATTGTACTTGGATTTTTAGACAAGAAAACCCATACAATCTTTGCATTTCAAATTACTGAAGACATACTATCTCTGTATGAGTATTTTCCCAGTAGAGTAATACTATCAGTAGCATTAAATTGTTTGATTTACTGGTCATTCTGCTCCCTTTGCTTTGAACCATGATAGTCACTGTAGATTTGCCAGTGAATGCAGCAGGGTGGCCTCTGTTATCTTTCACGGACTAGTAGCTTTGACATCCTGTTTTAATACATCACTATAAAAGGAAAAAAAAAAATCCAGAAATGAGACAATCCTAAAATACAAGTGATGAAACACGGAAATAAAATGGAGTGGCATGAATCTATCCTTCAGCTAAAAATAGAACCAAGAGACAAGAATGGAACATAAGCAGTCTAATTTTGCAACAGTTTCTAGTTTTATATGTGTGCATGATCTATTTTTTTTTCTTCCTTCTGGCTTACTGTACCATGTGAAAGCTGGACCCCATAGAATAGAATATGTTGCCTGCTCTATCACATTTACAAAAAATGAAAAATAACATGACAAGGATTATTAACCAGCATAAAGCAAATAAAACAATGGAAGCAGAAATAACAAGGTATCAACATTCTTCATGAACAGTTATTTCTATGAATTATGCTGGTATAGCTCAGTACATATCTACTCAGTAACAGGCAGAGACTAATAAAGTTGCTGTTTGAGCTTTTACTTTTGCTAAATGGTTTCTTGGATAGAGCAAGAGTGTCAAAATAATGATAATAGAAAATCCTTACATTATTTCTCTTTAAACTGAAGTCTTGCTTTTTTTATGACACACTGAAATATTTAGTTGACTTCAACATGATATGCAAATATATTTCGGAATGCTACTTACAATATTCAATTTATTTAAATAGTAGTTCAAATAAAAATGTTAATCACGGGAAGATTATAATCCCTTCCAAAATCAAAACTGTAATAAAATTCTGAAAGAAAAAAAATTATTTAGTACTATCCCCCTAAAAAGCATGGGGAAAAAAATACATTTCATGCAGAAGTGTTAAAGTGAATTGGTTAGCTTTTTTTCTGTAGCAGTATGAGTGGAAGACATCTCCTGGAGTATGCAGTGCAGTCATTTGCTGGTGTACTTGCCCTATTAGCCTGTTCTTTCTCTTTTAGGCAGCTCTGTCTCACCTTATAGTGATACCCTCTCAACATTTAACTCCTGATTTAGATGTCTCTATTCCATCTCATGCTCAAACTCTATACCTCATATTCAGGATCCATTGCTAACTATTTTCCCCCCCTCCCTTTACAGGCATCTGTCACGCTGACAGTGCTGTCCCTCTCTCCAGAGGTATAGAATCAGACTGTCCAGAAAGTCCTTTTAGTTCAGCTTGGATCACAGTTAGGTGTAGTGGGTAGTCAGAGGCAGCACTGCAGAACTGTCACTGAAAGTTTACTACCAGTACAAAAACAAGGACACCACACATACCTGTCTTTCATCCTTGCATTAATATACAGTTGGAAAGGAGTTTGTGAGTAGCAAGACCATTAAAGTGTGTCCATACATTTTCTGTATCAGGTTAAAGCAGAAGTTAGGCATATAGGCTTGTGCCTATGGGTAGGGACCAAAAGGACCCAACAAGCATCCAAAGCCAGCAGGGAATCACAGCAGACAGAGCAGGAGTACGATGGCACAGATGGATTCCCTAACCAATCTTCCCAAGGCCCTGAAATCTCTTTTGGTTGCCCTTGGACGATGAAGCTGCAACACATAGTCCAAGGGTGATCAAAAGAGATTTACGGCCTTGGGAAAGTTGGTTAGGTAATCTAGTGCACAGGTTATTTTTTTCCTCTCTCCTTCCAGTTGGAGGCAGTGACACTGGAAGAGAGAGATGGACCCAGTCTATTAGTACATGGCTCCATGACTGCTCTCACTGCCACAATTTTGGTGTTTTTGATAATGGGATGGCCTACACGGCACCTGGTTTGTTGTCATCAGATGGGATTCACCTTTCTCAAAGGAGGAAGAGGGTTTTTGCTCGCAAGATAATGGGGCTTACCGAGAAGGTTTTAAACTAGGCTTGAAGGATGAGAGGGGTAATATCAGGCACGCTCATGACAATCTGTGGAATGACACGCCAAGGTTAGAGGGACAGGGTGCCAGCGAAGGCACTCAGCCTGTTGCTCTGAGATATCCTGGCTACACTGCAGCAGACTTGAAGTCTTACAGAGATGAGCCAGGGGCTCCCGAGGTACTAGGAGCCAACAGGGAAACACCAGTGAAAGACCTCAAAGGAATTAAGGGTTTTTTGTCCAAGAGGGTGACATGGCCAACAGCCCAGTTGAAGTGCCTCTACACCAATGCACACAGCATGGGCAACAAACAGGAGGAGCTGTAAGCCACTGTGCTGCTAGAAAGCTACAAACTGGTTGCCATTACTGAAAATTGGTGGGATGAATCCAACGACTGGCCATGTGGCTGTCAATGACTACAGGCCATTCAGAAGGGACAGGCGAGGAAGGAGGGGTGGAGGCATTGCCTTCTACATCAAGAAATGGGTACAGTGTGAAGAGCTGTCTCTGAAGAATAGTCACGAGCAGCTGGAAAGCTTATGGGTAAGAACCAGAGACCAAGGCAAAAAAGGGAACCTTGTGGCTGGTGTCTACTACAGGCTGCCCAATCAAGGGAAGCCTATTGACAAAGCCTTCCCACTCTAGCTGCAGTAGGCACTGCGTTCGCAGGCTCTTGTCCTGCTGAGGGACTTCAACCACCCCAACATCTGCTGGAAAAGTAGCACAGCAAGATGCAAGCAATCCAGGAGACTCCTGGAATGTCTGGAGAATAGCTTCCTATGCCAGGTAATAGACAGCCCTACCAGAAGGGATGTAATGCTGGACCTCTTGGTCACCAATACAAATGAGCTAATTGGTGATGTCAAGATTGGAGGCAGCCTGGGCTGCAGTGATCATGCACTGGTGGACTTGGCAGCCCTGAGGGATAGGGAACACGAAAAGAATAAAGTCAGGACCCTGAATTTTGGGAAAGCAAACTTCCAGCTCTTCAAGGAGTTAGTCAATAGGACCACCCTGGGAAACTGCCCTCAGGGAGAAGGGAACAGAACAGAGCTGGCAGACCTTTAAGGATGCTTTCTACAGACCACAAGAGCTCTTGATGCCCAGGTATAAGAAATCAGTAAAGGAAGACAAGACACTGGCATGGATGAGTTGAGCCCTGCTGATCAAACTAGAGGGCAAGAAAATGCACAGGCAGTGGAAGCAGGGAAAAGGTATCTTGGGAAAAGGACAAGCACGCTGCCTGGTTGTACAGGAATGAGGTCAGGAAGGCCAAGGTGCAGTTAGAGCTGAATTTGACAAGGGATGCAAAGAATAATAAGGGCTTCTACAAGTATGTCAGCCAGAAAAGGAAGATTAAATAAAGCATAACCCCTGCAATGAGCAAGACTGACAGACTGGTAACAACAGACAAGGAGAAAGTGGAGATACTCAACGACTTGTTTGCCTCAGGCTTCACTGGCAACCTCTCTTCCCACACCTCTTGAGTGGATGGACTGCAAGACAGGGACTGGAGAAGCAAAGTCCCTCCCACTGTATAAGAAGATCACGTTCGAGACCACCTGAGGAACCTGAACATACACACATCTATGGGACCTGATGAGATGCAGCCCAGAGTCCTGGGGGAATTGGCTGATGCAGCTGCCAAGCCACTCTCCATGAGAGTTGAAAAGTCACAGCAGTCAGGTGAAGACCCCAGTGACTGGCTAAAGGGAAACACTGCACCCATCTTTAAAAAGGGTAAAAAGGAGAACCCTGGGAACTACTGGCAACTGTCAGCCTCACCTCTATGCCTGGGAAGATCATGGAGCAGATCCTCCTAGAAGCTATGCTAAGGCACGTGGAGGACAGGGAGGGGATTGGAGACAGCCAGCATGGCTTCAGCAAGGGCAAGTCCTGCCTGACCAACCTCGTGGCCTTCAGTGATGGAGTGTCCACATCAGTGGACAAGGGAAGATCTACGGATGTCGTCTACTTAGACTTCTGTAAGTAAGGCCTTTGATACACTCCCCCCTTTTCTCTCAGTTGTACAGATAGGGATGTGATGAATGGACTGTTGGGTGGATGAGGAATTGGTTGGATGGTATCATCCAGAGGGTAGTGGTCAATGGCTGAATGTCCAGATGGAGATGGTAACAAGCAGTCTCCCTCAGGGGTCTGTACTGGGACCAGCACTCTTTAAGATCATCATCAATGATATAGGGGGACTGAGTGCACCCTCAGCAAGTTTGTAGATGACACCAAGCTGAGTGGTGTGGCTGACATGCCTGAGGGGCAGGATGCCATCCAGAGGGACCTGGGCAAGCTCGAGAAGTGGGTCCATGTGAACCTCATGAGGTTTAACAAAGCCAAGTGCAGGGTCCTGCCCCTGGGTCAGGGAAAGCCCCAGTATCAATATAGGCTGGGGGATGAAAGGATTGAGAGCAGCCCTGCTGAGAAGGACTTGCAGGTACAGGTGGATGAAAAGCTAGACGGGAGGCGGCAATGTGCGCTTGTAGCCCAGAAGGCCAACTGTATTCTGCACTGCATCCAAAACAGCATGGCCAGCAGGTCAAGGGAGTGATCCTGCCCCTCTACTCCGCTCTGGTGAGACCCCACGTGGAATACTGCATCCAGCTCTGGAGCCCTTAGCACAGGAAAGACATGGACCTGTCGGAGAGGGTCCAGAGGAGGGCCACAAAAAATGATCAGTGAGCTGGGGGAGCTCTCATATGAAAAAAGGCTGAGAGAATTGAGGTTTTTCAGCCTGGAGAAGAGAAGGCTCCAGAGAGACCTTATTGCAGCCTTCCAGTACTTAAAGGTGGCCTATAAGAAAGACGGGGAGAGTCTTTTTAGTAAAGCCTGTTGCAATAGGACAAGGGGCAATGGTTTCAAACTAGAAGAGGGCAAATTTAGACTAGGTAAAAGGAAGAAATATTACACAATAGGTTGAACCACTGGCACAGGTTTCCCAGAGAGGTGGTAGATGCCCCATCCCTGGAAATATTCAAGGTCAGGTTGGACAGGGCTCTGAGCAACCTGATCTAGTTCAAAATGTCCCTGCTCACTTCAGGGGGCTTGGACTAGATGACCTCTAAGTGTCACTTCCAAACCAAACTATTCTATTGTTCTATGATCTATTGCAAAAGTCAGCATGTTTGCTGCAATCTACTCCACTGCGTGTTGGTACTGAGCTTCTGAGAAGACTGGAAGAAATCCTACAGCAACCACTTTGTGTCCCGGCTTTCTTAGGTTCAGGGGTCTGCATGATGTATATTCAACTGAACAAAGCTATCATGCAAGATTATTATGAACTCTTGTGAATGACATTTATCTCAGCTCATGTCATGAGTCCCACTGCTAAGTCACACGGCCATTGGCACCTGGGTCCCCAGTTCCTTACAACATCAGCTGATCACTGACACCATCCAGGCTACATTTCCAGAATGTGAGGGAGACGAACCAACAGTCTCTGTAAACAGATGTAAGCATTTACTAACATTCTGGTGATCGTGTAAGCCTTTGGGTTACCTTCTTTCCTCATAGGACCATCAACAGCCAGTATTATTTCCATTTCTATTATTTACATTTTCTATTGTTTGTACAGATGTTATCCTGTTTCCTCTACATGTATTCTTAGTTTCCAGGTTTCTGGAAAGTTTATTTTTATTGTCACTCTCTTGGTGATATCCTTTCCTGTTAAAGAACAGGTGATGCACAAATATTTGATACATAGAGTCTCAAAAATACCCCAGTTTACACTTGCCAGGAGTACACTCACCTCTTTGTCCACGTGTGGAATCAGACAAAGCGATCGCATACTTTCATCCTAGTGAACACAGACCAAGAATCTTACAGAAGTCTCACTCCTGAGATGCAAATTTTCACAGCTGAGAATCCATTCCCTGTTTTCAGCTCTAGACTGTTTGGTGATTGACAGTCTGGCAGCACTAAGGTGAATTTTTAAGTAAAATAAGTTTATTTTAATAAAATACCAAGAGTGGGGAAAAAAAAGAAAGCAGTTGCTTTTTTTTCTGAGACAAAGAAAAAATGGAGTATTTCTTCCCCTTTAACTCTCATTCTGGCTTGGTTTCAATGTTTTCTATGTCCTACTCTGCAGTGGAATAACAAGTCACCTATCACTAAAGTAAATTCAAATATCTCCCAGGAAATAAGCAGCAGTCTGTTAGATAAATTTCAGTCTTTTCTTGATGAGAAGCATACTGCATTAACATGAAGTCTCATCATATCCTTTTTTCTTGGATGACTTTTGCTGAATGGAAGTTCAGCCCTGGGTGCTTCTATAAGCTCCAGTATTGGAAGTGATTTGATAGGGCATTATCCCTTGTGTCCTGCACTACATGGCTGCAGTCACAGTTTCAGTCACTTGTCATCATCAGAAAATTCATTCCTATCTTGAAAGGGCCAGGTTGGTTTAACTGTTAATTGACTGCAAAGTGTACTTCTCTTCCTGACAAAAAGGTAAGGAAGATTTCCAGCATCTCTGAGTATAAACTAATGCATATAAATTTTTAAGAGTTATAACCTCTGAACACTTACTTGAGGTAGGACTTGATATCATTGACAAAAAAGCCCTGAAGGTGATTGTGGTTGGAATAGATGACTTCTAAACATAGTTTCAGATGCAGTGATAAAGGTTCGTTAGGATCTTTAAAACAGAAACGATGGGTTTTGGAAACACTTTTTTAAACATTTGCATAAAAGTACAGGTGAGAAAGGTGTTTATGATTTTCTGAAGCTGTGCTTTTAGCTGTATCCCTGATCATTCAAAACATACCATTTTAAACCAGTTCATGTTATTGTATTACATTATTACTACTACAAGATTGGTACCACTTTTCAAGGCATAGTCTCAGGAGTAAAAGATGATGTGTGGTAGAAAGAATAAAAAAGATCAGAATGATATCCATTGCACTGATCACCAAAACCAGACTCTATTTAATACAAAGACAGACAGCTCCCATCTGAATTAGTTATGACTTCATCTGTTTACCTCACCAAAAAATCTGATCTGGATATCTACTTGTTTTTCATGTATTTATCTGATTAAAAAAATGCATACATGGGCTACATTGTGTTAATGGAATAAACTCATGGAAAATGGCATCGTTATTTCAGTGGCATGCTCTACACAGAAGGACCAGGCCAGAATTAACTTGAATGCATCTGGTGCACAATTTCAAATGGTTGTTGGCATTTTAGGTTTGCTTTGGATTTTAAGAAGTTAATGCTAATAGGTTTCAGAGTTAAGAGTAAGACATTCCATCTCAGCTGAAAGTTCGTAAAAATCTGTGGTTTCACAGATTGTTCATAAGACTTAAAGAGGACTACGAAGTTACTTTACATGTATTTTTCCTCACTTAATGATGACATTTTTGGCCCCAGTAACTATTGTCAGAATCTACGAAATAGACAATCATTTGCCAGAATATAACGAGCTGAGAGCAACAAAGTTGCTTTCCTTTTCAGTTGTCAGAGTATTCAATCACTTCAACACATCTTGTTATGTCCACAATTTATGGACCAGTAATTATCAGGACAAATGAAGATGCCTTCTCCTCTTGATACTGTCTCTTTCAATTACTACTGTCCCTTTCCACTCTATCCAGAAAATATTCAGGACATACATGTTTCAAGGAGAACAAATACTTCTGAACATAACAAGCAATATAGCAATAGGTATGAGGATCTTATTGTACATAAGTTGTTTATTAAATTAGAAAGACTTTACAAACTCTCATACACAAGAAAAAATTTGGCATTTGAGTTGTCTCATTCAAAATGATGAGAATATCTACGTACTACATATTAAATAGGTACTTCACTCTTTCAGGTATCAAGCTAAGGCAAATACCCATAAACCCTGTTGTGTCAGGACCCCAACATAGCTGCACTGAGCTCTGCACATCAACAGCAGAGAGTGCACTTGCAGCACAAAGAGAAAAGGAGGTTCTCCATCTGTTGCTGTGTCAATGGCTGCAGCATGACCAAGACATGAACTAATTCAGGAGGGGGCAGGGAGGGGGCTTCAATCTCCTGCTTAATGTCGCAAACTGTTCATGTACTGTCTCTAATGTCATTACATATAGCATGACTGGGTAAGTGGATTGATTCTCTTATTTATTTGTTTTTAAAAATCTAGGTGTGTAGGAGAAATAACATCCTTGCTCTTTTAAGTAATTGATTTCAGTACAGGTCAGAAATCCATATTGCTTACCAATAAATATTGTCAAGTAAATAATGCTGGTGAGGAATGTAAACAATGACATTTGCTATTTGACCTTAATAAGCCCAGAGAGTCAACGAGAAATGGCTGAAAGATGCATCATTTCTGATTTACTAGGGAAAAAAAAACCCAAACAAGCAAACTAAAAAAATGAATGCAATAAAAATGAGAGGATAGTTAAAATCTCTTTATAATTTATTCTCAAATTAATCTATTGTTTTCAGTCAGTGGTTGTAAATAAAAAGAAGTAGAGTCAGTGTGCTACTTGGTTAGGTTTTTTTTCCCCCTCTCAAAGTAATTTTGAATTTGGAGTCCAGATTGATTTTATTTCATCTTGTTGTCACATCTTCCTTCAACTTAAAAAAATATTTTTGTACCTAAATCCAAATTAGAATAATCTGATTTGCTTACTAAGCAAAAATACAAGACCTTTGTTCCATAATTATAAAAGTATAATTTAGGAATATTAGAATAATTATTTCAATATCCTACCTTTCAAATCTGTGAAATACTTGTAAAAATAATTTACTGTAAATTTATACATATACACACTTGCATATACTGTATATACACATATCCAGTATTTATAAGAACACTTAGATTAAGAGAACACTGAAGTTGCACTGTCAAAGGAATTCAAGAAAGCACATATACTCATGTATTGTAATTTTATTAACATTGGTAGGATATTTACTTGCTTTTATTCACATAATAAAGTGTGGCCTGATGCATGCATACAAATTCTACACCTTCACATCTTTAGGTGGGATAGGTAAAACTTACTACTGAAGTGGAAAAAGAATTAGGTCTCCATACACAGAGCAGCATCATATACCACTACTGTAATGGTCTTTACCTACAGGTTGGACAGATGCCTTTACCTGCAGGTTGAACACACTTAGAAATGTCTAATATACACTACAGCCATTTTGACAGTTTTAGATGCGCCATCTTCTTATGTACCAGAATACTGGACCTTGTATCTACCACCGGTTTTCCTAGGGTTACCATATCCTAGTTTCCATGTTTTAGTTTTAGCACTACAGAGATCATCTTATGTGGAAGCTTTTATCCCATTTGGGTCACTTGGGACTTGCTGCTAAGAATCAGCCATACGGTATGTGTGAGGTTTTTCTTCCTTTTTTTCAGAAAATGTTGTTCATTTAATGAGAATTAAAAGAAAAATTGGAGTGACTTGCCTTCAAGACTGGAATGCTTGAAACTTGTTTTGCAATCAATATGGAACACAACTGCCCTCCTGCAAGAAAATATCGCCTTGATGATAATTAATATTTTGTGCTAGTGTGGTTTTGGGTCACACACAGAGATTCAGCACTTTACCAAAAATAAACCCATGTACTCTTTCTCTAATCAATGCTTCTTTTGATGTATTAATGTAATTTATCAGTTGGAAACTGTAGAGTAATATTATTAGGGAATTATAGTAATAATCCCTTGAGATTGTTATTTCTATGTTCTTACTCTGATTTATAATTAACACACCTACAAGTATGTAGAAGTAATACAAAATGTCAGGCTTAGACCACATAAGTGAACTTATTTCTGAAGAAAATATCTCTTCAGAAGCAGGGGGAAGGTGTAAAACCTCTAATTTGTGTTTCCAAAGAGTGAAAAAATGGTTCATAACCATTTAAAAGTCTATTCTATAGGAATGTATGTGTACCTATATCCTTACCATAGGAGAATATAGAACATTAATGGATAAGAGCAGAAAGTCTAAATTTTTTATTTTGACAATGGGCAGCTGGGAAAAGCCTTATCCAACTACTTAATCTCTTAAAAAGCACTATAATCAACCTACATTTAGGAGCAAAAGAAATTCAAAATATGATATACAGAAATATTCCTGTTTGAAAACATTTTAATTAGTACCTTACCATAAAACTTATTTTTCTGTGAAGTAGTTTTGGGTTTGGCTAAAGAATATATACAGATTACATACACATATATATATATTTAGCAATAACAGCTAATTGAAGTGAAAATGTCCCGATCAACCTTAGTTGTGCTTTTTATGATGTTGAACATCTAAATAGTACTGTTTAAACACTGTTAAATTCTATTAACATAAATTTAATATGGAGGTGCTGACCTTGCTAGTAGTAGATTTGATAGCATACGCTGATTATATAGCAGTACATGATGTTCTAAGGACTCTGCATTACACAAAGAGGAAAAAGGCAATATTTTTAACATGTTTGTGTGGGTGTCTAAGCAGTCTTCCAAATATGAGTTATTTTTCTGCTGTGGTCTTTATTTGTAATGCTCTTGAAAGTTTCTAATTTCATTATTATTTTTTCTTAACTTTAAAAGTATTTTTTGCAGAGTGAGTATGTATGCTGTCAGTGACTTGTGTCTCTCTTCGTCCTTACTAATGCCAGTGACTCACCATGGTAAGTCACTGTATCAAATCAATCATGCCATATTGATCTTGCAGATATTGCATTATAGAGTGAACTGATATTTCTGATATTTCAAAGACGACTTACAAGCTAAATTATCTGAAAACTGTAAATTAAGGTTTGTTGGGGGTTTTTTTGGAAGAAAATGCATGCCGTATTAGTATAACCTTCAAAAACAAATTGTGCGACTACCACTCTATTCACCCACTGACAAAATTTGAAGCTTCGTTAAAGCTCTGCAAATTACTGTGCGCCCTTCTTGATAAGGAACATTCAATTAATGTGCTAAGAAAACTAGTTTATAGGAATTCAGAGCTACTTAGGATTCCACTGTAAAAATATCTTAACTTCTTGCTATTTATCACTGTCAGATTTTTATGATCTTAATACAGATGTTTGGAAACGTAAGTTTTTCCTTTCAACTGAAAGTTTTTGTAATTCCTGTTGAAACTGCTGTTTTGGAAAGAGTGGGAAAAAAACCGGAAAGATAAGTAAGGCCAGACAGGAGTAAGAAGAGGAGCAACTGTAGGACAACTGCCTTTTGTCTGAGCTTTGAAGCAAGGAGCTCAAGTTTCTATTTTCTGCACCAAAGCTGTTTGTGTGGGTCACTTTAAGCAATCGTTAGACAAAGTACAAAATCCTAAGCCCAAAGAAAAGCATGGTTTTAAAGGAACATTTAATTTTCTCTGTGTATTTAACTAATAGAGTCTAACTCTGTTCTGCAGTGGACTCAGTTCAGCAAGACTCAAACATTAGGGGCTGGGGAGCAGGTCTCATCAAAATTAATAAAATGTCCACGTGGAAACCTGCCCTTTTAGTGGGTACTGCAAGACTGGAGGTTAATTTCAGAAACAATACAAGAGAAGTTGAATGAAGCCTTCACTTGTCAAGGACGGGTTTTGAGAGGAAGAACAGCAATAATAGCAGTTATCACAAAAGTCACACCTATTTGTGTGTCTTTTAACAGAATCATTCAAACCGTTTAAGAGATTAGTTGATTTTGACAGCTTTTGCAGCTTTATTTTCAAATCAGAAAATGATCTTTGAAATTACTAAAATGTTCCATTTGATGCCTTTTAAATGAAAACACTTTCTAAGGTAATAAATGGTTTGTTTTAATTTCACAACATACAGAAGAAAATTAAGATTGAAGTTGCAACACCTGCTTTCATGCTCATGAAGTGAATTTTTCAGAGGGACTAAGAGTTCACAATATGATACTTTTTTTCCCCCCAAAACAGTTTCAAATGGATTTTAAAGTTTATACTCAAAAGGAGTAGGAATATGGTAGTAATATCTATGGTTATAGACCAGAGAAGAAAATACTATAGTTCTTTACCTCTAAATACTATACCTAATCAGGCAGCCATCTAGATTCATTTTAGGTGCAGTTACTTCCTAAACTGTCTGTTGTGTTAAAAATAACAAATAAGCAATGTATACAGTCAAAGTATGCCGAGTTCTTCAGCTATGAATTCATGTAGTGTTGCATGTAGTCTGTGGCTTCCTGTATTTTTAGCAACTGGATGAGAAATGAGAAGTCGATTAATCAAGATATGCTTCTTTTCCTTTCATGTTATCATTTGATTAATTATTAATTACACAGCTCTTTCCTATCTCCTCCTTGTATACTCTCAGATTTGGACAACTTTTGAGCTATGTGACCTATCTCCACAGACCACATTCTGGTGCTTTCTTAAACAAATAAGCCCATGGCATTATATACTGCAATATGCCAGAGAACTTTGTTTATGAGAACAGAAAATTAGATTTAATGCGTATTGCTTATATATATGCATTAAATGTGTTTCTGTTTACCTATATTTAATGTTCAAACACATTAACTTTAGCTGATGAGCTGCAGCATACAAAGAAATGCTAAAGAGATTTCTAAGAAATAAAAGGGAAAGCAAAATACCTAACAGTTTGTAAAAAGACCATAATTAAAATGTTACAGCCCTGTAAAATGAACAATTTTTGAAGACTTGTCAGATCTAGCTTACTATAGAGATAATGCTAGAAATGTTTTAACAGTTATTTAAATTCTATCAAATATCATATGATGTTTATTCAAGGAGAATTCAATAGTGTTGTATATATTAAATATAATTATGATTTTCAATATTTTTTCTACAAAAAGGAATAAGAATTATTGAAGCCAGACAGTTTGGTAAAATAATGAAGTTAGTTTGGCTCCACTGTAACTTATTTGAAAACCTTAGGTGAATGAAAATAAAGTTTAATATTACATGGATAGATTAATATGCAAATTGAATAGCAACCCTTGCAATAAATGAATGGCAAAGATAAGACTTTTGCATATCAGCTAAGTTTTTTTCCTGACTATAAAGTCACAAATTCAGAAAGATAAACAGTTATTTTATGTGCCTGTTTTTAACAGCACAAAATATCTAACACCAAAATTTAAACTTGATCTAGCATTGATGCTAGATTACCAGTTACACCTTCAGTAGATTTTAGGTGGTGTGTTTTGGAACATCTGACTTAAGAAACAAATTAACTATCAATAGGACCATTTAAAAGTAAGAGATTGTGTGATAAATGTTTGGATGAAAATGCATGAACATTTCCTAAAACCTAGCAAACTGCAGCAAAAAAAACCAATAGTATGCAAACTAAGACCCAGTAAGACAAGACACTTCTTGGTAGCTTTTAAGTGCTTTGTGTCATTGTAAATCTATAAATAAGTAATAAACTGCTTAGACTATGACATTTTAAGTGATGTTAGCATAAATCTTTTGTAAATATACACACTTTGTGAAAGACAACATTAAAATGCTTGCTTATATAGGTTGGCGGTTGGACTTGATGATCTTAGAGGTCTTCTCCAACCTTTATGATTTTATGTAGACAATCTGCGGACATCTGTGGATGTCAGTTGTTCAAGCAATTCTAAAGAAAGGTAGTTAGTTTCCGAGTAGAGTTATTTTCCTTGAACCCTTCAGTGATAAACACTGCATCTATCATTAGAAAACAGACCCTACACATAACTGGCTTTGTTAGAAAAGTGAATTTACCCTAGTTAAAAATGTTAAGTTTTGCTTCTTGAAGGGAAAAAAAGTCTTTAATTTTATTTTAAAAACAACCTAAACAAGCATTCTCCTATTTTGAATACAGACCTAGATAGATTGTAGTGTATCCAGAATCAAGTGTTTTAATGAGTCATTTTTCAGTAGAATAATTTACAAGAGACAGTAGTAATACCTAGATGTTAGAGATTTATCTTTTATACATTTTAAAGGACTTTATGAAGTGGCAAATCTTTTTTTTCTTCTTTTATTCAGATATGATGTAGGGGAAAAAAAAAAAAGGGAAAGAATGAAGGAGTGACCCACTCAAGTTCAGATAGAAAACTGTGACAAAATTTGAAACTGAACCCTTAGCCCTGATTCTTTGTTGAAGCTCAACCTGTTATAATACAAGGAACCAGAAAGAGCTGTTTCTCTGTTGAAACTGTGCACATCTAAAAAGAGTGCTTGAAGTCTCGATAAAGAAAGGTTAGTGGTAACAGCAGTGTGTGAATGCTGCTCTGGCCCTGATTCAAGCTTACCCAGTGGGAGAAAGGTTGGGCCACTGTGGATATGACTTGAGAAAATCTAGGGGGAAGCTTGAACAATTTATTTATCATCTATGAATGAAAATATGGAAGCTCAGAATCTTTTCATCTGTTTGGTGAGAAATTTCTCCCTATTCAGTTGCAAATAAAGACACTTTTTTTCCATGTTAGTTAATAGACCGAACAGGTAAGAAGATTTTCTAGACACTAGCTCAGAGGATTTCATGGAAACAAATGATCACACAATTTAACCTGCTTAGACAGATTCCCAAGGATAACTGTGTTATCCATAATGGGCTCATTAATGTCTACAGGTCAAAGATACACATTTTAAAAGCTCTCCAAATAGATATAGTCCTTAGTCAATTAATATAACAAACCTAAATCCTTTTTTTAAGAAAAATATGTATAAGTTGTTGTTATTCAATTGAGGTAAGATGTCTGTAAACTTATGCACAGCTCATCTTTACTTGACGTGAAAGCATTTCACTCATGTCATCCTCACATATATCAAAGATATTTCTCTTTAAAATTAGGTTGTTTTAACTCCAACTTTTTTTCTGGGGAGATTCATCTGTTATTAGAGCTGCTTTCATAAACCGTAACAATGGAAAGAAATGTTTTGTTGGTCTGCCTTTTTTTTTTTTAACAACTCAGTAGGAATCTTGTCAAAAGTATTGCACTAAAACCTATTAGGGGTTAATTTTAAAAACATTTCTCTGTTTTATTCTGCAAGTTTGCTTCTTGTACATTGTCAAATAAATGCAATTAGATAAAAATCTAACACTGAAAATCAAGTTAGCTTTCAGTTAAGAATCAGTGACTCACAAAAGGTGCTTCGTTAGTTAATACTTCAGAAGTTGAAATTTAATTAAAACAACATAGTTCAAAATGTTCATCCATGCCTGCATTTTGCAAAATAGCAGCTGATGAACAGAGTATTGGGAAAATAAAAAAAAGAAATGAAGAAGCAGGGTGGCTCAGAGGTTAAAAACCACTAACTTTCATCTCTTTGATTTTGTGTTCAATCATCCACTGGGGAAACAGTCTAGATCACAACTCCACACCTAATTTATCAGCATGGGCATGATCCCCACCTCTGCTCTCAAAGTTTATGACTAATCTGTCATGGAGTTTTAATAGCCTCCAGCAGAAGAAAGAATTCTGACAGGTCAGCATTGTGGTCACTATGCAGTATGATCCATGGTCTAAAGACAGAAATAGTCACCTTTACACCTCCCTGGTACATATGGATTTGAACAATTTTCAGGCGAGTACATTCTCAACCTCAGTTCACATATAATCTATGTCCTGAAAACGTCTCAATAATATTTTCCACCTTATTCATCTCTTCTTCAGGGAAAAGGTTCTGAAATATGACTCAAAGTCCTAAAAATTTTTGGTGTTCACCATGATACTTCAAATAATATATGTGCTTTCCCATTCCACATAATTAAAACAGATAATTATTAGAAACTTCACCTGATATTCGTTCTCTCTTATGTCTTCCACCTGCATGGCACCTAAGTCTCCCCTTCACATTACTGACACAAATTTTAAGTAGTTTTCAGCTACCTTATTTACTAGCAGATATGCACTGTATCAGGGCCTAATTCCCAGGGGCTGGCTGGGCTACCCTCAGCCCACGGGGGGCTGCGCTGGGTTTACCAGGTGCCCCATGGCCCAGTGCCCGTTGCCCAGCCTGTCTGAGCTCCAGCCCTGTGAGTGCCCCCGGGGAAGGGGCTGACAGCCCCAGGCACTCCCTGCCGGACAAACGGCCCCGGGGTACTGGGGGGCTGTGGGGCAGCTTTCACCCCTGCCCTGGGAGCACGGGGAAGGGAGCAGGTGGGGATGGGAAAATTTAATAAAAGAAAGCCAAGGGGACCCCAGACTGATGAGGAAAAATATCCTATCAACACCATATTCCTTGCAGTGAAGACCTCAGAATACCCATAAGTCATCTTCTTCAAGAAGACTGAAACTGTCAACCTTGGGACACACTGGAACCTTGAAAGGGGGAGCATAACTCCAGAGAAAAGGGGCAGATACTAGAAACACTTACTCAGCTAACATTTCTAATATGTTATTAATAAGGCTTTTCTGTTTTACTTGCATGATTTGGACTATTAGAGCATTAGATCATTAGTTGTACTAATATACTCTTAGCTCTATGAATAAGAGACATTCCCTTTCACCCATAATGAAATTTTGGGTGTAACAGAGCAAACGCATATAGATCCTGCAGCAACACTGAAATACAGAATTAGCCACTAAGGCTAGCTCTTTTCTCTGCATCACTCATTTCCTCATACCAGAAGCTTATCTTAGTAAAAGGTCACATGATTAGCAGATGGAAAGTCAGGAATTAGACAATCTACACGGTTTGTTTCTCTCCTGGGGTTGCTTGTTCACAAGGCTAGGTATCCTCTTACAAAATGAAGAGGAATTAGAATCAGGAATGGTGCTGGTGCTAGTGCCAGTACCAGTGCAGTACAGCCACTGTAACAGCTTTAATCCATTGACATTAGCCCTGTAGCACTAATGGCGTACTTTTGAAGTGAATGTCGTAGTCATTCCTACCTTACAGTCATTGTATCACGGAGTCAATTCATGTGGGAAGGGACTTCGGAAGGTCTGTAGTTGTACCTCCTGCCCAAACCAGCAGGCTCAGCTCTGGAGTCAGACCAGGCTGCTTAGGGCTTTCTCCAAGCATCTTGAAAACCTCTGGGGTGGAGCCCACACAACCTCACTGAGTAACCTACTACCATGCTTGACTACTTTTGTGAGGAAAAAAAATTATTCTTATATCTAGCCTTAAACATCTTGTTTCAATTTATATCTAGTCTTTTTGTCCCACCCTTCTCCCTGCAGCCATCTCTTCCCCAGGATGAGCAAGGCCATCTCCCTCAGCCTCTCCTCATATGGTAATTGCTCTAACATTGTTTGACTTGACATCCCTCCTCTTACCTTGCTTCAGTTTATAGATGCCTTTGTTGGGTGGTCCAAACTGGACACAGCAGCTAGATATGACCTGATGGGCACTGAAGAGAAGGGATACTCACTTCCCTGATCCTACTGTCTGTGCCTCTGTACATAATATGTACATAATAGCCCAGGATACTGCTGGCCATCTCTGCTGGTAGGGAAGGCTACTGGGTCATACTCAGTTTGCTTCCAGCCCAGAGACTAGCACTCCTTCAACATAGCTCAGATAGAAAGATGAAAGCACTGGGCTGAGCTTAAATAGAGCTCCTAGGGCCACTGGTGTGGGTGGAGGTCCCAGGTGAGGCTGGTCAGGCTTAGTACTACTCAGGGCCTTGTTGCTCTGTATTATTTGGTAAGATAGAAGTAGTCTTTGTTTACCTGCTCACAGAACCTTACAGTTCAAATCTTTTGGACTTTTGAGGACTTGATACCTGATGATTCCTCTTAAGCATCCTGTAAGAGAAGATACTGGGAAGGTGCAAATAATAAGTACGTTTGTGGATGTTACATCCTAATGCATTTCTTGAATTGTTCGGTATTATCAAGTGTATGCTTGAAAAGGCTACTGCTATTGCTAATTTCATCCAGGAAATATTTATGGTATCATAAACAAACAGTGTAGGCAAAGACTTCATTAAGTGCCATTATTTAGTGTATTTGTTTGGATAGTCTACAGATAAATTGACTAAAAATTTTAAAGATAGAGGATAGTTAGATAATTAAATTTGTATTAAGAAAGGCAAAATTAAAATGCACATATTAAGAAGCAGGTCTTTCCTTCTGAGAATAATGTGGGAATTCAGAAGCAAAAATATATTATTCTGCTGATTGTAACAATAACTCCATTTAAAATTGAACTCAGTAAGGGATATGCTTAAATACTTGCAAAGATCTAATTTCCCAGAAAAATGTTTGATATATATCCCTGAAGACCTCATTCTTCTGCTTAGTCCAAAAAATAGGTTCAACACGAGGAATGGCAGTAAAAATTTCCATAAAAATTAGAAAAAAAATTCTGCAAAAATTAAATTAAAAAAAATTTTTGAAAAGAGACAGAAGAGGTCTAGCTTTTCGACCATTCAGTACCTGACAAGTGCAGTGACATTGTCTGCTAGGGTGCTAATTAGTCTCAGCTAAGGCCATGGTTTTATCGATGTGGACACTTGGCTTCTGGCTATTGGACTGAGGTCACAAAATTAATTTCAGGTTGTTCTTGAACTATGAATTAAAGGTGTATGTGTACAAGTGCTATTTGTAACTTGTTACTCTGCTAAAATGGCACTAAGTCCGTACAGAACAAAGACAATTTAATGCCACTGCCTATGTGCTAATCATTCTCTTAACCTGTGTGTATTAACCCTTGAAATCTGGAGGAGTGCCCTGTCACTGCCTCACTCTGGAAGCAGCACCTTAAAAAGGTGTTATTTCTGAGAATGACATCGTGGTGTCAGCAAAATATTAGAGTTATGTTCTATGTCATTTCTAAATGTATAGTCTTCAAAGAAAGTTCTTTCAGGAAATCAATGGAAGGTCATAAGTAAAAACATTGAGGTTATTTGGGTAGGCAAGTCAGTACAGGGGCCACAATTTTCAGCTGTGAAATTGGTCACACTGTCATTTTCTCCTGATCTAAGTTCCCTAACCACTGCTGAATACAGTTAAATTTACTGTTCTACCTATGTATGCTAAGATCTATTTTGTATTATTTATCACTTAGTATATCCTACTTCATTGTTTATTTCCCATCCTTGCTTTGAATCCTATTTAATAAAATCCTGTTTTATTTTTGTTTCTCACTATCCTCTTGTCCTTTATTGTTTTGTGTTACTTACTATCCTATTTTTCCATTTCTCTTTATCAAATGCTTTTATCTAAGTCCAATCTGTTCATTTCCATCTCTGTAGAAACATGAATAAAAGGCTACGCTCATACCTCTGCTAGGTTGAGGCAACTCTGTTTCCATATTTATATGGAGAACTAGTCGTTTTTTCTCTGTTCTTTTCAGCTGCAGTTGGTTCGCTGTGCGATGGTAGACTGGCTAGGATGGACTGGAGGAGGATTGATATCGTTATGACTTCCACATTTTCACATTTGTGGAAACTGAGGAAACCAGAGTTCACAAAATTAAGCTAAAATTCAGGTGTGAGTAGAATGTGATGGGTCTGGAAGGCCCTTGATTGCTTTTCATTTTCATTGTCATAGAAATGAAGCATACTTTGAATGCATGGAATCATGATTTGTGATCCTTTTGAAGTAAAGCATGTATTTCTTTCTTATAATTTGTGAGATCTTCCAAATTTCCAACATGACAGAACTGAATAGAATAAAATTTAAACAATAAAAATTTCCATTAAATAAGGACTTTCAGGTTTCAGGAGAGAAAAAATACTTTGGAACCAAGTTATGGAAACAAACATTTGGAAAAAAAAATAGTTTTACAACTACAGCTTGAGTAGCTAATGCATAGGAAAATAGGCCTATATAAGTAAAAGGCATGGAATTTCTAGTTACGAGAAGATTTCTTTTGCTTGGAAAAATTGACTCATAAAAAGGGGTTTAACTCATCCTTCTTTAAATGTCCACAATGTCATTATGAATCGATCATCTAGATGCTTGTAAGATCAATGGAGAAAGTTAGATGTGTTTTGCATGCAATTCATCTGTCTTGTGTTATTTTTTTAGGATGAGGTTAATGGAACTATAGAGGTGACTGTTTTTCTCATACTGACTATAAGGGCAGCCTAAAAGAGTCTCTCAGATGCAGATATTTCATGATTGCTGTTAAAATGAGGTATATATATACCTCAGCCACTGGTGTTTACAGACAAAATAGGAAAACAAATCAAAATCCAAATCAATTTTTGATAATGATGTCCTAAAATAGACATTTCTAAGTGTTCCCTAACTATGATGTTTTGGTATTTGTGACTGTAAGCCTGAAACTTTAGAAATCCTGACAATAATTTAAATCCTTAAGATGTTACGGTCTTATCAGTGAACGTGGAATAATAAAAAATGTCTCCCAAGCTGCCTGTAAAATTGTTTGTTCCAGCTTTTACCCACTGGAAGCCAGAATTCTTCGGTTGCCAGTCAGGAAAACAGTATGGTATCTGTTGGTGAAAGTTCAACATGCCGAACTTGCATATACAGAATTAGTTTTGTCAGAAAGCTACAGGCAAGCGCTACCCGTAAGGCACTGCTTTCCTTCAGCAGGCTGCCCTCGTGCTGGCCCTGCATTCTACTGCCTACGAGGACAGATGCCAGAGTGCGAAGTACAGTGCTTTGTGCAGGACAAATTATAAAATGCTGCTAAAACAGTTAGTTAAATCTCTTTTTTTAAAAGGCTGTAGAAATAGAGCATATAAATACCATTAGCCCTAGCGTATTGTACAACACAGCAGCTCCTGTACTCCTCAGGATCATTCTGTAATGACACTCCGTAATGATACCGTTACATAATTACTCTGTATCATTACAGAATATGAAAAAAAAATTAATCTTCATGAAAAATTCCTCTGATTTCTTTTCCTTCCTTGTGCAAATTTGACTATGAAAGTCCCATCTTTCACTGAGATTAGTCCACCTTGTCTATCCATTAGTCTATCTCTTTAGTCTTGCTGATGCTGTGATAAGGAATAGTGTATAATTGCTCTTCAGGAATTAGTCACAAGCATAACATGTTTTGTTATGAAGCAAGTTTGTAAAATATGTTAAGCATACATGCCTCTAAAACAAATGGTAGTAATTATTATCATCTTTACAAATTCTCTGCCTTGGCAAGAACGAAAAGAAATGTCCTATTCAGAATCCTCATAAAGAAGAGAATAGCTCCTCCTTATAAAACAAACAACAACCTACAATGTGTCATTTGTGGTCCTAAAATGTCCATCATGCACACTTGTACACTATACCCAAAATGATATCCATAGTATTGTTCAATAACTTATGCTGCTGATTTAATTGCTTTTATCAATCTTACATTGCAACATCACTGGAGTTACAACATTGGCCATTAACTTTGCAATATCATGAAAAGGACAGCCTAATTTCACTGACAACTGAACATGATGATGAAATAACTAATAAGTGACAGTCAAAATCCCGTACTATGTATTTTACAAATATTTCAAACCCAATTCATGAATGTCTTACAAGGATAAATATTTTTGTTACCCCAGTTCTAAAAAATAGCATGCCCACTCTTATGCCAATGCAACACTTTACATGCTTATTTTCAAGGGCTTATGTATCTCCTATACCAAGTGCTCTGACACATCAGTTATTTGAAAGTAACAAAATTTTAATCAGGGAAATAAAAATCTCATTTGGTTTCCTTTACTTATATTAAAAAAATATATTTCTAAAACCTTTAATAAACAGCAAACACCATAAGATAATCAATAACCATTACTACTAAAGATAGGACTGAACCCTTTATTCCAATACTTGCTAACTTTATGAATAACGCTGTTGTGGCCTGGAGGATCATCCATATGCATGAGGATCCAGCAGGATCAAGGTCATAACTTATTGAATGAGCCTTTTCCTCAGTTATTTTTGGACTACAAGCACATTATGTTAAAGCTTGAGTAGTGTCTGCTGTATTTGCTGATGGCCTGCAAGCCAAATTTTGCTAAACCTACAAAACAGGCTTATGTTGGCCTCATACAATTAGCTGGGAGAAAGTCTTCAGTGGTTCTTAGTTTATCTGAAAAGACTGTCTGTCCTTAATACAGGGATTAAAGTAACATGCTTTATTGCACAATTTGCAATATTGTGTTTGAAATCTCTGCGGGATCACCCAACATGCTGAGCATAATTTCAGAACCTAGCAGTACCATTAAAAATAAATGTTCTATTGACTATTCTACCAATTTGCTATTACAACATATGACAAGAATCATCCTCCAGGGCTACCCTAAAATGTCTGATCCTTGTCCCACTGCATGTTGATTCTATGCTGGGTTGTCTGATGTTTGAGGGATATGCAAAAATCCCACCTCCCTGACTTTCTGCATTTAAGCCTTTGCAATTCTCAGGCAGTGAAAAGAAAATATGCTGCTGTGTTTTTCTTTATCAAGTCATATTATTTCTCCCCTCAACAACACTAATGAAACAGTGCAACTGTGAAAACCTAGAGAGAGCTCGTGTCAAATGTGTGTCTGAGTCTTTCTCATGGTGTGATTTCTTGACCTTCCAGGTCTCTCTCATATGGTATGTCACTAATTATTTGCATCTTTTCCAGCCTGTCTTTTCCACAGACTATCAAGTTAGTGAAGTGTTTATTTTTGTTCACCATATGAGCCTATATGATATATAGGATTGATAGCTAGAAATATATAAATGCCTGGAGTTCAAAGCCGTTCTTGTATTTGACCTTCATAATGTGAACAAGTAGATACAGTTAAAGTTGATGAACTATACTGAATGAATTATATTTCGACAAGTTACTAGGTCTAGGAAACGCTTCATTTTCCTTGGATTTTATGACTATGGTTCTGTGCTCTTTAAGCTTATAATTCTCAGCAGTTTTGAGAATTAAGTATATGTTCAGCCATATTTTTGAATTATGCAGTTCATCTAACTAAGGATAGAAATACATGAGGACCTAAGAGGCAGGAAAGATTTTTCTGCAGAAGGAGTGGTCTCCATATCACAATGATAGCCCACTGAAATCTCCATTTCACTTTTCCTTCTTTTCCTCACGTTATTGTTGCAGGAGTGTAGCTATGCTGGGAGAAAGACTCCATAACATTGTCTTACTCTGGCCAGTATCTCCAGGATGAATTGTGGCAAATTTGCAGAAGATACCTGTGGCTCAGATTATCAGGGGGACTTCAGAGAGATCTGTTCTCAGAGACTTCCACTTAGAAGAATACTGCCCAAGAGAGCAAGATATTTGCACTTCAGAGAGTAGACAGTTTAGAGGATAAATTAAGGTAGCACTGCAAACCCTTCCGTAATATAAATGAGGGAAGCCTGCCCCCGTTACTACGTTTTACATGGCTGCTCTTGTTCTCCAGAGCCTTGTGTAGAATTTAGGCAGGCTCTAGGTGTTTGAGCTCCAAATTCAGATTCTTAGCATTTCCAGCGCCTGACAGCTCTCCTGAAGTCCTGAATTTTGGTGATTCTATTTCAGCATCTAAATTTCCTTTTTTTTGGACACGTGTGGTAGAGCCCCAGTGTTGAAATAACAGTCCCTTTCCCTCAGCATGCCAAGCCTTGTGGAATGAGCAAAGGGATGACTCAATCACCTAGCCACCAGCTTGGCTGAGTGCGGGGCTGAGCCGGGCCCTGCGGTGGGTCGGTTGGAGCCGGCTGGAACCGGCTGTGTCCGGCACGGGGCAGCCCCGGCCTCTCCTCACAGGGGCCCCCGGCAGCCCCCTGCCAGCCTCTGGGCGCCTGCACTCAGTGCTTAAATCAGTGTGTTATATTTGTATTCTTAAACTCATGTTCTTGAACTAAAATTAAAACTTGGCTTAAAGAAAACAAATTAAATATAATATTTCATAAGTTTTCAAACATACTGTTACTATTCTGACGTGTGTCTGAAGTCTGTATTGCTAGCTTTATCTCATGAAAGGGGACTTGTTTTGTATGGAGAGAGACAGAGAAATGGTATTAGGCAAATATAAACCATAAATACACTTAATTATGAGTGCTTTGTTTCCTTTAACCTGGTACAACCGCCCAGAGTGCCCAAAAGTGGTATGGAACTGGCAATGGTGTGGGGCAAGAAGTAATATTCACCCACAGTGCTCCGCATGGGAAGAACAAAGTGGCTCCCAGGGACCACAACCCGAGCACGGAATCTGTGGTGGAGGACACTGCGATGCAGCTCATGGCACCTCATGAGCCTGTTTTTTCCATAACGGATAGCTCAACAGAAATGCAGCTGAATTATCGAATATACTCTTTCAAATGAGTATGAAAATGTCCGCAGCTTAACTGGTATTTCTCACCTCCAGCCTCATCCATGTAATTTTCTCTTGTTCCACACTGTTGATCTCTACAGGCATTTAGGTAAGCAGTTACTTCCTTTAGGACTATTTGTACAAGTAATGACTCATCCTTACTTGTTATGGTATCATCAGCTTTTTTTCAGATCACTGAGATAGGTGTCTTCCTGCCTTGCAAACTGCAGGTGTTGTTGAATACAATTTTTTTTTTAATACACTTGGATAAAAAGGAAGTATTTCATTACTAATGTAAATCGTAGCAACACCTATGTGGTTATATTTCTTGAGGCTTCTTATCTGATATAATGTCTTAATTCATTATCACTCTTTCATCCAAAGAGGCTCTCTGATGCAAAACCACCACCAAATCTTCAGTTATGCAATAAAATTACCCATTATTCTATTATTTTGCTGTATAACTGAAAAGTTGATTGTGATTTTACAATTCTGGATTGGTTGTTTCCCTTGTAAGCTCTTTTTGGTTTTCAGAAGTCATATTAATCATTTTATCCTTGCCTGTGACAAATAAATGCATATTTAATCTTCATGTATAAATAATGTGCTCTTCTGAATGTGCCAAACAAAATGTGATGAATGGTAGGGCCATTTTCAGTCTCTCCTTTAGATTTCCTTGCGATGCTAGTAGACAGAAGGAGAATTGAGTCTCAGTCCCTAGGGATGTGTTACTGTTGTAATGGAATTAATAGAGCTGATAAAATGAATAATTCAAGATGCAGGATCTCTTGACAAAGTTTCTCAGAAGAGTCCAGTATAGACCAGCTAATTTCTGGTGAGGAACTGACAACCACTGACTGATCTTTTTTTTTTCCCCCCTCCAGTTAACTGCTGTTGTTAATAATATAATAATGAATAATAACTGTCCTTCTACGTCCTCCCCTCTCACAAAATATAACTAAGATTGTGGAGTCAAAATTAACAGACACAAGAAGATATATAGGAATATATCTTCATATATTCCTATATTCATATTTTCATAAGAAAAACACAGTATGCTTCTAGTTGAACAGAGGGATTTTATTTTTTCCATTAAGCTGAAATTTACATATGTGTGTTTCCTGTACTCAGCACCTATGTGATGTACTCTAGGAACTTCTGATTTAAAGATCATTAATAGTAGTACCTACATGCTTTTTAACCATTCCACCTGTATCTACTCCCAGGACTTTAAATGTAATCTGCTTATCCATGATTCAGACATGTTACAATCACAAGATTAATTACCAGTGCACTTGGGCTCCTCAGGGTTGCTATTTCCAGGTGCTTCTGAGTAGATGATAAACCCTTTTTGTTTCTCAGAAAATTTGCAGCCACTATAGAATCAAGAAAACTGCCCACAGAGAGTGAGGAAAAAGCAACTCATTACTTGTTTATTAAGGTTAAGATGCATCTCCCTACCTCAGTTCATCAATGTTTATTACTTAACATTATCTACTAACATAGCATTCTCCTTTGGAGAACTGTTGAATCAATCTGAGAAAACATAAAATAAGGCAGGACTGTGCTTTAAGAAATGGTCATACTGGAGTTTCGGTATCAAACTGTCTTGAGAAGGATGGAGCACATCCTAGAATTACAATCTACAATTAAAAAAACCCCCTTTATGTATATTATGATAATAGCATCACTGCTTTTACTTTGACTGCCTATGGTAGCCTACTGGTCACCAATCAAGGGGAAAGTTGATTGCCAGAGAAAGATGAAATGACACTAAATGAGAGAATCTTAGTTTTAAACTGGTTTAATTTCAAAATCTTTTGAAGACAACAGAACTTCAGAGATACTGAAAAAACTGTTTAAATTATACAGCATTTTAGATGAAATGCATTAGGTACATTAAATTATTCTGAGCTGCATGCATTTAGGTAATGGCTGAATGGGAGGACTATACAACTCTTGACCACTTTATCTGATTAGGAAAATTTATATTATATGGAGTAGAGCTAATGAGAGATGTGAAGGTGGAGATATATCTCTCAAGCCATCTGGTGAATCTACGTGTGTTCTTAACATTTACCGTTCTATTAGTTTATCCAAAAGAAGATTAAAAAGGTAATTTAGTAGAGTCATAAGTAATTGTAAAGATTTCTGATAGAACAGAATGCTTGAATTAACCAGACCAAAGAAGTACAAAGTTCAGTGGCTGAAATTCAGACTGGAAAAAGGACATACATATTAGAGGATAAGAAACAACTGGAAGAATTTCTAGGGATGTGGCGGTCACTTCTCATTTTTAAACTAGGATTGTATGCTTTTCTACAAGAAATGCCTTAGCTCATGATTATTCATTAGTCACTAGAAATGTTGAAGTTGTGACAGTTTTACTAAAAATATACAAATTTTAATTTTTTGAAATAGTTGTACGAAATAAACCTATTTATAGATATGAATTGATAGAAGTCATGCAAATTATTCTGTCAAAACTAAAAATATATTTACTACCAATAGTCCTCATATGCAGCCTTCTACGTCTCCTCCTGTGCTCGACAGAGTTGGTATCTAGATCTTCTTCATTACCCTCCTGCTGTACACCTCCATGTAGTCACAGCTGGGACCGAGTTCCTGCAAGCCTGATAATCAAGAAGTTGTTCCCTCTGCCCCATCTCACAGACAAGTTTGATCTAATTTGGCTATGCTTTTGCTGACAGTCACAGGGATTCTTAGGCGTGATGGTGAGTCATTAATTAAAATTAGTTTAGTGTAGGTACAACCGTGCAAGTACTTCTGCTGGTTTGTATGTTACTTCTGTATCTTTCCTGACACACAGTGACCAAAAAAAGGGATAAAAGATGGCACGGGTTTCTCCCCCTGCCCCTCCCCAGCAGTTAGGTAACCTTCAAAAATGTAGAACTGCTGATAAAAACTGTGTGAAAAAATGAAGAAAAGAATGACTGTATTTTAACTGCTGTACCATCCCAGCAGTGCTTTTGAACTTTTTCTGCCCCATGTATGTTTTGAGGTACTATGATAATCATAGATGTCATCCTTTAAATAAAATTTTATAACTATTTAGAAAACATATAGTAAATTTTTGGCAAAATTTTTTTGGCAAAAAAAAGTTTTTGAAGCTTCAGTGGTTTTCTTTGTTTGTTTTGCTTCTAGTTGAAGACTTTTGATGTTAATATTATTGCTCCATTGAAAACAGTGGTAGCATATAAATAAACACTGGCAGAATTAAGGCATAGAGATTAAAATTGACATTAAGTTCTCAGTCCTGAACATGCTAAGAAAAATGCTCAATGATGTTTGTTGTCAATTCTTTACTATTTTCAAGTGCATAAAAACTTATGATAAGTATGGAAAAGTTTAGCACAAACAAAAGTTTTTTTTTAAAACCAGATCAGCACTATGATACAAAGTAATTGCTGTTCTATGGAAGCATCGCAGCAGAATTTAATTTCAAATTCTATTTACTTTTTATATTTTTGTATTTTAATTGTAAAGTTGTTTGAAGTTCCTTATTAGGTAGTAAGCTCTTTAGAGTTGGGACAGTGGTCAAATGTGCTGTATCTATTATTAACTTTTACAATGCTCATCATTAAGTGACATCATCTAGGTGCCATCTTCAAATAATAATGTAATATAATGGTATTGCTATTTGAGGAACTTTGTTCTGTAAAACTTACACTGTGTAGGAAAAAAAAGAATGTATAGCTTATGATGTAAATAATTTTTAAAATGTTATTGCATGTGCAGACAAAATGCCTTTAAAACCTTATGATTATGTTATATTTAACATGGCAGCATGACCTGCAGCACTGTCATTCAACCTGTTTTTAAAGGTCTCCCAGCAATGAAGAGTCTACCTTACACTTGTAATGGATGCATTTGGTATCATGAGTTTGAAAGTTTTCCCTTCAAAGTAACATTCGACCTAAATCTCTCTTGATACATTCACAGCCAGAACTTCTTGTACTATATTCTATAGACTTGGAAAAAAGATTATTCTTTTCCTCTTTTCATCAGTTTCTAAAGTATTTTAATATTGTTTTTCTCATCATCCTCTTCTGAAGAGGAAGGAATCAAAATTTTCTTAACACTTTTAAGTAGGTTTCTGTAATTTGCATGAAGTCTTCACACTTCTTGTGATGCTTGACAAAAAGCTCATGTGTACCAAAGGAGATTTCTTTCCAGTGTTGTGGTATCTGTCTTTAAATCAGTTCTTGCAGCTTGGTGAAAAGCATGTACTCCAGCTCTGAATCATATTTTTAGTAACAGCCATTATAACTCATCATCTGTAGCTCTTGTAGGAACAGCATAGCTAGTCTTTTTCAGGTAAATTTGGGACCAGAATAATTATATGACTTCTAAAACAAAGGGTAAGTCTAGTTTATTCTCTCAGAGTAAACATTACATTAAGCATTTTGTAAACTGGGGTACAAAAAGCAACAAAACGTGTTGCCAGTAGTGGCCTGAAGGTTATCTCTGTCACCAGGTGTTACCTGAGAATCTCAACAATTGTTGCTGCCCTCATGTTGACTCTTATAGACACCCTCTCTAGAGTGCAAAGCCTGAGACACGGTCTGTGCTCTGCATGCAGACTCTCATTTATACTCCTGAAAAACCTGGTGAGTGTAGCAGCAATTTCTTTTCTGGGTAGTTCCATCACTCTTGTGAAAAAATATGTTTTCATCAAAATATACTGTATATCAGGTTTCTTTGCAAAGAAAAGAAATAATGGTCTTTAGGACAGGCTTATAAAATACTCATCATAAGGGTTATATGAAAACAGAAAATTATGAAAAAGACATTTCAAAGCTCAGATTTGCTTTTTAGTCTTCAAAATTCTAGTGCATTTAACACTAATAAATATAAATGGGAAATGAGAGATTTTCTCTTGTTTTTAGGGGCTAGCTGAGTCTCTCCACCTTAGCTGTGCACATTGTTACCCAATCTCTCCAGGTCAGATAACTTCTTCACGCAAGTTAAAGTATTTCATAAACAATATATCTCAGGAAAAAATGATGCCTGTCGTCTTAACAATACAAACACATGTTGGTGACTCTCATTCACAGGAACTAAGCAAAGCATAGAGATGTAACAAGTAATGACTTTGGGAATGACATTATCTCCCTACCACAGTTATTGTAGGGATATGAAGTCATATTTGTAAGATTGTAAGCACTCTGCCTTATTTTTTTTCGTAATGGTTCTTGTACAGTGTTGAGCCAAAAACTAAGTACAGAAATGTTGTTTACTTTTATTATAATGCATGGGAGTAGAATACCCAGCATAGTGCCCTATAGCGCTGCATGTCTCCAGAGAGCCAGTTGTCTTGCTCTTTGGTTGTTCGTTCGGTAAAGATCCTCTTTCACCGCCCTTTCTCCTCATGACACAGCTGTGTCGGTTGCCTCTTCTCCTCAAATGACAGAAGTGAATCTCCTCGTAGGGAATGTGAGATAGGGGATTATCCATCACCTTTCATGGCAGAGACAGAGTAAAAGCTGCAGTGCTCAGTACCAAGTGAAGAACACTAGACAAAGTAGCAGTGACAGCCATGATTTGGGTGCGTGAGAAATGACACTGAAGAGTACAAAAAGCAGCAGCAGCTTGTGAGACGCTCTGCAGGAGCCCACCACTTGCCTGTAACACCGCAGGAGATGCTGTCAGTCAAGCTATCTGAAAATCTTATCCCTCTTAGATCTTGAATACTGACAAAGCTGGATTTTCTTAGTGTAATCTGTGTGAGAGGGCAGGACCTGAAATGCTGATAGTCATACCCGACAGGGGGTCCTAGCTTAGACCCAGCAGCTTCTATGGGCATGGGAGAATTAATCTTTTTTGTCTGAAGCCAGCAAGCCAATCAAATCTGGTAGGTTTGAATTTAAGCTTTAAATTCATATCTAAGTTGCTAGATGCCCTATCCAAGATTAAAGGTCTCTGAACTATGTATATAAACACTCATCATCTGCCTTTTTGGCACTGACAAACCAGACTTTAATTATTTTTTTTTCCTGAAATTTCATTTTTTGTGCTTTGCCCTGGAGATCACGGAATCATGAGGTATTTCCCTTTAGGAATCACCCTGAAATATTTAAGAAGCTTTACTCCTTTCCCCCAGAAACCCTTGGTACTATAAGAACATTTCCCATTATACTATTACTTCAGGGTTTTAGATTTTTTTTGGTAGGAAAACATTTTATGGCTATTACTCATTCTCTCTTTCTCAGTTAGAGGCAACCTAAAAGACATGCCTTTTTTAAAGTTTTTTAGCTTTTGTTGATAGGCAGGGCACACATAAGTGCTACAAAAATAATGAATGTGTTCATAATTTGTGCTAATAATTGACTATGATTAGAGACATTTGGCTGAAGAGCAGTTGACTCTCCTTCCAGAGACAAACTATGTGGACATTTGTTTAAGAGACCAAGTTAGACAACCATTTCTGTATAACTAAGGTTTAAGTTTTGTTTATCTGTTCCTTTTCCACAACTGTTAGACTTCCTCGCCGAATCCTGTAGTAGGACATACCTAAGACAGTGCAAAGAAGTAGAGCAAGGTGATGACTACAAAAACCTTTGTGTTATATTTTCCGAAGCTCCCAGTCTTGACAGCATGTGCAGTCATCCCCAAAATGTCGTTGCCAGCCTGCAAGCACAGATGATGGTAAATGCAATGATTTTATTCTACATGATTACTTTAAAATCAGGTTTTCTCAAATGCGCATACAAATTGATATACAACACAATCATCTATACGTCTGATAAATAAGTAACTAGCATTCCCATCATTAAATTTGATATTTTGAATCCTGTTTCTTCCTTAGGGAGTCTTGTTGTCTTGTGACTCCTCTGAAGTGTCATCTTAACAAAAAAAAAAAAAATCTCTTATATTAACACTATACTTTTCTTCAGTCTTATTCTAGCCCTGCAATCCTTATTCAGGCACACTCCAATGGCCTCTAAAGCACGTTAGTTTTTCCATGGAAGAAATGTTGCTTCCATGATATCTATATGAGGAAAATGAGAGTTTTTCTACAACCTGGACTGGTCTAATTAAATACTTAAACATCTTTCACTTCAGTAATAGTTCAGCTTTAATTAGCTTCCTGGCCACCCTGATTCATGGAAAATATTCATGGGATAGCAGTGTTTTCTCTTATGATCCAAGATATATAGCTACGTTATTTATTTTGTAACGTGACAGATTATTCTCATCTTTGACAAATCGTGTGATATAACAGGGCATCTTAGGATACTGCCTGCATCATAGAAAAATGACACAAGAAAAAAAGACATTCAAATTACCCAAACTCTGTTGGGGTGTAATATCAAACAATTTAATTTTGAATTAATTCAGAACAGAATTCTAGTCATAGTTTCTGAGATGGTATTTCTGCCCTATTTCGTTTAACTTAAATCATGAACATAGTAAAAAAAAAAAAAAACCAACAAAACATTCAGCCTCCCCACTCCTCCTCTTTTCTCTTAGCTTTTATTGTTGAGCTGATGCCATATGGTACGGAATATCTCTTTGGCCAGTTCGGGTCAGATGCCTTGGCTGTGTCCACTCCCAAGATCTTGCCCACACTCAGCCTACTGGTGAGGGGAAATGTTTCAGAGACAACCTTGATGCTGTGTGGTCACTGCCCAGCAGTAACCAAAACATTGCTGTGTTATCAACACTGTTGGAGCTACCAATACAAAGCACAGCACTATGAGGGCTGCTATGGGGAAAATTAACTCCATCTCAGCCAGACCCAATACACAGGGCTTAAAGAAAAAGAACAGCCACTTACCATTTTTCACTTGAGTGAAGATTGCAGGATGGACAGGGTGTCAGGATGTGTTAGCCTTCTCCCTCCTCCAGTCCCTCTGAAATTTATTCCAGAAACTACAATTTTTGCAGGAGGAGCTGTCTAAAGGCTCATAATGTAAGATCACAGATGACTATGATGTACTTTTTAAAGATATCCATTTCATCCTGGCAAAATATTCCCTTGAGGAAGTGCATTGCTGAATTTAAAAGAAGGAGGAGTTTGACTTAAGTTGTTTTGTTAGCTAGGTTGTTTACTTTCTGGATCATCTGTTGCCCTCTGTGTGACTTAAGATTCCCTTAACTGATCAGTGTTTATGTGTAGCTGTTGCTCAACAGATGTCTTGGACACTAAGGTTCCCCCTGAGTACAGTATTTGTTTGTATGTGCAACCATTCCCAATAGTAGAAGTATACTTGCTCTTAAATATGAGGCAAATTAACTCCACCTGCACATACTAAAAAAACATTACACTTGTTCTGTATGAAACATTCAAGTTAACCAAAAGACACAAGTAAATATGAGTGACATGCAAGATTATTTTTCTGGTCAATATTTCAGAAGACTATATCTCTAAGGAACAAGAAATTAGATGTTTTTCTCAATTTTAATGTCTTTTATATTTTTTACTAGAAAAAAGACTACACCCATGGAGGGAAAGGCAAATAACATGAGCATGAGGGATCAGTCTTGTGAGTATAGGTTTTACACAGTAAAGAATCTTCAGTTCTTCGCTTCTGCAAGTCCCAGAGAAATATGTACCAACTCAAAATCTCATTGGGACTTTTAATTTTTAGTTTCTTCAGCATTTACCAGCCCACACAAAGAAATTAATTATTTGAGAGGTTTTTTCACAGCCAAGTTAAAAGAAAATCATATATCTTTTTCCAATAAATGAAAGAAATGGAGAACTACAACTAATTCACTGTACCATAATTGATTTATGAGGTTCTAATTTTATGTAAACACAAAATACAAAGAGGTGAGAAACCTAAGTAGTTTTCCAACTGTTATTCATCCACTTAAACTAATTGACCATGAATTTATTGGTAGTTGAGTTTGAAGTGGTACAAAGCAAGAGCAGAGATATGTATTATTTTAATGAATGTGTGAAACAAATCATAGTCTTGTCAACAAGATAATAGTGAATTATATCCCAGTCATGGTTAAGAGAAGATATGACAAACATGCTGGGTGTAGTTTGCAAAAGCTGCTAAAGGTTTGTCAATTTGATATTTCTATGTGAAAACTGTAAAATGAAGAGACTCTACAAGTGCTCATTAATCAGGCTTAACAAATATACCTTCAACACAATATTCATGCACTCTTGAGTGTTTGTGAACATAGGGCAAGCCTTTGACTGAATTCTGTTTGTTTTCAATAACTTTAACAGCAAATTCTTTCTCTGATGTATGTTTATACTAATACAATTTTCCTGAACATGTGGAAACAGGATAGAAATATCTAAATGAAAAATGATGAATATTGTTGCCTTATTCGAAGATTTTTATTATTTTTTTAATATTTGCCTAAGAATCTTGGTAATTTCTTCTCAGAAATGCTCAGTATTAAAACATAGAACTATTGCTCTACCATTGTGAAAAATATTACTTGAAACTAGTTAAAATTTAGGAATAAATGTCAGAGAGGCTCAATTGTCTCATTTTTGTAAGAAGATGTGTGTTTGGCTTTTTGCTCAGTTTGTTGTTTGCTCAGTGAGGTAGTGCTTTCATACTTTAAATTAGCAACCCCTCTCTTTAAAAATTATACGTCTGAAAATATTCCTGTTCATATTCATTCTGTAATCCTTTGTAAAAGAACATGTATTTAGACAAGCTTTTCAAAGTAAAAATAAGAAGAGCTCCCCTCCTGTCCACACACAGGAAAAGACTGCATACTTCAGTTATCTATTGACGGTCACGAAAAACAAATCTCCCCCCAACTGTTCTATATGCAGCTCTGTTTTATTCTTAGAAAACTAAATTACGGTATATACTGAGAATGCTAACCTTTAAAGAAAATATTAGGTACAAGCAGCTTATTGGATCACATTTGGTTACAAGTGGACTTTTATAACTGCTTAGAACTGGTATATTTTAATTTCTTAGACTGTCACACCCTCTTAAAATGATTATTCTGAAGCATTCACTTTTATGTTAGCCGTGACCTACTTTCTATTAAGATGAGTGCTCTGGGTATAAATATCTGGCGCCTATTTCACAAGCCTTGTTCTCATAGAATAATAGACGTTATCTAGATGCTTTCAGTAAAGCTTTTCCTCTTTGCTTCACTCTGCCTAGGTGATTAAAAGATTTTATTATATTTTTCAGGGAGACAAGTGAGTGGGGGGAGGAAGGACTCATACTATCCTTCAGTGAGATAATTAATATCTAAAATTCTTCACTGTTTGTCTTGGTTGGGTCACTAAATAACTCTGTCATTCAGTGGAAGAAAAGGAAAAGCAACACAATCAGTACTGGGCTGCACATATGATGAATGAGAAAGTAAATAATAAAACCTTAGCAACTGCTACCATCTGGATGGGAAACACATGAAGGAACTTGCAATCACTCTTATTAGTAAGGAAATACAGCAGTCTTGACATCTGAAACAGTGATTTTGTGTCATATCCAGGTATGCTTTGTGGTTCAGATGTGTATAGTGTTCAGCTTAAGGTCATGGACAAGGATATAATCACTAACAATTCTATACAGGGCTGGCACTTTGTTTTGCCAGTTGCTGCTCAAATACATAGTGTGTTCATGGTCCCAAAGACCTGCTAACCTGCTCTAATCTAGGCACAAATTTGCACTTAACAAAGTTGAGAACAGGATTTGATAGGCTTAGATAAGTGAAATTTCCATATAAAAAGCTCAGCAGGTTTAAGACAAATCAGTCATTCTTTCAACTGAAGCTATGTCGTTGTTTTAATTTCTGAATTTTCAGGATTTCCTTTCCTCTTGACATTGATGAAATAAGACTCCTGATGGTCTGGCTTCTCTCCTTCTTGGAGGCTCTCCTGGCTGCCTTTGTTCACACTCTGGCACCACTTCCATTGAATGCTTCTGCTGAAAGTGCATTTCTAGTTCTTGAGTACGCCTTGTATCAGCTACAGATTCTCCTCTCCTGCCTGATGCCTTCATACACTGTCTCCTCTCATACTCCATTCTCGGATGCTTTTTCTGGGCTTGGAGCACAGCCACAAATCAAGGAAGGTAATGGCCATGAATAATAAAGAAGGTTGCAGCATGACTTAAGCATATTGAATAATGTCTTTAGATCAGAAGTTCCTCCTGGATTCTGACTGCTTTAACAGTAGACTGATTTTCTGAATAATCAGGAACTGCCTTCAGCAAGACCCAATACTGGGTAAATAACAAATTTTATTAAGTGACTGTTAGTTTCATTAGCTTTTTCTAGTCCTGGCAGCATCAATCATTGATGATGTAGAAGCATTAAGTTGAATGTAGAGGAGAGAAAGAAAAAGGGCAAATAATTAAAAACAACCATGAACTGGCCCAATTCAAACTAGTTTGTGTTTTTCAGTGTACAGGGACTGTTGGTTACAGAGTTGTTTAGAGAGGTGCTATTTTTTTAGTTCACAGTAAAAAAATACTATCAATGCAGTGACTTCTGTAAGAAAGAAGATTTAAGAAACATACAAAGAGTGGCACATTTGATCTATTCACCAAAACTGCAAACACACGAATCTCTATGTACGTATTTTCCAGAGGGTTTTTGAATGAGACAGTTATATAATTTCACACAGAGATGAGAGAATTTCTGAACTGCTAGAAAGCTTTACTTCTGTATTATTTTAAATCCGCAGATGAGCTGTCAGAATAAATAAAAGAAATGTAGTCTTCAAAAGAGTATCTATTTGATGTATTTGGGACTGAAAAGGAGGAAAACTTTTTTTTTTAATACCATTCGATATTATAGCATATTAACTTGTAGACAATATTTCTGTTTTATTAATTGATGATAGCTGTGATTTTTTTTAATGTTTTGCTTTTTTTTAATTTGAAATGAGGAATGGATCTATGAAGCTATTGATCTTGAAACTCTAACTTAGCCTGCAGTAGTTTGTGTTAGTGAGATACTAGGCAAAGATCACAAGAAAACTTGTTCCTTTAAACAGCAGCACAAAAGATTATAAAGAAATTACAAGCGACTATGAAGCTTTTTGACAGATAGTCCCGTGCTTCTTCCTTTCACTGTGGTCTAATCCTAGATAGTATGTTATTCTTTACTGGCAAGTTTTATATCCATTCTTACTGGATTGGTTTCCTGATGACTTAAGGTTTACTTTTATGCATCTTCAATAGAAGACAACTAAAACAGAGGACAGAAATATTTCTTGTACTTCTCTCTGATCTGACAGTATGCCTACAGTGTTTTTTATTCTGCCTCTCTCTCTTTTTTGAAGATCTATGGTTTCAGCAGTTAAATTAAAGAAAAATACTTCTAAGTGAAACCTCTTCAGTAATGGGCAAGTTTTCCTTACTCATGCCATGACAATAGTGAGATTGTGTAGATTTATCTCAGGGTGCACCATATATCTAATACATTTCTTGTCCTCCTGTTTCAGGTAAGTAGAGGTCAGAAGAGCACACAAGACAGACATTCAAAACATGGGCACTGAACGTGTCTGAGGTTCCTGGTTCAAGGGAAATGGATTTCAGCAGACCTATTACTGTTCATTCTCACAATTTTTAGCCCAGACATTACCATGAAAAAGAAACAGTAACATACAAGTTAGTGCTGGGTTACATGAAGATAACTTGCATTATGCTAGTACTAAAGAGTTGAACTAATTTTTACAGCCCTTTTAACATGAACCATGGATTTAAGGAATACATTGTGTCATAAAATTTTTCAACCTAGGAGTTTAAGTAGGTTTACATTTCATGATGGAAAAGGACATATACATCTACGTAGGAGAAATAAGTTTGTCAGAAGGAGGCATTTCAGCAGAAGAGAGGATGCTTCAACAAAGAGCTTCAGGAGCAGCTGAAATGAAGAGGGGTTTTTTTCATCCAAGAGACAGAGTCTGCTAAGAAAGGATGAGTGATTCACAAGAAAATGTTTTTCATATAGCAATAGAACAGAGAAGGAGTTATGGGCCTAATCCCAGCGTGACTGCAGAGGCTAAGTAGCTATTGATTTAAGCTTAGAGTAAGGTCAAAATCCGCATAGAGGAAGAATGTATTTTGGTGAACATGTGGCTTTGTGAATCAGTAAAACCAGGGAAACAAATAAGTAGAACAAAACCCTCTCCTCCATCATACAATAGACAGTAATTGGTTACAAGGGTAAGGACATATGGGTACCATATGAACTCCTTTACATTGATGAAGCTTTTAGCAGCTACTGTAAGGACTTTGTGATAGCTGAATTGAGCCTTGAATCAGCTGTAATTTCGATTCTTTACAATTCTTTAGAGAAAATAAGAGAAATTAGATATTGGAGAAACAAAACATAACAAAAAACTGGTGAACCTACATCATATTCTAATAGTAACTTTGCTTGGGAATTCAGGCAATCTCTATTCCCAAAGTACTTGAGCTATTTTCCACAGGTGCATTTGTTTTGTCATTACAGAAACGAATAATAGCTTTGCCTTGTCAGAAGCATGGCATCTGAAATTTATATAAAAAAGAAAATCCAGCAACATTTTATGCTGAAGTAGATATTTTACACACCTGGAGTGGTGTCTGAGCTAAAAAACATGTGGAAATGAAATAGATCAACTATGTAAATATTTAGTTAGCCTTATTTACAGCTATATTACGGTGTGAGAATGATTACTGGTCCTCTCTGAGTAGTATTGACAGTAAACCACTTAGGACATAACAAGCAAAGTGGCAGTGTAATTTTCTAACATGCCTAAGTCTGCACAATAACTGATGCAAATTATGCAGGACTCCACATTTACCCAAATGCAAGGATCTTTTGAAATAAAGTTACAGAGAACTCATTTTGCACAGCAAGGGCTTTGCTTTTACTTATTAAAAGAAATTTTCGATTCAATTCAACTCCATTGACAGTAGTAGAGAAAGACTTCAGCCCTTACAAGACAATTTTATTGAAAAGGTCTTGCAAATGGAGGCTTGGAAACATATTCTTCTTTCCTTCAGTCAGGCAGATGTCTTTTGTTGTCATGTGTAAAAACAGGAGCAAACCTTCATATTTCAGCTTTTCTTTCAGCTTGATAACTCCATTTAAATGGGATATATAATTGATATTTTCATTGTTTATTTAATGTTAAGACAAATTAAAAGTAAACAGACTGTTGTATAACATTGGCTTTACACAAGAACAGCCTGCAAACATTCTCATAGCTATAGCAAGAACCCAGTCAAAACAAATGACTGGATTTGCGCCCTGCAAACATGTCTCTCTTCAATCCCAACGACTCAATCAATATGCTTGTCATTTTAATGATCACCAGGCCACATTCCACTTGATCCGAGTTCTCATCTTTAACGAATCACTGTAATGGTTTTGATTAGTTCTGATTCTTATCTGAATTAATTAGCACTGTCAGTAATTACCTTCATTTGTTATATTTTTCATTAGTTTGTAACTGTCTAAAATTTCCATTCAATCTTAATCCTGTATCTTTGACTTTTGCTTTTATTTTTTTTCTTTGCTAATACTTCTTTCTGCAACCCCATCATTCAAAATATCTTCTCTTCCCTTGCCATTTTTCTCATGCTATGGTAACACTGCTTCACACTTCTTTGTCATTGCCAGTTATTTCATTGTGCCTAGTTAACTTGGCTGGATATTTCCTGCTAATTTACTACCCAGTATCGCTGCACAGCTGACTTACTCTTCAGTGTTGAACTACCTTCACTGTGAAAAAATTCCTATGTTTAACTGGAATTTCCTGCATTGCAAGTTGTGCCCATTGCCTTTCTTCCTTTCAATATGTGTCTCTGAGAAAAGTCTGGCACCATCTTTTCCATATCTTTATGCTGGGTAGCTGAAGAGATATTTGATCAAAATTAACTAATGCCAGTAACAAGAGATATTTTCAAAGAACTGCTTGTGAGCAATTTGCAGAAGTGTTTTGGGGAATATTTTTGGCAATAAAAATATATATAGAAGTAATCTTACCATTTCTTTAATGTATTTTTCCCCTAATGTTTGGAGAAATGTATTTGAATGTTTTGTTTAAATTACTTGCTCTAAGCATTTTGTAAGCATTACTGTAGGATTGCTGCTTTTACAGCAGGAAGAGATCATATGTTAACAGCTTGCAGTTGCTGAATGCTAGCGCTCATCCTAAACACAATTTTAGAGTTTCAGCATTGAAACAAAAACGAAGTTTAAGAAGTGAAATGTGAGTGACAAGTAGTCCTTTACATACGTGTATCACAACTTAAACAGCTTGCAGTACTTAGCTTTGAAACAGGATTAATTGTGAACTTGTTTTATATCATTTGTGCTCTTCCTCCTCCTGCTATAGCACATAGCTTCCCCGTTTCATCAAGGTGAACACTGGACTAGAGCCTCCAGGAATGTTGTTCCCTAGGTCAGTTGTGAGATGACTGGCCCTGTGAAGTATAAAGCTTAGCTATGAGGAATATGTTTTTACCTGAAAGGAAAGAAAATACTAGCTTTTGAATATCCAGCATCATGTTGCTTTAGTTAATTCATCAAGGGGTGTGTCTGAAGCTTGCATGTTGCTCGCTCTCTTTTCCCAAGTAAGCACAGAAATGAGTCTTGAAACTTTCTTAAAGGCTGTTCACAGCTTTAGATTAGACTTGCTTGTGGATGGTGGAATTTGTTCACCTTTAGGAACTGAGTTAGGCTGAGTTTTGCCACCGTAACGTATAAAAAGTACTAAAATGTATTTTCAGTTATGAGGAATATAATTTAAAGAAATTATGGGTATGATGTCCTTTATCATTCACTATATGGAGAAATTTGTATGTGTACAAATTGAGTATAATATGTACTAGATCAGACTATGCTTATTTTGCTTAATTTTGCTTGAGTAAATTACCAGATTATATTATCAGATACAGATGAGCATATTTCTAAGAGGAAATTTGATCTTATTTAGGTCCATAACCTTGTAATTAGCATTTTCTTGACATTTTCTGTACTATGGTTCCCAATTTCAGCAGTCCTAATTTGTACAGAAATTAATTTTCACATTGTTTCAGACATACAGATGTTAGCATCAGACTGTGTTAATATCATGCAGTCATTTAAAAGTTGATAAGCTCTATGATGTCACATTTTCTAGCTTTCTAGATTGCTGCGAGACAGGTCTTAGTCTTTCCCAGTGTATCTTTGCATTTTAGTATCTGTTCCTTTTGCTTTCTCTTAAATCCTTATATGGCCCTTATCATAGTAATATTTATGAATGACTATATATAGTCTGTCTTATTTTATATTTTTTTCCTTCTAACTCTGCGATATTTAAGACTGTTTCTGAAATGCTTCTGATTTGATCAATTCTCCACCACAGACCAAAGTTATGCTGAGCAGTAGAAGCCATCTCAGGCATTAAAAATCTCATGTGAACAATCTTACAACATAATTGATTTTGTTTAAAATGCAATAGATATAATAGATTTGTTTATCAAGTAGACAAGAATTGCCTCCACTTTACTACCTCAACTAGAGGGAAGAGAATATAGCTGAGGACAGTTTGGAACAAGAAATCTGGCAGTCCAAAGGTTAATAATATTTGCCTCCACTCCACTAGGAAATGCAGTGTACTCTCTGAGGCATTTCTGGTCTGGCTAAGTAAACTATGTCAAGGAATATTTCACTTTGCTTCAATATTTATGTTGTCATGATCCACAATTTGATCAATATATAGTCCTAGAGGTGATGGCATTTTCCCAGGGTGCAAGAAGTATCATTAATGAAAGAGATGACCAGCTATGTCTCCTTTAAGGTATACCACAGAATCACAGAACAGTTGAGGTTGGAAGGGACCTCCAGAAGTCATTTGGCTCAAACAGGGCCACCTAGAGACAGTTTCCCAGGACAGTGTCCCCCCAGTTTTTTAATATCTCTAAGGAGGGAGACTCCACAACTTCCCCGGGCAACTTATTCCAGAACTCAGTCACCCTCACAGTAAAAGAGTTTTCAGATGTTCAGAGGGAACGTCCTGCATTTCAGTCTGTGCCTTTTGTCACTGAGCACCACTGAAAAAAGCCTGGCTCCATCCTCTTTGCTCTCTCCCTCCAGGTATTTATAGACATTGATAGGATCTCCCTATTCTCTATTTTTTATTCCTGCTGTGAGTTAGCAGATACCTAAATAATTGGTTACATTAACTGTAGTAGTTTTATTATCTTCCTTTTTTTTTTTTTTTTACCAAGTTCAGATTAATATTTTTTTTCTGTTAGTCACTGCATGACTGAAGACTGACAGGAGAAAGTGTAATACTTCTGACTGACTGTCAGATGACTGATGTCTATGTCTTCTGCTGTTTGCCTGAAAGTGCTAATGATGATTGAACATCATGGCTATGCTGAGTCTGGTATGCGAACTCCTGAATGCTCAGCAGCTAAGTGGTTTGGCGTTTTTACAATAAATATGTAATTATCAAAATAATGCAAAGTTGATTGATAACAATATTAGGCAGTCTGGGTTTATGAGTTCTACTGGAATATTAAATTTTCTTTTAAATGGAAGTTTCATTGATAACAGGAATAGTGCTATTTCGCACTTCCATTTCTGTAAACTGTTTGGTTTGCTACAGCATGATATTTTGATTAAGAAGCCAGATGATACAAAATCAATACAAGAGTTCATATTGATTAAACACTATCTTTCTCACTGATGTTTGTGAGGTCTTTAAGGATCAGTTCTTGACCTTTTGCTGTTTAATATCGTTATCAATGACTTGGAGGAAAGCAAAACTGTTATTGATTGAATTTATAACATATGCACACACATAAAGGAATGTCAAAGACTTAGTATTCAGCAGGGAAATGTATGTTGTTTATTAACTATAGTATAAATACATAATTTGCAATTCAGCATTCAGACATTTTGGTCTAGTGAAATGTGAATTGAAGCCACATTTTGAGGCTACAAATGCTGCCTTGAACAGCAGCTGCTCTTAAAAAGGTGCAAGAAGTCACACCAAACATGAACACTCAGTACAATTCCACACTGAAAAGGTAAATGTGAGGCATAAACATGAGAATATTGAGTAGAAATGAGTTATGTTACCTATGTACTACTCCCTGTGTGGCTGTTGCTTCCAGTTCTGAAATCCACAATTCAGAAAGGGCATTGATAAATTGGAGAGGATTAAGGGAGAGCCGGGAGAATTATTAAAGGACTGTGAGGGTCTCAGGGAGCTCAAACTATAAATTTAGCAAAGGAAAGGTTAAGAACTGTGTCTATAGCACTCATAGGTCTTCACAGCTGAATGCTCGTCAGAATAGACTTTTGTGCTCTCAAGCTTTCCTTGCTCTGTAAAGGATGTCCTGCCAATTCTCTGCCCTTTCTAAAATGCCTGGTACAGGAATTGGTGTCCCCTTCCAGATGTGGCATCTCATAGCTGAGCTGCCCTTGGTTCCAGGATCATCACTGAAAACCATGGCTATATCTTTCCTTGTAATCCACACATGTTGTTTATATGGGTTTGAAATAACCAAAATAGAATCACAGAATCACAGAATCTTTGGGTTGGAAAGGACCTTTAAAGGCCATCTAGTCCAACGCCCCTGCAATGAGCAGGGGCCTCTATAACTAGATCAGGTTGCTCAGAGCCCCATCCAGCCTGACTTGAATGTTTCCAGGGATGGATCATCTACCACCTCCTTGGGCAACCTGTGCCAGTGGTTCACCACCCTGACTGTGAAAAATTTCTTCTTTCTATCCAGTTGAAATCTGCCCTTTTTGAGTTTAAAATCATTACCCCTTGTCCTATCGCAACAGGCCCTGCTAAAAAGTCTGTTCCCATCTTTCTTATAGGCCCCCTTTAAGTACTAAAATTCTGCAATAAGGTCTCCCTGGAGCCTTCTCTTCTCCAGGCTCAACAATCCCAACTCTCTCAGCCTGTCCTCATACGAGAGGTGTTCCAGCCCTCTGATCATCTCCGTGGCCCTCCTCTGGACCCATTCCAACAGGTCCATGTCTTTCCTGTGCTGAGGGCTCCAGATGCAGTATTCCAGGTGGGGTGTCACCAGAGCAGAAGGACAGAATCACCTCCATCGACCTGCTGGCCACGCTTCTTTGGATGCAGTCCAGGAGAGAGTTGGCCTTCTTGGTTATAGGCACACATGGCCGGCTCATGTCCAGCTTTTCACTCACCAGTACCCCTAAGTTGTTCTCAGCAGGGCTCCTCTCAATCCTTTCATCCCCCAGCTTGTACTGATACCGGGGGTTGCCTTGACCCAGGGGCAGGACCCTGCACTTGGTCTTGCTGAACTGCATGAGGTTCACATGGGCCCATTCCTCAAGCTTGTCCAGCTCCCTCTGGATGGCATCCTGCCTCTCAGGCATGTCAGCCACACCACGCAGCTTGGTGTCATCTGCAAACTTGCTGAGGATGCACTTGATTCCACATTGTTTATGTCATGGATGAAGATATTCCCTCAGGACTCTGGGATGCATCTCATCAGGTCCCATAGACTTGTGTATATTCAGGTTCCTCAGGTGGTCTCGAATCTGATCTTCTCTTACACTGGGTGGGAGTTTGCTCCTCCAGTCCACATCTTGCAGTCCAACCCTTTGAGAGGTGTGGGAAGAAAGACTGCCAGTAGAGACTGAGGTCATGAATTCATTGAGTACCTCAGTGTTCTCCTTGTCTCTTGTTACCAGTCTGTTGGTCTTGCTCATTGAGGGGTTTACGCTTTCTTTGACCTTCCTTTTCTGGCTGACGTACCTGCACAAGCCCTTCTTATTGTTCTTTGCATCCCTTGTCAAGTTCAGCTCCAGACACGCCTTGGCCTTCCTGACCTCATTGCTACACAACCGGGCAGCGTCCCTGTAGTCGTCCCAGGATACCTGTCCTTGCTCCCACTGCCCGTGCATTTCCTTCTTGCCCTTTAGTTTGCCCATCAGGTCTCCACTCAGCCATGCCGGTCTCTTGCCTTCTTTTCCTGATTTCTTATACCTGGGGATTGAGAGCTCTTGTGCTCTATGGAAAGCAAAATATGTTGCCAACAGTCTTGCAGAGTTTTTGAACAGAATCATTTGCTTTAGTTACTAGACAGAATGTAAGTTCTCATCAAAACATTAAAAATCAAGATGTTTTTATTTTGTTTCCTCACCTTTCTCAGAGTTAGCTGGGAGATGGCCACTGTACCTAGCATCTCTTTTGAGCATAGGCTATGTCTTCTAAAATGTGCTGTCTGGTTGTTCGTGTCTTTTGACTGTGTATGGTGTCCTTCTGCTCATGTCCTTCTATTTTAGTGCAGGAGAGCTGTATCACTTCGTGCTCTTGTCTGCTGTTCTGGAGTGATTGGGAGTGTTGCAGAGAGGGAAATGTAAACTCTGGACATACCTTTAAACTTTTGATGCACACAGCCTTTAATTCCCTCTGGCAAAAACAGTCAAGGACAATGGAGATATGGCAGTATCACAGAGCAGTGCAAGGGCTCGCTGATGTTGTAGGTGCAGCCATCCCCAAACACAACACTAAACACACGCCTCTCCCAGGGATGGGATTCCTCACTTTTCTCCTGTAGCATTGACCACTTTTAGGCCCAGCAGGCTACTCTGGGATCCAACAGAGCTGTGGGATTCCTGTGGTGACCTTTGGAGGTTTGGTGTCCCACAAGAGCTCCTTGCACAAACCCCATACTCCTGGGTGCTGCTGCTGCTACTCTGTCCTGGGGAATCCCTGTGCATCCCTTCATGCTGTTCCTGGTTCTCTGGATTGTTCCAGCCAAAGGAGATCAATGTGGCTAATCATTGGGTGTTGTTTCTGGGCAGATGTTTGGTGTCTTTTCCCCAGTGTTGTCTAAACAATGAGACAATTTTGTCACATTCAGTCACATGGTGCTGTCAAGCAGGCTGTCCTTCCAACAGCGAATATGGGGAAGGGATGTCTCCACAGTGAGAATCCAATATTTAAAAAGAGTCGCTTCCTGAAACTGACTGACTGATTAGATCAATACGCATTTTAGACTAGATAATCTGTTGTTAATTTGACAGTTTGCATAGGTAGATTACTCTTAGTTTCTGCTCCATTAGTTTGTTTCCACTTTAAAATAATGTTTTCCTAATTTGCTTGTTTGGTTTAATTCTGTGTCATTTCCTCTCAGAATTTCTCCTCAAAACTGAGGCACGAACTTAGTAGAGAAAAGTAGAAAATCCCAATATTAATGTAAAAATTGCCCATACGTAAAGATTCCACAGCAAAAACCAGAATTCATGAACTCCACATTGATTCTCCCACTCATTAAGTGTGATGTGATTGCAGTTGATAGGAAACCACATAAGGAATAAAATTTGAGAGGATTCTCAAATCTAGCAGTAAATTGCATAAAGAATTATAGCATATGGAAGTTGTAGACAGACAAATTCCAATTAGAAATTCATATTTAAAGATACTAGAACAATTTATATACTAGTTCAGCCACAGAAGTTAACTCAAGGAATTTGTATGGCCTATGTAATAGAAGCAGTCAGACAATGTGGTCATAATGGTCCCCCCTCTGGCCTGAAAAGTCCATGAATCTAATAAATAAATGAAATAAATATTGGAGATTTTTGTCATATTCCCTGCTTCATCAGTAATGTCAAGCACAATTTACCCACAATTGATGTTTTACTAACACTAGTGTCAGCAGAAATGAACCATCACCAGTTACCTACCCACTGCTTTCCCTCCCTCCCCAATTTGCATTCATATGCCTGAGATCTGTAAATGGAACCATTCTGTTTTTAAAAGATAATGAGATTAAATCACATACATGTAATCAATATCAATTTAATTTTAAAAAATAAAATAACTTTTCTTTGGTGTTTAAAAAGTATTTATAAGTATGTTAGAATCATTTGCATTGGTTTTCAGCCTATTTCTTGTATCTTGTAAAGGCCTTTATTCAGCAAATAGAGGCCAAAATGCAACAGTTGGATGATATATTAATTAAAAGGACCAAGAATACCTTAGCAAGTATGTGAACTAAGCTACAAGTCATACATTATACTGACCATAATGAAGAGGTTTTTTACTCCACAGCCCTTTGTGCAGGTTCATAGTGTTCTGTGGGATTGGTTTGGATAACTTCTTATATTTAACAAGTGGGAATTAAGACTTCTGGTTCTATCTGTATCTGGTTTTGTGTAGTCATACACTTTAAATAATTTTATAGATGTTTGTGGTTTCTCATGTTTACTGCAGAGTAAAATCATCCTCGTTCTTTTCATTTTGCACATCATATCCCTATTTCAAAGAGACCAAAGGAAATCATACCCAATTTCTGCAGAGCAGTTCCCCTATAATTGTATTATTATGGGCATCTGTTGGCCTCAAAGGCCTTTCGTTGACTGAAAATCCACAAATGCTTTCAGCCAAATGCTCTAGGGCCTCACTGACCTTACCATCAAAAAACTGCACTGTCTATCTTTGCAGATCCTACATAATCTCGTTTTGGTTGTATTCTCCATGAATATGGAAAATAAGATTATTCTTCCCCTCTTTGCAATAGCCTTTTATGTATATGGAGATTGTTATCTCCCTCTCTCTCTTTAATTAGACTAACTGTCCTGGTTTCAGCCAGGATAGAGCTAATTTTCTTCACAGAAGCCAGTGTGAGGCTATGTTTTGGATTTGGGATGAGAAAACGTTGGTAACATGCTGATGTTTTGGGTTGTTGCTGAGCAGTCAAGGACAGTCCAGCTTCTTGTGCTGGCCTGGCAGCGAGAAGGCTGGGGGTGCACGGGGAAGCTGGGAGGGGACACAGCCAGGACAGCTGACCCAGGCTGGCCAAAGGGATATTCCATACCATATGATGTCATGCTCAGTGTATAAAGCTGGGACAAAAAAGAAGGAAGGGGTGGAGGGATGTTCGGAGTGATGGCATCTTTCTTCCCACGAAACCATTATGTGTGATGGAGCCCTGGAGCTTCCCTGGAGATGGCTGAACCCTCGCCTGCCCATGGGGAGTGGTGAATGAATTACTTGTTTTGCTTTGCTTGCGTGCGCGGCTTTTGCTTTACTTATTAAACTGTCTTTATCTCAAACCATGATTTTTCTCACTTTTACTCTTCCGATTCTCTCCCCCGTCCCACTGTGGGGGAGTGAGCAAGCGGCTGCGTGGGGCTTAGTTGCTGGCTGGGGCTAAACCATGACACTAACCAGTCACCATTAATTTTTTCTTTATAGGTCATATTTTTCAAATCTCTGACCTTTATGATTATGCTCACATGGACTCTTTTTAGTTGGCCTATGTCTTCTTTGAAGTGACATGAGCAGAGCATCTTGTCTATATATCCCATTAGTGAATCATGCCTGCTTAAATTCTTCTGCAAAATGTATTAAAGCAAATGAAGCGCTTTCATTTGCTTCTATAAATGATTAACAAGTGGTATAGAACACTTCCTTTGTAAATAAAAATCTTATATTTCCAACTGAACACAGCAAGAGAAACTCAGTTTTATTGAACTTTGTAGAAAAATAGGTTTCAGTATCTCGAGGCATACATTGTCTTGCACAATACTCTAGTGAAATAGTTACAGCAATGTTGTGATTTTAGTACTTTGTATAGTTATAGAAGTTCAAGTTAGAGCTATTCAAAATGTAGATTGCTCTATTCCTAGCTAAATTGTCTTTTACCTATGAGATTTCTATTCTGATTAGAGCAAATTCAACTATTATATATCCTCATGATTTCAAGGAAAAAGAAGATAGACATATAGAATTGTGATAATGTCTTGCATAAGAATTACAAATACTATATTAAAAAGAATATTGCATTTTGTTTCTTTTTTTTTTGTATTATTCCTAGTATTGTATACATTGTTCATGATATAAGACTTTAAGAGCATATCATAACATGAACTAATAGGTTAGGCTAAATACTATATTTTATTTCTGTGTTAAAATTAAAGGAATCTGTAATTTACTACTCTTCCAAACATCTCACATTCTCCGAGCTTCTCCTAATTTTTTTAATAATGAAAGAATTCCACATGCTGAAAGTAATGAATTTTACCATCCTGTTATTTTGACATCATGCTACAGTAATACCAAAAAATACTATCAAATAAAAAAATATACAATTGTAAAGTGAAATGTCATTGGCAATCTTTTTAAAAGGAAAATAATTATTTTATGGAAATTTCTCCAGATCTCTAACAGCTATTGCCAGTGGTGTTTTTCAAGACAGTGTTCCTCCCTGCACAATTTTGGAACATCCACTCCTTCCTTTGGGTTTTCACAAGTTTTCAGGGCAACTAGGCTCACACCTCTAAAACTTTGAAGTTGGTATTTGCCCAATTCACTGAATTCCTTGTGATGAGCTGCAGGACACCCCCCTCTCATGTCAGGAACAGCAACAGCAGGAGGGAGGGTCATCCTTTGACCAATAATTTTTCTGTTTTATATTATACTTTAGCTTTTCTTTTGCCAGAAGCAATAGCCACTCATCCATGTCTTTGATATGGGATCCAAGAACTGAAGAGATGTTGCAGTAGCCCTCTAGGAATAAATGTTGCTCCAGAAAGCAAGTGCCAAACAGGGGTCTGCTAAAGAAATCTCACAGACAAAGTAAGAGAACTGAAAAATTTCCCTCCTGCCTTACAAAGCTTTTAGTTCTGCTGTTTTGAGCTGCTGAATAACTGGCAATAGCTTCTTTGCTGTTCTAAAACTTCGCTGTTTCATCTGTCAACAGTAACTGATCACAGCCCTCCAAAAGGTGTTTCTTTCCCTAAGCTGTTTCCATGGAAAACCATGCTTTGGGGATAGGAATCAGCAGTTTAGAGCTATTAAGAGTTCCTTTAGTAAAAAACTTAAATAAATTCTTAACACCTGCTAGGCATTTTAGTTAGAAGTAAAAACCTACATTCAAATTAAATTTTACAGTTTGATGGAATGATACACAGAGAATTTATAATTTTTCCTACAATGATTGAATTTTACTGATAAATTAACTTAAAAATCATATAACTGAAGTGTGTAGTAAAGCCAAAGCATTAAATAAAACTAATGAAGAACCTTATCTTACTCAATAAAATAAATCCAAGGATATTTTTTTCTTGCATTTTAAATGTTCCATGAGGGCTAATCTAATCTAACTCAACTCAATGCCTAGAATTGCTGCCAGTAGAACCAAGACTTTAGACCTTTATTTTGTAAAAGTATTCCAGGAAGCATATAGACATTAGAAAGTTAAGCATGCCTATATAATTAAAAAACTTCCTACCACTTTTAATTTTTTTTCACATAATAAATTTTCCAACCTTTTCTAATTTTCAACCCATTTGCAGGGTACACATTGATTTAGATCTGTGTTCTGGTTGCTCTTGCTTTTCAAATCTCAGTGGGAACCATTTTAGTCAATTGTTAAGAATGATTAAATTGCAAAATCTTAGCATACTGAAATGTGTTAAATTAGAAAGAAGAACAAAGTTGCCATTGTTAAACAGATAACCTGTGAGCTGTGTGGCACTCTTTTATTTATGGACTTTGTTGCTCACAGTATGACTCTGTACAATACAAAAAGGGTTTTCTCTAAAGACTAAATTTCAAAGACTTATGTATCTGTGACTGAAGAAAAGCATTTCTTCTCTCCAGGTACCCATTCCTGAGAAAGATTAATAAAGCTAGAGAAAAGATCTTCTTCATAAGAGATCACACTCTAGGTCTCCTATGTCTGCATCACAATATTGTACATCAGAGGAATGGGAAGGAAATAAAATTCTGTCCCTGGCAATCAATGGATAAACAGTAGCTGTCCAGAGTCTCGAGAAGTATAAATAAATGTGCTTATCTTTGCTGGAGTTAGTGGCAGTGTGCCAGTTTAGGCCCAAAATGGATCTGATCCTGTAGAGTTGAAATAATACAGCTCCAGTTACTGAAGATGAGAGAAGTCTAAAGACCCATGCACAGAAAATATTCCTTTAATCTCTTCATGTAGCTCTAATTAATACCTTGGCAGCTCTGTGAAAATTGTTTATGATGTTTGAATACATTGATTTTTGAAAGTATATATTTAGCATTACCCTTCCATGTGTCAGAGAGTCAAACCTCATTTGACACATCAGATAACAAAACCTCAAAAACAGTAAATCAGAAACCCTGTGATAGAACTGCCAGAAAATATGTATTTTGCATATGAGCTGATGCTTCTAGCCTCATAATGTTTCACTGAAAAAATTATTACAATATGCTTTTATGCTTCAGGTTTTTAAAGTTTTATTGCTAATTGGTAGCATTCCACATGAGTAGCCTCCTGGGATACTGTACTCTTTTGTATGTGTATACACACAAAAAAAACATTCCTAGAAAAACCTCAATTTTAGGCTTAGGTCAAGAAGCAATAAATATTTGTTTTGTTTTTTCAATTGTTTGTTTGCTTTACCAGAAACCACGTCACTGAGTAAGAATCCTAGCTGTTTAGGATTTTTTTAAAAAACACAATAAAGCAAATACGTCAAAAAATTTCTATATCTGTAAATAAATGTTATTTATCTAAAAAGGGACTTAGGAAAAATACCCAGATGTAAACTTCTGATCCTGCCTCCTCATATGCTAATTGTGAAGCTACCCAGATCCCATGGAGGCCTTGGCTCTTTTTGTTCATCGCTCCAGAAATAACTAAAATTGCGCTATTAATGTGTTTGGAGCTACACCTGTATTGTCAGGGCTAAGGCACATACTGTAAAACTCTGAATCAGAATCCATAAACCAAGTATTCTCCAGTCCAGGCAAGGCACCTCAGATGCCAGGCTTACCTGGTGGGATGCCCAGCCTCACAGCGTGCTGCCGCTGGCTGAGTTTGCTGCATAGTCAACTGGTCTGATCTTGAAAGACCTCAAGGCATTTCTTCCTGCGTAGTGTTGTTGTACGTTCCAGCATGAGTGTGGTGACCTGACACATAACAAACTTTTATAATGCAGTCCATTAAGAAAACAGTGGAAGTTGTCAATTGGCTTAAACTGAAACCACATCAAAGTAGCTAAGGCGATTTTGGCAGCATGCCAAATAACAGTAATTTTCTCATTTTTATCATTTTCTGTCATTTCATTCTGTTGCTCTTCAGTAAGCTTTACGTGGGCTGCTGAGTACTGCATCAAGACACTATTTCAGCAACATGTTTGTGGTATAATTAACATTGATTGGTATCGTTCAAACTAAAGAGTATGCTTGAAGGTAGGGAAATGCTCTGCCTGAAGACCTGAATTTTTGGAGTGTCACTTGGCAGGTACTTTGCTTTTTTCTTTTTTGGTCATCTGCTCTTTTGAACCTACACTGAATCTTTATAGAGAGATTCACGCAGGACCCATTACAGACTCCTTTAAGCCACAGGTCTTCAAGAGGTGTGTTACTAAAGGGTAGATAGTCTTTGTACTGGCTCTCTACAGCAGGGTGAAATTCAGACACATTCAGCAAATTTAGGAGAGGAGAGTCTGTTTAAATAAAAGCACTTGATTGCAGAGGCACTGTTAGTCTATCATCGACGCCACAGGAGAACAATCTCTCTCTGCATAGTAGGAAGAGAGTGGAAAGATCACCATATAAATGCCATACTGTTATCTGATGCTATTACCCAGCCCCTTCTGTCTTGTGGTGCTCTCCCTAGGTGTCAGGCCAGCTTACATGCTCTGAATGTATTTAGGGCTTTTACAAGTATTATCAGAGTTCTCTTTCGAATTGTAATCATGCAGCTGACCATAAAAAATCATTCCTAGAGTCCACAAAGTGTTGATAAGCACCTAAGTTCATAAAAATGGAAGAACACTTTTTTTTCTGAAATGATTCCTCATTGCTTCTCAGTATTTGTGAACCAACAGTGCTACAATTTTCTCTTTAGTACAGTTGATTAAATCTAGCTTAAGAACTCTTTTATTCTGTTTTTTCCTCAAAGATTTTTAATCTAAGGATGATAAATAGTTATATGAAATTATTTAGCCAAAGAACTTGTCTCAAAAGAATTTACCAAGACAGGTATAAATTTCACTAGGATGGCCAGGTTTTTCTACAATATTTGGACAGAGCCTGTATAAAAATTACTGCCCAAATTAATGAACATTGAAGAAAAGATGCAATAACACTAACATAGCTCAGAAGATAGATGAGATGTTATATCTAAGTTTCTCTTACTATGTCTTGCTTAAGTCATAGTCCTGCAGAAGGTAAATTTCTCGACTAATAAAACTAAGATGTTTGAACTTCAGAGTAGCTAAGCATTCACATACACAGCATTCATCTTTGGCTAGGAGACTGGATGTACTGTGCAATATAAACCCATCTAACATCAATAAGACCTGAACATCATTACTGTCTGATGACAATATGATGGTTGATTTTATATGTTATTGTCTGGATACCAAAAGTTCAGCCATGTACTTGTTTGCTATTTTAGTGAAGGAATTAAAGACTGAATGGATAATTTCAATTGCTAAACATTTTTATTTTCTTACAGTTGCTTTCTCTAGGTCAAAATCAACTAAACCTGACAGAGATAGTGTATTGGGCTTACATGACAAGGTTTTGGTAGTGGGGGAGCTGCAGGGGTGGCTTCTGTGAGAGGGCACCAGGGGCTCCCCCATGTCAGACAAAGCCAGTTCCAGACAGCCCCAAGATGAACGTGCTGCTGGACAAAGCTGAGCCCATCAGTGACGCTGGTGGCCCCTCTGTGGTAACATATTTAAGAAAGCATTAAAAACACTGTGCAGCAGCTGTGAGAGAGGAGTTCCTGACTGTAACCTCCATTCCCCATCTCCCTGTGTCACTTGTAGGGGATAGGAGGAGGCAGATCTATTATAAGTTTTTACACACATACCCATATACCCATGTATGTGTGTGGATATGTAAAGTTCCAGACAGTGATACAGACACAGCAATTTCAAAGGGTCAGAAATACTTTGGTGCAATTACTTGAAACTAGTATACCCCAGGATGACAGAAAATTTCCTGACAGCATATTGTGTCTCACTATTCAAATGTTATGTCAAGTCACACAAGGCATACACAGGAGTCTAACACCTCCCGGTTAATCTGTCAAGACACATGTCAACACACGCCATGTTATTTCCAAACACAATGAACTTATTAAAAAGAAAAAAGATATCACTATGCTGTGACAGGCTTGATTCTTTGCTAAGTACTCTTCCAGTGATCTCTGAATTACTGCAGCTCTGAATAGTACTCAGCATTGGAAATATCCCTTGTTCAGCTTTACTCAACAGCATTTTTAACATCAAAATACTTTTATTTTGAGGCACCAGATATCTCTGCAGCTGGTTGAAAAGGGAAATGGAGATTTTGGCATGAAGGAAATTGTGACAAATAGTTTGTAATTTTGAAGTACAGATGGTAATTGGAGTATTTAGCAATGGGGACAGAAGCAAACCCTAGCACCACTGACACTGGTAAAGCTGAAAAAGAAACTTAAATATTTGAGTCAAGCTAGAATTCTTTCGTTTAATTCAAGCATTACAAAATGCTGCTGTGCTGACCACCACTACCTTAAAAATGAGCAGCTGGATAGTTCTACAAAATAAGCCATAAATAATTAGTTATTATCTCAATTTTTATAGCATAGAAATTCTGATTCTGTGTAATACACTTGTGCAATTATTGCATTACATTCTAAGTTTGCTCACATCTATGCATTTGGTGACTAACCATAACAACATTTTAACAAGAGAAAACAGAATTGTATGCTGGCACTCTAATTTGACTTTGGTAATCCTTAAATCATTAGAAGTATTCACTCTGCATAACATGATCTTTATCGCCTCTGCAAAATGGTAGGGATAACAGTTTGTCCCTTTTCTTTCACTGCATTCATCTAAATGGCTTTCCTGGGATTAAATTGCCATGTATTGCTGTGCTAAGGCACAGGCTTACCCTTCTTTGCTCAAGGTAGTGTTTGTCCTGTCATATATGCATACAGACAACTTCAGGTAGTTTTTTTTGTCACTGGACAGTGACATATTCTAGTCGCCTCCATCTGCTTAAACAACTGATGCCTGTTAGTCTTGGAACTACCTATCCCAAAACAGTTTAATTCTCCTTCAGCTGGCCTTTAGGATCGGTCCACATGAAACATCTTCTACATGTTACACCTCCAAGACTTCATGCTGCTTCCATCAATACCAGTGTAAGGCACATACCCATAACACAGATCATTTATTTGTCAGGCACAAATATATATATTTTTTTCCCCTGCCACTGCTTAAAAGCCATTAACTCTCAAAGCTGCCCAAACATAAGCTATGGTCTTTTTGAAGTTAATCACCTTGTTTCTCTCTGTAGGCCACAGTGAGGATTAGACTTTTTTTGAAGCCAATTAATCCAGACTGTCTTGGACACTTGTCTTAGACAAGAACAAGCCTTCCCTTTGCCTCTCCGTTGATTATAAGGCTACTTAGCTGACTGGTTTAAACCAGGGGTATATCTTTTAATTATCTATCTTGAGTTCAGTGACAGGGTTTGTGCCTTAAATAAAAAGAAAACCAGTGTAAGCTCTTAAAGAAGTTATCTTGGCACAGTCTGCTCCATCAGTATATTCCCTGTCAGCAATTTTCTTAGAAAAACAATTTATAGATTAATTTTTAAATTCTGATTCTTGGAAATAATCAATATTCCAAAACTATAAGGAATGTATACATCTATGGTGCTACAATTTGCTTTTCTTATAACAATGCACGCTTAAGAAAATAGCCAGGTTAGTAGTCACAAAGAGATACTTTACACAATCACATTTTTTTTGCAGTAATCAGTAAACATATTGAAAACTATTTTGTCAGAATGTTTCAATTAACTGATTATTTAACATGGGAGTGCTCTGAATGGGAAGAGTGCATTGGTGACTGCTCAGTCTCATTTGTTTAGTCTTTAGCTGTAAGTGATCTCAGTGAGTACCTTCCTGCAATTTAATGAGACAAAGGTACTCACATAAAGGGGGGTATTTTTGTTATTTTCTATTTACTTGCCTCAGTGAAAATGTTTCCTTGTCTTTAGCGATGTTTTCATTCCTTCTCAAGTTTTCTTCTTAAAAATTCATGATGGAAGAAATTAGATTCTCTCTTCAGTCCTGGAGATGATGAGTGTTGTTTTTTTTTTTTAATTTTGTTTTTTGTTATTATTTATTTCCAAAGGGTTTTGTAAGGGTAGGATTAACATGTGCCCTTTCCCCATAGAAACTAACTGTTGACATCTCCTGCTGCTATGCCGGTGCCAGGTTCAAGGGGAATGGTGGGAGCTGAAACACTAGTAGCTGAAACAGTGATAGAATTGTTTGACACAAATGATGCCAATAAAATACAGTATGATTTCTAGCATTCTCCCTCTTCTCATTTTTAATTAATCAAACAACAAACCAGCCTCATGCTTCGATTGTCTTTTGCTCTATTTCAATCTATTGTTCTTCATACAGACTAATGGCACACTCTGCTCCCAAGAAGCCATCTCCTGAAGGGGAGAGAGGAAGCATAAAATAAGCTGGTAACAACAACAGCTGGCTGGGTGATGAATGGGAGTTTCCTGCCTTTCATCAAAGGCATCGGCAGGCATTCATTCTGATCCAAATTTCAAAATGCAGTGAATAACACTCAATAGCTTCCTACAGAAATCTGGAAACAACCTTTCACACACAACACAGATGCGTACATGCACGCACTCATACACACTCTCACACATACATACACACACAGAGCATGTAATAGCTACTTGGCCAAAGATTCACTGTAACTGAGCTTGCGTGGTTCTCAGCTTTCATGGAACACAAAACATAATTTACTAATTTTAGTTTAACAAGGGTGTTTTGAGGAGCTCTCCTAACTGAAGCACAACCACTTGCCCCAGCTGTTTAAAGCCAGTATTTACTGCTGAGGGGTGACTGTTGCTTGTGTGGTAGCAGATTATTTCTCTCTTACCTACAAATGGTCTGTTCTTGAGGTGCAAGTGTGAGCAGACCTCATGCTGTCGCACACATTGACAGATATTATTGGTCAAAGAAGTTCCTGATTCAATGGTATTGCTGTGCAGAATAGCAACAGGATGTGTTAGGTGGTGCGGTGGGGGAGGAATTGCTTTACTTGGATTAAAGACTGCACGATTAAAGCTACTTCTGTTGTTGGCTTTGAGTTGTTCTCCCTTTGCCAGTGATCATGGAGGACACAAACCAGATGATTTAGGAGGTGCAGTTGAATTCTGATAGAAAAACAAAACTGCTTTTACAGCTACATTGTAAGTGCAGCATTATCATCAGGAGAAGAGGAAAAGAGAGTCCTGCTTCCACCACGTTTTCCTCCCAGCAGCACAGTGGCTTTAAAATATCGGCACTAGTCATGAATTCTGAAGAGTGACTTAAATTTTGTTTTGCCTAATTCTGTAATGTGTTTTTCAGATTTAGTCGATATACATTATAATGGCTCTAAACTCACAAAGAACTTGTGATAAGGCTTCATGCTTTTCTATCCTATGAAATTAAACCATGAAGCTAGAGTTCCTAAATTATACCTATTTATATTTGTAATTTTTCTCTAAACCAGCTGTTTTGCATCAGAAACCTGGGAAAAGGTTATGTGCCATTTACCTCTTGATGAGAAATCCATCTTCAGTTGATAAATTAGTTTATCCAAAGGTCTGAGACCTGTGAATAAAGAATACTATGTAAATCTCATGCATTACTCGCATTATAGTTTTAGGTGCATGATTTAAACGGACGCAATGGCAATTTGTTTTAAAAAGAGACAACCTCCACAAACTCACTGACTAGATAGGATTCACTCATGAAACTTGTCAGCCTCCCCGTAATTCCTTGTGTTAGTGCAGGTTTTTATAAATGGTTAAAAGCTCAGTGTAAGTTTATGTTAAGAATCCTAAATAAGATTAATGGTAGTGTTAGTCAGTCTATTTATTATTTGTCACTTTTATATATTTTTACATCACCTATCTCTTTAAAACAAATTCATTTAAAGGGTCCTGAATTAGCAGAGCATTACTACTTTTCCTCCACACATATGTAAAGTCTTTTCCTGTTACAGTTCTAGCCTTTGGTCATCCTAAGGTGCACTTTGCTGTGACATTTTGGCAACATATGAGAGATTAGGTTACTTAAGAAGAGCTGAAACCATCTTTGATTCTATTTCTTACCTTTCTTCTTCACTAACTTTCACTTACTTTGGAAAACAAGTATCTGGAGTTCTTTTTCAAGTGGTTTAGTCCCCTTCTCTTATAAATTTAATTGTTAAAGTGGGGAAAAAATAACATTCTTTTTTATATAAAATCAGAGTTATCAGCCTTTTCACCCAATTGAATGTAATCACGTGACATGCACAGGCATGGTTCTCAGTTTTCTTTCTCTGTAATTTTAAGATGGTTATGGTACAACATTTTACAACATAGTGCAATGTGTAAAAAGGGTATTCTTTCAGTGTGGTTTGTTTTTTTTTTTTACACTTCTATTCTTTGTCTGTGGTACATGGCACATCTAGTCATCTGCCACTCACATTCTTCAGAATTCCTTTAAATGAGTGCTAAAAATCAATGCCAAACAGAAAAAGACAGTCAATGACCTTGCATATAGTGGTAATTCAGTGTCCCAGTTCTTTTTCAGTTCATGCATCAATCCATTTGGACACATATCCCTGCTTTAACTAAATGTGGTACATTGGTTATGTAATAAAACTCTTGTTATTTCATATTTATAAATAGGACAAATTCTAGACCAGGGCTTTGCTGATGGTTTCATTATAAAGAATCTTAAAGTTTTGTTCCATACAAAAATGGAATTTTTTATGAAATTTGGTAAATGAGAAACATCTGACCTACACAAGATAGAAGGCTTTTGTCAAAAGAGTTAAAATGTAATTCATTGGCATGAAAGTCTGTACAACTGACTAAAGTAGCACATTTCTTACATCAAAGGTACTTGCTTGAGAACATGTCTAAAAGGAGGGAATGGAGGTGAGAGGTATTTTCACTAAGATACCGATCTGACAACCAGACACACATGGAATATTCTCTTTCTTCTAGGTAGCAGAGGGGAAAAGTTAATTCAGAACAGCTGCCTTTGCATGGATTTGCATTTATCCATATTTCTGAATATTTTTTGGATGCTTTCATTAGTATTTTTCTATGTTTCCATTATATGTATGACAACAGATTATGATTGTAACTGTATTCATGAAAAGATGCCAGGATTATGCTGTGGAGTGCATGAGTCATATGCTCACTTTACAATTTGTGCATTGATTTGGGGAAGAAAATCAAAGTTATTAAAATAAAAAATAAAAAAGGACTTGGAGAGCAAGCTCTTTTTCCTAGGGAGCAAGAACTCTGTCAAAAGGTCCCTCCTGTTTTGCTCTGTGTTCATGTGGTTGAGTATAACCTGTGTGGCAGTGAAAGCGTGACATCACATCAGGGATTCTTTTGAATTACTGTGACACAGAGATTACTTCATAACAAGGCATGAGGGCTTGCAGCCTCTGGCTACAGTTGTACTACACAAGAAAGAATATAATTGCCAACTCAGCTAACTGTTCATTTTCTTCTTAAACTCTATGATGACTCCTTTATCTGCTTCAGTCTAAACAGGCAACTACAAGTCATCTTTTGTTTAAGTTAAACTAGTACAGGCAAGCAGTTGAGGATGCTTGGAGTTAATAATTTCTGCAGCCACAACGTACATCTGTACATGTGCATATACACAGTTATGGAACAGACCATCCTTCTCAGACAGTCATTTGAGCAAACCTTACCAGTGTTAACCAAAATTGATGTGCTAATTTGTTTCCTACTTTCTATTCCAGCTAAAACATAGTTGGAGGTTCCCAGAGACTGTTTGTTTTTTTTTTTTTCAAAAAACAGAAAGGACTGTCTGTGAAATGGATTAGAGAGAAAAAATACTTTTCTAAAAACAGGAGGAGTGTTTTCTATTTATTTTAGGAAAGAATCTCCAGGATGCAGACTCTGGCTGCACTTACTGTCATTGGCAACTGCTGGAAGTGTCAAATTAAAAACAAGTCTTCCCAGTTTCAGCAGTGAATATAGTGGCATGTTAGTGCAGAAGATGATGACATAGGTGGTCTAAGATAAACCCAGATAATAAGTGGTACAAGAAAGGCTATGGTCTTCTTTTACCCTGTTTCCTTGAGCTTTAAGGTTCCAAGTAATCTAGAGTGAAAGTAGGTGTGTATCATGGGGGTAGTGCACAGCTTGTTAATTTTTGTCAGCTAGCAGTATCATTTCTGCTGTGAAGAGTTTGGGACACTAATGAAGAAAAATCAGAATCCCTACCCATCCTAATCAATGACTTTCATGTTTGTCAAATCGGTACGCATGGCCCAGATTGGAGCATACATTTGTCAGAGCAAGGTCAATACAGTAATATTGCTTCACTATGAAGGAGCCATATTGAGGCAGCTGTGCTAATGTCTCAGAGTGGACCGTATGCTATCAAACAGCAGGCACTGCAGTGCTCAGAGAAAAAGATGTTGAGCTGCTGGGCAGCCGGCAGGTAAAAAAGCCAGGAGATTTTCATCATTAATACATTAATATCATGCTATTTTAAAGGAAACACATTGTAATTTGTTGCAAAACTGAACATAGACAAACACAGGAATCATATTATGAAGCAGTACTGTCCATTATGGTTTTGTTGCAACCTTAAGTTGAGGTGACTTAGAAGGAAAATCTTATGGCAGAATTTGGCCAAAGGCATTCAATATCTGTGTGACATGGACCTCTTAAGAACTGACTTGTGTTTTTATCACAGAATCACTAGGTTGGAAAGGACCTTCAAGATCATCAAGTCCAACCATTCATCCAGCGCCACCATGTCCCCTAAACCATGTCCTGAAGCGCCACATCCACACGTTTTTTGAACACTTCCAGAGATGGCGACTCCACCACCTCCCTGGGCAGCCTGTTCCAATGCCTGACCACTCTCTCAGTGAAGAAATTTTTCCTAATATCCAGTCTAAACCTCCCCTGGCGCAATTTGAAGCCATTTCCTCTTGTCCTATCACTAGTTACTTGGGAGAAGACACCAACACCCTCGTCGCCACAACCCCCTTTCAGGTAGTTGTACAGAGCGATAAGGTCTCCTCTCAGCCTCCTCTTCTTCAGACTAAACAGCCCCAGTTCCCTCAGCCGCTCCTCATAAGACTTGTGCTCCAGACCCCTCACCAGCTTTGTTGCCCTTCTCTGGACACGCTCCAGCACTTCAGCATCCTTCTTGTAGTGAGGGGCCCAAAACTGAACACACGATTCAAGGTGCGGCCTCACCAGTGCTGAGTACAGGGGCACAATCACTTCCCTACTCCTGCTGGCCACACTATTCCTGATACAGGCCAGGACGCTGTTGATCTTCTTGGCCACCTGGGCACACTGCCGGCTCATGTTCAGCCGGCTGTCAACCAGCACCCCCAGGTCCCTTTCCACCGGGCAGCTCTCCAGCCACTCCTCCCCAAGCCTGTAGCATTGCATGGGGTTGTGGTGGCCAAAGTGCAGGACCCTGCACTTGGACTTATTAAACCTCATACAGTTGGCCTCTGCCCATCGATCCAGCCTGTCCAGATCCCTCTGCAAAGCCCTCCTACCCTCCAGCAGATCAACACTCCCACTCAGCTTGGTGTCATCTGCAAACTTACTGAGGGAGCACTCGATTCCCTCATCCAGATCATCAATAAAGATATTGAACAAGACAGGCCCCAGAACCGAGCCCTGGGGAACACCGCTTGTGACCGGCCGCCAGCCGGATTTAACGCCATTCACCACAACTCTCTGGGTTCGGCCATCCAGCCAGTTCCTCACCCAGCAAAGAGTAAACCTGTCTAAGCCACGAGCTGCCAGTTTCTCCAGGAGAATGCTGTGGGAGACGCTGTCAAAGGCTTTACTAAAGTCCAGGTAGACAATGTCCACAGTCTTTCCCTCATCCACTAGGCAGGTCACCTGGTCATAGAAGGAGATCAGGTTGGTCAAGCAGGACCTGCCTTTCGTGAACCCATGCTGTCTGGGCCTGATCTCTTGGTTGTCCTGCAGGTGCCCTGTGAGCACTCTCAAGACCAACCGCTCCATAATCTTCCCCGGTACAGAGGTCAGGCTGACAGGCCTGTAGTTCCCCAGATCCTCCTTCCGGCCTTTCTTGTAGACGGGCGTCACATTGGCAAGCCTCCAGTCTTCTGGGACCTCCCCTGTTAACCAGGACTGCTGATAAATGATGGAGAGTGGCTTGGCAAGCTCCTCCGCCAGCTCTCTCAGTACTCTCGGGTGGATCCCATCAGGCCCCATAGACTTGTGGGTGTCCAGGTCGTTTAGCATGTCCTTGACTGCTTCCTCCTGGATTATGAGGAGTACATTGTGCTCTCCATCCCCGTCTTCCAGCTCAGGGGGCTGAATACCCTGTGGATACCTGGACTGGCTGTTAAAGACTGAGGCAAAGAAGGCACTAAGTACCTCAGCCTTGTCCTCGTCCTTGGAGACAATGTTCCCCGCCATATCCAGTAGGGGATGGAGATTCTCCTTGCCTCTCTTTTTGTTGTTAATATATTTGTAAAAACATTTTTTATTATCCTTTACGACTGTGGCCAGACTGAGCTCTAGCTGGGCTTTTGCCTTTCTAATTTTGTCCCTGTTTGACCTAATGAGATCCTTGTACTCTTCGTGAGTTGCCTGCCCCTTCTTCCAGAGAAGATAAACTCTCCTCTTTTCCCTGAGTCCCAGAAAAATCTCCCTGTTCAGCCAGGCTGGTTGCCTTCCCCGCCAGCTCTTCTTACGGCACATGGGGACCGCCTGCTCCTGCGCCTTTAAGATTTCCTTCTTGAAGACTGTCCAGCCTTCCTGGACCCCTTTGTCCTTCAGGCCTGTCTCCCAAGGGACTCTCTCAACCAGTGACCTGAACAGGCCAAAGTCTGCCCTCCGGAAGTCCATGGTAGCAGTTTTGCTGACCCCTCTCCTTACTTTGCTCACAACTGAGAATCCTATCATGTCGTGGTCACTAAGCCCAAGACGGCCTCCGACCACCACATCTCTCACCAGTCCTTCTCTGTTTGTAAACAGCAGGTCCAGTAAGGCACCTCCCCTGGTGGGCTCACTCACGAGCTGCATCAGGAAGTTATCCTCCACACACTCCAGGAACCTCCTAGACTGTTTCCTCTCTGCTATGTTATACTTCCAGCAGATGTCCGGTAGGTTGAAGTCCCCCACAAGAACAAGGGCCAGCAAATGCGAGACCTCCGCCAGTCGCTTATAGAATGTCTCATCTGTGTCTTCGTCCTGGTTGGGTGGTCTGTAACAGACTCCCAGCAGGATATCTGCCTCGTTGGCCTTCCCCCTCATCCTTACCCACAAGCACTCTACTTGGTCTTCACAATCTTCAATTTCTATGCAATCGAAACACTCCCTAACATACAGAGCCACCCCACCGCCTCTCCTTCCTTGCCTATCCCTTCGGAAGAGCTTATAGCCATCCATTGCAGCACTCCAGTCATGAGAAGCATCCCACCATGTTTCTGTGATGGCAACTACGTCATAGCTGTCACGCTGCACAATGGCTTCCAGCTCCTCCTGTTTGGTGCCCATGCTGCGTGCATTGGTGTAGATGCACTTGAGCTGGGCTATCGATTTCAACTCTGGCACGTTGAACCTACCCCTAGGTTCAACTCTAGTGAGCCCAGTTTTATCCCCTTCCCCCTCCAAATCTAGTTTAAAGCCCTCTCAGTGAGGCCTGCGAGCTCATGAGCAAGAATCCTTTTGCCCCTTGGCGTCAGTTGCGCTCCATCAGCTGTGAGAAGGCCTGGTGCCGTGTAAACCACCCCGTGGTCAAAAACCAAAATTCTGACAACAGCACCAGCCCCTGAGCCATGTGTGGATCAGATGTGCTTTCCTGTTCCTTTCAGCGTTCTTCCCTGTCACTGAAGGGATTGACGAAAACACTTCCTGCGCTCCTGCTCCATTGACCAGTCGCCCCAGGGCTCTCAAGTCCTTTTTGACTGCCTTTGGGCTTCTTAGCGCAACCTCGTCATTGCCAACCTGCATGACCAACAGTGGGTAGTAATCAGTGGGCCGAACCAGACCAGGGAGTCTCCTGGTGACGTCTCTCACCCAGGCCCCGGGGAGGCAGCAGACTTCCCTGTGAGTTGGGTCTGGTTGACATACTGGGCCCTCTGTACCCCTCAGAAGGGAGTCGCCTACGACAATCACCCTCCTTTTTTTCTTAACAGAGGATGTCTTGATGCGTGGGGCTGGTTGACTCACCCTAGGCACCCCGTTGGATGGACCTTCGTCAGGGTCCTCATGTTCCTGTCCCTCACGTTCCAGAGCCCCATACCTGTTGTGTAAGGGCAGCTGGGACGGTGAGGGAGGCCCGGAGGGAATTCGCCGACCTCTCCGAGGAGGGACCTGCTTCCATTTCCCCTCATCTCTTAGGTCCTCTCCTTATGCCCGGCAGCAAGAGGACAGGGGATCTCCTGCTGCTTGTGGAGCCTCCACCAGCTGCCCCTGCTTCAGGGATGGCCGGGGGCGGCTCCACCTACCTCTCTCTCTCACACCCCCTAATGCTCCTCAGCCTCTCCACTTCCTCTTTCAGCTCTGCCACCAGGCTGAGCAGGTCGCTCACCTGGTCACACCGCACGCAGGTGGTGTCCCCCTCAGTCTCTGGAACAACCGACAGGCTCAGGCACTCTTTGCAGCCGGATACTTGGACAGCCGCGTGCCTGAGCGGGAGCTCCGTCTGTGTCGCCACAGTTTTTCTGGCCCGGTTTTCAGCCGAGTGGCGACCATGGCTGCGCCTCCTCTGGGAGGACGATGGCCACTTGTACTGTACCCCGCCCGCACGCCTTCCCTGCACGTCCTGCCCGCACAAACTGACGCGCGACGCGCTACGCCCTCCTGAAGCGCCGCGCTCCGGGTCGCTCGCGCTCCCGGGGGCTGCTCTTGTAGGCGAGGGGTTTTGGCCGCCGCCGCCCTGAGCCCCGCCCACGCTGAGTCAGAGCTGCCGCTCCGCCGGCCGGGGGTCGAGGGGGGAAGCTGGGGCACTCTCTCGCTCCCTGTGCTGCCGCCTTCGCGGTTTGGCCGCTTCGGGAAGGGTCCCCCGGCGCCATCCTTCGCTCCGTAGCCCTTCGCCTCGGTGGAAATATAAAAGAACTATGTAGCAGAACTGTATTTGGACAGTATTGTTATAGGGTTTCTAATTCTCACAACAGGGAAGAAAAAAGCTGTTTTGTAGTCCTCAGTTTATGCATTTTTTCATAAAGCAATCAGTATAGACGTGTGCCTCATCCAAAAATTAATACTGAACATTGCATATTAATATTCTCAGACAAAATATTGCACTGTTATTATCTTGCTGAAATGTACTTTGTCCTCTTGGTTTCTAAAACTGTTAATAAGAGGATTAAGACTATCACAATTTATAAATACTTCTTTATTTCCCTGGATAAAACTGTTTCATTTTGAGACCCTCCAATTTGAGATAAATGCACTGATTACAATTTAAATGTCAATTATAAGGAGTCTTGTAGACATAATAAAACAGACCTTTATACTATGTTTGACAAGCATTGACACAGAAGAATTGAACACTATCACAAATCAAATCAGTGACCTTCCTCCAATGTATAATAAAGAAATCAAAAGTGCTTTCAGCCTCAAATGGCCAAAAGAAAATCAACAAACAATTACTGCAAACATCCCAGTAGTTGCATGACTCAGTGATTCATTCAGATTCAGGCCAAGGAGACACACAATAAAACCCATCTGCTCCAAAATATCTTGTGGATCAATTTAAATTACAGTTTTGTTACTACAGGATGCAGCTTTCTCTGATGCTGATGACAGTGTGACAGTGTGAAATGATACTGATAGCCAAGAAAAAGAAATTAAGACATGGAAAATTTAAGACAAGGAAATGCAACTTTTTAGTTACATATATTTGCAAGTCCATATTATAAAATGAGATTCACAGTTAAAAAAAGGTAAGACATGAAAGGGAAATGAATAATGATTTTTGAAGGTGACAGAAAATGAAATTAAATGACTGCCTTGACGACTGGAGTGGAGAATAGAATTGAGAAAGTTCAAAGCAGTATATTCAGTGGTAAATTTAGCATCCTACTTAAAATGAACCTCATGAAATTAAGTTTTGAAACAGATGAAGCTGTAGCTGTATCTAAACTATAACTGAATGGTAAAGGAAGTGTAACAGAGATGAAAAAGTTATTTTCTGCAAGTTTTAACTCCAGGGGTAGGCACTCTATGTCTATACCAGGTTCCAGACTCTCATTCATGACTGACTGCTTTTGGAATTACACTCCATTTCTGTTGCTGTTCATGATTTTTTAAGTAAATTTAAGCACTGCCTTCTTCTCAATCTCCTTACATAAAGAACTTTCCATTTGTCTTCTTGGTTTTACTCCAAATTGTCATTTGTTCACTTACACAGTTTTTTACATAGTCTTTATGTGATTATACATATATTTTGTAGGTTTCTTTTAATTGTCATTATTCGTGAAGTCTTGTACACGTACGGTATCTTCACTCGTCTTTACTTTGGCATGTTTGAGGATCTGCTGTCTGGAAGTCAAATAGTCAACATTAACCTTTAATGTATTTATGCATTTTCATGCCATTAAATTCTAATATGAATAAGTGTGTAAGTATGTTTGTCATTCTTTGTAAAAAACAATTGCAATACATAGTAGAACTGCACCCTGAAAAGGAAACTTAATGTAGTAAATACTTATTCTGAAGAACAAAATCATGTAGCATATATTACGTATTCTTTTAAAAAAAAATTATTATGGTGTGTTGACCCTGGCTGGATGCCAGGTGCCCACCAAAGCTGCTCTATCACTCCCCCTCCTCAGATGGACAGGGGAGAGAAAATATAATGAAAGGCTCGTGGGTCAAGATAAGGACAGGGAGAGATCACTCAGCAATTGCCATCATGGGCAAAACAGACTCGACTTGGGGAAAATTAATTTAATTTTTTACCAATCAAATCAGAGTAGGATAATGAAAAAATAAAACCCCTAAATCTTAAAACACCTTCTCCCCATCCCTTCCTTCTTCCTGGGCTTAATTTAATTCCTGATTTTCTCTACCTCTTCCCCCCACAGCGGCACAGGGGGATGGGGAATGGGGGTTGTGGTCAGTTCATCACACGTTTCTGCCGCTCCTTCCTCTTCAGAGGGAGGACTCCTCACATCCTTCCTCTGCTCCAGCGTGAGGTCCCTCACACAGGAGGCAGTCCTCCACAAACTTCTCCAATGTGAGTCCTTCCCACGGACTGCAGTTCTTCATGAACTGCTCCAGCCTGGGTCCCTTCCACAGGTTGCCGTCCTTCAGGAACAGCGTGCTCCAGCGTGGGTCCCCCACGGGGTCACAAGTCCTGCCAGCAACCCTGCTCCAAAGTGGGCTCCTCTCTCTATGTGTCCACAGGTCCTGCCAGGAGCCTGCTCCAGCACAGGCCTCCCACAGGGTCACAACCTCCTTCAGGCATCCACCTCCTCCAGCAGGGGTCCACCATGGGCTGCAGGTGGAGATCTGCTCCACCATGGAGCTCCATGGGCTGCAGGGGCACAGCTGGCCTCACCATGGTCTTCACCATGGGCTGCCGGGGAACCTCTGCTCTGGTGCCTGGAGCCCCTCCTGCCCCTCCTGCTTCACTGACCTTGGTGGCTGCAGAGTTGTTTCTCTCACATATTCTCACTCCTCTCTCCAGCTGCCGTTGCGCTGTTCTTTCCCCTCTTCTTAAATCAGTTATCACAGAGGCATTGCCACTGCCACTGATGAGCTCTGCCTTGGCAAGAGGTGGGTCTGTTTTGGAGCTGTCTGGCATTGACTCTGTTGGACACTTCTAGCAACTTCTTACAGAAGCCACCACTGTGACCCTGCTCTGCTAACAAAACCTTGCCATGCAAACCCGACACAATTATATTTTCATGTGTTTTTTTAAAAATTGGTAGAGCTTTATTCTCTGTTTTGGAACTTTTAAAAGACCATCCTCTGCTTCTGGAGGGTTTATTCAGCCCTATGAATCAAGGTCATCATGCACTGCCATGCATTATTTTTGTTTGGGGTTTTTTTTTGTGTTTTGGTTTTGTTTTTCAGTGGTCCTTTTACTGTTCTATGACTGTAAAGTGAAAGACTAGAATGAAGGTATTTATTTTCATGACTCTCTATTTCTGTCAGTTTGTATTCTAGATTTATGCTTCCTTTTTGCCTATACTAAGGGCGTAGACAAGTGCAAGATGAGGCCTAAGCCCTAATCCATAGTTACATATAATTTATAGCATTTACCAGCCCTGACTATAAAAGAACTTAGAAACTATCAGGCTAACTGTAAATGGCACAAAGGAAAGCCATAGCCTCTCTTGCCTAGAGCATAAAACAACTAAAAGTTATTATAAAGCTATAAGTTACAGCATACTAAAATAACAAGGATCTCATTCAATATATTCAACAATGTGAAATTCTCTTTACATCCTGGCCTTATGGTGTCTTCGAAAACTCTTTCTGATTACATCCAGTCAGTTTAATTGCCTGGTGGGACATCTGGCACAAAGTCATGGTGACGGGGAGAGACAAAGATGCAAGATGGGGAATTTTTTGGAGTGATTTTTCTCCTTTCCTTCTGGTCTCCTGGCCTCCATACTCACCTGTAGAGGGTGACTTCTTGCCATCTGCTGAACTCAGGGGCAATGGCTGCACTGTGGTGCAAATATAGCTCACAGGAAGTGATGCAGACTTTGTCCCTCACTTGTTTGATCGAGATGTCACTGAAACCTAAAGCTGCCTGTCAGCCTGTACATCTGTGTATTTTTGCATGTTAACTAATGTACAGAAGCTCCTAGATCATGGATATCAGCCCAGATACAAAAACTGGCAGTTTAAGCAGAGATATTCTCTTGAGTAATGTCTGCTACAGGAAACAACTTTTTGAATTTCCTCATTTACATTTATCAACCTTCCACCAAAAGCCAGCCTTTTTTGAGAAACACCTGCTGAAGCAGTCATCTCTCTTCTCTCTAATGCACGTTTTGTGCTGGTACACAAGTGGATGTTTTTTGAGAAAAACTATGAGTTAGCAGTATTGCTCATTTCTGCTTTGAGGTTACATGGAATGCCTATGAGACAGAAATAAGAGAGCAGAAAACTCTGTTATATTACGTTTACAAGAATATTATAAAATAAATCCAAACACTGATTTCTGGGGAAATATTTACAGGTATAAATGAAGCTACTACCTGCTGATCATGGGTAAGAGGAACTTGCTGTAGTATTTATATAAGTCTGTAAAAATAAAACAGACAGAGTTGTAGTCCAAATTGCTCAACCAATAATTACATTCTAAAAGAAGTTTTCTAAGAGTTTTTACCTCAGTTCTTTTCTCCAGTCTGGGCTTCCTCCAACAAGATCAGACTTAAGCCTACAGATATTTTACCTTAGAGTATCCAGTGAATGGGCTAGCACCCACAGCAACACACTCTGTTATCTCACTGGCTTTGACTCACTTTTTCTTTATTTTTAATCAGGCTGATTTACTTTAGCAAGCGTATTTTCAAGTATTCCTTGAATTTCTAGGGAGCAATAAAAATAATCTGTTCTACTGTGTTCTGTCTTTGTGATAGGGACTTCTTCATCTTAATAACATTTTTTTGCCATTATCTTTCATTATGAACTCTGACGAGCTACTGAAATATATTAGAAATTTAAAATTTGCAAGTTACTTCACTTGTGAAGAAATTCAGTGAGAATAACACCTAAGAAACCATTTCAAAAATGAAGAGCATTTTAGCATATGTCCTATTACTGGTTTTAAAATTGAATTCAGCTGCACCTAAATTGTGGCTAAACAGTACATAAAGAGTAGAGTAAGATATTTTCTCAGATTTGAATTTTACCTAGAGGGTTTTAAAAGGCTGCATCATGTGTGTTCTTCCTGTAAGTATAATATCAGAGAATCATAGGATCACGGAATAGCTTGGGTTGGAAGGTAACTTAAAGGTCATCTAGTTGAAGCTCCCTGAAATGAACAGGGACATCTTCAAATAGATCAGGCTGCCCAGAGCCCCATTCAACTTGACCTTGAATGTTTCCATTCCTTGAATGATGCCCTCTCTGGGCAACCTCTGACAGTGGTTCACCACCCTCATTGTGAAAAATTTCTTCCTGCTATCCAGTCTAAATCTGCCCTCTTTTAGTTTAAAACCACAATCCTTTGTCCTATTGCTACAGGCCCTGCTAAAAAGTCTGTCCCCATCTTTCTTATAAGCCCCCTTTAAGTACTGGAAGGCTGCAATAAGGTCTCGCTGGAGCCTTCTCCAGGCTCAACAACCCCAACTATCTCAGCCTTTCTTCATAGGAGAGGTGTTCCAGTCCTCTGATCACCTTCGTGACCCTCCTCTGGACTTGCTCCAACAGGTCCATATAGTCAGGAATAATGAGAAACAAAGCAAAGACATGCTTATATTATGATGAGGGCTTGAGAAATAAATAGAAACTATTACATTATTGATTAATGTGAAATGGATCCAGACCTAAAAAAAAAACATTTAATTACTCTAAGTTTGGGAAAATACCAAAATAAATAATATCTAATATGGAATTAGTGCATTCTGTGGTAGGATAGAAGTATACTCTTCTCCAAGCCACTTTCCTATGGTGTGCAGAGCTTATGCTTTTCCCATGATAAAAAGCTGTCAGTGTTCAATCAGAGATTCTCACTACTACTTACTGCAGATTGTTTTGCTGGTGAGAGTCCAGGTAGCAGACACTGCTTTACACAGTTCTGGACAATTCTTATCTTAGTGAATGCAATTTTGGAATTTCTGTATTAATTCCTGCATTGACTGATTACAGTCAAGTTACTCAGATTTGATTTCTAAAGTTTAGAAAGTGACGCATGATACAATTGCTCTCTTGAAACCTTTCCTTTTGGGCAAACTAAACCTGACAACAGCCCCAGCAGATTTGTAGTGTTTCCAGATAGTGTTGTAGGGCATTCAACTTGAGCTGCTGTAGGCTGGTTGTCAGGTTGCTGTCTCCCTTTTGTGGTAAAAGTTGAAACTAAGACCCTGTGACCTGAAGTGAAGAAACTATTCAAGGTGATTGCTGTAAGTAGAGATGCATACTGCAGGCTGAAGCACAGTGAGAGGAGAAAGCAGAGTCCTTGAAAGTGCAATACAACTGAGTCAAGTATATTAAGTTCCTCAGCAGCTGCCAGACAACTTCTTCCTGTTTGGATGAGCCAAACTATTTCTTCCAAGCCGTTCAATCAAAGATCCTCTTAATTCTGGCAGCAGGGAGCTATAGTGTGGCTCCTTGCCTTTATGCAGTGTGTTTTGGAAGCTGGAAGGAAATTACATATCCCTGAGATGTCTGAGATATACCCTGAAAGAGATATCTGAGAGGGCGTATCTCCAGACATATTTGTTGTTACTGAATATATGTATGGGTGTATATATAGACACATTAATATAAGCATATTATATATATGCATTTACAAATATTATATATATGTATATTATGTATGAATATGTCTATGTATCAGTCAGAAAATTGGAGATTACTGTCATGGAGTGTTTGAAAGATTAATGAATCAGTCCACTTTCAACAGATCAACACTTGATTGACAAACATTAATGTCACACCAGTAATGGTTAGGTCTTAATCACTTCCAATTGTTATCAATACATATTCAAAGCAGTCAGTCCTTAACACTTATAACCTGAATTAGCTGTGAATATACAATATCAGGGAGCTGACACTGAGTAGTTAGTGTTGGTCATTGTTGCCTTGGCCAGTGAGCTTCTCTCATTGCTGATCCTTTATGCTCTTCATCCCCTCCCCAGAAGAAAAGGGGATGATCTCATCTGCCCTTGACATAATGCATCTTATTTTTGGGACCAGGGCTTGCTCTTGTTTTGCAAGACATTTTTCTTGCTTTTTCTGCAGGATCATTCTGGTTCCATCAGACATCTGTCCTGCTCATTCTGCAGGACTGTTTTGGTTTCATCACACATATTTCTTGCCTGCTGTAAATCCTTAGCTATTACTTTGCAGATTTTACTGCTTGAACATATTTTCCTGCACCCTAGTTGTGCAGTTATACCACAACCTCCACTTGCCCCTTTGTGCCTATGTATTGTTTATATACTTATGTTTAGCTGTGTTACAAAATTCTGTTAGCACTCTTACAATGTTATAGAATTCTCATATACAGTCATAGATTATCCTGCTTTAGTGTGCTTATGTCTGGGTTCAGGACAAACATGCTTACTATACCTTACTTGATTTCAAACTTCACGGGTCCCACAGGCTTCTGCTTCTGCTTCATTTTCCTAGGAGAAACTCTGCTTTATATGAAATTTAGGGTTCTATCTTAGAGATCTAGTGAGCCCTTCAGGGTTTTACTGGACAAGATATTTGTTTGTAACTGGTTTTAAATGTCAATAAACCAGGCTTTTTTTGTTTTCTCTTAATTTAACCTTTGTATTAGCAGGCAGGAATCAAATAAAACTAGTCATACATTAGTGATATGTACTTCTGTAGCTTCAGGGTGTTGGTCTGAATACAGAACAAGATATAGACAGTGTAAATTCCAATAAGTAAATCCAGTTTAAGGACTTTTGAATAAATATGTACAGTAAGAATTATTGCACATCCAAAGAAACAGAAGAAATTACTTGTTTGCAACCTATTTTTTTTAACAAAATCTTTAAAGAAAATTGTATTTCAGTTTGGAGGTGGTTGCCTGAAATACACGTTGAATTTGGGGAGTTACCGGAAGTACGTGCTGAATTTGGGGAGTTACTCAGTATTACTCTTTGGTGCATCAAGGTCAGAACCAAAATAAACTCCAATACTTCTCTACTTAACATAGCACAAAGAAAAGTAAGCATACATGCCGTGAAATAGAATTCCCAGTGATAAATTAGGTACTTCCAATTTCTGTAGAGTGAGCAAAGAAAGTCAGTTGCCCAAGAAAGTGAAATACCATATCAACATAGAGGGCAAGAGCCAACAAACCAGCAAGGGAGAGGAAGGTGACGCTGCCTGGCCTCAGGCACCTAACTGGAGCCATAGCTTGGCTCATCTGTGAAACTGGTGTTCGGAGCCTGCTTCCCAAGCCGAGCTGCCTAAGGAAAGAGCGGTGTGGCTTGCCCCTGCCTTTTGCCTAAAAGTCTGGACTGGAGCACTTACCCAAAACCAGAGAGAAGAAAACCAGGTTCCTGTTTCTGTTTTGTTCCACAGTTCTCTAGGCCAGTGGTTTAAACAGGAGGCAATGACTGGGTGGAAAGAGGGAGAAAATGATGAATGGAAACACTTCCCATGCTACGGTCAAAGGTAGCTAGTTGTGCTTGGGTCTAGACCAAAGATCCGTGAATGAGCTAAAGAGCTATTTCTCCTCAGCCCAGTACTTAAAATACCTTAGAGGAAAGACCTAGGATAGCTTCTGTTGTTTTCTTGGATTGCTAGTTCCTAGAATTACTTCTGGTATTTATCTAATGAGTGTAATATACATAATACATAAATAATTCAGGGAAACCAGGACTCATAAAGTTCAGTTGAGGGATGGTGTACCTGGGAACATAGCGAGACTGAATAACAACGTAATGAACTGCAGTTTCTAAAAACAAAAAGTTTACAGTAAAAACCAAGCCAATCAAATAAATAAAAGTAATTCAGCATGAGTGATGTTTTTATATAAGTGCATTTTATCCTCGGATGTGATATCAACATATAGCCATTTAGATAGCCCTACTTTGAGTGCTGAAGAGGGCATATAGTGATGTTACGGCACTGCTGTGATTAAGCTAATAGGCCCTGATGTGAGGTGGCATATTTGAAATTAAGCACAATGACCCATGAGTGTCGCTTCATGGATTCCAGAGTGATGCCGGCTCCCCTTCAGTGGTAGAGGAACACAGATTACAGACATGACAGCCTCTGACCCAGAAACAGTATCATACCTGCTTCAGCTTGCTCCTGTTCATATGCCAGCATAAACTTCTGTCATGACGGAAACTCAGTTTTGGTGTAGATGAATTACATTCTGTGTTATCACCTCTTGCTGTGAAACAATTTGAGTTTCAGTTAACAGGAAGATAGTAAGAGTGGAAGAAGCCCTAAGTGCTCTGCTTTTCTTCCTCAAATGTCTTCTGTGAATGGAATATGGGGAGGGAATGGTTGAAAAGAGTAATACAGAGTTCATTACTAAAAGAAAAACTATGTGGAGACATTTTTTGACCTAAACCAAGTATTATGTCACCATACTTAGCCCAGAGTGTTTTCCACAAAAGTAATATAATGTTTAAATATAAAACAAAAATTCAATATATTGTACCTGATGTGGCTTTGCCTTCATTCAGATTCTGTACTGAGGAAGCTTTCTTGTGGTTTTCAAAACCTCACAGGTTAACTGCAGGCTCAGGAGAGAAAGTTCAGGAGCTCTGTTCAGCTCAGAAAAGCACTGTAGAGCCTAACTTCCTATGTAAACCTGATTAAGATGTTTCCGGCATTTGGAAATCCACTCCATGCCTTTGCCACATCATGTTTCTTTGTTTTTCCTGACACCTGAGCAAGCTTCTGGCACAATACAGCCCTCTCTCTGTCCTTTCCCTTGACCATTCATTGCACACAATCCCAGCAACCTGCAGTTGTTCCCTGCTGATGGCAGACTGTTTTCCAAATAACTTTCATTTGTAGAAAAGTTTCAGGTGTCATTGGCTGTAACAACTTCAGCACTGGTCTTACTTTCAGATTTGTTTAATGATTGAAAATTCTCTTAACTTGAAGGCATCAAACTTTTAATATTTAAACCTGAACAGAAGATACTCAGTCTCAACCATATGTGATGCTGGTATTTTTCTCCTTTGAGATTACAGTTCAGCCACCATCTCTCAAAGTCAGCAAATAGGTTGAAATTAGTCCTTCCAAAATGTGACACAATGCCAGTGTTTCTTGTGGGTACTGTTTGTGGCTATTGATTAATTCATCAGTTAAGAAATCCTGTTTGAATGTTTCACAATTTTAGCTGTTTGTCTGTTTTAGCTAACATACACAATACCACTAAAAAGTGTTTCCATCTGCCTCTTCATCCCATGTTACAATTTGTTAATTAGTTTACTGAAAAAAGCTGAGTCCTCCTAGGACCAGTTGGACTACTAGCTTCTTTCCACCTTACTCCTCTGTTGGTTGATCTGTTTCGTACCTTACTGAACACATGGAGGGATCACCTGTAGGAAAGCGTGAAATCATCTTAGTCCTTTAGCAAGCACCTCAACTTTCTGATACCCTTCTGTAGACGAACTCATGTGCCACATCATGTTACGGAGGGAGACTGTCTGTCAGGATATGTGAAAGTACCATGTGTAGAGGCACGGATGACTGCAAGTTTCATTACACAAAAGCTAGGGTGCTTTGTTATTTCATCTAGAGAAGCTCTTTTCAGTGCAGAGCCCCATTAGGCTGATTGGTCCTCATATGTCGCAATGCAACATGCTTAGTCTCTCTCTCCCACCTCACCCCCTCCCCTGTCTCTCTCACAATTTTTGACCTCTTGTGAAAAATAAAAATGCCAGCTGTTTCTGGCATGTGGGGTCATACATCAAGAGAGGGTGCGCTGCCAGAACATGATATGCATATACACACCATGGGGAGAAAAGAGACATAAGAGGCACTCAGGAAAATGAATCGATCTCAGATTTCCTGTCGACTTCTTACTGTGATTAACTGCTGACCCTTAATTCTAATGTATAAGAAACTGTCATACTTGCTGACAGAAAAATATGCTCAAGTTAAAAAGAAGCAAAAATACTAATGAATTTAAGGTCAGTTTTGTATTGCATTTCTAAATAAAGAAAGAGATAACAGGATGAGAATCCGGGTTGCATATTTGAAGACTGGACTGACTGTCAGAATTAATCCTTTGCAGTGGTTCATGGGCCAAATAAGTGGATAAATAATAGAATCTGCCAGTAATGACTTCAAAAAACAGACTGTGCATGACAAAGAGGTAGCAGTGTACGAAAAACGTACCTGTCAAATCTGTTATTATATGAGGATTTGACATCAGTCTTGCATAAAAGAATTCTTGATTGATAGTGCTACTCAGAAATACAGTAAAAAGGAATGTAATGTTCAGTATCTTTTATTAGTTGTCATGCACTTGCCAGCCTGCTTATATCCTTTATTTTATATTTCTTTTTTTTTGTAGATTTTTAAAACTGATAAGACTAGAATGAGGTTATTAAAATGACAATACCTTCAGGGGACTCAGTTTTCCCATTCTTATTCACACCAATTAGTAACTTATCCCATGGTTAGTCCATTTACTTTAAATAGTGGTTATGAAGAAGTTAAATGCTATACAAGAAGTATAAAAGAAAAAAAATAAAATACAGACTTAAAGGGACCCTGTCAAAGCAAAAAATGGTCATTTTTATTTCCATAGGTAGGAAAATGCCAATATAAGCCTACATCTATGCAAAAGGTTGTCTATTTTCCCCCTTGTATAATAAAAATTTAACACTTCACTGACAAGTGAATACCCATTATTTTTTGACAGATTTCATAGACTGACTACTGTTTCTGCAGCAGTTGCAATATTCCTTTTGACCTTGACAGCAAGGTTTGGATCAAGCACCCTTACCCCATTTATGCCTAATGATTTTACTTCTATTATTTAAATATGACCATGGTCAAAAATGTTTTATCATCTTAAAATTAAAGGAGAGACAATGCTGAGAATGAAGATTTCTAGCTAAATAGGGATATCAGTAATACTGTTAGTCTTGGGAGTGAGTCTGCTGGTGAGGGGTCTGGAGAACAAATCTCATGAGGAGCAGCTGAGGGAACTGGGGTTGTTCAGTCTGGAGAAGAGGAGGCTGAGGGGAGACCTTATCACTCTCTACAACTACCTGAAAGGGGGTTGTGGCGAGGTGGGTGTTGGTCTCTTCTCCCAAGTAACTAGTGACAGGACGAGAGGAAATGGCCTCAAGTTGCGCCAGGGGAGGTTTAGATTGGATATTAGGAAAAATTTCTTTATGGAGAGAGTGTTGAAACATTGGCACAGGCTGCCCAGGGAGGTGGTGGAGTCACCATCACTGGAAGTGTTCAAAAAAAGTATAGACGTGGCACTTGGGGCCATGGTTTAGTGGGCAAGGTGTTGCTGGGTTGATGGTTGGACTTGATGATCCTAAAGGTCTTTTCCAACCTTAATGATTCCATGATTCTGTGATTCTGTGCTTTTTCAACGTTGTAAAAAAAGGATAAAATGAGTTACAGTGTGAAAGTGTTAGAAGAAAGTTGTTTGGAATGAAAATTAAAGTTTCTCTCAATTTTGAGATAAATTAGTTTGTCTATGCAAGATGGTTTTGGTAAAGACTTTTTTTCCTATGTTACAGTTACTCTGGAGAAATTGAGGCGGTTACTAATTTTGATTGTAGAAACCTTAAAATGTACAAATTCAAAAAGTCCTTCCTCTTTCTTTTTACAAAAATAATTTTTTTAATAGTGTAATCTTTAACTAGAAGATCTGTTTTTTTCACAGCTTTTATATGTTACTTGCATGAATGTAAGATGAATGAGTGATTCTGGCTACTGTTTTTCTTTGTTTCACGGGAAATAAAATTTCTTCCTTAAACAAACAACTCTTGCTCATCTTACTTACACAGGTAAAGTTCCTTGGGAAAAAGTGAGAAAGACTATGAAAATCAAGCAGCTAGTGACTCACAAAATACAGAATCTATTTGATGTTACGTTCTTTATCTACCACGAAATATTTAACTGGAGATGTGAACAGGGACTTAAGGCATTTGTAACACAGATGAGTCCTCAAAACATCTTTAATATGGTCTTTGGAATTCTTAACTCTCTCCTGAAAAACAGTGTGAAGTCCCTATGCCAATAAATAATTAAATACATAGAATAAAGAAAGATACTTTGCCTTTTGTGCTATATTTCTACAATGGTGTACTCTTTTAGATCTAGCACCCTCTGAGATGGTGAGATAGAGTGGAGCTATTTCTATAATGTCAGGTAAGGATGGCTTCATATTTTACTTGTCTTTAAAACCTCTAAAATATTACTAAATAACAGCAAATAACTTGGCAGTGATCTGCAACTCTTGCAGGTAGGTTTTGCCTAACAAGAGACCTTGTTAATGTTACTCTGAAGTGAAGAATTGTATATATCAGGAGTCATGAAACAAATCCTACTTAAAATCATATTTAATCATTTAAACATGATATCTGGCAGAAGACATACTGTAATTGGTGGTAAATAATATGGTGTGCAAAAGAGGGACTGACAAGTAACAGGTTATTCTTTGGATTATTCTTTGCATTTTCTTTGTGATATATCCTAAAAGCTCACTGTTTGCATTCTGTTAAACTAGGGGATGTGGGAATTAGGTCTTTAAGGGAAAAACAATTTAAATACATTTCCAAGATGTGTCAGTTGTTTCAGGAAATCTATATGATTCTTTGATAAAGGAAAGCATATTTAGAAAATATATACATACAAAATTATCATAATATGATATGTATGGCATGTAGATCTAAATTTAAAATCACTTTTGAGTTTATTATTGCAACAGTGCCTAAAGATTTCAACCAAAACTGGGAACTTGCTGGACTGATGAATAAGTAGATAACAGAATAGTCTGTATCAAAAACATTGCTGTCCCCAGTCTAAGTAGTCACCTGGGGCTGTTTAGTCTGGAGAAGAGAAGGCTGAGAGGGGACCTTTTAAATATCTGAAGGGTGGCTGTCAGGAGGATGGAGACAGTCTCTTTTCAGCAGTGCCCAGTGATAGGATGAGGGGCAATGGGCACAAACTGCAGCACAGGAAGTTCCATTGCAACATGAGGAAAAACTTCTTTACTGTGAGGGTGACGGAGCACTGGAACAGACTGCCCAGAGAGGTTGTGGAGTCTCCTCCGGAAACCTTCAAAACCTGACTGGCCACGTTCCTGTGCAGCCTGCTCTAGGTGATCCTGTCTTGGCAGGGGGGTTGGACCAGATGATCTTCAGAGGTCCCTTCCAACCCCTACCATTCTGTGATTCTGTGATTCTGTGATTCTTAAGTGCACTCTACTGGAATTAGGGACTAAGATTCCTTCCATCTAGATACATACTTCCAGTATAAAAATCCAATCTACCTGAACTTATGCAAAGCATTTCACACTGTTCTGCATGATATCCTCATCTCTAAATTTGAGAGACATGGATTTGATGGATGGACCTCTTAGTGGATAAGGACTTGGCTGGATGGTCACACTCAAAGAGTTACAGTCAATGTCTCAATGTCCAAGTGGAGACCAGTGACGAGTAGTGTTCCTCAGGGGTCGGTATTGAGAATGGTGCTGTTTAACATCATTGTTGGTGGGATCTTTGGCAGTGTGATCAAGTGCACCCTCAGCAAGTTTGCAGATGACACCAAGCTGAGTGGTGCAGTTGACATGCCTGATGGGCAGGGTGCCATCCAGAGGGACCTTGACAGGCTTCAGAGGTGGGCCCATGCGCCTCATGAAGTTCAACAAGGACAAATGCAAATTCCTGCACCTGGGTCGAGGCAACCCCCAGCATCAGTACAATGGGGATGAAGGGATTGACAGGAGCTCTGTCAAGAAGGACTTGGAGGTACTGGTGGATGAAAAGCTCAACATGAGATGGCAATGTGTGCTTACAGCCCAGAAGGCAACCATATTCTGGACTGCATCCAAAGAAGTGTGACCAGCAGGTCAGGGGAGGTGACTGTCCCTCTACTCTGTTCTGGTGAGACCCCACCTGGAGTCCTGTGTACAGCTCTGGAGCCCTCAGCAGAGGAAAGACATGGAAAGCTGGAGCAGGTCCAGAGGAGGGCCACCAAAATGATCAGAGGGCTGGAACACCTCTCCTAAGAAGACAGGCTGAGACAGTTGGGGATGTTAAGTCTAGCAAAGAGAAAGTTCTGGAGACGCTTTATTGCAGCCTTTCAGTACCCAAGAGGGCCTACAAGAAAGCTGGAGAGGGACCTTTTACAAGGGCATGTAGTGATAGGACATGGGGTAATGGCTTTAAAGTGAAAGAGGGTAGATTTAGACTAGATATAAGGAAAAAAATTCTTCACTGTGAGGGAGTTGAGGCACTGGAACAGGTTGCCCTGAGAAGCTGTGGATACAACATCCCTGGAAATGTTCAGGTCCAGGTTGGATGGGGCTTTTTGCTACTTGGTCTAGTGGAAGGTGTCCCTGTCCATGGCACAGGGGTTGGAATTGGATGATCTTTAAGGTCCTTGCCACATCAAATCATTGTATGATTCTACGAAAATTGACAAAGATAAGGAAGAAATAAAGGGAACTGACTTGCCCAGAGTACTGAAGAAGATGAAAAATGTTTTTCTTTCCCAATTCAGTATCTGATAATTGCCTTCCTGACAGGTAAGAATTTCCACATGGAAAGGCAATGAAATGATTGCAAGGAAAGGAGGGAAGATTCATATTGCTCACTTTTGAATACTTCATGTAGACTTTGAAATTAACCAGCTAGTTTCCCTATTATTTTTTTTTCTGATCATTATAGATCTTGTTTCAGGGAACTTAATTCAAAGTAGGAGACTAACCTTTTCATTATTATCTAATTAATTTGGGCTCTACAACTGATGAAAGCACTCTTGGGACTAGGGCTTGGACACAAGGACTTATATCCCAGCCTGTTGAAATCAATGAGTATGAAATAATATGTACCATACTTAGTCACTTTGTGCATGAATCCTGCAGCAACTTTTAAGTAAGATATGCTACATTCATCCACCATGGTTGTTACTGAGGGTCACGTAAAGATTTGTGGAGACTTTCCCACCATTATGGCCAGGAGTTCCTCTCACATGAAATCAACAGGTTACACTATCCAGACCTGAACTTGGAAAAACTTAAACATAATTCTTTAACAGATAATGTGTCAATTTCCTTATAGCAAGGAGGCAAAAAAAAAAAGACTGTCCCTTGTTTTTATCTACTAGAGATTAGAATGATCACTAGATAATCTGAGAGCAGTCTCCTCTTCCAGTGTTTGCAATCCTTGAACTGAACCAGTGAGAGGAATATAAAGCACAAACACATTTACACATTTTGTAAGTTTTCAAGCAGAGCAGCAAAAACGTATTTCCAACTAAAATGAACCTGTCAGTCAGGTGGAAAAAGCTTTTGGGTAGAAATTGACAAAATTGTCAGGAACGTGTTAGTTTATTTGCCTACTAACTCTTCCCTCATGAGCTGATAATAATAACTGAAAGCAAGTAAAAACAACAGGAAGTGAAGTCCCAGGGATGGTGCTTTTACTTTTTGTCTGCTGGTGTGCCAGCAACTATGGAGAGAAAAATTTATATTTAATACAATGTAGATTATTTTCTCCTAAAACAGAGGAGAGAGAGAAAATTGGAGAATTGGTAGAATAGTAATAAAGACAAACAGAGCAGTCATGAGAATTCTTCACAAAGTCACATTTACTATCTCGCTGCTTTGTAGCAGTAGTACCGCTTTGGGCATGTACGCTCCAGTTGCACTTCAGAGTGGCTGGAATTCACCAAGACCAGCAAGTAAAATGTGGCACCATTGACGCTGAGAATCACAGCCTATATGCTGTCCCTCAAAGGTATAGAGTGCTGTATCCAGAATAGGTACATAGTTCTTGACAGGATTTATAACCCTCTCAGTGTGCAAGCCTGCTAATTCAAAAAATAGAAGTAAAGTAGAATAGTCCACTACATGGCCTAACCTGCGGCCTAGACCATGAAGATGGCATATGTTCAAAGTTTTCCAGACCTGTTTCTGTGAGTCAATTTGTTGCTATTTTGTCTAATAAGTAAAAAAAAAAACCTACAGCTTACCTAATCTATAACTCTCTAATATTTTGTAACCATGCTTCCTAAAGTATCTGTCAGTTCTCAGACATGCTGATCCATTTATCTGTATTCTTTTTAAGAAAATTCTTACTGTTTGACAAAGAGTAATAAATGTTAAGCTCTAAGAACACACGGCATCATGTAATATCTAAACTTGAGTGTTTTACAATCACAGTTCAAATCAAGATACAACATAATCACTTTTATGACACAAAAATAAAACCTGTGATAGTATTTCTTCCGCTTTTCATTGGCTACATATGCAGCATGTTGGAAATGTTATATATAATGTCAAGATAAGAATTTTTTTCACATATACTCCATAATGATGGCTAAGTGCCTAACTGAGGCTCTTAGAGCACATACTTCAAAGATATCTGGCTAAAAGTTTTATGCTGCAGTGCTTAGGTACTTTCATGGGCGTACCTTGAGGTCTAAGGCACAGAGCAACATAAAATTCTGAGATCTATTCTTGACCAAGTTTATAATCAACTACCTGGCTTGGGACAGTGTGTCATTTTGCTTTATACATTTCTAGAGATATTTTCTGATTTGTTTTGTTCAATTCTAGTTTTTATTATTGTTCAGCACAACTCTGATCTTTATTAGACCATTCTGTTAAATTGTCTTTCTGAATTCCCTAGTTCTTAACAAACAACTGCATTCTTAAAATATTTTTCCAGTGTTGTGGATATTGCATCTTCTCCCTGCTGTGTTGTATTGAATTGCTTTTTTGATTTACTAATGGTCTACATTAATTCAAAAACTCCCTTTGGTGTTAGTGACTGGAATGAAGCAGCACACCAGTTGAGATGTATCATTGTATATATACATACATATATATAAGTTTGAAATCCACATTTTAAATCAATAAGGAGGCAGTAGAACTAATGATGATGGTCATATAACTTAGTACTACACCATGAGAAAAATAATAGTCTTAAAAACACTTATTCCAGTGCCAATCTATGATCTGAAGATGACTGTTTATTACTAACAGTACCTGATTACTCGCTGTGAAGAAAGAACCTAAACAGATAGGACTTACTAGTATGAACAAGCAGAATTTGTCTCAAAGTGAGAAGTGTAGCCTGTAATTATACCTAATTCACATCTGCAAATAACTCTGATATCAGTGTCCTAGAAAGTGGCAGAGCTGGAGAATGTGACCTCCCTTTTCTCCTCACTGCTCCAAGTTGAAAACAAATGCTGGTTGACTATACAGACCTGACCCATTTACTGTACAGATTGGTGCCATGGAAATCTCACAGTAGGTCTGCACCCTGGGCCCATTTTTCAGGTATGTGCATAAGCAAGTCACCTTCTTTCATGGAGAGCCTCGCCAGGGCACAGGAATGGTCTGCTCTGATGGGCAGGAAACCCAACAGGCCTGGTAGAAACCTGCTTTGACTCATCATGAACCTCCTGAGTGTGCTCAAAACACAAAAAGGAAGTATAGAAAAGGTGAAAGGCAGGAGAAGTTATCCAGAAAGAATACAGGTGCACTGCCTGGGCATGCAGCTATGGAACTGTGAAAACCACAGCTCAGCTACGCATGATTCTGGTGAATGAAGTGCATAGCAACAAAAAGGTTTTCTTCAGGTATGTTGGCAGAAAATGTGTGTGTGTACTGAAGAATAAGGACAAGCAAAAGTTTAAGGTGCCTTTTTTTTTTTCCCTTCTCTTTATAGTCAGGGTTTGCTCTCAGGTTCCCTGGTCCCTGTGCTTAGTGGCAGAGCCTGGGGGAATGAAGCGCTGCTTGGACTATAAGGAGATTGATTAGGGACCACACAGGCAAACTGGGCATAGAGGACTGGATAGGATGCGTTGAAGGGTGTAGAGGGACCTCACCAACGACATTGCAAGGCCTTCCTCTGCCATCTTTGAAAAGTAGTGGCATAAGTTAACAAGCTTTTATTAAAGACAAATCATGCAGGACCAACATGATAACCACATGTGATGAAATGAGTAGTTAGATAGAAAAGAGAAGAGTATTGGGTGTTATTTTGCCTGACTTCAGCAAGGTGTTTGACACCATCTCCCATAGCATCCTCATAGCCAAATTGGGCAGGTAAGGACTGGAGGAATGGATTGCAAGTTAGTTGGAAAACTGGCCAGACCATTGGGTTCAATTGTCTGTGGTTAACACTTTGAAGTCTCCCTGGCTGACTGTTAAGAATAACATTTTTCAGGATTTAACACAGTGGCCACTATTGTTTATTGTTGATGTGGATGATGGGATGCAGTGCACTCTGTAAATTCACAAGAAGTATCAAACAGGGGTGTGAGTTAGCAGTTGATGCACTGAAGAGCACAGATACTATTCAAAGTGCTTTCGACAGGCTGGAGAAATTTGCTGATGGAAACCTTTTTAAAGTTCAACAAAGGCAAATTAAAAGTCCTCATCTGGAATGGAACAACCTCATGCTGCAGTAAAGGCTGAGGGGCAACTGGATGGAAGGCAGTCTTGCAGAAATGGACCCAAGTGTCTTGGTGCATGGCAAGGTGACTATGGGCCAGCAGCGTGCCCTTTATAACTGCATTACTAAGAAAATGGCTGAAAGGTCAAAGGAAATTACTAATCCCCTCTACTTGGCACTTACGATACTGCATCCTGAGTATCATGCCCCGTTCAGGCCTCCCCAGTGCAGGAGGGAGGATGACAAACTAGAGTATGTCCAGTGGAGGGCCATGGAGATGCCTTGGGGGATGGAGCATGTGGTATTCGAAGGAACTCTGGGAGAGCTGGACTTGTTCAGAACAAGGAAGAGATGGTTGAGAGGGAAGTTACTGCTACCTTAGCTGCCCAGTGGGTTGTGAGTTGTTACAGCAAAGTGGAAACCAGACACATCCAGAGGTTCAGAGAGGCTCACAAGAGCTGAGAGGCACAAGGTGAACATGGGAAATTCCAGGTAGGTATGCGGACATCATCCTTTATGCTCACTCCTACTGAATTATTCTTCTGAAGACGCTTTCTCCTTTTACAAAAATCTGGCAAATATAACATAGGAGACATAACTGAAATGGATTTATGACTTGAAGGGTTTCAGGCACAGGATTTTCACTAATCAGGCAAGAATCTTGGTTTCTGGCTGATCTGAAGCAACATTTCATCAATCATTTTGAAAGTGAATATGTTTTCAGGCAAGAATTAAAGCTTTATTGGCCTATAGATGGGATCGGAATCATTTATAAGGAGATGTGAGACCCACCTCTTCTGTAAAGAGCTGCTTTTGCATCTTAAGTTAGCAGTCATTTAATAAAAAGCATTATTAAGCAAAAGATTTTCTCAGACAGTGGCTGGGAAAATTTAAAAAGAGTCTAAAGTAATAGTCTTAGTTAATACTCAAATGTGCTCTTTTATTGTCTTTTTAGACATACCTCTTTCTTCATCATTTTCTTTTGCTAGTTCTAGTTCTCCGCTTGTTCTTCAGTTTGGTCTCTCTCTATTCCATTTCAGAGAGCCTAAATCTACCCAGACCTTACATTGGTGGGCTTAATCCCAAATTCTGGATCTGCAGAAGCCAGCCTCCTCAAAAATCCAGAATAATCCAGAAGTCCACACAATGATCAGTCTTGTAACATCTTAGAGGTCATTTATAAATATAACTGTTGAGCTTTAATTAAATCTTCAATGAATGAATGAATTATATAATTTATTACATTTGAAGTTACTTGAGAATTTTTTCCCCCAAATGGTTCATCACACCAGCCCAATGATTTCTTTACAAAAATTACAAAAGTCAGTGAAATTAAGATTCTTTTTTGTGCAACTTTAAAGGATTTTTGATGTAATTTTGTCCATTCTACATAGCCATAGCTGAGAATGTAAAACATTAATAAAAAGGTGAACTTAAATGTTTAATTACGAAAATAGAGAAATGTGCCACTCATACAGATTAGAAGCTGCCATATCAACCTATATTTTGGTCAACTATCTGTGATAATAAAGATAACTTGTTCAAATACAAATACACTTTTATTATGGAAGGAATTCACCACGTTACTGAAAAATATTTCAACATGCTTTAACCTTGAAGGTTTTGCGGAGATGCCTTTGCTAGGAAAGCACTGAGCAATTTTAACCTTCTTATCGCAACAGAGCATTGGGGTGTACATGATATGAATTAGCACATTCTGATACACTGTTGCTCCACTATAATGTAAGAATAAGACACAACTATATAGGAAAACTGTTTTATTAAAAGAACTGGTTGCATAATGGTACAGTACATCATAATAGACTTTTTTGCTTTTATGCTTGAATAAATACAAATTAGATGGTAACACTTTATTTTAATGATACACTGATTAATACTGAATTACAATAAAACCTCTATGAAAGTGCTTATGACATTTCCATTAATAGCAATTGAATTTGTTATTATTACTGTTATTATAATGAACAGCAAATCAAATTACTAGTGATAGAACACTTAAATTATATTGCTGCTGCTTCAGGAAAAATAAAATTCTAGCTCTCAAAACTTACCTTATTCCCACCCCAGAAACCATTGTTGTATGGATTATTATGCTTAAATAACCAGAAATATTAAAAACAGAACATAGTATGGAATCATAGAATCATAGAATAGTTTGGGTTGGAAGGCACCTTTGAAAGTCATCTATTCCAACTCCCTGCAATGAGCAGGGACATCTTCAACTAAATCAGGTTGCTCAAAGCCCCGTCCAGCCTGACCTTGAATGTTTCCAGAGATGGGGTATCTACCACCTCTCTGGGCAACCTGTTGCAGTGTCTCACCACCCATATTATAAAAAATTTCTTCCCTATATCTAGTCGAAGTCTGCCCTCTTTCAGTTTAAAGCCATTAGCCCCTTGTCCTATCACAACAGGCCCTGCTAAAAAGTCTCTCCTCATCTTTCTTATTAGCCCCCTTTAAGTACTGAAATTCTGCAATAAGGTCTCCCTGGAGCCTTCTCTTTTCCAGGCTGAACAACCCCAACTCTCTCAGCCTGTCTTCTTAGGAAGATCAGCCCTCTGATCATTTTGGTGGCCCTCCTCTGGACCTGCTCCAGCTTTCCATGTCTTTCCTCTGCTGAGGGCTCCAGAGCTGTACACAGGACTCCAGGTGGGGTCTCACCAGAACAGAGTAGAAGGGCAGAGTCACCTCCCCTGACCTGCTGGTCACACTTCTTTGGATGCAGTCCAGAATATGGTTGCCTTCTGGGCTGTAAGCACACATTGCCATCTCATGTTGAGCTTTTCATCCACCAGTACCTCCAAGTCCTTCTTGACAGAGCTCCTGTCAATCCCTTCATCCCCCATTGTACTGATGCTGGGGGTTGCCTCGACCCAGGTGCAGGAATTTGCACTTGGCTTTGTTGAACTTCATGAGGTTCACATGGGCCCACCTCTGAAGCCTGTCAAGGTCCCTCTGGATGGCATCCTGCCCATCAGGTGTGTCAACTGCACCACTCAGCTTGGTGTCATCTGCAAAATTCCTGAGAGTGTACTTGATCCCACTGTCTATGTCATTGATGAAGATAGTAAACAGTACTGGTCCCAATACAGACCCCTGAGGGACACCACTCGTCACCGATCTCCATCTGGATATTGAGCCGTTGACCACTACCCTCTGGATGAGACCATGCAACAAATTCCTCATCCATCCAACAGTCCAGCCATCAAATCCATATCTCTCCAATTGAGAGAGAAAGATCTTGTGAGGGACTGTGTCAAAGGCCTTACAGAAGTCTGGATAGATGCTATCCATAGCTCTTCCCTTGTCTATTGATGTAGTTACTTCATCATAGAAGGCCACAAGGTTTGTCAGGCAGGACTTGCCCTTGCTGAAGCCATGCTGGCTGTCTCCAATCCCCTCCCTGTCCTCCACGTGCCTTAGCATAGCTTCTAGGAGGATCTGTTCCATGATCTTCCCAGGCACAGAGGTGAGGGTGACAGGTTGGTAGTTCCCAGGGTTCTCCTTGCTACCCTTTTTAAAGATGGGTGCAATGTTTCCCTTTAGCCAGTCACTGGGGTCTTCACCTGACTGCCAGGACTTAATTTTGTCAGTCTTCTACATTCCTTTCCTGATTTCTTACACCACTTACACCTGGGGATCAAGAGCTCTTGCACTCTATGGAAAGCATCCTTAAAGATCTGCCAGCTCTGTTCTGCTCCCTTGTCCCTGAGGGCAGTTTTCCAGGGGGTCATATTGACTAATTCCCTGAAGAGCTGGAAGTTTGCTTTCCTAAAATTCAGGGTCCTGACGTTACTTTTCACTTGCCCCATACTCCTCAAGACTACAAACTCCACCAGTGTGTCATCACTGCAGCCCAGGCTGCCTCCAACCTCAAAGTCACCAATTAGTTCATTTGCATTTGTGACCAACGGTTCCAGTATGGCATCCCCTCTGGCAGGGCTGCCTATTACCTGACTTAAGAAGTTATCCTCCAGGCAGTCCAGGAGTCTCCTGGATTGCTTACAACTTGCCATGCTACTTTTCCAGCAGATTTCAGGGTGGTTGAAGTCTCCTAGCAGGACAAGAGCCTGTGAACACAATGCCTCCTGTAGCTAGAGTGGGAAGGCTTCATCAGTAGGCTCCCCTTGACTGGGCAGCCCATAGTAGACACCAGCCACAAGGCTCCCTTTGTTGCCTCGGTCTCTGATTCTTATAAGCTTTCCACCTGCTCATGACTATTCTTCAGGGACAGATCTTCACACTCTATCCACTTTTTGATGTAGAGGGCAACGCCTCTGCCCTTCCTTCCTCACCTGTCCCTTCTGAGCAGCCTGTAGCCATCAATAGCTGCACTCCAGTCATGGGATTCGTCCCACCAGGTTTCAGAAATGGAAACCAGGTCATAGCTTTCTAGCATCATGGTGGCTTCCAGCTCCTCCTGTTTGTTGCCTATGCTGTGTGCATGGGTGGTGGTGGCACTTCAGCTGGGCTGTCAGACATGTCACCCTCTTGGAGGAACATCCGTTATTTTCTCTGAGGTCTTTCACTGGTGTTTCCCTGTTGGCTCCTAGTACCTCGGCAGTCCCTGGCTCATCTCTGTAAGACTTCAACCATGCTGCAGTGTAGCCAGCACATCTCAGGCTGAGGGTCCTTGCTAGCACCACGTCCCTCTAACCTTGGCGTGTCATCCCACAGCTTGTCCCAAGAAAGCCTGATATTATCCCCCTCCTCCTTCAAGTCTAATTTAAAGCCTTATGATAAAGGTATGATCAAGATATCTTTTAATCCTTAATTTTAAAAGTCACTTACATAATTTTATCAATATAATTTCATCTTACTAATTGGTGAATGCAGAGAATTATGATAAAGTCTATGAAATATTTTAGTAAAATGTAACTTCTGAGTGGTGAGAGATTTGACCAGCAACAAAATATTTCATAGACTTTTCTACAGCCATACATGTAATTGCAATTATTGCAAATGGCAGTCAAATCATGACATAAACTAAAAAAGTTTGCTCTGTTTAGAATTCATACTGAGCTAAATAGTTCAGAAATATATCATATTAAAAATATCTTTGAGCTATGTATGTAGTGTATATTTCTAATAATGAACTCTTTAGTGTTCCTTGGTGATAGTCTGAATGTCCTCATGATACATAATCAGAAGTTTGCTCATTATTCTTTTAATTTCCTTATCACTGGTAGTGGTAGGAGATTATTTCCATATTCCAATCCAGATTTAATTCAAGTAGTTGTAGATATTCCAGATAAATTGTCATCTCACTCCATAACTCCATATGCAAAGTGCAATTAAAGAGATTCTCTTTCAAGTATGTTTTGTAGGGAGGAATCTTAACTATACAATGTTGCTGCAACATGTTAACATACCTGTGCCAAAATGCATGTGTTGAATTATTTGGTACGTAAACATCTGGGCTGCTGTACTCACTCTAGAAAAATAGGAGGCAGCTTCATACTAAAGCTTAGGTTCTGAAAACTTTTTTGATAGACTCACTGCATAGACTCACACCCCAGTTCTTTTAAAATTAAGCTTTATATACATATCCTAGAGTCTTAGACCAAGGTGTTATTAAAAGATCCACAATCTGAAAGATTTTACATGCTTAGAGGCTCTTTAAGGGAACTTTTTGGAGCATTTTATTCAAATGGTATTTTTCCACTTCGCTGAATGTGAAACTCAGACTAAACAAACAGGTGAATGGCTGTCATACATTTCAAATGCAAAAGAATTTCAAAAGCCCATTTCAAGGATTAGCCAGTGGGGAACACACAGCAGTTTGCCCCTTCCCTGAAATGGAATGTTTCCTTTGTAAGTCACCTAGTAGGCACAGGTTTTGATTTTAAAATACTCTCTAAAAAAACACCTGCAGATGTTACTTGCACTAACTGCAATCATTTCAGTTTCTGTGAAACAGTGGGGAAATGTGTTCATCTCACCACTGTACAATCTGCAGAGATTTCATTTGGAAGGAGTCCTGTCGAGGTGGCATTGTTTTCTTTCTCTAATAGCTGCACGAGGCAGAGACAAGCCTTGTCTGTTCAGCACTGCCTCATCAGGAGAAGGCAAGTCTGATTTGAAGGGTCAGAGTCCTCCAAGGAAGTTGGAGCTGAATTGATCATATCTCTAGTTAAACTTCCTACCACTCAAGCACTGAATTTTTGGCTTTAGTTTACTGACACAATACTTTTTTTTGGTGTTTTTTTTTTTATTTTGCTAAACATACAATCAATTTGTGCTTATCATTGGGAAGCTAAATTGAAAATTATTAAAGAAAAACAAAAATACACAGTTCTCAAATAGACATTTTTAGAACAAACAACTAAAAATACGCCCATACATTCCTAAATCAAATCATAAGAGCACATCGTATTCATTTGCAGAAGAAACAACACCACACTGTTTATCCGTGGTCTTTCGGGGAGAGGACTGTTGCATATTTATAGCATACTTCCAGATTACAATTAGCACTTGCTCAGTGACTGAATGTGAGCTTGCAAGATTATGAAGATCCAAATTAAAGTGAAATGCATGTAGGAAAATAATTTATTAGAAACATAGAATTTTAAAGGATATTTTAAGGAATTATATATTTGCCTTGCTGTTGATCTCTGTCTGTCTTTGGGCCATCTCTTCACAGTTTTCCTATTTATAAAAGAAGAATGATGTTTTTGAGCATCTTTCTAACAACTGTTGCAGTTTAACAATGAAAGACATTTAATAAGTCTTGGGAATTATTGTGTGTAATTGCTGATAGTTGTGAAGAACACCTCAGACCGGTTCCAGTCATAGATGATTTTGCTATATACCTCTTTTTTTGCTTATGGAAAGATTTTTTCCTGGATTAATTTTCCCTTTTTTTCTGTTGTTTGCTTTTCCCAGTCAAAGACAAGGTAAACTGACTGAATTTAATTGCCAAAAAGGAAGTTCTTAGAAAAAAAGATTATTCATAGAATAAAACTTTTTAGAAAAAAAAAATCCTAACATGAACATAAGATTGCGTATTATGTTATAAACAAAGTTCATGGCAATGAAGAATTTAATTTTTAGTTATCTGCTGATATTATTGACATAAAGAACTATTAGCAAATCAGGTACAGTTTGTATTTTCAGTAATAAAATAATTAAAGTAATTAAAATAATTTCTATATGTGAATAGTGACATCTTTTCTTTACTGATAATCACCATGAGAAAAACATGCCAAGGTAAAGTTCAGTTGAAAATGTAGGCTTTAGGCACACATATGACTTCAAGAAGTTCAAAATACCAAAATACATCCAGATTAACATATTCTGACTCTTTATTAAATTTATATGGCAAATTTATACATTATTACTTGCCAGTAGTAACACAGACTTTTTTTTTTTTTTTTTTTTTTTTTTTGTGTAATGAAGGAAGTATTTCCTGGGCTTCCATAGAAAAGCCTTTGATAACAGTGGATATATGTCCTTTTACAGGAATTTGAGTTACCTGCAGAGCAGGTAACAGAATTCTACAGCTGAATAAAAAATCTGCATGTGGAAAACCAATACCGAAGGTAGAAATTTATTAAAAAATATGAGGCCAAATCTGAAAGGTTATTGCCACTATATACATTTGAAGTTCATGACTGCTATTTCAAACAGTGTTATTGCTTTCTTATGTACCAGTTGTAACTGATGAATCGAAGTCAATAAGACAAGGCACTACAATACTTAAAGGTACGTATTTAAGGTATACTATAGTCACTTTCAAGCTTCTCTAAGGTAGACTCTGCAAACACAGTTTAAACATGCATATCATTGTGTAGCATGTGTCAGTTCATTTTCTTCATCCCTTTTTGTGCAACTCTTAAAAATATTCTTAGCTCTACAGCGCTTGAGTAAACGGGCAATGATCTACAAAAAATTCTACCGAGTGTATCATAAAGAATTCTCCAAGTAAACCAGCTGTGTCCCCTCCCAGTTTCCTGTGCACCCCCAGCCTTCTCACTGGCAGGCCAGCATGAGAAGCTGGACTGTCCTTGACTGCTTAAAACAACAAAAAACATCCCTGTATTATCCACACTGTTTCCAGCAAAAATCCAAAACATAACCCATACCAGCTACTAGGAAGAAATTAATTCTATCCCAGCCAGAACCAGGACAATGACCAAAACAAATGATAAGGAAAAGAAGACATGCCCTTGGATTAGCAGAAAGCAAGCATAGAAATAAATTGAGATTCTTTTGCAAGCCTCATAACAGAAATTAAAGGAAATATGTCAACATAGGAAATCACCTACTATTGCAAACAAGATCAGCTATAGACATGCTGTTCCTGACAGTTACTTCTTCAACTGCCAATAGGACAGTTTCTGTAATTTCCACCAAAATACATTCCTCTGCTTCAGTACCATAGCAAAGCTTGCACTGATAATGTAAACCAAAAAGCTCTAGCTGTGATGCCCACACAGGCTGTTCTACCCACAAGTTTACCAAGGGAAGATTTTCTTTCCACTGTGTTTTTATAACAATTTTATTATATATTTAACTATTATTGTATGTTCTCTCTGCTTCCTCTTTAACTTGTCTTCCTAAGTCATTTTTTCATAAATCTAATAATTTTAATTATTCTTCTCTGAACCCTGTCTACCTGGTTTGCATCTTCCTTGAAGTGTGGCAAATTCTGCTTGGCAAATTTCATGCCAGTGCTGAATAGAATTAAACATTGCATCACATGCCTTATGGACAACAGTCCAGTTTACATCTTCCAGAATGTGTTTCCCTTTATGGTAATTATGTGACACTGTTGATTCATGTTCAGTTTGTGATCCGTTAAGTGCCTGGGTTTTTTTCAGCAGTGATGATATCTAATCATTTGTTTCTCATCTTGTATTTGTGGCATTTGATTATTTCTGCTGACTGCATAGCTTGTCATTTGTCCTTATTGAAGTGCAGTTTTGCTCTCCAAATTTTTTCTCCAATTGGCTGTGATCATGTCAAATTCTAAACCTGGCCTCTGTCATGCTTTTAAATACTCCCAGCCTGGTATCAACTGCAAATTTGCCTTCTCACTCTTTATTTTTTTTCACATTAAAAAAAAAAAAAAGTTTAAAACCAGACTCAATATAGAATTGCATTCACACAGATTTTCTTTTGACAGAGAAAAAATAATCACTCTTTAATTATCATTTTCTAATCAGACATTCAGCAGACTTTCTGTCTTGACCATGTTTCCTTAGCATGTTACCTGAGACAATGCTAGAAGTTCAAGTAATGACAAAATGTTTACAAATTCTCTGCAATCCCTGAGGCCAGTTTCCCTGTTGTAGAAGCAATTAGATTATCTTCATGAGCCTAGATCGTGATAAATCCATACTGTTCTATATTGTTCTCCTTGTTATCTTCTGAGTGGTTATAAAGCACTTGGTTTGTTCCAATATTTTTCTGGGAATAGAAGTAGATCGGACTGGGCAATAATTTCCTTTTCCTTCCTTCTTTCCTTCTTCTTGCCCTCCCACTTTGATAGTAGATAGTAGTGGGCACTACCTTTACATTTATGAATTTCTCCATTTTCTATAAGCTCTCAAAGACAACTGCAAATTATTTTGGGATTATTCCAGCCAATTCTCAGACTGTGATATAGTGAATTTCATCACATCTGCCTTACCGACTCTTTAATACATGCTATTTCTATTGAAAGAAAAATCTTTGGTTTTGCCACTGCTATATATTGTTTTAAGTGTCTGATGACAATGAACCTAGAAGCAAAAAAGGCTTTAATCAGTTTTGTCTCCTTGGGATCAACAACTTTCCCCGAGCAGCTGAAGGCTTTTGTCTGCCTTCTGTAAGTCTTTTGTTAGTTAATTATAGACAATGGCTTTAATAACAATTTATGGTATTCATAGATACTTAAAAAATATAAGTTTAATATAAATTAAAAAACAATGTTTAATCTATAGATTTTGGTCATCTGGACTCCTGCAACTAGGAGAAAAGGATAATTATCTCTTCATAAGGTAAACAGAGTTGTTTTCTGGAGGTGTTCTTCTTTAACCTTTGTCATCTAGCTCTGATTAGACTTTTTCACCTCTGACAGCTAAATTTAGGTAAGATGTATCCCACACAGAATGTTTCATATTTCTTTCCTTTTGTATTGTTCTTTGTGTTTTAAGTATACTGATTTTTGTCCTTATAGGTTTGTGCTAATATTATGCATCATAAACCTAGTATTCTAATTTTGTGTGTGTCTGTCTTGTTTTTGAGGGAATTCAAGTACTCATAATTAAGGTTACATAATTTATTATAATGATTTATCTTATTATGGCCTTATCTTGATGACATAGTTTCTTATCTTCCCGTGTTTCTGATATGAATGTCTTCAAACTGGTGAACGTACTTGGCTCCTGTTATTGGGTCACTAGTAGATTGTTACTACTGCATCTGTTTTGGACTTTTCTTCATTTCCTAAATCTCTATTTTCTTCTAGTTGATATGACAAGACAAGTAAAAAGAAAAGAAAAGAAAAGAAAACAAAACAACAATCTTTCCCAAACCAGATACATTCTTAGAAAAAGAATTATCATAGAGCAGGAGCTGGGGAAGCTCTTCAAGAATTTTAATGGCACAGAAGGTTAGTCAAACTGTAATTAGCTATAATTGATTCCCACATACATTATGACATCGTTGCCTAGAGCTAAGTGGCAATAAGTGTGTGTTTCCCGACGCCTGCAATCTTTCAAAACAGAATCAAAGGAATTGATTCTAAACTGATATTTACAGGATGAAATTACACAAAGGACAACCCAATGAACATACAGACTAATGAGCAAATGTTTTCCTGCTGGTTTAATTGGAATTTTGGAATGGGAATTGTATATATTTAATTCAATGATAGTTGTAAATATACATCACAGAATCCTGTAAGACCCCAACAATGACTGTGTAAAAGAATGAGCTCCCATTTATTGCAGAGTTCTTCATCAAGAGTTAATGGCTGTGAAAAGAAGTATTCATCAAAAGCCATTAAAGGAATCCTTTCCAAGCTGTTTTATCAGCTTTTCATGAGCCTGTAAAACATCTTAAAAACATATTTGGAAACTAGATTGCTGAATAATTACCAAAGACATTTGTTGAAAAAAAAAATTGTATATTATTCTATCAGCTTCTTTACTGTAGAAACAAATGCACCATAAACTGCATTTTTTTAAAAAAAGCATGTTTCTATAGTTAATTTACTACAATTTTATTCATATTCCTAAATAAGGCTTTGATCTTAGCTAACTAAATAATAACCTTTTTTTATTTAGAAAGGAAAAACTCTTAAAAGTCCAGTTTGACTCAGACCAAAAATATGCTATTGTTCCTTTTCAAAACACTAAATGACTCTAAAGCTTGAAGAAACAAACAAATAAGTTAAAAAGTCAAGCAAAGTGCTATGACTTTTGCCAATTTTAGAATACAATTGAAATAAATGTCTGAGCTAAATATTTGTAAGTAAAATCATAACTAAAACCCCCAAACTTCTAAAATATTTTTTCTTTTTTCTCAAGTATTTTTTTTTTTCCCCCATGAAGTGTTGTAAAATGTCAAAATGAATACACATTTCTGCAGATTTTTTATCGATGGTGATATGCATTTTTCACCAAACCAAACTTCATGATAAAACTTTGGGCTACATGAAGTTCTCACATCTGCGCATACAAGCAGCTCATGTCCCCTGTCTGTCCTCCTTGCAGTATTTGGTCCAGCAGATAAGCTTGTTGAAGCCCCAGCTCTAGATAAAACAGGAATAGTCCAGCATAGTTATTTATGCCTCCCTCCCGGGTAGAAAACTCAGCTGTGCCAGGCTTAGATCCTGTTTCTTCTTTGATTCCGATCAACAATTTCATCTGTGCTCTTCCCTGGCTTAGTAGAGCACCTACCCTCTTGGACATCAGGAATCCTGAGATACAGTGTGCTCAGTCATGTCTGGTGAAGTGTTCAAGTTCGTACTCATAAACAGAGATTGATGCTGCATTGCTGTGATTGTGTACTTACCTGTGGTGAAAAAAATCTTCTGGTCTGAATTTGGCAGAAGATTGCAGTTATTATAGTGTTGGATAAAGGGAAAGGAAATGTTGTAATTTTGGTGTTTTTATTTGGTTGGGTTTTGTTTCTTTTTTTTTTTTTTCTTCCTTTTCTTTTCTGAGAAAGGCTGACTTGACTGGTACATATTATTTGGTCCATGATTGGCTTTCTGGCTGTGGTGCCTGCATGGTGATACATATTTTACTTTATTTCTAAGTGCCTGAGGGCAAGGAGACAGGGAGATTGGGTTTTAGGTGTGCCTTTGAAAAAGGAACTTTTTGCTCAGTGAGATCAAAACTTCTGTTACTCCTGCTTGGAGGGGCTACTGCTCCCTTGTGACAGTGGGTAGGGGATGGAAGGGCAATGAAGAGATGGTAAATTTCAGCAGTGCCAGGATGTGAAAAACCTAGTTACTACAGTGTTAATTCCATCCTTGACCACTCTGTCCAGGTTCAGGCATTTCTATCTGACAGGCTTAAACGAGTATGTGTACTTATGTGTACATGTTTTCTCAAGCAAACTCTCAGCAACATTTTCAGGGTTTTTTTAATTTGTTCTGGTTTGGTTTTTTTGTCAACAGCAATATGGTAAATATTTTTTATATACTTGTTTTTAGAGTTACATTATCATTAGCAATCAGACACCCACAGATAGCCAAAGTCGTCCTGGGCCAAAAAGGGCTTCATAGATAATTGTCAAATAATCAGATTTGACCTGCAGGCAGTAGTGACAAAAATGAACTTTTTCCACTTTACATGCTTACAAAAATGTGCAATGCCAAACTCACTCACAAACAGGGAAAGGCTTTCTTAAGTATTCATTACCTTTATCACCACGGTAGTTTCCATTCTTTTGTTTCAAGATGGTTTTTGTACTAACTCTTTCAGGATATTTTCAGAAATTTTCTTGAGCCTTAGCTGGATGTCTCTGAACCATGAAGAAAGTTTTCAATGAAAAAAGTTGTCATAACTGAGAAGTATGATTGTACTGGAGGGATGAAAGTAGAAAGAAAATGATGAGATCAAATGGATTTTAGGTTCTGAACATCATTGTACAATACCCTTTAGTCAAACGCAGCTATTTTGGATTAATGATGTTCTCAAAATTTCCTGTAAAACACCGTCAGTCTCTGTTTAACATTGCTGACCTGTAAAACAGTTATTTCACAAAATCCATTTGCTTCTCACAACTTCATTCCTCTTTGTCCTGTTTTTTTTCTGTTTTAAGAATAGAAAAGGAACAGATGATGGGAGAGAAAATTTTCAACAGTAAAGGGAAAAGGCAGAAATAAAAGAGTGGAGATATAACAAGGAAGGAAGCAGCTGGAAGAGCAAAATTGCTAGGTTTTTACAAGTCATTGCATGCAGTCATTATATGCTGCTTTGGGTAAACAATGCAAAAGGAATAAGATATAGGAAGAGGTTTTCTTGTGCAACTTTTAATTATGAGAATGATGTTTTGGGAATGGTTTTTAAAGTTTAATTACCTACTCTTTCAGTAAGTGATCATGGTCAACTTTAATATCAATACTATTTAGCAAACTAGTATGAAATGGCTGCTTCTACTTAACACCAACCATAAGAAAAAGGAAAGGATAGCAGGCAAACACAGCAGTCAACAGTGTAAACACAAGCAGACAAGCTCTACGATTTGCAAGGATAATTTTTTTTGTAAACTGTAACCCTACATCTCCCTTTTTCCAAATAAAAATAAACTTTATGGTTTATTGGTAAAGAAAGGGGTTCCTCATTAAGGCACCAAAAGTGAAGAAGACAGCAAACAGAAGCTGATGGCTGATTCAAATGTAAAAATGATAAATATTTGCTCTTCACTCACCTTTGTTTGTGTTGACTCGAAGTTCTTTTGGAATAGTGGTCATACGGTGGATACAGAAAAAAATGAATAGATACTATACTGGCATTGAAGATCACAGAATCACAGAATCATTAAGGTTGGAAAAGACCTTTAAGATCATCAAGTCCAACCGTTAACCCAACACCACCATGCCCACGTACTGTTTGGCTTGCAAACAGGGAAATATATTGGATACACAGGAAAAAAGTGTTTTAAACATTGCTTCACCAACAATTTAATTCATGAAACAGTAGTTTGGAGATAATTACGGAAGATACAAATGTGGTATGAAAACATACGTTTTACACTAGAACAAAGAAGAACATGTGCGGCTTGAGAATTGAGGTCTCTTTTTCACTCTGTTGGTCCTTCGGATATTGAATCTTTTTAACCTTCCCCACACAGTATTTTTTCTTTAATTACTGCTTACAAAATATATTTTTGAAAAGAAATCAGCCACCCGTTTTTTACAATCCTTGACTATGTCTTCCAGTACCACAAGATGATGTAACCATATGGTGATACTGCCAGAATAGAGCTGGTATGCAGAATTTTTTTCCTTTTTTTATATTCTTTTAGCATCACCTCTAGTGATTAAACTGAATTCCTTCAGTGGACATGATTTTCAAAATGGAAGAGATTTTTTAGGAAATGGAGTGTCAAACTGTACTTTAAAAAGCATAAGCCAAATTTGCTGCTGGGTCAGTTTCAGGTTTTGTATATGATGTAGGAATCTGAGGCTGAAATTGAAGCAATTGCAAATATGCTTTAGATGCAGAAGTAGAAGAGGAAGGACAGAAAACAATAAAAGAATCAGAGAGTTAGTAGTGACAAAAAAATCCAAAACCAAAACAAGACAGAGAAAGAAAGATATGAAACCAGGTACTCGACTTCAAACTCCTGCAGGCAATTCCATTGTAATATGCTTTTTCACTTCTAATGTCTGAAAGGGTTCAAATTTCAATAAAATTCCCTCCCCAGTCAGAAACTAGCTTTTAAATTCATGTTTCCTCTATGCTAAAAACCTTCTAGAAAGTTGAAACTGAAATGTCTTGCTGCTAGTGACTGAATATATTCTCTTTCATACACACTTAAGCCTCACTCCTCTTTCCATATTTTCTTTATTTTGGTTGCTTAGAAATTGGGCAGTAAGAAAATATTTTGTTTAATTCATTAAAATAAGGCCAGAAAGAGGGGCTAGGATACCCATTCTGTCTCCCAGCTATCAGAAGATACCCAGTGGCTTGAACCAATCCCTTTTACTCTTTTTATCTATGACCTTGTAATATTGCAACAACCTAATGTCTGTAGCGAAGAAGGAAAAGATGAACACAACTCTCTGGGGTGAAGCTTTGTGTTGGGTAGTGATGGAAAACCAAGGGAAGACCATGAAGCATAGACCTTCCTTTTTAAAGACAAGCTGGGGAAAGTGAATCAAGAGCTCTCCAGAATTCAATTCTCTCACCTGAGTGAACAGACAGCTGCTGCCACACCATGCTGATCTGGCAAGCTCTTTCTTAATTACTCAGCCCTTCCAGAAGGCAGCACTTCAGTGGTGATAAAGAGGCACAATTTCCAGAGCTCCAGTGGGAATTATTTTCAGCTCCTCAGAAGGTTTATAAGAAGTGTTTTACTAGCATTAGACTATATATGAGAAACATTTTCCTGGCTGAATGCACGTGGAACTATTAAAAAGTCAACTTTCCCACTTTCATCTTACTGTTGCTACAAATACCTCCTCTCAGAACTATATGGAGTACATGAAATAATGTATTCTGCTAGTCCTCTTGCAGATTTCCATATGACAATCTTTAATTCTACAAACAGTAGGTTGATTTCTCTTGACTATCTTGCATAGAAGATGACTGAAGGCTTTAAACTGATTGAGGGTCAGGGTGGGGAAAATAAAAATCTCCATTGCTTAAATAAGAAATCTGAAAGGATATTTTTATGCAGATTTGGACAGTTTTGTGTGCAGAAATGAGTCATTCTTTGATGAAATTTTCCCCTTACACTCAGCAGATACCCACAACAAAATCTGTTTCCAACTTTGCTTGCCCTGAGGAAGTTTGGGTATTTGTTTCAAATATTTCCAGTGCTTATCCCCTCAATATTTAGGTATCATCGCTTACAGAGGTTTTTTACATCTGAATTCTGTAAAGTTTTTTATGAATACTCACAAAAAGAAAAAAACCAAAATTTTTGGACTAAGGGGAGCAACTGATTTTCCTCATTTTTTTGGATTGTTGTGAAAGAGCAAATGCTGAAACAACTGCCCATCCTACATATTAAAGACATACATTTCGTATCCACAATACTATGCTTTAATATATGCCAATTTGCTAACTGAGCCCACCCTTTGTAGAAATGGGCAACTTCAAATTCTTCCTGTACAAAGAATTTCCTAAAACTTAGTTTTAGGAAAACAATTGGGAAAATATCTAACATCTACATTTCCTGAAATTCAGTGAACAATCTTTTTTTTTTTTTTTCGTTTTAGGGAGAAGCAAGGTCTAGTAAACTTGGAATAATTTCCACAATATATATCTTTTCCTTTTGCTTATTTTTATAATTGATTTCTATTAACCACTTAAATAAGAGAAGTACAAACATATCGATTAGTCTATCAAGTAATTTTTTTCTAAAGAATTCAGGAACAATTTTCATTCTTCTGCTTCCTTCATCATTATACTCTCACTAACAGTAAATCTTACTTTTCAGTTGGCCTAGTGACTAGATATCATGAACTGATAGTTACATCCGACTTTGTTTTTAACATTTGAAATGGAAAGAAACCACTGCCCAAGGGCTTCTGTGAGTTGAGTATTAATTACCCATATGAAAAAATTGGTATAACACTGTGTATAACTTAGTGTTGGCTCTATAATAAGAGAAATGCAGGAATGCGAACTCATTCCTCAACTTGTGAAACAAAGCAGATTCTGCAGAAACCAAATTACATTAATTGAATTTTGTTGCCTCTCTTTTCTGATAAGAAATTGCTTGTCAAGACTGAGTGAAACACTTTGGTGTGTATTACATCACTCTAAATGAGGATTTAACTATTACTGAAATAAATAGCCTCATCACTTTTGAATACTGGAGATAAAGTTGGTTATGAAAGGAAAAGATAAATGTAGGTTGAGTTTGTAGAAGCATGAATTAAAATATTTTACCAATATCTATAAAAAATAAATTATTTAACCAAGAAAATAAGAGACTGATTAATAGCCTAATTCACTCTGTATAACTTTTAATTTTTTAGGCTCAGTAGTGTTCTTGTTTCACAGTTTTTCTCCACTTTGTTCTGTTCTTTCAATTGTGTAGATACTGCTTAGTAGATATAAATGTGTTTATAGTGAAATCATACCTATCACCATCTTTTCCTCTGTTCTCTAACATGGAGAGACTGCTCAAGTCTTTTCATGTTCTGCCTGAGGACTGTGTATCCCACTTATATGTTCCAAAAATGTATCCCTCTCAAACTCTTCATTTATTTTCATTGCTTTCCTTTATTCATTCTGTCTGTGGTCCTGATATGTTATATTCCATTTTTATGTTACAGCAACAGCAGTAAATCAATGGTTCATTTCTATTCTGAAGATTTTCTCTTTTCTATCACAAGAAAGATAAGCTGCTGTAACTGCTTGTCACCTAAATATCTTAGAATAACACCATTTTATAACAAATGAACAAATAATTACCATTTTTTTTCTTTAATGTAGTGTTTAAATTTGGAATGACAATTAGTGCGGTCCATTTTACAACACTACTCTAAATCACTGCTCCTTTTTTTTTCCTATTTTATTTTTATATATATAAGAACATATTTGTACCATCTTCAACCCAATTTATATTGGAAAATACAGTGCATGATGCATGAGTGCTATATACAATTATATAGCACACAGCTGTCATCAAACCCATTAACTAGTTCTTAATATTCTTCTGTACATATAAACAGTGCACATACTTCTACTCCTAAATTTCTATTATCATTATTAGGAAGCATAAGGCAACCAATACAAAAGCAAACACTTATGATTCAGTGAGTTGTAAATACCACAGGTTTTCTAAACAACAAAAAAACCCTAAACCAACAACATCTTTTAATGTGTCAAGTGAAAAATGTTAATGATTTTATGGTGTGGAGAAGTTTTAATAGAAGCAGAATCCATTTATAAAATTGTGTAATATTTATTCTACCCTCTTGTTGAAATAGTGTTGCAGATCATCTTTTGCTGAAAAAGAATTCTTGAGTTGAGTATAGGATGACATGTAAATACATCTGTTTTATTATTTATAGTATATAAGAAATTGTATGGATTTTCAGTTACTTTGTTTCTACAAGAACATGTTTGTACCATCTTTTTAATTTGGGCTCCTCAAATTCCTCTTATATTCTCTTGCAAAAACGTACCTGAATCTCATCCCCCCACCCCCAATGCACTTATAAAAGCAAACACAATTAAAAGAAATCACTATTTGACTGTAGTTGAAGGTTTAGATTTTGAAGCTGTAGTTTGCAGTGAGGGTAGGAACCAAACCCAAGAATATATTGGAATTGAGTTTTACAGTGGAAGTCACACTTGCACCTGATACATCTACACATGACCTGGGTATCCATGATCTAGCTGTGGCTCTGAGGTTGTGTAACAACATACCAGCATGACACTGAGCTCAGTGCTCTACTAGCTAAATACAGCTGTCTGGTGTTTTACGGTGCAGACAAAGGGGTGCAGAGGAACCTGCAGTAAGCTGGAAAGACCTGGTCTAAATCTACCCAATGGACAGATTGTGAGTAACTTACTGAAGTAGAAAAAAGAAAGTTTGTAATATCTAAATGCTTGGGAAAATAGAAATTTGATAACTCAGTTGATAACTCATCATCATCCACCTCTATCAAAAACTCAAAAAATCCGTAATAGCTGATGACTTTAGTGATGGGAACAAGATGTAAGTTTCAATAAATGTAATGTGGTCTGAAACCTAACTAATGCCACAGCCTAAAGGTACTTTCTGGTTAAACCAACTAATAAGAGATTTGTTGAGATTGAAAAAGTATCTACAAAATCAGCTACCCTTAAAGTCTTGTGTGATTGCAGAATATTCTTATAGACAAAAAACCCCAAACAAGCACAAAAAAATCTTAAATGTTATATGTAATGAAACAAACAGATGAAGCTTGTTATGTAACATGTAAAATGAACTAATTCAAAAATAGTTAGTGGCTTAGGCTGCTTCTTAGACTGCTTTGAGTTAGGCACATACACTGTACATTGTCTTTTCTGTGGATGTTGCAACTAAAATTGCCAAAGACTGTCAATGGCATGATGAAAGCTTTTCAGTCAATTTCAAGTTCAAAAAGAAGCAACAATGTGGGGAGCACTTACAGTGAGGCGTTTTACTACAATGAAAAGCCCTCACAATTTCCTTTATTGGTTACTCAAGGACAAATGTTAGATGAAGGGAAGCGGGTGTATCAGAAAAGATTTTGACATTATAATTATCGTGCTAAAAAAGAAAATAATGCAAAATGAATAATATTAGAAAAATCTCACCCTATATTATTTAACTATGAAGAAGAAAAAAATAATTTGTTATTTGAATTTTTCTTGAGGCCAAAATTACTTCAAAAGGCATTTAATGCAGGGCCTTTTGCTTTTAGTAACTACATAGCAACATTATCATTTAAAAGGTTAAAGCTGCAGAAAAGCTCAGTGAAGTACTGATTTCCCAGAGCTTATTATCACAAACATAATACATAATGCAAAGACAGAGCCAAAACACCCTGCTGTGTATCACATGTGATTCACAATTATTAATAACCTGGTATTGCAACTGGAGCTGTATCTCTTACCTAAAATGAAGGAAATATTTGCCTAATTAATTTTTTTCCACAAGATTAGCTAAGTATGGCCTTAGCCTACTGTAGTCAACCTGCTGTATGTTAAAAGACATTATATAGGCAATAAAGTGAATTCCTGATATTCATTTTCAGTTGAATAATGTAGTCATGAGAGCTAGCAACAAAGCAAGCCATGACAACATCCCAAAAGTCCTTTCTACAGTGCTCACAAGTTCCCGGCAGAACATGTGCTTAGAACAAAAGGAAATGTTAGACTTACATTGTGCGCTTTGTGTGTATGTTCATCAAGAGTGAAGGATGGTTGACTTACCTGTTTGCTTTCTATAACAGGAAACAACAAGACCTGTGGATGAGGGGAGAGCAGTGGGTGTTGCCTGTTTTTACTTAAAAAGGCTTTTAACATGGTCTTCTACAGCATCTTTGTTGTATGCAGGCTGGCACGTTATGGTCTAGACAGGAGATCTACTAGATAGATGAGAAACAAGTTGGATGCTCACTCTCAAAGGATAATGTTTAGTGATTCTTCCTCTGTCTCAAGGCCAGTTAGAGATGGAGTTTCTTCATGACATGCACTGGGACCTATCCTATTTAACATCTTTATCAATAATCTAAAGGAGGAGATGGAGTACACTCTCATTTGGATCATGGATGACCAAACTGGGGAGAACCCAGGGCACGGTTGCCTTTGAGAAGCGCCTGGGTAGGGAACTGCCTGACAGGAACCTCTTGAAAATTCCCACACCTGGGAGGAACTAGCCCCTGCAACAATACAGGCTGGACTCTGAATGGGTCGGGGGCAGCTGTGCTGAAAAAGACTGGGGCGGGGTAGGGGGTGTGTGCAGGGGCAAGCAACAGCAACCTAAGAGTGAGCTAGCAGTGGGTCCTGACAGCAAAAGATGGTCAACAGTGTCCTGGGCCGAATGAACAGGGCAGAAGAACATGCCCTACAAAGGCTGGGGGAAATGGGCTTGTTCAGCCTGGATCAGAGACATCTTCAGGGGGATGTCACAGCTGCCTGTGAGGAGTGATCGAGAAGACAGAGCCAGGCTCTTCACTGAGGAATGTGTCATGTGGATCAGAGACAGTGGGCATGAATAGAGAAAAAGACATTCAGTCTGGATGCAACAAAACCCTTTTACCCTTTGAACACAGTCAAGCAGAGGAGAAGGTTGGCAGAGATGTTGTTCAGTCTCCATCTTTGGATGCTTTCAAGACCCATCTGGGCAAAGCTCTGAATGACCTGGTCTGATCCCAGACCTGGCCCTGCTTTAGGCAGGAGGCTGGGCAAGATTACCTCTTGAGATTCCTTCCAACCTGAAATATTCGCTGATTCTGTATTAACAAAGCCTATTGTGCCGGGTTGACCTTGGCCAGCAGCTAAACACCCACACAGCTGCTACTTCACTCTCTCCCCATGGCAGGATGGAGGGAGAGAATACAAAGAGTGAGAAAATAAAACAAAGGCATGAAAACCCATGGACTGAGTTAAAGACAGATTAATAGGTGAAGTAAAACTGCATGCAAGCAAAGCAAAGAAGGAATTCATTCATTGCTTCCCATCAGCAGGGAGATGTTTCATCACTTCCTAGAAAGCAGCACCTCAGCATGGCTAATGGTTACTTGTGTAAACAAATGCCATAACCTCGAATGTACTCCCTTCCTCTTCCTTTCCTTGAGCTGTACAGCTGAGCGTGATCCCTTTGGTCAGTTGGGTCAGCTGTCCTGGCTTCCCAACTTCTTGCACACCTCCAGCCTACTTGCTGGGGGGCAGAGTGGGAAAAACAGAAGACTCTAGAGCTTGTGCAATGAATTCTCAGCAACAGTCAAAACATCAGTGTGTTACCAACACTATTTTAGTCAGAAGTTTAAAACACAACACCATACAGACTGCTTTGAAAAAAAAAAAAATCATTATCTCAGCCAGACCCAGTACAAATATCTGCAAAAAATCACAATGAAATGTTGAGGCACCCCACAATCTCAGTGTGTATCATAATTACAAACACCCCTCGAAACTGTGAGTTATTAGTGTCTTGTCCAACATATCACTATTACTTCCACTGAATAAAGTCTTAGGCAATGTGTAGGTGTCCTGAAGTTCACATGAAAACTTTGGTCACATAAGAGAATCCTTAAAGTCTGCAAGGTATCTTTTTCCTCTAAAGTAAGCTTATGGAAGTTAATCATATGGAGTAAGAGTAGTAATTTTACAGGTTAAGAAGTACTGTCTTTGCTTTCTAGATTTCTTTCTTCAGCAAAAAGTCAGTATGCCTAAATTGATAGAAACCTCTGAGTTCTACCTCAGAATCATTAATATCTCAGTAGAAAGCAATTTACTTCAAATATTTTTAAGTTAATTACAATTGGCTTCAAATATTATCCTAATGAAAGATGTAGTGTCATTGACTGTCTAAGAGTGGATGTTTTCCTTAGCTTCTTATCCAATCACCAGACATGCAAATCAAGATTTCTCATGAAACCTGCCAATATTACCAACAAGTAAGGGTACAGAAGTAGGACTAATAAAGCTGGAAAATTTTACACATATCAAGTTGCTCTAGGCAAACGTAATAAAAACATAAAATCTTGTAGTACTGAGTGAACTATGTTACTGCAATGGGTGGACTAATTTCTTGCCCCAAAGCATTTCTATTTTCAAAAAAAACCCCATAAGAATAGATTAAGGATTTGTATTGTAGAGGAGGAGAGTGTTTTTTGATTATTATGAATGTGAAGTTGAATAATATCAAAACCTCAAGAAGTAGATGAAGATCATTTAAGTTTTGTAAAACTAAAAGTCATAATTAGAAATGTACTTTTGACTGAAATAGATCGATGGCCATTTAATGCCTGAATAATAGCCTGTACAGAAAGATCTAATATACTTCCTTTATAGTTAACTGATATTATTCCTTTAATTGTTTCACCTCATATTTCTGAAACATTTTTTAAATGTCTATTTTGTCTACTGTTTTAGGTTATACCTTACAGAATCAAAATGCCAATATAAAGTCAAGAGTAGTTCACATACAAATAGGATGATGATGGACTGTAGTTTTTCTTTTGTTTGTTTTTTTAATCCATTCTGTAATAAAAAGTCTTGTTATAATGTGCAATCAGCTGCAATGGACAGAAAGCTAATACTTCATAGCAAGTACAAAAATCTATGTATTGTAACTTGTTGAAGCAGCAAATTTTACATTTGCAATGTTTTTTGAAACACTTCTCTCTATGATTGTTTTAATGGTCACTTACACGACAACTGTTTCCTATTTTTTGTAAAATTAAAAAAAAAATCGTATGTCAAAGTTTTCATCTGAGCATTTTTTTTACATAGAGGAAAAACAGTTCAGCTTTAAAGTAAGAACAGAGCTCAGATACAGTCTATAGGTATCAGATTCAGCTGTGAGGTTCTGGTTATTGAAAATTAAGTGTCTCAGACATATCCTCTTAAGAACGAAGAAGAAAATAGCAAGATAATTGAGGGACTTAGAAAGTAAATTGCTCTTGTTATCTTTTTTTTATATAAAGTTTCTGTGGGTTTTTTTTTTAAGTTTTCTTTATGTAATATTTTAAAGGAAAATGTACCTGCTTTAAGACAGCTGATTTTTCTGGTTTCTCTTTCCTGTGTACCTCAGCAATAAAATTGTCAATGTGTGCAGCGTGATTTGCATGTTGCCAGATTCTTACAGATGAAAGATTACTGCAATATGTCCATGAACATAGATGCAATACTGTTCTGTTCTCTCATTTGGAACTCAAACCTAAAGCTTCTTTGCATACTCTCCCTTACACTGCAATCAGGGGACCTCACCATACAGACTACTAGCCTAACATTCAATATAAACAAGAGGTTCTTGATTCTGCAGTGAGTATTTCTGACAGTTCAGAGATTTTCAGACTTGTCTACTCCACATTTCCTCATAGTTCATAGAAGATGTAATCTGCTTGTAGAGAAAAACCCTTAGCAGACACTAAGTTGACCATCCAACCACTATGACACTGTTTCTTACAGAGTAAAAGAGAGATATAAGGCGTAATCCCCAATTTATTCTATCTTGCAGTGAGAATTTGAAAGCTAGTTATGTTTAATTTCACCTTATGGGAACAATTACTATTTGAGAATCTGTCTCAACTTCCTGACTAAAATTCCACCAAATTATGGACTCATCCAGCAGTTTGTAGGTGATAACAATACAAAATAAGTAGTGAAAAAGAGAGATAATATGATAGTTACATTGAAGGCTGGAAGCCCAACATAACTGTTTGTGTCACTTTTTATCTAACTCAAATGGTGCAGTTAACCTCTGACCCCGCAAAGTGGCCCGTCTGGCTGGAAGGCACTGTGCCCTTGCAGAGCCCTGCTGAAGTCCATGGGGCTCCCATGCTGGGAGCAGCTTGCAAGGCAGGGCTAATTCTATAAATTAATAACTGGGTTCTATTACACAAGCATCTGTGTCAGGTTTCCCTTAAGTAGGCCAACCCAGCCCCATTATTGTTTTATAATGAAATGATCTTTTTCCAGCTGTAACAATTTGCACAAATCTCAGAGTAGCACTTTCTGCACAGATCTGTGGAACGCAACACTGAGAGCTTCTGCAAAATGCTTGCCATATGCATAAAGCATATGGCACAGTTTTATAATTGTGTTATGTAGCATGAACCTTGTAAATTTTCAAAGATCAAGAACTAGGGGAGGGAATAACTTAAACACTGCAAACCCTTTAATAGACAAGTGCTGTGCTCCCAGAAAACAAACAGAAACATTAATAGAAATGAATGTCGATATAATGTTACAGGGAAGATGAAGTAATCTCGGATAATTAATTTTGAGACTACTATTTTTCCTGATTTAAAGAAATGCAATCTATAGCATTTTGTTTGCATCTCCATTTCCCAGAATAATGCTTTATGTTGTGTTTTCCAGGTGAAGAAAATAAAAGTTTATAGAAAATTCCTATAATTAAGTGTACTATTAAGAATGAACATTATTTGTGTTACAGAAAATGTTTAACAGACCCAAGAGAATTTGGAATAACATTATTTGTTCATATTTAAAAAGAATACATGGGCTGGAGTTTAGCTGCACTAATGCTAGTAAATGCTTCTTGTGACCTGTGCTTCTGACTGTTGCCACGCAACAACCTCAGGGTGGATCAGCCTAGATGGACAGAGTCTAGACCTGTGTGCCTTCACTTCAAGTCACTCTTTTCCTTCATATTCACCTGTATGTACCATACCTATATGATATATACACATTTCAGTTTCTTCCCACCCCCTTTTTTTTTTTTTCTGTCTTTGGGGGACAGTCACCACATCACTATAACTGCAACTGTTATTTTTAAAAAACCAAGTACTTTTTCATTGCAAGGAACCTCTGTGAGTGTGGTATCAGAGGAAAGGAACAGCTTCATCAACAAGTGCTGACAGGAGAGACACAGCTTTGCATTTCATGAGGGTAAAGCTATGATACTCAGAAAACCAATTAAATGGCATCTCTGTCCCATGTTAAACATTGGAAGAATCATGCAGAGCTTCTCCTTGTGCTCCATATGTGACATAAAAAGTTCCATGCAGTTTGCTATCACTGGCAATGAGGTGGTGGAGAAGAAAGGAGAAAAAACAACCAATGAAAAAAGCTTTTGTTGTCACTGTGATAACAGACACAGAGCTCTTTTTACACTCAATTATCGACTCCTGCTAGAAGTACAGTACTTTCTGACAGCGCTATGGTATCAAGGTGATAAAATGAAGACCATATGTGAAGGTGGAACTTAAAATAAATAGTGATTAGTTGATAAAATAATTGATAATTAATACAGAGAAATGTAGTGCTGCATACTGACTTGGAAAAAAGATCCTGATTTTAAATATGTGTGTTATGATGGCTACTACCATTAAGAAAAGATGTATTGCAATCACACTAGGTAATTCTATGGAAATGTTGGCTCCACAGAAATTAGGAAAGCAAGTCAAATAGTAAAGCTGTTACAAATGTGACAGGTAATTTCCTTACGCCACTGAAGAGAGCTAGGATATACTTGGATCTTGAATTCCTGTGAATAGTTTTGCACTCCACGTCCCCAGGAGGTATGTGGTAACACCCTGTGTATCAAAGGACGTTAGAGCTGGCCTAAAGCACCCTCCCTTGTAGCTGCAATTACCACAGCAGGTTCTGCCTAAAGGGGAATGGACACCTTATGGGAGGCTACAGGAACATGCAGCATAGCCCTGATCTTCTCTACTCATTTGTAGAAAATCTTTATGACTGTAATGAGGGACAAAGCACTTTACTCAGAGCTTTTATGGATATCTTAATCATTACGTTATATTGACAACAAAATTGTCCAGGCCCCAAATGGAACATCACAAGTAAGAGGGTCCATAAATGAAGAATCTCATCTGCTTTCAAATCCAGGAGCACAATCTTAATCACATATTATTTAACAACAGCAACTGTAATTTCTGTTTATTAACATGCAAGCAGCAGTTGCTGTTTGAATCTGGAAGGCCTTTTAAGATCAGTATTTTCTAGTACAATTTAAATTGACTTATTAAATGATTTTCATAAGGTTCTTTTTTGAGATTATCAAGATTGCTAGCACCATTGGACATTGACTAAAAGCAATTTGCTGCTATTTAGGCACAAGTTGCAAATTATAGTTGTTTGATCAGTCAAAAACCTGCTTTCTTCAGTCACCAAAATCTTATAGACAAGATATATAACAAGATTTTTTTTTAAATCAAATTCCGTTCTAAATTTTTTTTTTACAGTATACTGTCTCAGTTTCTTGACTGAAAAAAATCAACGACTGAAAACTCCAACTTCTCAGCATGCTTAGTCTCACAAAATTTTTTTCAGGTGTAAGAGATAGTATTCAACAGTAGCAATCTTGACTCCATGTAATTGCAATCAGCAGAAGTGTGTTTGGCTCTGCAATTTGAAATATACCAGCTTAAACTTTTTTTCCTCAAAACTCCTGCCTTATTACCTCCTGTTCTTTATGTTCCACAATTCTGTTCTGTTGCTTTTGCAAGTTGGTAATTGTATGTTTTAGCAGTTTCCACAAGATCTCATTCTAATCCTATTTTCTCCTACTCAAGCATTCTTTTTGATTAAAAAGGTTTCAACGGATTTAAACTGTAACTTCACAAAAGGCTGGACTTATGGCTTCACAGTTGTTTCCACTAAAATAATTTTAAAACATGAGGTAGTCTCAAGTCAGCATTGCAGAAAAAAAGGAATTTAAGGTTATTAAAACTTTGAAATAAAATTATGTATAATATTTAGTGTCTTAGAAACAGAAGTAGTCGTTTGCATGCCAAATCTTAGGGGAAAAAAAAATCATGTAATATACTGAGTCCTTGAGGAGAATCAGGGAAGCTGCAGTAAATGACACTGATGTCATGCTAAAGACATGCTACTTCTTGAGTCAATATTATCTCAGTATGCTAGCACAGAGTTAGAAGAATTGTGCTGCTGGGGTAGCACAGAAAATAAGGATGAAATTAATTGGTAATCTGAACAAAGTAAATTACAAAATGCAGACAAATTTAATAGAGGTAAGATTTCAGCCAAAAAACTGAAGATTCAATATGTCATATGTAATTAAACTTATTGCACATTTTAGCAGCTTTCTGTCTTTGCAAAACCTAGTTTGCACAGTTAGATTCTGCCTGCCTCTACCCAAACTTTTGGTAGGAACATGGGGATACATTATAAAAGCACCAGGATTTACATCACGGATAACATAGATAGCTCCATTAACTGCAGAGAAATTACTGTAGCTATACCTCAGCTAAAGAAAGGAGGCATCTTTTCTTTTATGGTAAGTAAGTGTCATGTAATATATTTCTTTATATATTTTATTCCTATTTGGGGCAAAAGCACACACAAACACACTCTTTATATGTTTGAGAAAAACATATAAATATCTTTATATATACACATATGAGAAAAAGTGCATGAATAACTGTAGAAACTGCTTATTTATCAATATAATTATATTAAATGGCATATAAAAACACCTGTGACTTCTCTGTGTAAAAATATGTATATTGTTAACAGGAAAATGCATTGCTTTAAAGTACCTACTCCTTCCTGTATTTGTCAAAAGTGAATATCACAGAATCACAGAATCACTAACGTTGGAAAGGACCTTCAAGATCATCAAGTCCAACCATTAATCCAGTGCCACCGTGTCCCCTAAACCATGTCCTGAAGTGCCACATCCACACGTTTTTTGAACACTTCCAGAGATGGCGACTCCACCACCTCCCTGGGCAGCCTGTTCCAATGCCTGACCACTCTCTCAGTGAAGAAATTTTACCTAATATCCAATCTAAACCTCCCCTGGCGCAACTTGAGGCCATTTCCTCTTGTCCTATCACTAGTTACTTGGGAACAGAGACCAACACCCTCGTCGCCACAACCCCCTTTCAGGTAGTTGTAGAGAGCGATAAGGTCTCCTCCCAGCCTCCTCTTCTTCAGACTAAACAACCCCAGTTCCCTCAGCCGCTCCTCATAAGACTTGTGCTCCAGACTCCTCACCATCTTCGTTGCCCGTCTCTGGACACGCTCCAGCACCTCAACATCCTTCTTGTAGTGAGGGGACCAAAACTGAACACAGGATTCAAGGTGCGGCCTCACCAGTGCCGAGTACAGGGGCACAATCACTTCCCTACTCCTGCTGGCCACACTATTCCTGATACAGGCCAGGACGCTGTTGGCCTTCTTGGCCACCTGGACACACTGCTGGATCATGTTCAGCCGGCTGTCAACCAGCACCCCCAGGTCCCTTTCCGCTGGGCTGCTCTCCAGCCATTCCTCCCCAAGCCTGTAGAGTTGCATGGGGTTGTTGTGGCCAAAGTGCAGGACCCTGCACTTGGACTTATTAAACCTCATACAGTTGGCCTCTGCCCATCGATCCAGCCTGTCCACATCCCTCTGCAGAGCCCTCCTACCCTCCAGCAGATCAACACTCCCGCCCAACTTGGTGTCATCTGCAAACTTACTGAGGGAGCACTCGATTCCCTCATCCAGATCATCTATAAAGATATTGAACAAGACCGGCCCCAGAACCAAGCCCTGGGGAACAACACTTGTGACCGGCCGCCAGCCAGATTTAACGCCATTCAGCACAACTCTCTGGGCTCGGCCATCCAGCCAGTTCCTCACCCAGCGAAGAGTAAACTTGTCTAAGCCACGAGCCGCCAGTTTCTCCAGGAGAATGCTGTGGGAGACGCTGTCAAAGGCTTTACTAAAGTCCGGGCAGACAACATCCACTGCCTTTCCCTCATCCACTAGGCGGGTCACCTGGTCATAGAAGGAGATCAGGTTGGTCAAGCAGGACCTGCCTTTCATGAACCCATGCTGGCTGGGCCTGATCCCTTGGTTGTCCTGCAGGTACCCTGTGAGCACTCTCAAGACCAACCGCTCCATAATCTTCCCCGGTACGGAGGTCAGGCTGACAGGCCTGTAGTTCCCAGGATAATATCTATATCTATACCTGTTAAACACCAAAGAGAAAGAAAACTTGTAGCAACATATAAAAATTTGATTTCTAATCACATTTTGATAATATAAACAGATATTTCATTTCTCCACAAAATACAACATAAATTTAATTTGCCTTCTTCCAGGTTAGCATATATAGTCTGTAATTCAATTGTGGCACAAGGCCTGACTGGAAGGCACTGATATACATTCAACATTCAATACTCTATTTGTAATCGATTCAGCTATTGTATGATGAATCCGTATACTAGGTTCTCAACATTATCAGTAATAGTGAATGCTCCAAAAACATCATTATAACACTTTTGTTTGTCATTTATGACAAACTTATGCAGCTGACGTCTGCCATAATTAATAAAAGCATTTGCAGTCCCAATACATTTCTTGGTGTTTAATCCTCTATGGAAAGTAATTGTCTACAGCATAGATGTTTGTACACCATGCAAGAGGAGTGGAATGCTTTTCTTCATCTCTTGGAACAAGTAGAAAAAGAACAATTTGCTTATTGACTAAAATGCCAAAATAGCTGTAATTATAGTATAAACATTTTGCTACATTCATGTTAGCCAAAACCAAGTCCAATCTTTCTTATATTGCCAAATCTCTAGAAGGAAGTTTTTAGATATAGTCAGTTTACAAAATATTTTTTTCAAGTCATTATCTTTCTTTTTGACATTCTGCCTGTGGTTAGCAGATAAATTTTAACAATTTGGGTGAAAGTAATGAAAATATTTCATGGGAACCTACACATTTTGGCATCACCACCACCGTCATCTCAAGCAAAAAGTGGAACCCAGTTGTTTACACTGAGGACTCTGAATGGCTATTAACATTTAAAATGAAAAACAAGGGCCGTACTTTCATATAAGCCAAGTGTCTGATTAGTGTTTTGTATCCCTTTCTGAGGGCTTTAGCACATTATCGTGACATGTAAGTTATGTCCTGGCTTTCCCTTGCCAGACAAAACTGCATTCTACTTTGTATACCACAGTATAAACAATGTTGGCATAATATGCCTTTTTCAGATTTTGTCTTTTGATTTCAAATTTGGAAAAATCAGAATATTCCATATAAAAGGAAAAGAACTATGAAACAGCAATTTCATAGCTGTCTTTTTCCTTTCCCACTACTTTTTCACACTTGTGTTTTCCTACTTATTGTTGTTTTTCCGCTTTTTTTTAACCTCTTTTCCCTGCTTTCTTTCCTACATCAATTCAGTCCATTTTCAAGATCTTCTCTACCTTCTGTCGTTTACTTTCTCTCAGTTTAAAGCCATTACCCCAAGCTAACTACATTAACTACTACATTAACTACAAGCCCTGCTAAAATACATCTCTCCACCTTACTTATAGTCCCCTTTAAGTACTGGAAGGCTGCAATAAGGTCTCCCTGGAGCCTTCTCTTCTCCAGGCTGAACAATCCCAACTCTCTCAGCCTGTCCTCACAGGAGAGGTGTTCCGTCCCTCTGATGATTTTGGTGGCCCTTCCCTCAAACTGCTCTAACAGGTCCATGTCCTTCCTGTGCTGAGGGCCCCAGATCTGGATGCAGTACTCCAGGTCTCACAAGAGTACTTCTTCCTCATTAGAGCCTCGAGGCCCCTGTTGAGGCATTTTGAAGGCCTAATACCTTGACCAGCTTGACGAGAACCCATGCCACTGTCTGAAGTGGCATGAAAAAAACAATATGGAGGTCTAAAATGAACTCCACCCCCACAAGTACGTCCCTCTTCATACTGCGCCAAATGGGCTCAATTCTCCCTCCATATTTCATGGGACTTAAGCACTGACTGAATCACCAACCCAAAAAGCCAGTCTGGAATCTTTTGCCTGGTATCACACAACATGGAATCTCAGAAGTGAGACTTCCCATCCTGGTGGCCACTTCGTATTGCTAGTTACATTTATTTAGCATGCATGTGATTAGGGCCTGACTCTGAAAATGCAGAGAAGTCTAAGCAATCCCAAAATGTAGGATTGCAGAAATCAAGAACAAAGAAAGTAACAAGGACTTCCTTCCATGCCCACTTTTCCACCTGCACTTCTTCCTCCAGCAACATCTTTACGTTAGTCTGTGAGTGTCTGTGGATACCAAATAAAGACAGATATGATCAGAATATCATCTAATGAAATTATCAAAGGCAACAAATACTATCTGACACTGCTTTCATTTTGAGACTGTTTATTTCAAGACAACTTTTGAAAGACCGATTATGTACAAAACTTACTAATTCTGTCACAGTATGTACAAAGTAAAAAATCCAGCAAAAGTTAGGGTACGTTCTTAGACTTCCCATATCAGGATGTCCTATAAAAAATCATTCATTACCTATTAAAGATCCTTTGCATTAAACATATAAAATAATCTGTACTGCAACTTAGCTGAACTTCTCTTCTGTTTTAACATGCTGCCATATGATATTTTCATAGCTACTGGTAGATGGGAGTAAGTTGCTGTTCCCACTTTAAATGTTTCCATTATAAATACTATTTTACAAGCAAATTAACTACGGCAAGCCACTTCAATAAACATCAGACTGAACCTATGGGCTCTACTCATTTCAGTTACACAGCATGTAACTCATGTTCCCATTTGCTTTGAATAATAAAGCTACATAATCCAGATATCCATTAGAGTACAGAAGCGTGGTAGTCTCCCATCCAGATAATTATGTGCAACTCAAATTACATTCCATTAACATGTTGGCTAGCTGATCACAGAGAATGGGGTGTATTCATCCAGAAAGGGTAGGAGTGGTCCAAATGAATGACTTTAATGTATTCAAAGAGAAAGTAGAGCCAAGGCTGTGAGGTGAGTAACTTATAGCGCTAAACCACACCTTTTCTCCTGAAGTACTTTTTCCACTTCCCTGATGTAACTGAAGTTCAAATAAATTACTTGTGACAAAATTCAGACCTGTCAGGAGGTTACAGACACCTGCTAGTGGCGACACAGCCTAAGCCAGGAAATGGACAGGAGTTCTCAAGCCAGTGCATCTACTCAGTCATGATTCTGAGATGCAAAACTATTACCTCTTCAAGCATTTGTCATAAAAGCTGAGCAACCTGTGTAGTTTCCTCTCTGCATTATTTTATCAATTCTGCATTACAAAGATCACTGATACACATAAATGTTTTGACGATCACTGTGGAATCTTTATGCCTCCAGTTAATTTCCACTGAGAGAGAAAAGAGAACTTGGGAAACAGTCCTACAGGGCAACTCTTGGAACAAGAACATCTGGGAAGAAGTTTCTTGTTCTTAACTACCAGTGAAGCCATATCCCACAGAGAAGGAAATCTACAGATATCAACTCAGGGTGCCTTTTGTTTAGTGTGGACAGATCTCTCTGTTCCTATGCAGCTATGTAAACATATGATCATATGTGTTACAATCTCAAGAACACCTCTGCTTGAAAGCTGAATTGTTCTTTTCCATCTACTTCAGCTCATGGAAGCCAATATACACTCTCTACCTCTGACTTCACTTAGGCATTATTACACCATCTGTGAAAGACTCAAAATTTCATGCCTCTATTACAGGGTTACTAAGATTTAAAATAGATAGCAGCCAAATACCGCTTCTCTAAGAAGCCCTTGACTGCATACAGTATTTAGGGATAGAAAAATATGTATAAGATGGAGTGCAGCCGTACCAAGTTCCAAATGAACACAAATATCATCAAAGACAACACTTCCTAATACAGCCATCACACCTCTTGTGTGAAAGTTTGATACAATTCCAGAAAGCAACAGTGCTTAGAAATTAACACATGCATATTTAAACACTCAAAGATGTAGAGAAAGGTCTGGACGACATTTGAGCAAATTGAAACATTTATGAGACTTTGCACAATGGAAAACCAGGCCACCATGTAGGTAGAACAAAGGGATGTCAGAAGGAGGAGAATAAGCTACACAATGAAAATACAGTTTTTGAGAGATGAAGAATAAGAATCATAACAATAATCGCTACATTGAAAAAAGCTGTATTTTTCTTTAATGTTTAAAGACAAGAGGATGAAAACAGATGTAAAAATGCCATCCTCCCCAAACCACAATATTTTTACGTATGTCATTTGAGACCATTCTTCCTCCTGTGTAAAGTTTTCTTTGATATGTCATTGCAATACTACAGGTAAACAGCTTCTCTACAAATTTCTTTTGCTTCCTCTTTTCCAGCTGGTTTGACCTTCTTTCCCTTCCCTTATATTCTGTCAGCATCTGAGAAAGATGAGACGAAAAAAGATCTGAATGAAAAGGACCATTTATACATACTCAGTTTGCAACTTCTGCTACACTATATTTGAATGGACTTCTAAATTCAGAGCGCGATGATGGAGTAGGGAGTATTATACAATTGCACAAAATGCAAAAGCCCAAGAGGCTGGTTTATGGGCCACCCCAAACTTATGAAATAACTTGTACCTTGGAATTAAAAAAACCCTCTCATGACTAAAGGAATACAAAGACTGACTTTGAGAAGGTTTTTTTTTTTATGGTAGGAATCTCTATGGATTGCAGTCAGAGAGAAATCCCATGCATACTGAAAACCAGAAACATTTAGCCAGAACAACTAGCAAATATGTGCAACAACAGGCAAAAGAGAGGAAAGCAAGAAATACAATTAAGCATACAGGCCAATGGGCGGCTTATGACCCCAAATCGGATAAAGGTTCATTGATGATTTTCTAGCCAGCAAACCAGGCTTGATGATAACAAATCATGAGTGGAATTATTACTGAAGTAAAAACTTACTAGAAACAGGCAGCCATACTGGCAATATATCATTAAGAAATTTAAGAGGATTCTTAAAATTAATACTATTATCATTGTTACTGTTATTGCAGTTATTATCAATATTACTTCTTTTTGGAAGGTCTAGTTGGCTGTTCTATGTAATCATTTTCATCTTATTATTTTTTCCTTTTTTTGTTTCCGTTCAGTATGGCAACATTTTGTTAAACCATATTATGTACTGTTCGTGAGTAGAGATATGTAGTTCATTGAACACTTAGTCTAATTTAATTTTACTTGGTTTCTGTTTTCTTTGTTTCTACTTGACCTTGCAATATTTATGAAACTCAAAACTAGGCACAAGCTTTGCTGTTCCAAATCAAGGTATGTATAAGAATTGTCTGTTCCAAGAAACTAGTTCCAGTGGTATTTTCAGTCTTTTTCTTATATAGCTTGTAAACATACAAAAACTTGAGTAATTCTTCTTAAGGTCACTCCATGTTGAATTTCAAGGGTAAAACCCTATATCCAGGAAAATATTTTCCAAATTCTCTTTATTTCAACATGACAATATTTTTTCAAAATGCTAATTAATTAAAATCTTCACTGCAGTTAACCCAACAATATCGCTTTTGCCACAACAATTGTATTGAAGATGAAATTTATTTGCAAAATACTTTTATCTTTGTCTGAAATACACAAAAACTGTTAGCAAAGGAGATGTATATTTTCATATTTAATTTCACCATCCATACACCGATAACCGTAAAGACAACCATAGATGGAGGTTTAACAAAAGGAAATGTAATTATTTTCAACATGTAGCTGGTAATGAGAAAAATATAAGGTAAGAATCAAAGAAATGAACAAATACTCAGGATAAAAAAGCTTATTTTGGAGATACTCTCTTACAAATATGGTTCTGAACCTCATCATCAACATCTATGGAAAGCCAGACACAGAAAGTTTCCTGTTAGACATCCACAGTATTGATAAATGAGTATAGTCTGGCTGGACATCAGTGCATGAGACCCTTAAAAAGAGCTGTATTAAGTTTCCCTGACATAAAGACTGCAGTTGTGAGAAAGCTGTGAAAATGCATGTGTGTAAGTGTATGAAGAACAAAAGAAAAAAAGTGATCAGATAAAGATGAGACCCATAAGAAGTATCAAGAAAACAGAGCTAGGTTATTACAGAATACAAGAAAGAGCTTACCAATCAAAAAAAAATTCATTTAAATTTGTGGACACCTCAGATACCAATAAATAAGATAAACTAGTAAGGAGAAAATTGTGGAAGGATCCACCCCCTTTTCTGAAGTTTTGTGTGTATCCACATAACTGCAAATATAAGGACATAGATTTCAGTGTTCTTGAGGACAAGGATAAACCCACCTGGGATGACCAGACTCCCACTTGTCATAGATGTCACAATCAAGAAAAATGTCCTTGAAAAAAACCTCACATGAAGAACTAAGTTTTGAGTGTATTGGCAGATATATTTCAAACTTGCATTAACTTATGTAGTGTTCTTATTTTGTAATCATGTTTCTGATGTTACTCTCATGAACTTAACTTCATTGCTTTGCAAGTGTAAGGATTGTTGTTGTAAGTTATCTGGAGGAGTAAAGCTGATAGATACTAACCTCTATAGTGGGAGACCTACATAAATGAGTGTTGCAAAACTAGCAACCTAGGTGGTTATTTGCAGTGCAAGACAAAAGAAATTAGGAGGTGTTTCCCTGTTGTGGTTTAACGCAGCAGGTAGCTAAAACAACCACAGAGCTGTTCACTCATCCTTACCCCGCAGTGGGATGTGGGAGAGAATTAAAAAAAAAAGGTAGAACCCGTAGGTTGAGATAAAGACAGCTTAATAGCACAGAAAAAAAAATAATGATTAATAATAATAATGATAAAAGAATATGCTAAACAAGTGATGCACAGCACAATTGCTCACCATCAGCTAACTGATACCCAGTTAGCTCCCGAGCCGCAGTGCCTGGCCAGCCAGCTCTCCCAGTTTACATACTGAGCATGGCATCGTATGGTATGGAATATCCCTTTGGCCAGTTTGGGTCAGCTGTCCTGGCTGTGTCCTCTCCCAGATTCCCATACATCCCCCACCTTCTTGCTGTCAGGCCAGCATGAGAAGCTGGACAGTCCTTGACTGCTTAGCAACAACTAAAAACATCGGTGTGTTATCAACATTAGTTTCATCCCAAATGCAAAATACAGCAATACCAGCTACTAGGAAGAAAATTAACTCTATCCCAGCTGAAACCAGGACATTCCCCCTACAGCATAACATGATAGGGGCTGATACAGCTTAGTGCCAGGTAATGGGGAGAATTTCCTGTGATGGAAGGAAATTTAGTGCCTCCCTAGCAAGAGGCAGGACTGGTGAGACAACCATGATGTGAGACCCTCTTGTGAGGCCGATTACCGACAGAGAGAAGAATTACTTTCATAGCAAGGATGCTGAAGATTAAAAAAAAGCCATGAATAACAGGTTGAAATGTAAGGGATTACATATTTCTGGACAGAATTCTTGGACTTACTTTGGTCCCAAATTTGCATACACAAGATCTTGGATAATGATGCCTAGTCCAATAAGGACTCAATGACAGTGAAATATTAATTTTCTTCTACCTAATCTTTTAAAAAATAAATTCCAGAATGTGTGTGGGGAGGAAAGAATGGTACTCTTTAATTAATGGTGCATGCCACACTTGTAAGTTAGATTGTAAATTACAGAAAACTCAGCTAAAATATACTAAATTCTAGAAATACAGATGAGCTTGTTTAAAAAATATAGTAAAGATAATTTGAAATCATAACTTAAAAGTACATAAAAGTTCAGAAGATTTTAATCTGAAAACACAGTTTTGTTAAAATCAACATGTTTCAAAAGAATGTTTCAATTTGACAATGTGTTGGAGAAAAAAAACAAAGCAAACTTTTTCAGACTTATATTTTCATTTTTAAAAAGGAAAAGTGTTATTTTGTTTTTACAATATTACTATATTCATTTTGTTCTGAATATTAACACACAATTTTCTAATTTTTAAGTCACTGAATCAGAGCTTATTATGAACAGGGTAGGTACATTGCCAGACCTCTGAATCCTGGCAGAATGTAAAAGAGGAAAGAGCCCTTTGCCCTTACTCAGTGCTCCCTTGCAGCCTGCCTTTTTTATTCAAGATCGGATTAATCTCATTTCATTTTAGCTGCCTAAAGTAAGGTGTTCAGCCCGTGCTCACCTTCTATAGTCAACAGGCTCTCCAATAATAATCATCCTAGTTATTTTAAGGCAGGCTAAAGTTAAGTCTCTCTGAGGGTGTTTGTTTAATGCTGTGGAGCTATGCTTACCTTACAATTTACCTTCTTAGATGAACACAAAACCCCTATGCCACAATCCCAAACAGTAAACTACATTGTTTGGGCATATTGTCTCAAAACTATCTATATGAATTCTAGATTTCTGGTTAGTTCTTCAGTGAAAAGTCAAGTAAAATAATTTTATAAAGGAATTCCTTATGTACACAATAATTCATTTTGATCATAAAAATATTGGAGAATTACTGATCCAGGCAACACAATGTATTAAACACTTCCGAACATTATGCTTCTAGTTTGATCTTCCACTTTCTGTGAATCCCTGATTTGATGCTTAAAGGCATTTGATCCTCTTTCCACATAATTTTTTAATTTTCTTTCTTTTGTATACGCAGTATTTCCCTTTTAAAATTTGTTCTCTGAGCTAGTTTCCAGTACATGAGATCTACTAGATTCCATCTAAATAGGATGGATACCTGAGAACAGGAGATCAATATTTCATAGAGAGGGAAGAGACATTCAATACTGAAGACCCATGAGCACTCTGTATCGATATGATATTACTCTAAAAGGATCACTGGATTGTTTCACAGTAACAACCTAGGAAACTGGAGTAATATGAGGTAATATAGGGTAATATGGTAATTTAGGGTAATAGGGTAATAAACTCCAAACCTTCCTCTTTACAACCTTGTCAATAAAGAACAACTCTTCCTCTGGCCTATTACATGTGCCAAAAACATACAGTGATTTAAAGGTTTAAAAGATAAATTCAGTGTGGAAGAAATAGAATTACCTTGAGCTACAATGAGAAAAATTCTATATATAATAGCCATAGAAACTGACAACTTGACTTCACATCTGGCAGATGTCATCCAGTTTCTCACCATGTCTGAACAAACAAGCAGACAGACTTCTTTTCCATGTATAACATAGAGGGAGTTACTTCAGAGACTTTAAATTCCTTTAATCTTTATAAAATATTTTTGTTACAGTATTGAAGGTGGTAACATTTCTGCACAGCTTCTCAATCAAAGGTGTGGCATTTTATATTTTATGGCAAAGATGTAAGGAAACTATAGGGTGTCAGATAAAAGGGAGCTTTCTAGAAGTTTGAGGTTCTATAAAGTCATGTTTCCCAAAGGAAGAAGTTCTGCTTCAGAGGGTTCAAGAGACAAGCATTATTTTGAATCGACTTGTAAAATTTCTAGATTGTGTGTCTGATCTGTTCTGATTCAACCTTTTTGGTGTCTGTAAGTCAAATATTAAATGTACTTCTCATCTGAGAAACTGAGGTAACCTGGGAGAATTCATTACTGTCTAGATATCTGGAAACACTAAATCTTCCAATTTCAGTGATAAATTAGGTTGCAGAGGGATGAAAACATCCATTTATCAAAAATCCTATTCACGTAGTAATTCCCAAACAGTTACAAGTGGATCTATATTCAATAAAATACCACATTTTAAAGCAACTGTGGGACAGAGATCAAATGCAATAGAAAATGTTTCTCTTTAAAAGGCTTGCTCTAGTTGTTTGCTTATACCCCAAAATTCTCTAGAGGAGGATTTGTTTTAAAGTTTAAAACACTGAATATAGTCAAGCATATCTCTGTGCAGTTGCATGAATACGCTACAGATATCTTGCTGAAGATAGAAAGAAAAGAACACAAGAGCAAAATGATTTCACATTATGTTTTTATTATTGACCAACAACAGTAAACAAGAAATTTAATCTATTATGGTAAACTCTGAAATGTGTGTGGTAAGGATCTCCTGGAGTTAGGTACAATGATTTAACTATTCCATTCAAATAAGACTACAAATGGGGTAATCTAGAGAAAATGAAAGTCAATCCTTCATAATATAACTATTCAAATGAGCAAAGACAGTAACGCCTCCATCATTAGTGGGGATAAACTTTAGTTTTCTGGTTTAACTCAGGTTAGAATGGGATCAAATGAGATCTAAAAATCTCCCACTTCTGGCTAGAGAAGAGGTTTGAACGAGCAGAAAGACCCTGCCCAGTTTGCGTCTGTACAAAACTGTCAAACAGGCATATATACACAGAGGGAGGAATGTATAAGGGGTAGCAAGGGGTTCTGAAATTTTTTCTTTGATGGATTTCTTTCTTTTTTCTGTCAAATAGATGAAGCCAGCATGAAGGATTTCCAGAGGTATAGCCAGTACCCTACACCTACACTTTTCATTTTTTAACCCATATTCCTAATTACTTTGTGCCTTTGAGCATTGAATAAATAATGCTTTGTTCTGAAATGCTGTTTGAATGTCACAAAAAGAGTAGATGTTAGTAGGTTTAAATGTACAGATTTTAAGAGTATTGTTAATGGGGGCTTTCTGTATTAATTTGAATTATAAGTGTTAATATTATTGTAAGTTGGCTAATAGTTTCACTATTAGGCTGTAACAGCATTTATTGGACTAAAACAAACTCGTGGCTTCACATATGGAGTTTGTTCTCTTTTGGCCATAACACTATTTTCAGTATTCAGAGCATATCTTGGTCACTTGTTTTCTTATAGCAATTCTTCTGCCACTAGTATTACAAATTCAATCTCACAAATTCCTTTGGGGAAAGCCTCCACAATTTAAGGTTTGGGTAAAAGTTAACTTTGATTATTCTTTTCATTTCTTCTTTGCTATTATCATGTAAGAGGCTGAAGAACTGTGAGGGGGAGAGACCAAAGTCCAGAGCAGGGCTGGATGTCAAAGATTGGGCAATACCAAACAAATTATCAGGCAAGGATTTGGTGTAACAGTCAGAAACTTCAACTGCTAACTAACCAAAGTTTGGAGATGCTGCCAGCATATCCCAGTGACAAAGGTAACCATCCTGGAAAGGCCTACTTATCCATCAGATGCTAATAAAGTGTTTCTTGTTCTCTTCAGGAAAATTCAGCAACCCCAACTGTGTTGATCTGTGCTGCTTTATGAAACTGTTCCCATCATAATTAGCCTCTAAATGGTGACTGTGTTGTGGGTTGACCCTGGCCAACAGCTGACCCACACAGTTGCTCACTCACTCCCCTCTCCTTCAGGATGAAGAAAAATGGAAAGAAGACAGGGAGACTTGTGGGTCAAGATAAAGAAATTTTAATAAGTGAAGCAAAAGCCATGCACACAAGCAAAGCAAAAAGAGGAACTAATTCATTACTACTCATTGGCAGGGGATGTCCAGCCACTTGCTGGAAATCATGACCTCAGCATGTGTTATAGACACCATAAACAAAGACATCCCCCCTTCCTTTTCCTTTCCCTAGGTGTGCACAATGTCAAATGATATGGGATATCCCTTTGGTCACTTAGGGTGAACAGTCCCAGCTGTGTCCCCTCCCAATCTCTTGCTCACCCCCAGCTGACTCACTACAGCAGCAGAGTGCAAAAAAGAGAAAGCTTTGACGCTATGCAAGTACTGCTCAGCAATAGCCAAAATTTTAGTGAGTTAGCAAGACTGTTTTAGCAGCAAATACAAAACACAGCACCATACAGGAAGCTGTTGAGAAAGTTAACTCCATCCCAGCCAGATGCAATACACAATGTCAGGTTTTAAAAGAAAATGGATGGTGCATTGTTTACGTTTTCCCAGGACACTCCCAAATCTATGAAAGCCGGAGAGAGACAATTTCCCGATTCAGATTGCTGATCTTTCACTCCAAGTAACCTCCTGGTACCATGTAAATTCATGGTAGTATCAAATGTTAACTTTAAAGTTTTTGTTGCTTTTCTGTAATAAGGCAAATGTTTAAGCTACTCGGACACACTGTAAGAATTATAACTAGGAAACCTGTTTGGAAAAGCTTGTTTCCTCCTCAATTCTGTAATGAGAATACTAGTTTTACAGTGGTCATGACTTCTAGTAATGACATTTTTTCAAATGCTTGAAAGTGTCTTACAAGCTAAGTTTATTAACTTTTATATAAGACTTATTTTCATGTTTAGTTTTATTGCAACTTCACCAATGGATTGCATAGCATTTAGGTATGCTGCAGGCTGGTGTTCTCTTCTTTACAACGTCTAAGAAACTGATTTTATGTTCCTGAAATATTCAAATAACAGATAAGAACTTACATAATGCGCACATCAAGAAATATGGATGGATTTCAGGAACGGCCTCCAAGCAAATTCAAGTCTGTCTGAAAGTTTTATACTGCAATTACATTTATTTAGCTACAAACAGCTTAACAGAACTAGACTTTTTGTTGGGGATTTTTGGTTGGTTTGGGGTTTTTTTTTTTGTTATGCTTTCTCACATTCACAATAATTTTCACAGAAGTGGAAAGTACTCAAGTGACTTGTGAGATGGACAGACTATGTATGCTTTCAATCCATGTAAACTAATATAACACTAAACTTTGGAAGCAGTGTGTGTTTATCTGAAAACTTCACTATGTCTGATCCTAGACACTTCATCAGCAGTCTACTGCTCAGGCTCTATAGTCAGAGGAGAATAACTACAAACTTTTTCTACTAACTTTTTTATCCAAAGGCCGCAAATTTTATTATAATACAATTTTTAAAAGTTCCTAAAACCACCATACAATTCACATTTCTATAGACCGAATTGTTCAGACAAACTGATCATCTCAAGTAAAGGCAGAACACCAAAATATGTTCAATTATATCATAAAGTAAATAACCATACAAGTACTGCCCTTAAGAATGGTTATGAGCATATGGATTTAAAGGATCTGAGGGATAAATTGTTCTATGACTACTGCAGAATCTCTTTAAATTAGCACATAAAATCTTAAAAATAATACATGTTATTATAGAGAGCAAGGGTAAAGACTATAAAAACAGGGAAGTGGTGCTTCTGAACATTTGAGAAGGTCTGAGAATGGATATATATGTATTGTGTATAAACTATATTTTGAGGATGTTGTAATTAGAAACTCCCACAGGTAAGAAGAGAAAAAATTATTCCGGTTCTATAATGACATTTATTTAAAAAAAAAAAGAGAAAAAAAAAGAAAAAAAGTAAAAAAAAAGAAAAAAAAGGAAAAAAAAAGAAAGAAACCCTTACCTCATCAATCAAACACATAACCCGTGGACAAGAAAACTTCAAAAATCTGTGGGATGTTCCATGCCACAATAAAACAAAGAGCATCCAGGCAGGGATTCTGCAACTTAGACGTCTCTGTGTTTTATTAGGCATTTCTATGTTAGCAATAGTTGACCGTGTAATTAAATATACTTATAGAGTGAAACCAATTACCCTTTATGATCCATCTTCCTGCTCTCCCCATGAAGTTTAAAGCAGAACACATTGATCCAGTTGCTGGAAAGACTTCCAGCACAAACTCTTCCTATCAGTCCATGGCTGAACAAGAGGTGGTGTGGCATTCATTTTCCACTGCCTCTGGAAAGTGAAACTAAGGAACTCAAGGATACCTATAACAAATGAACAAATCTATACAAATAGGAATTACACTCTACATATCAAATGCAAAGTCAGGATTCTCATCACCATTGCAGAATATGTAGACGGAAACGCAAATATATGTGTTGAGTTGGATTTTGAGACATCACAAGCTGTGAGTCTGCATTATACCTAGTATTCCTTGCAATTATTGTATCATGGATAATGCAAATGGTGATATCACTTCAAAAAAAATTTTATATTTATGAAACATATTTGTATATTCGAACAAGATGCCTTGTGACTAATAATTAAAAAAATGATACCTGACAACGCAAGGTCAGAGAATTCAAAATAAACTACTCTGTCAAGAGGCTAGCGGTGATAATGAGATGGGGCAGGTTCAGGAGTGTTCAGTCAAACTGACTGACTGAACTCATAAAATGACAGTAATATGAACAAGTTATTGGTGAAGGGGGGATTGCTCTAAAGCAGTTTTGATAATGTGCCAATGATAGTGTCATAACTAAAAATACAAATAAATAATTATATAGGCATCTTCTAATGGATCAATATTTTTATTCAGTGAACTGCTACAGGATCCTACAACAAAGGTGTGGGCATTATCAGGTTGTTCTAATAAAATGTTTGATGCCAGGTAACTGCAGCTTGAAGGCTGTTGAATGAGAAAGGGCAATTTTAACTGGGACCTTCAAAAGTACAGGCACAAGAAGATAACTGGGGTCTTGAAAGTCTAAGTACAGAATGGTACCAGTGACCCCAAGGTGATAAACATGAATCACTAAAAGTTTATTGATCATTAAAGCTCACTACTGATCACTGTGGGAATGCAACCTTGACAGCTTGGCAGAACCGAATGAGAGTATTAAATTAATTTGCACAGAATTGCATGTGATAGCATGGGTAGAGACGTCTCTATGTGATATACAAGACCACAATGAAAACAAGAAGCTGCTCGGACAACAGATTTCAGATACGGGTATGTGGAACAGAACACTGTTCAGATCTATAGATATCCTGGACTATATACATGTGTACACATAATTTATTGTCATTAAAGTGAGATATCTTTCCATTGCTTGTGTTTGACCCAGTGGTCATTGCATTTGGTCTGGCATACCACCCTTGAGGCTTGGTTACAATTTAGATGCATAACATATACATACACATACATATGCATATGTACTTAATCATTATAATATATAATAGATACAATGTAATGTAATATAATATTTTGTATATATATTTGTGTATATAAGATTTGAGTTGCATGTTATAGGAACTACTATAGCAGGAACCACCTGAACAATCCTTACAAGAAGCAGTGCAAGTGCAGCATTAACCTGACCTGAGCTGGCTTTGGTGCCCAGTAACTCCATGCAACGCAGCACCTCGCCTGTCCTGAGTGACCACCGTAAGGGATGGAGTCCAAAGTCATGGACTAAATGAACTCAATGGACATTTCATGGACATTTGTGGACATTTCACAGACATTTTGGATGGAGGTCTATGGACTAAGGGGACGACAATCTGTGTATTATATTAAAGCATGGGAAAGCAGGTGGTTAATGAGGTTGTATTGGATAGTCTGGTACCTGAGCATAACGTAAATGGTATGGAATAAGAAGTGGATAATGTCCTGGTTTCAGCCAGGGTAGAGTTAATTTTCTTCATAGAAGCTAGTGTGAGGCTATGTCTTGGATATGGGATGAGAAAATGTTGATAACGTGCTGGTGTTTTGAGCTGTTGCTAAGTAGTCAAGGACAGTCCAGCTTCTCGTGCTGGCCTGCCAGCGAGAAGGCTGGGGGTGCACGGGGAGCTGGGAGGGGACACAGCTGGGACAGCTGACTCAGGCTGACCAAAGAGATATTCCATACCACATAACGTCATGCTCAGTATATAAAGCTGGGACGAAGAAGAAGGAGGGGGTGGAGGGACATTTGGAGTGATGGCATCTGTCTTCCCAAGAAACCATTGCATGCGATGGAGCCCTGGAGCTTCCCTGGAGATGGCTGAACACCTGCCTGCCCATGGGGAGTGGTGAATGAATTCCTTGTTTTGCTTTGCTTGCGTAAGCAGCTTTTGCTTTACTTATTAAACTGTCTTTGTCTCAACCCATGAGTTTCCCCACTTTTACTCTTCTGATTCTCTCTCCCGACCCACCATGGGGGAGTGAGCAAGCGGCTGCGTGGGGCTTAGTTGCCGGCTGGGGCTAAACCACAACAATATTAAATGGTTTCACATTTATAAACATATCCATGCATGTATATATGCCTAGATGCCACATGCATCTAGGGTAGAAGGGAAAGGAAGGAAGGACAACTACGGGACAGTACTTGGCATCATTGGCTATACCATTGGGCACGAGGTTCCAATGAAATTCCTTATTGCCTTTTCTCCATTCTTTCTCCTTTTCCCCAAATCTGTTTTTCCATCTTTCTGGCCTGAAATTTCTCTCAGTTCTTTCCAAGAGCTTTAAGAAGGCTCTAGCATCAGTTAAATCAGTGTGAATAGCATGTATAAGGTTCAAGCTTAGGCTGTAGCATATTTTGTACTTGTTATTTTCCCCAGGTGACTCTGAAAAGTCTGACTTTTCTTCCTTATCCCAAAAAGTCTGCTGCCACTGCACCATCTTCACAGGTGTGATTCATCATTTCTTCTCAGCAGAGTCCAGACTTGCCCCCTTGGAACAGGGTGTCCATGGGGCCATTCAGAAAGGAGGATGTGCAGCATAGCCTGTGAATGCTAAATCAGGGATTGAGATTGCAAGGGGCTCTCTCTGGTGGCATTTGAAGCATTGAGATGTCAGAAGCATGTTGTCTCAAGATGAAACACATGAGTTAAGCAAAGAGAAGCACTCTTTTGGGGGAAAAAGATTAGATGGAACAGCAGAAAGACTGTTATTCAGTAATGTTGAGTGTAGGGAGTATTACAGGAGATTAGATAAAACACTTAATACAGTCAGGAAAGCTGATAGCTGGGCCATCCAGACACTACCAGCTGACATACTTAAGAAGACTGTCCCAAAGTAGCACAGGAAGGAAGCAGTGGACAAAGAATATAATACATCTGACACGCTAGTTTACTAAAGACATATGTTTAGTCTTTGAGTTTTCTAACTGTGGAAGTATATTATTGCAAAAGCTGTATCTAAAATAAAGTGTCAAGAAGGATAATGCTTGTGGAGATAAAATATCTACACTCATGAAATGCAAAACTTGGCCTTTTGTACATTAGCAAGAAATTCTGGTGAAGAAATCCACAAAGAAATCCAGATGCAACTGTCCTATAGGTCCTGCACTCAGAAAAGTATGCAAAGGAAAAAAACAAATGCTAACAGTAGGGTGTGAGTCTTGCTCAGCAAGTTCCTAGAGCCAATTAGCAAGATCTCCATTATATTTGGATGTAGTTTAATTAAATTATGCAAAAATAACAACCATCTGTCTCCAAAAATTAATAGATCATTTTTACTTCTGAAGTGTATCCAGTGTTATCCTCAGATGCATATGTAGCTATGGCAATGCAGTCTGAGTTACACAGCACTGTATGAATATTACCTTTTCATGCAGAGCTCATAAATCACATGAAACTACCGATAGCTCCACCTACAGTACTTAATTTTTTGCACTAGAAGTTAATTAAAGCAGACCATTCAAAATGTTTAATTGTTTAAATATAAATTACATTTTGTGCACTGTAACCACTGTAAGTCTTTTACTCCATCTGTTCTTTCCTCTTAGTTTTTACATAATATTAGAAGCATGCTGACACACTGCTTTCAAATAGCATCTGCCTTAACAACACTAGTGAAATGGTCCTCAAATATTCGCTGAGCTTCACAAAAGCACAGATACACCAGAATTGAAAGCTGTTACTGTATTTTATGCACTAGACTGGGACACTAAATATAATTTGTTCGCTTGACAAAGACCATTTTTTTCCCTAAATTCAGTAAATCATAATTTCCCAGAGCATTGATTCCTCCTTTAGAGAATGAAAGTAACATATTCCTTTCTCTTCCCTGTTTGCTGTAAAAAAAGTAATAGTAGAAACTATCCATTAACATATCGGCCTTTCTCAGACATCTTAGCGCTATTGCATTTAAATGTCAATTAAATGTTTTATTTATTATTTTTAAATGAAAACAGCATGACCTACTCTTTCAATGTCAAAGTTAATTTAGTTCAGTACTTGTTTTTATGTAGCATATTAGTGAATAAAATGTTTTGCAATCAAGTTAGATTAAACAATTCAACATAAGAAGAGGCAAAAATTGAGATTATTTTAAAAATTCTTAGTCAAATTTTGGCTTTCACAACTAAAGCTGTAGTGTGTAGAATCACAGAACCATAGAATCATTAAGGTTGGAAAAGACCTCCAAGATCAAGCCCAACCATCAACCCAACACCACCATGCTCACTGGAGAAGAGACCGACACTCACGCCACCACAACCCCCTTTCAGGTCGTTGCAGAGAGCGATAAGGTCTCCCCTCAGCCTCCTCTTCTCCAGGCTAAACAATGGCAGTTCCCTCAGCCTCTCCCCGTAAGTCTTGCTCCCCAGACCCCCCACCAGCTTTGTTGTCCTTCTTTGGAAATGCTTGAGCACCTCAACATCCTTCTTGTAGTCAGGAGACCAAAACTGGACACAATATTCGAGGTGCGGCCTCACCAGTGCCAAGTACAGGGGCACAATCAGTTCCCTACTCCTGCTGGCCACACTATTCCCGATACAGGCCAGGTAGCTGTTGGCCTTCTTGGCCACCCAGGCACACTGCTGGATCATATTCAGCCGGCTGTCAACCAGCACCCCCAGGTCCTTTTCTGCCAGGCAGCTCTCCAGCCACTCTTCCCCAAGCCTGTCACATTGCATAGGGTTGTTGTGATCCAAGTGCAGGACCCAGCACTTGGCCTTAATAAACTCATACAGTTGACCTCTGCCCATCGATACAGCCTGTCCAGATCCCTCTGCAGGGCCCTCCTACCCTCCAGCAGATCAACACTCCCACCCAACTTGGTGTCATCTGAAAACTTCCTGAGGGAACACTCGATCTCCTCATCCACATTCTTGATAAAGATATTGAACAAGACTGGCCCCAAACCTGAGCCCCGTGGAACACCGCTTGTGACTGGCCGCCAGCCGGATTTAACGCCATTCACAACTCTGTGGGCTCGGCCATCCAGCCATTTCTTTACCCAGCGAAGAGTAAACCTGTCTAAGCCATGAGCTGCCAGCTTCTCTAGGGGAATGCTGTGGGAGACAGAGTCAAAGGCTTTACTAATGTCCAGGGAGACAACATCCACAGCCTTTCCCTCATCCACTAGACGGGTCACCTGGTCATAGAAGAAGATCAGGTTGGTCAAGCAGGACCTTCCTTTCACGAACCCATGCTGGCTGGGCCTGATCCCTTGGGTGTCCTGCACATGCCCTGTGAGCGCCCTCAAGATGAAAAGCCTTTGTTGACATATATACCAACAGCAGTAGTGCTTTCCAAGCACCAACTTGTACAAACAGCCTAAGAAGCTGTATGAGCATTGGCAATTAGCTCTCACCTTGTAAGCACTTTGAATTCTAACTTCTAGTGCTGGACTTGATCATACAATAGCAATTACTTAACAATATGGCCAGCTAAACTGTCAAAACCTGTGAACTCCTAAGCTTCAGATTTAAACCTAACACATTAGCTCTTGATCAAAAAATTCCAAACAACCTTAACCCTAGCCCAAAGTCTAATCAACACTTAGAAACCATTGCTACTCCCTGGAAGTCATTTAATCAGGTTGCTCAGGCTGATGCCAGCCAATAAAATGCCTGGGTTTTGTTCATATCAGTTTGCAACTCTAAACATCTATCTCTGCCAGAATCAACCTCTAAGTCTACATTTAGAATAAGCTTTTGCTTACTGCCTTTTTCTGTACATCGACATGAATGAGTGTCCCTATAGAGGGAGTTGAGGGAATTGAGAGAGAGATGATTTTTGGTATCATGTCAAGTAGAGGTGATTTAAAAGAAGCTGATTTTTAAATTTATAATATCTTCAGGCCATGCTTCAGCTTTGTGTAGGTGGATATGTTGCTAATACATATTATCAGGCAGCAGCAGAAGTGCTTGTTAGAAAGGTTAAGGTGAGCCCAGAAAGATTGATGAAAATCACATTCTGTATGTCTGGAAGGTCAGTTTGGAAAGAACAACAAGATAGCTCTGTCTTGTAATGTTAGGGCTATAATAAAGCACTGTCTGTCTAAAAATCCACTTTATAACCCTTGCAGACTGGCACAAAGTTTCCACTAGTGATTCTGAGCTTAAGGCTCAACTGTTCTTGCCTCTTGCTTCATTAGTGCACTTTTCAGCTGGACTGCAAAATAGTCACCCTCTTGCCAGAACTAAAACAGGTCACTCAAATCAGAGCAGCTCTCTGCTGCTGTGGGTCATGCAATGGCCCACCTTGAGCAGCACTGCTGATGTGGAGTTGCATTTTTTGAAAATGAAACTTTGTTTTACCTTTTTTCCTAAAAAGATATGCTGTGAAATTCCAATAAAAATTCATTTCAATAATTTGTTATGGTTAGGCAGTAGGATGACATCAGTTGCCCTATCTCTCTCTAATTTTAAATTTCTCTGCCTTATGTATGCATACATAGTATTTATGTACGTATACATAATATTTATGTACATATTCAGGTACATCTTCCTTTGCTCACCTAATTTACTGTTACACAGCTGAGTTACTCTCATGTAAATAACTCTCTTGAACAAGAACTAAATGAGAGATGGAGAGGCTGAGCTTCTATTATTATTAATTTGAATGATCTTTCTGTTAAAAAAAAATCTGAAACTAATATTCTTGATTTGTACATGCATATATATTTCAATTAAGCTAATGGTGAATATTTCAAATAAGACAAGTAAAGTAAAGCAGCTCCTCAAAGCAGCTCATGCCAATAGTTTCTTCAAAGCATTTCCAGAGAGTATCCAGAGAAATTAGATAAAAGCTTAAAAATTCGAAACTGACTGTAACGCAGTCTAGCATTGCTCTGACCATCTGACCATGGGACTTTGACAGATATTCTTTGACAAGGTATTCTCTGTCATGTGGTTTGGAAATTTGTTGAATGAGAATAATGAAGAGGTGCTCAGCTGGAACTAAACGTCTGCATATGGTGAATGCTGCATGTTGATCAATGCCTGGCATTTTACTAGAAACTTTACTGGCATAATAAAATATGCATTGAAACAAAAAAGAAAACCTCAGATATTTTAACCTTTCGAACATACTTTGTTTCCTTTAATAAAAGTAATTACCTATTAGAAGGTGGAACTTGACAATAGGATTGATGTGAACAGGGAATGGAAAAAACTCTTGAGTTACAGAATCACAGAATCATTAAGGTTGGAAAAGACCTCCAAGATCAAGCCCAACCATCAATCCAACACCACCATGCTCACTAAACCATGTCCTGAAGTGCCACGTCTACACATTTTTTGAACACTTCCAGTGATGGCGACTCCACCACCTCCCTGGGCAGCTGGTTCCAATGCTTGATCACCCTCGCAGTGAAAAAATTTTTCCTAGTATCTAGTCTAAACCTCCCCTGGAGCAACTTGAGGTCATTTCCTCTCGTCCTATCACTAGTTAGTTGGGAGAAGAGACCAACACTCACGTCACCACAACCCCCTTTCAGGTCGTTGCAGAGAGCGATAAGGTCTCCCCTCAGCCTCCTCTTCTCCAGGCTAAACAATGGCAGTTCCCTCAGCCTCTCCCCGTAAGTCTTGCTCTCCAGACCCCCCACCAGCTTTGTTGTCCTTCTTTGGAAATGCTTGAGCACCTCAACATCCTTCTTGTAGTCAGGAGACCAAAACTGGACACAATATTCAAGGTGCTGCCTCACCAGTGCCGAGTACAGGGGTACAATCACTTCTCTAGTCCTGCTGGCCACGCTATTTCTGATACAGGCCAGGATGCTGTTGGCCTTCTTGGCCACCTGGGCACACTGCTGGATCATGTTCAGCTGGCTGTCAACCAGCACCCCCAGGTCTCTTTCTGCCGGGCAGCTCTCCAGCCACTCTTCCCCAAGCCTGTAGCGTTGCATGGGGTTGTTGTGACCCAAATGCAGGACCCTGCACTTGGCCTTATTAAACCTCATGCAGTTGACCTCAGCCCATCGATGCAGCCTGTCCAGATCCCTCTGCAGGGCCCTCCTATCCTCCAGCAGATCAACGCTCCCACCCAAGTTGGTGTCATCTGAAAACTTACTGAGGGAGCACTCGATCCCCTCATCCAGGTCATCGATAAAGATAATGAACAAGACCGGCCCCAGAACTGAGCCCTGGGGAACACCGCTTCTGACCAGCCACCAACTGGATTTAACTCTATTCACGACAACTCTCTGGTCTCAGCCATCCAGCCACTTCTTCACCCAGCGAAGAGTATACCTGTCTAAGCCACGAGCTGCCAGTTTCTCCAGGAGAATGCTGTAGGAGACAGAGTCAAAGGCTTTACTAAAGTCCAGGGAGTCAACATCCACAGCCTTTCCCTCATCCACTAGACAGGTCACCTGGTCAGAGAAGGAGATCAGGTTGGTCAAGCAGGACCTGCCTTTCATGAACCCATGCTGGCTGGGCCTGATCCCTTGGTTGTCCTGCACATGCCCTGTGAGAACCCTCAAGATGAACTGCTCCATAATCTTCCCCAGTACAGGGGAAGTAGTTCCCCAGATCCTCCTTCCGGGCCTTCTTGTAGATGGGCGTCACATTGGCAAGCCTCCAGTCATCTGGGACCTCCCCTGTTAACCAGAACTGCTGAGAAATGATGGAGAGTGGCTTGGCAAGCTCCTCCGCCAGCTCCCTCAGTACTCTTGGGTGGATCCCATCAGGCCCCATAGACTTGTGGGTATCCAGGTGGCATAGCAGGTCCTTAACTGTTTCCTCCTTGATTATAGGGGGTTATTGTGCTCTCCATCCCTGTCTTCCAGCTCAGGGGGCTGAATACCCTGTGGATACCTGGTCTGGCTATTAAAGACTAAGGCAAAGAAGGCATTAAGTACCTTAGCCTTGTCCTCATCCTTGGTGACAATGTTTCCCCCCCATCCAGTAAAGGATCGAGATTCTCCTTGGCTCTCTTTTTGTTGTTAATATATTTGTAAAAGCATTTTTCGTTATCCTTTATGACCATGGCCAGAGTTCTAGCTGGGCTTTTGCCTTTCTAATTTTGTCTCTGCATGACCTAACAAGATCCTTGTGCTCTTCTTGAGTTGCCTGCCCCTTCTTCCAAAGGTGATAAACTCTCCTCTTTCCCTGAGTCCCAGCAAAAGCTCACTGTTCAGCCAGGCCAGTTGTCTTCCCCATCAGCTCATGTTACAGCACATGCGGACCGCCTGCTCCTGCACCTTTAAGACTTCCTTCCTGAAGACTGCCTTCCTGGACCCCTCTGCCCTTCAGGACTGTCTCCCAAGGGACTCTCTCAGCCAATGACCTGAACAGGCTGAAGTCTGTCCTCCAGAAGTCATGGTAGTAGTTTTGCTGACCCCTCTCCTTACTTCACTCAGTATTAAGAATTCTACCATGACATGGTCGCTAAGACCAAGACGGCCTTTGACCATCACATCTCCCACCAGTCCTTCTCTGTAAACAGCAAGTCAAGCAGGGCATCTCCCCTGGTAGGCTCACTTACCAGCTGTGTCAGGAAGTTCTCTTCCACACACTCCAGGAACCTCCTAGACTCTCTGCTGTGTTATACTTCCAGCAGATGTCTGGTAGATTGAAGTCCCCCACAAGAACAAGGGCTAGAGATTGCGAGACTTCTGCCAGTCGCTTGTAGAATGTCTTGTCTGTCTCTTCATCCTGGTTGGGTGGTCTATAACAGACTCCCAGCAGGATATCTGCCTCGTTGGCCTTCCCCCTCATCCTTACCCATAAGCACTCAACTTGGTCATCACAATCGTTGATTTCTGTACAATCAAAACACTCCCTAACATACAGAGCCACCCCACCACCTCTCCTTCCATGCCTATCCCTTCGGAAGAGCTTATAGCCATCCATTGCAGCACTCCAGTCATGATAGTCATGCCACCATGTTTCTGTGACGGCAACTAAGTCATAGCTGTCCCCCTGCACAGTGGCTTCCAGCTCCTCCTGTTTGCTGCCCATGCTGTGTTCATTGGTATAGATGCACTTGAGGTGGGCTATCAATTTCGCCCCCAACTCTGGCACGCCACCCCTAGGCTCATCTCTAGTGAGCCTGGTTTTATCCCTTCCTCCTTCAAATCTAGTTTAAAGCCCTCTCGATGAGCCCTGCCAACTCATAAGCAAGAATCCTTTTGCCCCTTGGAGACAATTGCACTCCACCTGCTGCCAGCAGGCCCGGTGCCATGTAAACTGCCCCATGGTCAAAAAAACCAAAATTCTGGTGATGGCACCAGCCCCTGAGCCATGTGTTAACCCAGTGTGTTTTCCTGTTCCTTTCAGCATTCCTCCTGACACTGAAGGGATTGGCGAAAACACTACCTGTGCTCCTGCTCCATCGATCAGTCACCCCAGCGCTCTGAAGTCCCTTTTAATCGCTTTTGGGTTTCTTAGAGCAACCTCATCATTGCCAACCTGTATGACCAACGGCGGGTAGTAATCAGTGGGCTGAACCAGACCAGGGAGTTTCCTCATAACATCTCTCACCCAGGCCCCAGGGAGGCAACAGCCTTCCATGTGGGCTGGGTCTGGTCAGCATATTGGACCCTCTGTACCCCTCAGAAGGGAGTCATGTACAACAGTTACCCTCCTTTTTTTCTTAAGAGAGGAAGTCTTGATGCGTGGGGCTGCCTGACTCACTCTAGGCAACCCCCTGGACAGACTTTCATCAAGGTCCTCATGTTCCTGGCCCTCAAGTTCCAGCACCCCATACCTGTTGGGTAAGGGCAGCTGGGATGGTGAGGGAGGCCGGGAGGGGATTCACCTGCCGCCCCAAGCAGGGGCCTGTTCCCATTCCCCCTCGTCTCTTAGGTCCCCTCCCCCTGCCCGGCAGCAAGAGGGCAAGGGATCCCCCGATGCTTGTGGAGCCTCCGCCGGCTGCCTCTGCCTCAGGGACGGCCGGCGGTGGCTCCACCGACCCGTCTCCCTCTCACACCCCCTGATGCTCCTCAGCCTCTCCGCGGCCTCTGCCAGCCCTGCCCCAGGCTGAGCAGGTCGCTCACCCGGTCGCACCGCACACGGGTGGCGTCTCCGCTGCCCCCGGCACGAGCGACAGGCTCAGGCGCTGCCTGCAGCCGGACACCGGGACAGCGCGCGCTTGAGCGGGAGCTCGGTCTGGGTCGCCATGTCCCTTCTGGCCGCGGCTTCGGCCCAGCGGAGACCACGGCCGGGCCCCCGCTGGGAGGACGATGGCCGCTGCTCGAGAGACCCTCTAGTGCCGGGGGGGACATACTGCGCCGCCCCTCCCCCGCACGCCTGCCCTGCGCCGACTGACGCGCGAACTGACGCGCCACGTCCTCTTTGCCCACTGTTGGCCGCGCTCCGGGTCACTCCCTGGGGCGGCTCTGGCACGTGCGGTGCTTTGGCCGCCGCTGCTCCCATCTCCGCGCGCGCTGCGTCAGCGCTGCCGCTCGCCAGGAGCCCGCGCTGCCAGCCCGGGGCGGCTGGGGCCCCTCTCTCTCCCCGCGCTGCCGCCTTCGCGGTTCGGCCGCTTCAGGCAGGGTCCCCCGGCGCGAGCCCCCGCCCCGGAGCCCTTCGCCGCGGTGGATTCCGAGTATATAGACCGTATGTACTTAGGGAACTGACCTCTTAGAAGTGATAAAAGCCAGTGCTGAGTACTTCTGACAACTCCGAACAAGCAGAACACATCTTGTGCACCGACAGATCACAAAACGACTCAGAGCACAAATGTGAATTTGTGTGTAATGTGAAAGGTGTGATCTCAAACTGAATCTTTTATCTTGCCAGCATCCTGAAGCAGAGACCACTCGAAGATTAATTTGCTGTACAAATCCCAGAAGGAGGAAAATTTTTTTAAAAATATTCTCTTATTTCACCCGCCCCCCTCAATTTTGAATGAACATGTGGCGATTAGGCAATCCTAGAGATCAGAATTAATACACATAATTTTCAACAACTGAGAGCTATGATTAAGGTCCTGGATTCTGCAGTACTTTTGGAAAAATATTTTTGAAATGTGTTTTTAAATTGTGAATGGTGGATCTCTGTGAATAGTTATTTTATTAATTCGTTTCTGGTATCACTCAGTAGAGAAGTTTTGGAACTAATTTTTGACACAAAACTGTCATTTCAAAATGAAAGGTTAAAATTCTTAGTTATATATATTAAAAAAAAATCCCCATGAAATAAATACCATGTTTTTTGGTTTATGTTTTCCAAACAAAGCATTTTCTTTAAAACGTGTGAATGAACTCATCCATCCTCACTTGGAGATCACAGAATCACAGAATCACAGAATCACTAGGTTGGAAAGGACCTTTAAGATCATCAAGTCCAACCATTAATCCAGAACCACCATGTCCCCTAAACCATGTCCTGAAGCGCCACATCCACACGTTTTTTGAACACTTCCAGGGATGGCGACTCCACCACCTCCCTGGGCAGCCTGTTCCAATGCCTGACCACCCTCTCAGTGAAGAAATTTTTCCTAATATCCAATCTAAACCTCCCCTGGCGCAACTTGAGGCCATTTCCTCTTGTCCTATCACTAGTTACTTGGGAGAAGAGACCAACACCCTCATCGCCACAACCCCCTTTCAGGTAGTTGTAGAGAGCGATAAGGTCTCCCCTCAGCCTCCTCTTCTCCAGACTAAACAACCCCAGTTCCCTCAGCCGCTCCGCATAAGACATGTGCTCCAGACCCCTCACCAGCTTCGTTGCCCTTCTCTGGACACGCTCCAGCACCTCAACATCCTTCTTGTAGTGAGGGGCCCAAAACTGAACACAGTATTCAAGGTGCGGCCTCACCAGTGCCGAGTACAGGGGCACAATCACTTCCCTGCTCCTGCTGGCCACACTATTCCTGATACAGGCCAGGACGCTGTTGGCCTTCTTGGCCACCTGGGCACACTGCCGGCTCATATTCAGCCGGCTGTCAACCAGCACCCCCAGGTCCCTTTCCGCCGGGCTGCTCTCCAGCCACTCCTCCCCAAGCCTGTAGAGTTGCATGGGGTTGTTGTGGCCAAAGTGCAGGACCCTGCACTTGGACTTATTAAACCTCATACAGTTGGCCTCTGCCCATCGATCCAGCCTGTCCAGATCCCTCTGCAGAGCCCTCCTACCCTCCAGCAGATCAACACTCCCACTCAGCTTGGTGTCATCTGCAAACTTACTGAGGGAGCACTCGATTCCCTCATCCAGATCATCTATAAAGATATTGAACAAGACTGGTCCCAGAACCGAGCCCTGGGGAACACCACTCGTGACCGGCCGCCAGCCGGATTTAACGCCATTCACCACAACTCTCTGGGCTCGGCCATCCAGCCAGTTCCTCACCCAGCGAAGAGTAAACCCGTCTAAGCCTCGAGCCGCCAGTTTCTCCAGGAGAATGCTGTGGGAGACGCTGTCAAAGGCTTTACTAAAGTCCAGGTAGACAACGTCCACAGCCTTTCCCTCATCCACTAGGCGGGTCACCTGGTCATAGAAGGAGATCAGGTTGGTCAAGCAGGACCTGCCTTTCATGAACCCATGTTGGCTGGGCCTGATCCTTTGGCTGTTCTGCAGATGCCCTGTGAGCACTCTCAAAACCAACCGCTCCATAATCTTCCCTGGAACAGAGGTCAGGCTGACAGGCCTGTAGTTCCCAGGATCCTCCTTCCGGCCTTTCTTGTAGACGGGTGTCACATTGGCAAGCCTCCAGTCTTCTGGGATCTCCCCTGTTAACCAGGACTGCTGATAAACGATGGAGAGTGGCTTGGCAAGCTCCTCCGCCAGCTCTCTCAGTACTCTCGGGTGGATCCCATCAGGCCCCATAGACTTGTGGATGTCCAGGTGGCTTTGCATGTCCTTGACTGCTTCCTCCTGGATTATGAGGAGTACATTGTGCTCTCCATCCCCGTCTTCCAGCTCAGGGGGCTGAATATCCTGTGGATACCTGGAGTGGCTATTAAAGACTGAGGCGAAGAAGGCATTAAGTACCTCAGCCTTGTCCTCGTCCTTGGAGACAATGTTCCCCGCCATATCCAGTAGGGGATGGAGATTCTCCTTGCCTCTCTTCTTGTTGTTAATATATTTGTAAAAACATTTTTTATTATCCTTTACGACTGTGGCCAGACTGAGCTCTAGCTGGGCTTTTGCCTTTCTAATTTTGTCCCTGCTTGACCTAACGAGATCTTTGTACTCTTCATGAGTTGCCTGTCCCTTCTTCCAGAGGTGATAAACTCTCCTCTTTTCCCTGAGTCCCAGCAAAATCTCCCTGTTCTGCCAGGCCGGTCGCCTTCCCCGCCAGCTCTTCTTACAGCACATGGGGACCGCCTGCTCCTGCGCCTTTAAGATTTCCTTCTTGAAGACTGTCCAGCCTTCCTGGACCCCTTTGTCCTTCAGGACTGTCTCCCAAGGGACTCTCTCAACCAGTGACCTGAACAGGCCAAAGTCTGCCCTCCGGAAGTCCATGATAGCAGTTTTGCTGAGTCGTCTCCTTACTTCACTCACAATTGAGAATTCTATCATGTCGTGGTCGCTAAGCCCAAGACGGCCTCTGACCACCACATCTCTCACCAGTCCTTCTCTGTTTGTAAACAGCAGGTCCAGCAAGGCACCTCCCCTGGTGGGCTCACTCACCAGCTGTGTCAGGAAGTTATCCTCCACACACTCCAGGAACCTCCTAGACTGTTTCCTCTCTGCCGTGTTATACTTCCAGCAGATGTCCGGTAGGTTGAAGTCCCCCACAAGAACAAGGGCCAGCGAATGCGAGACCTCCGCCAGTCGCTTATAGAATGTCTCATCCGTCTCTTCATCCTGGTTGGGTGGCCTGTAACAGACTCCCAGCAGGATGTCTGCCTCATTGGCCTTCCCCCTCATCCTTACCCACAAGCACTCTACTTGGTCTTCACAATCTTCAATTTCTATGCAATCAAAACACTCCCTAACATACAGAGCCACCCCACTGCCTCTCCTTCCCATTCTATCCCTTCGGAAGAGCTTATAGCCATCCATTGCAGCACTCCAGTCATGAGAAGCATCCCACCATGTTTCTGTGATGGCAACTACGTCATAGCTGTCCCGCTGCACAATGGCTTCCAGCTCCTCCTGTTTGGTGCCCATGCTGCGTGCATTGGTGTAGATTGGTGAGATATCCTCCCGCTTTTGCTTTCTCCTCCAAACTCAAACATGATAAAACATTCCAATTAAATTAGACTTCTAAAACCAGGCTTACTAGAGCTGAGCCTAGGGGTGGCGTGCCAGAGTTGAAATTGATAGCCCAGCTCAAGTGCATCTACACCAATGCACGCAGCATGGGCACCAAACAGGAGGAGCTGGAAGCCATTGTGCAGCGGGACAGCTGTGATGTAGTTGCCATCACAGAAACATGGTGGCATGACTTTCATGACTGGAGTGCTGCAATGGATGGCTATAAGCTCTTCCAAAGGGATAGGCAAGGAGTAGTGGTGGAGTCGCCATCACTGGAAGTTTTGTAAAAAAAACCAAAACAAACGTGTAGACGTGGCACTTCAGGACATGGTTTAGTGGGCATGGTGGTGTTGGGTTGATGGTTGGACTTGATGATCTTAAAGATCTTTTCCAAACATAATTATTCTGTGATTTTGTGAAGGCTAAGGAGATAGGAAGCATAAAGTAGTTTTAAAACATGCAAGAAAAAGTCTATTTAGATTCTTTGGACAGATATAACCACAGCTAATATTTTCAAGGGGAGATAACTTTGAAAGCATTCTGAAGTACTTTGGTTAAAAGATCAACTTTGAAAGCATTCTGGCGTAAATTGGATTGAAGATCAGACTCCCAGGCTTGTCCTTATTATAAGTATCAGAATTATACCACAGTTCGTTACTATGAGACCATCTACAATTTCTGCTTGCAACCCTTCTGCACAATTCACAAAACCCCCAAAAGATAAACCAATGCACATATTTACCCCTGCACAGTAATGCAGGCTCAGGCACATTTTGTGATATAAATAAATATCCACAAAAAACCTGAAAACCTGCAGTCTTTTGAAACGTTTGATATACCATTCCAGTCTGGGTGACGGATCAACAATGAAGATGCAGAAAAATAAGTCACAAGATGACAGGAAAGCACACCAGTAGAAAAAAAAAAGAAAGTGCTGGTTTGGAACCTGATTAATGGGGATCTTCCCAGTATCTCCTTCTGCAATTCAGAGAGCAATGTTGCATTACACCCTGAGTGCCCCTTAGCATGAGAGTCTAATAGCAAAACATGAGTCAGTTCACAAAGGAGAAACTGGAGTACCAATCAGGCTTGGCACAATTCCTCCTGTACTTATAATTTCAAAACACAAAAGAGTTGTAGAGATCAAGCAATCTATTCTCGACAATCTGATGTTATGGAGATGAAGATGCCATATTCACCACAGTAACTCCCTAAGTGAAATTTCTCAGTATCTCGTATCTTTAACCAACGCAGGATAATCCACACTTTCTGAATTAAGATTTTATTTTATTGATTTTATTTATTGTATTTTATTGAGTTAAGATTTCTGAATTAAGTTTTTAACAAGCAAAACACAAGTTATGAAACAGCAATAATCTAAATGACTGCTGCATATTTGTTACAGCACAGAACAAGGGTCATTGGGATGTACAGCTGATGATAAAAAGAACTTGTTGTCTGGGTTACAGAGAGGTAGATGTAATTTTGAGAGATTTATTTTTTGAATAAGTAACTTCCACAAGGAAGCACTGGAAGAAGTTGGATCAAGTTATGAGGAGTTAAATATGAAACTAAGTAAATTTCAGTAGTGTTTTGAAGTGGCAGTGGTCTTCTCCAGTTCTTCCCCTTAATTTGACTAAATGGTTATCAACTGATTTTTGAAAAAATAGTTTTGGTTTAATGTATATTTGCTGTTGTAAGGTCATAAGCATTTTCGCCATTTTAAATAGTTTTATCCAGATGGTTCTAAGGAACTTCCTTTTTTGTCTGTTATAATAAGGGAACATTTTTCTTCTTTCCTTATTTTCAGTATTTGAAATATTGCACTGTAGTTTCACTCTACATTCTAATAGGCTGTGCTAGCTAACACTCTGTATAATACAAGGACTCATTCTATCAGAATATTTTTTGGGAAAAAAAAGTTAAAACAAATGAAATCTAATAAAAAAACCAAAAACAAAACCCCAGAAAATTCAGTTTTCACTTTGAAAAATGTTACTATTCCTAAACAATATTCTGGACTCACAAAAATTACTGAGAAAAAAAACAAACTTGAGAGACTCCTTCAGAAATGTCCACCTTCAAGTCCAATATTCCACATGATAAAGCACTGGTTTATGTCAGGGTAAGAGAGGTTTTATTCAGATAGGTAAAGCTTTCATTATAGTTTTTAGCATGATAAATAAGAATTTCTTGACCAAAATTGTTCAAAAACCAGCATTTTCTCAGCTCATTGTTGCTATTAGAAATGGAAACAAATTAATGTTTTTCAATGCTACTTAGTAATATAATGCTGAAATCTAAGAAACATAATGATATAGACATGACATTTCACCTCTACAATCAATCGACAGCTGTCTATGACACAAACTTACCCTGACAGAAAATGTACAACTTTAAAAATTGAGATGTCTTGCACAATAATTCTTGCATGGTATGGAAATAACAGTCCACTGAACTCTGACAACAAAAGGGTCAGGTGAATTCTCCATACAGCAGCTTATATTATGCAACAAATATTCAGCACCTTAAACAAAAAACTGTATTTTACATAAGGTGGAATAGAATTGTAATGGACAGATGTTAGAAATTCAATAGGCCAGAGTATTAAGACATTAGGCTACTTATTAAAGTTTTCTTTCTCAATTCTCCTTCTTCTGTTAGAAACAGTCATTGCCAAAATGGGATTCACTTTCAGATGTTTGTGGCGTTGTTCCACATTATGTTCCCTGTTAACTCACACTGCTCTGATGTGAAACGATGTTCTCTGCAGGAGTTCTCAGTTTTTTCCAGCCACAGCTCTGTGGTATTTTTCTGTCTTTAACATTGTAATTTTTCTTTATTTTAGAAAGAATGCTACATTTACTGATCTTGGATGGGGAGTCAAGGACTGCTTTATTCAAAAAGCATTCTGCCTACATCAAGGCCCACAGAAATTATTTCTTTTGCAATTTAAGATGTGGCTGTATGATCAGAATGTTTTGCTAAGTGGATATGGAATAAAATAGACAATAATAAAGTTTGATTGCACTGGAAAGAGTGCAATACATTTTATTTTAAAGAGCTCCCTTCCACTACACAAAGGTGGGTGCTTTCTCAATGTGCAATACACTGCGTGTAAAGAATGTGGCCTGAGGTGCCTCTTTTCCACTCCTTTACCCATGAGAGGTGGAAAGAGTGAAATAACAGAGCATGTACTTTTCACAGTTTTAAAAGTGGTGGAGTACCACCTCTTCTATAGTTTCCTCTTGACTGAGAAATGAAGCATTATCAGGCTCTGGCAGTAACATCAGGACTTGTGTCTTGAACAACCTGTCCTGTTCACTGCTGAAGAGGCTCTGGAATGGAGTGCTCTAGTGTATAAACAATGGTGGGACTGTGCCAGCTTACATGGAAAAATAATAAATTGAATGGCCTAGGATCTGCATTCTTTTTTTAGACACAGCCTGCCTAAAAGCCCTGATGTCATGGAAATACTTTTTTTTTTTTTTTTAATTTTGAGCAGCTCTCAATGTGGATTGTGTCACAAGAAGCGTCCATAGTGAAGGACAAAGGGATGCTTCTCAGATTCTTTGTCCTGCAGCCTGCACTAACCATTGCCCATCCCACCTTCACGCAGGACCTAAAGCCATCTGAGTAGACAGGGAAGAGCTCCACTGTTTCCAAGAGCTTACCTGGACTGAAAAATCTGGAACTATGGGGTAAGGGTAGAAATTGCCTTCTCCACAGTAAAGACTTGAATATCTATAGATCGAAATCAAAGATAGTAGGATGATGTTCCTGATGATACACACATCAGAGTGCGTTGATTTTACTGGGAGCTTTGCACATGAAAGATCTCATCTGGGAAATAATAAGCACTTAAAACTCCATGTGAAGCTGGTAAGGGTTGTGAATGCTTGGTTGTCATTTCAGGCTATTAATTTCAGCTGCTCAGCAGTATAAGGTGTGTGATCCTGAAAGTCTGTATGCTAATGTGACTTCATTGATTTAAAACAACTGCTCTGAGACAAACAGAATTTGTCTCTTAGTTCTTAATTCCACACTGTAGACAGCACAATATTCTGCAGAACTAATCTTTGCAACACGTCTTTCTGTCTTATCCTCTTATCCTGCCATTTCTGAAACATCACAACTACTTTTTTCTATGTCTTTTTGATACTTAGATTGTGCTTCATTTCTGTCCAAGTATCCACAAAGACAGAATGCACATTAAGCATTTTCCTTCAACTGGTGTTTGACCATCACAATTTTCCTGAACTGTTTCCACCGACAGTTAAAAAAGTTTCCTCTTCTAAAATGGAGAAATGCTGGCTCTGTAGAGGGAATTCCCAAGAAATGTTATATTTTCCAATGATAAAATACAATTCAAGAGTTCTTTAGTGACATAAAACTCGTTTGGCTGTCAAATGCAGCACCAGTGAAGCACTCTAGAACCTATAGGTTTTGCAGTATTGGAACTTTTTTACCTTTGAGTCTGTCTAGGAAGATTTTTGTTTTAAATGGTAGTTTTTGCCTAAAAGTAATCTTAAAAAAAATCTGCTGAAGAGTTAAATACATTTCATCAGTTTTAAGTACAGATCTCATAGATTATATTTTTCCAATTCACCAGTGCAATTAAGTTGACAGTAAATGTTTCCAAGTGCTATAATATGAACGGCAGTTTCTCATCTATACCCAGTGAATTTAATTGATGTATATTTCCAGTGAAATGGCTGACAATATCAATTGCTATGCCTCATACATATGCCACAATGATGAGAAAATTAACATCATTATGTTATTTCTAGTGACACTCTGACTACTTGAAAAAGGATATATATGGAGCTCTTCTGCTTTCCATGGGAGTGTTCTGAAGTTATACAAATTAGTGGAAATAGCATGCATATTTGTCAAATGTTCTAGCCTTTATGTTATCCTTACATATGTCCAAGATGGATTGCAATTTAAAAGCAGATTTAAAAAGTACTCATCTCCAAAGGATAGTGCAGTGAAAAAACAACTAATATTATATTCAGTTAGTTACTGCAACCTCACAACACCAAGATCCCTCATTGGTTGGAAATTGCCCGTCCTAGAAAAAAACCAACAAACCAATGAGCTGAAATACATAAGGATAATTTGGAAAGCTGTCTATGGGTCCAGTCCAGCTTCCACCATCTTTAGCAAGTTTTGAAATAAAACCATGTGATGAGCATTTTTAGCATTAAAGATTTGGAAAAATATATCTTGAATAAATGACGTATACTCTGTGAATTAAGAGTGTACCCATACAGTCAAAGTTTTGTGTGTACATTTTAAAGATTTAATAGATATTGTATTATGTGATTTAATTTTCTCTTTACTCACAGTAACAGTAGGGAAAAAAGTGCCAAAGGGTAGTAGATTAGTCAGCGTAAAGGTCTGTTGGATTAGATATGTAAATGTATGGAAGTGAAATGCATCTCTCTGACCTGGGTGTTGTGGTGAACTTTTCAAAAATCCTCCCTTAAAACTTGAAAATGCCTCATGTCACTGGGAATAAACTGTAAAGCAAATTAAGTGACTAACAGTTACAAATTTTGCTCTGTTACGCCACTGTGACATGGGCTTTCAGACTCTCAGGGTACAGGTTATTTGCCGACTGCTTTGTCGTATGTCACAGAGCTTTCCATGCTTATGCTCACTTTACCCCTACAGAGACCTGTGTTATCAGGTATCAAAACGGCTCATGAAGATAGGTGGAAAAACATCTTGTCTTTAGCCCGGCAAATACATCTCTATGGCTACATCTATACTGAAAAATTAAGCTTTTGTTCTTTGAAGCACTGAGTCAGACAAAACAGACTCCTGTCTCTATACAATTAAACTCTCCTAACTTCTGAAATAGGGTGTTCACGTAAAAATATCTACTGACAAAACATCCTTTGCTGATGCATTGACTCCTGGAAATGGCATGGGCTAAAACCACACTGTGACACTTTTAACATGTTAACAGCACAAGGAATCCAATTTCAGCCCTGGGGATTTTCCCTAGCATTTTTAAATGTACAAGTATGGGTACTATTTATAAGAACAGGCAGTACCCTATTTTACAAGGTTTTAACAAGGATGAAATAAAGTAATTGAAAACTAAGACCATACTTGCAACACAACAGATAAATAAAGAAATAGCTTATGTGCAAAATCAGCTCAAATTTCTTCCATCTGTCCAATTCAGCTGACAGACCAGGCCTCTGTTCAGAGCACTCCTAGCTGAAGACTCTGCTGTGGTTTTGAAATAGACTATTAACCTAGGGAAACCTTAGTCCCATTATGGTCCAAATCTAGACAAATCTGTATTTGATCAAATCTGTCTGAATTTGATCAAATTCAATAATATCTTCAACACATTAATTATTATTTATTCATACAAGCAACCTGGTTAGTCCTTCCAGACACTGCACCTTTGTTTGCCCTATTCTGGTTTGGAGATGCTGGTGTCTCTTTGAAATGACTCAAGCAGTTCAGACAATAATTATCTTCCTGCTTGGCAAAGCCATATCAGGTTATTTATTGTGAAGGAAAACATCCCTTCCCCTGCAACAGAAAATGCCCAAGCATCACAGCAAGTATTTTTCATGTTTGAAAAGAATCGTATTTTCACTAACTTGCAAAAAGCTATAAAAAAAAAAGTCACTGGAATTACAGCCTGTGGTTTATTGCTGAATCATTTGAAATGCAGCATAACCAATCATTCTGAAGTGGTAAGTAGCTAAAGAGCTGCTGTACAAGAAGTTTCTGATACCTTTAGAAATAGACCATGACATCAGCCCATGTGAAGTTGGCACATAATGACTTTCCCCAGTACAAAAGAAGAAAGAAAATGATTCTGCAAAGCCATTCTAGCAACTTGTCAGTAAGAAAGAGTTGTAAGTGATCTCAATATTGTGGTCTATGCCAGGGATTAAATGTCACATACCAAGATTTTATTGACTCATTTTCTGCCAACTCTGCTTAAAGGGATGACTTTCTAGGCAAGATTGAACAGAGGGTTATTCACAAGTTTCTCAGTCTCTTAGGATTCTAACCATGGCATTTATCTTTCATAAAAAGTACTTACATAAAGTAATAGCCACAGGCAAGTTGTCTTTGTGTGCAAAATCTGATTTTTATTGTTACATTCTTGCTGGAAATGACCCTATTCTTGGAAAGAATTATCAAATCTAGAGGTATGTTTTCTTTGCTTTACACTACTTTTCAATTTTTTTTTTTCCTATATAACTGTTTATCTTTGTACCTTTACGCTGTTAAAGGAAGGTTACTGTTCAAGATTTACTTTAGCTCTTAGTAATGGCAGCCCCAACATTAAAATGTTTCTAGCAGATTTGAAGTTCTCTCAGTGATTATACTGTATAAATGTGTCTGAGGCTGTGTAACCCTCAGCCTTCTGGTTACATGCTACCTGCTGAGCATCTGAGGTCTCTGACTTCTGAGATGTATTTATGGATCAACAGGCACTCAGACCCTGACCTCAACAGTATTGAGAGGTTAAATTCCACTAAGAAACTTAGATGTTGAAGCACTTTGGAGAACAAGGATATAGGTACTAAGGATGGTCTCAGAAAAGTCTCACTTATAGATTACTGAACTGTTATATACTTATTGTGAATTTTCTCAAGTATACAGTAAGGAGGCTTTGAATGCTCTATTGAGGAGACTCTGGCACAGTATAGGGATAACCAGCTTCATCGCCTTTAACTGACTGATTAGCATAAGGTAGGCTGTCTTTGACATAGAGAAGAAGCACTTTCATAGCCTGCGGACAAAGCTTAGCTTTTCTAAGAGGTAAGGCAAGGTACCTAAACTAAGACTCTGGTTGAAAATCTATCCTTAGATGAGATTCTCTCTACTAGCTACAGAGTGAATCTAGGCAGAATGTCTTATGCATGTTATGAATACTTCCCTAAATCGTTGCTATGTTTCTGAAATTTTTATGGTAATATTCAACTACTGAATACCTTTTGATGAATTTCAGAAAAGAAAAAGTATTTGTAGGGATAGATTACTTCCATGATGAATAAAATACTATACCTAACAATGTGATTGTACCTTCAGTTTGGCACAATGAGTTATCTTGTAACTATCAGTCAAGTGTTAAAATCAGAACCATAAAACCAGGAATTGATGATGTTGTTATTGCTTAGCATTGGACGAGGTAGTCTTGCTGCTGATGTACACAGAGCAGCAGATCTGTGAACATAAAAGTAATTTTCATACAATATGTAACTATGTCTTAACTCCATTATAGCAGACAATTTGCTATCCACAAAATACCGCTCTTCCTTTTAATGAGGTATAGAGCCCAGTCCTAAAGATCTTCAGGGAGATCATTAGCTTGGACTAGCATCTCACTAGTTATGTTTACAAGGCTTCAGTTTGTCTCAGAGAAAGAGTAGACTTGCATTTCTTTAATGTGTAGATGGAGCATTTTAGATTCTCCTTTGCAAAACTCTGTCTAGACAGAACCATAGATGGTCACTGATTCCATTACATCTGTGAATTTTAAGGGCACAATTTGCAATTATTTATATGGGAAAGATAAATACTGAGGGATCCAGGTTTTGTAAGTGGATCTTCTTGTGCTCAAAAATTACTAATGTAGCAGTCTAATTTTAGCCAAACTGAAAGCATTTGCCAATCTGCATTTGATAAAGCCTAGAAGTAATTGGTTGATGAAGGAATTAATTTCAGCTCACAACCACTTATTTAATTTTGTGAGCCCATGCTGTTTTGTTGTCTTCACATCTGGCTCAGCAGGAGAAAGGCCTAAGGCAGATGCAGAGGTAGAAAATACAGAAATCTCTACTGTCAACTGAATTAGATATGGGACTATAATCATTACTTTCTGTCTTTTTTCTCAACCGCAAAGACTAACCCTGTCTGACTCTGTGGAAACAATGAATAACCATAGGAAAAGTTAAAGGCTTCCGATTCCAGTCTATTTTTCTTCATGAGGAAAAACACTGAATTATATTTCTCAGAAAAAAGCAAAGAAATTAAGGAAATTTGACATCTTATCATATTTTGAGGTATTCTGGTGCAATGAAAAATGATCCAAATCTCTCTAGGTGGCCATTGCAACTTAAAATGTTAATATTAATTAATGGATATTCCATTTTGAAGTATAGTGTATCAGCCACAGGAAGTCAGTATTGTAAGAGGTCAATACATACTATTTTGAAAGTGGAGTGTTTCATAAGTACATGTATTCTCAGTCAATATGGCCCAGCTGGAAGCTAGTTACTTGATAACTTTGGTCTGTGCCACCACACCTCGACTAATGAATATCTGAAGATGAAAGCTCACAAAGACTGGAGACCAGTCTACTACCAAAGTATGAATGCTAAAACCAAAAAATGTGAAACGTTTTTCATAGAACCATAGAATATCCTGAGCTGCAAGGGATGCACAATGATCATCAAGTCCACACAGGGCAAGCTGAAAGTTAAAACATTCATCTAAGAGTGTTTTCCAAATGCTTCTTAAACACTGACAGGCATGGTAGCATGACCACTTCCCTGGGGAGCCTGTTCTAGTGCCTGACCACCCTCTCAGGCAGGAACTTTTTCCTAATATGCAAACTGAACTTCCTTTGGTGCAAATTTAAGCCATTCCGTCGTGTCCGATCACTGGACATGAGAGAGGGAAGAGATCAGCACTTTTATTTCCACTGGCCCTAATGAGGAAGCTGTAGACAGCAACAAGGTCACCCCTCAATCTCCTCTTCTCTTCTCTAAGCTAAACAAAGCTAGTATCCTCAGTTTCTTCTCATAAGTCATTCCCTCTAGTCCTTTTACTATAATTTTTGCCCTTCTTTGGACAGATTCTGATATTTTATATTCTTCTCATATTGTGGAGCCCAAAATTGCACACAGTAGTCGAGATGAGGCTCCACCAATGCTGAATATAGTGGGACAATCATTTCTTTCAGTTGGTTAGCTATACTCTGCTTAATGCACCCCAGGATATGCTTGGCCCTTTTGGCCACCAGGGCACATTGTTGATTCATATTGAGTTTACCATCAACCAAAACCCCAGCTTCCTTTCTGCAGGGCTGCACTCCAGCCTCTTGTCCCTTAGTCTTGCCATACACCCAGGATTACACTATCATCTCGCTTGCAGAATCTGGCATTTTTTCTTGTTAAATTTCATACAGTTGGTGATTGCCCAGATCTCTAGCAAAATATCTCTGTAAGGACTTTCTACCTTTAAAGGATGCAATGGCTACTCCTAATTTAGTATCATTGGCAAATTTCCTTACTGTGCTCTCAACTCTTGCATCCAGGCACTGATAAAAACATTGAAGAGATTTTCTTTTGCCTTTATGAAAGGACACAGTAGTATTTTGTTTTCAATGTGTCCATTCCTTGTCTTTTTCTTGTTTGACTCTAGCCCCCAGACCCTCCCCTCAAAAAAATCTGTCTGTATTTGAACTGTGAGATTTATGTCACAGTGTGTGCTTCATCCCAATTTGAAGGAAAAAAAGTAATATGGTTCTTAAAAAAACATATTATTACTGAGCTACAAAGTGAGAGATGGCCAGGAGACACAGTAGAGAGAGACTTTGGAAGCAGCAGGAAAAAAGTAAAAGAGAAAAGAGAGAGTTATGTTTCCTTTGTATCCCTTTTTATTAGATCATTCTTGTTACAGCCTGGACCCATGCCCAGTTGTAATAACAGAATCACTGAGGCAGAAAGGGACCTCTGGACATCATCTAGTCCAAACTACCCGCTCAAGGAGGGTCAGCCAGGGCAGATTGTCCAGGACTGCACCCAGTTGGGTAGATAAGATAAGACCTGAATTATAAATAGATTACACATCAACACTATCACATCTAGGGGTTATTTTTTCTGAACATCCTAAATAGATAATTATTATGAATGTGTGATTATATATTTCTCCTGAAGTCAGTCTAAAGCAGAGAGCTTGCAATTACTAATTTACTTCATTTTGCACATAATGAAAATAAAACAGCTTACTATATGGTTACAATATATAGGTACTTGTACTGATTTTGGTCAGAACAGAGTTAGGTTTCTTCATAATAGCTTGTATGGTGCTATGTTTGGGATTTGTGATGAAAACAGTGTTGATAACACAACAGGGGTACATCTCTTTCTGAGCAGTGCTTACACAGTGTCAAGGCCATTTCTACTTCTCAGGCTGCCTCACGGCAAGTAGACTGACAGTGCACAAGACATTGGGACGGACACAGTTAGAGCGGCTGACCCCAACTGACCAGAGGGATATTCTATACCTTATGATGTCATGCTCAGCAATAAAAGCTGGGGGGAGAAGGGAGGACACACACACACACATTTGGAGTTATGGCCTCTGTCTTCCCAAGTAACCATTACACGTGATGCAGCCCTGCTTTGCTGGAGATGCCTGAACACCTGCCTGCCCATGGGAAGTAGTGAATGAATTTCTTATTTTGCTTGCATGTGCAGCTTTTGCTTTACCTATTAAACTGTCTTTATCTCAACCCACGAGCTTTCTGACTTTTACTCTTCTGATTCTCTCCCCCATCCCACTGGGTGGGGGAAATGAGTGAGCAGCTGGGTGGGGCTTAGCTGCCTACTGGGGTTAACACACAACATTACTGTGAATGGTGCGTATGTAAGTATGTGCAGGTACTATTCAATTACTATTGCAATCAAACCTTATCTTCTTTCAGCCCTAAAAGAAGAGAAAATTATTCAGCAGGATCTGACTTGTCCGAGGATGTGGCAAATTACATTCAATTACCTGCTTTATGACCATCTGTCTACATGATGCTGCACTTGTCATCAGAAACCTCAGTGAAAATTTCTCTCAAAGGCTGTAATAAGGGTAAAAAGCTGCTATTGCAAAGATGTTCCAAGAAAACAATGCTACCCAAACTCTCATTCGTGTGAGCTAATTGGTCAGATGCAAGCAGTAAGTTATGCAACTGCCACAGTACAACAGTGTGCCTGAGTCAAAAGTGTTAGAGAGGCAAACTATAGTACCTAAAACAATATTTATGTACTTAAAGAGCTCCCAGGTGAGCTTCTATGTAGCTCTGCTATGTCTCTACTTTTGTGTATATATGTACCTAAAGACTTCTCTTCTCAGCTACTTAACTTTAAAGAGGAATGATAGCACATTTTTAGTGACTCTTACCCTATTTCTCTTGCATTTGTTCCAGTTTCCCCACAACTTTCTTTCTCCTTTCCTTTTTAAAGTGATCATTTTCCAATTCTCCCCCAATTTTCCATTGCCTTGCAATTTCTCCTGTTTTCCTTCAATTGATTTGTCCCCTGGTTTTTTTTGCCAGCCTCAAGACTTTGCAAACCATAGATGGCTGTTCATTTTCTCCCTCACCAATTATACCCCAGCAGCTGTCTGTAAAAGGAAAATTACAAGTTAGTCACTTCCCTGTCTGTATTGAACTGTGGGCAAAAGACTGAACTTGGTGCAGGGAGGAACTGACTAATCAGCCTTCCTTTACAGCCAAATTCATGTTTAAAATAATTCAGAAAAAATGAATCATTCCCAAAGCTGATAATACATTGCTTTGCACCTTGGGGGAAGTCATTTCAGGCTCTGGCAGATGAGCTGTGGCATCAGCAATTTAAGACAAAATTGTGCCCAACTCTGCCCATCCACAGATGAAGCTTCTGTAGCAGGGTGCAGAGATGATGTGTCACCATGCTCTACTGCTTCCACTCATTAGCCAGACGCTCAGACTAAGTGAGACTCAAGCCTGGGGAACAAAACAACTAAAATGTGAATACACTGTTCTTTCTCCGGTGTAGATGGAATGTTTGTGCTTATATTCCTTATTTAATTTGTGATTATAATCTGGAAGAGCTGAAATTTTTGTTAAGGGTTGAGACACGAGCACATTTCTGTACACTTGGACACAATCAAGTCTTAAACCTTTACATCTTTTGATTAATTGAGATCCATTTAAATTCATACTAATGCCCAACACACAGAGCAGAGGGGCAATTGATAATCTGGGACGAAGGAATGGAAACCAACCTGAGAGGAAGAAGTGAATCATGAAGTTGTAAAAGAAATAAAATAATTTAAATGATCTCCATTTTTTATTGGACATTTGTAGGTCTGCGTATATATTACGAGTTTTCTAAGGTAATTGCTAATGACTTGAGGATCTCATTTGCCATCCAGTTTATCACTCCAGATGATCTGAAAACATTTAATCTGTTCTTTAACTATTGTGGGCTGAGGCTTTATTCTTACATGACTGTTTCTAATTGTTTCAGCCATCTGGTCACAGCTGACCATTTTGGTGAAGACTAATGCAAAATGGCATTAAGTATTTTGGCTTCCTTAGTACTATTAACCAAGAATTTTCCTTCTCTGTGAAGAAGAAACATGATCCTCTATTTATTTCTTCTCTCTCTACAATATAGTCTGACAATATCTTGGCATCCTTTACTTACACCATCTTGAACAGTGTGCCTTGAATTTCTTGATTTTTTTCAATTTATGCTTCAATTTATACTGCAGGACATGAATTAAAATTTCAAGATCCTTCTTCACTTTCCTATACTTGTATGCTATCTTGGAGACACAGAAGACTAACACAAACAAATACACAGTTTGATAAAACAGTATAAAATTAGAACTGCTTTTCTTCATTTTTTCCCATGATCTTGTATTTTCTGAAGATAAATACCTTTACTTTCGTGTATTGCCTACTGTCGATTTATGTATAAAGTAGGGCTATTCCAAATGGACTTTATTCCTCATGAAAGAAACAAATCTAGTTTCCCTTGCTGGAAGTTTCTCTTCTTGAAATTTCTTTCAGCTACCTCTGCTTTAGATCAAAGATTCATACAGGCACAGACACATGAACATTAATAGTAACAAATATAAATTAATAAGCAGGTTGAACCGTAAGGAATTAGAACTTTTTAGTAATAATTTGCTAACAACTTTAACATTTTCTGTCTCACTGTACTATTTAGACTATGAGTTCAAAAACCCATAAAACAGTTTGAAAAAAGCAGTTTTTTTTAAAAAAAAGTGTTTTTTTTTTTCTTACAAGTATCTCATATGGGAATGGAAATATTTACTTGCATAAACAGTAACACTGGATATCTACCATAACTGTTTATCAGAGAGAAGACTGTGCTCACTCATGTTGTGAGGTTTAAGACAGATCAGCATGGACTGTCCTCAGAATCTACAGTTCACTTTTGTAGTAGAATTCTTCCATATGGAATTAGGACAAAACTCAGTTTATTAACATAGGAGTGGCAACAAATGACCTGTGAATCACTTTTGTTTATTACATTTCAGTATCACCGAGGAGACCACCTGATGCTTAGTAAAAGAAAAATTATTAGGAGTCTGCATAATGAAAACAAATGGAAGTATGCTGACAGGACTAAATTAAGGAGGCACTCTGCACAGAAAAAAAAAAAAAGACATGCCCCTGTAAACAAACTTTCAAGGCAGTTCAGTGTCTTTGGAAGCTCTTACTTTTCATGCCATAGAAAATGGCTTTTAAATTCTGAATCTTTTAAATTCTGAAATTTTTAATTAGCTCAGTGCTTGATACATCAAAGTTATTATCCATAAAATCCGAGATTTCTGAAGAATCAAGGAGTCACATTGGAATGCTTTCCTTTCTTCTTTTAAGAATTATCAGAATAGGTGTCCTATACTGTTCCCTGAAAATTACATACCTAGTCTTCCTCGTTATTTTCCTTGTTTCTTTATTATTTTCCTTTTTTCTTTCCTTAATTCCTTATTTTTTTTTCCTCATTGTGGAAGAACTCCACAATCAAGACCAAGATTTCTGCCTTTCTCACATTTTCTTAGTAGAGCTTGCAGGGAATAATGGAATAAGTAAAGGAGAAAACAACAAACAAAAGCCAGAGGAAATCCTCCCCATCTTGAATACCACAAAAAGAGACATATCATGTCTCAGAGTAAACTCAGTGAGATTTCTTCTGAAATCAGATGTCTAAGACTTACCCTAGAACTAAGAACTGAGATCATACCCGTTCCTTGCATTATGATCAATAATCCTTTGAAAAATTAATCTGATGGATTGCTTGCATTTAAAAGACTACTTTTCATACCTGTCATGGTAATAGAATATCTTCATAGAGTCACCACACTTTTCCTCCTGAAGAGCTGCCCGTTTCTGCCTTCACAGTTAAGTAGCTATCACAGAAGCAGATATTTCAGGTTAAAGTCTTTGTTTTCTAGAAAATTATATGTTCTGTTAGCACAGAAATAATTTGTAAGACAATCGTTGTTCCAGCTCAACTCTTCCTGAAGTCTCCAAAGGAACCATAAAATTTTCTTCTGGATTTGATCACATGTAAATCTTATCTTTGGGATTTCTGTCTCAGCTTACTGTAGGCTATCATGCTATTTCAAGGGTTGCTCCCAGAAATTGTCCTTTTCTCTGGTCACTACAGGAAAACATTTTTTTCAGTTCCCAGTCTGAAATCTGCACTTTTCTTTCCTTCAGTCCCATGACCACATCTGATTGTGCTGATGCCAGGCAGCATAAAGACAGTGCGTAACTGATTGTGACCATATACATCCCTTCAGGTTTGGCGCAGGGTTGGCAGTTTATGAAGAATCACAGCCTCTCTCATCAAGTGAGAGAATATATATTAACAAAATAGAGCTTGCTCAATATTAAAACGTAGAAATTAATTTAAATTAAAGTCTGGAGGAATAAAGGAACAGGCAATCTGAGCTGGGTAGAATGTGATCCTTACACAAATACCTCAAATTTTCAGCTCTGCTTAATCTTGAGTAAATTCCAAAATCTCCGAAGATAGCTCTTGCTAAATAGTCATTATTATGCATTCTGATAAACTGTGAATGAATGTTAGATTTTCTGGAATAGGACACAAGATAAGACCACAAAACTTACTTGTGGCCTTTGCAATAGTAGGAGTTTCGCTTGGCTCTTCAGAGAGTGAATGAAAGCAGGGATCCAATCCATCAGTCAAATGAATATTCCACAAGACTTTTGCATCTTTTAACAGATGTGTCATTGAGAATTTGTGCAAAATGATAGAGTATAGCTAAAAAAAACCCAGCAATACAAAACTGTATTGAATGCAGTGTTAAAATAATTTACATCCCAAAAGAAGAACATTCTTCCTGATAATAATCATCCACAAAATTTGAACTTATCTTGAACTTATTCTACCTCTACTTTTCCAGATTCCTGGTATCAGTTTACTTAGCAGAGGGGAATCAAAAGTACTCACAGTATATACCTTTTGCTGTGCATATTTAAATCATCCTAGCCTTAACGGAGATTCTGCAGACAGAGCATCAAGAATACAGAATCACAGAATCAATAAGGTTGGAAAAGACTTTTAAGATCATCAACGGTCAACCCAACACCACCATGCCCACTAAACCATATCCTGAAGTGCCATGTCTACACATATTTTGAACACTTCCAGTGATGGTGACTCCACCACCTCCCTGGGCAGCTTGGTCCAATGTTTCACCACTCTCTCAGTAAAGAAATTTTTCCTAATATATAGTCTGATCCTCCCCTGGTGCAACTTGAGGCCATTTCCTCTGTCCTATCACTAGTTACTTACGAGAAGAGACCAACACCCATGTCGCCACAACCCCCTTTCAGTTAGTCGTAGAGAGTGATAAGGTCTCCCCTCAGCATCCTCTTCTCCAGACTGAACAACCCCAGTTCCCTCAGCCGCTCCGCATAAGACTTGTTCTCCAGACCCCTCACCAGCTTCGCTGCCCTTCTCCAGACACACTCCAGCACCTCAGCATCCTTCTTGTAGTGAGGGGCCCAAAACCAGAGACAGTATTTCAGATGCGGCCTCACCAGTGCCGAGTACAGGGGCACGATCACTTCCCTACTCCTGCTGGCCACACTAGTTCTGATACAGGCCAGGACGCTGTTGGCCTTCTTGGCCACCTGGGCACACTGCTGGATCATGTTCAGCCGGCTGTCAACCAGCACCTGTAGGTCCTTTTCTGCTGGGCAGCTCCCCAGCCACTCCTCCACAAGCCTGTAGTGTTGCATGAGGTTGTTGTGACCGAAGTGCAGGACCCTGCACTTGGCCTTATTAAACCTCATACAGTTGACCTCAGTCCATCGATGCAGCCTGTCCAGATCCCTCTGCAAAGCCCTCCTATCCTCCAGCAGATCAACGCTCCCACCCAAGTTGGTGTCAACTGCAAACTTACTGAGGGAGCACCCAATCCCCTCATCCAGATCATTGATAAAGATATAAACAAGACCAGACCCAAAACCGAGCCCTGGGGAACACCACTTGTGACCGGCCGCCAACCGGATTTAACGCCATTCACCACAACTCTCTGGGCTCGACCATCCAGCCAGTTCTTTACCCAGCGAAGAGTATACCTGTCTAAGCCACGAGCTGCCAGTTTCTCCAGGAGAATGCTGTGGGAGACAGAGTCAAAGGCTTTACTAAAGTCCAGGGAGTCAACATCCACAGCCTTTCCCTCATCCACTAGACAGGTCACCTGGTCAGAGAAGGAGATCAGGTTGGTCAAGCAGGACCTGCCTTTCATGAACCCATGCTGGCTGGGCCTGATCCCTTGGTTGTCCTGCACATGCCCTGTGAGAACCCTCAAGATGAACTGCTCCATAATCTTCCCTGGTACCGAGGTTAGGCTGACAGGCCTGTAGTTCCCGGGGTCCTCCTTCCTGCCCTTCTTGTAGATGGGTGTCACATTGGCAAGCCTCCAGTCGTCTGGGACCTCCCCTGTTAACCAGAACTGCTGATAAATGATGGAGAGTGGCTTGGTAAGCTCCTCCGCCAGCTCCCTCAGCACTCTTGGGTGGATCCCATCTGGCCCCATAGACTTGTGAGTGTCCAGGTGGTGTAGCAGTTTGTTAACTACTTCCTCTTGGATTATGTGTTGTTTATTCTGCTCTCCATCCCTGTCTTCCAGCTCGGGGGGCTGAGTACCCTGCAGATACCTGGTCTGGCTATTAAAGACTGAGGCAAAGGCGGCATTAAATACCTCAGCCTTTTCCTCATCCTTGGTGGCAATGTTCCCCCCCTGCCATCCAATAAAGGATGGAGATTCCCCTTGGCAAACCAACTATTACAAGATAAAGAACAAAAGGTAGGTAGTAAGATATATACAGAAATCACAGCTTGGAAATAATTTTTCTCCTTCTTGCCACAGAGTGCTTAGTAATTTCATTTGAATCCCAAATTCTCTTGCCTTTGTGATAGAAACAGAATTTTTGCCATTTCATCCTGTTCCTGAATATTTAGTGAAAATGTTACACTTGGTGATATTATTTTTAAGCTATGCCATAAAAATCTCCTTATAAACCCAATTTCTGACAATATTTATATGTAACCCTCTGTCTGGCAATTTATCCTTAAGATAACATATTATTTATATAACACCAATAGCCTGCAGGATTTATTACAGGCATTCAGGAAGACATATGGGTAAATTCTTCTCTCATTTATACTAGCATAAATCAGTACTAATACTACTGAAGACACTGCAGTTCCACTTCTTTAATGGTGGACTAAAAAAGCTCAGAACCAACCCCAAACTTAACAGTAAGTTTTCTACCTTAATGGGATCATGTCAGGCAGGTTTTAATCCCATTGTCTAAACTCACCCTTTTATCCAGCCTCAGAAGAGAGTTATTTAAACCTTTTAAACAGCAGCAAGGCTTTGTGCCATTGTCTTGCCATCTTTGACTCAGCCATTAACCAAATTTCTCTCTTGAAGCCATACTTATGTCATTGGAGTGGTGCCAAGCAGTATTCATTTTGTCATTTTTTGAATTTAGGGACAATATTTTAAAACCTCAAAATATTTATGACACTTGCACATTACTTAGTACAGCAGTTTGGATGTAGTCGCATCTGTTCAGAAGTTTAGATGCTCAAGGACATTTGGAAACTGAAAAGCTGCCATTGTGAGAGCATTTGGTAGCTTGTAGCAGGTTAATAATGTGCCATGATGCCATAGCTGTTCGCTAACATGAATTCACAGCAATATGATTCACAGCAATAGGTAACATGGATCTTTCAAGAGCTTCAGCTGAAAAAAGGTTAATATAAATTTATCAACATTTAGCAAACTTTTTAAAAACTAAAATAACAGACTAAAATGAAGCTCAGCATATCAATCCTTTTTTTGAAACTATGATGTCTCTGTACTGCAAAACATTTTTTGTACGTATCCCTTACTCAGGAAGTAATTATAGTTACTTGGTCAACAGGGCGATTTGAAGCATTGGCTTGTACTAACCAGAGAGTGAACAGGTGCTCTTCACATCTCTCTGCTTTACTGTAACAGGGCAGTTCATTTCTGATCTACTTTACCCTTTTCTGTCACTTTTCTCCTAAATGAATCAAACCACAAAATGGCTTTAGTGAAGGAAACCTAACACAAATGCTCTACAACCTATTTCACTAGCTACTAATACTCCAAGGTGACAGGATCTGGCCTCAGAGTTTTGTATCATTTTAAGGCAACACATTTCTTATAGTCACTGAAAAAAATGTAAACTATGTCTTTCCGAAATTCTTCTAAGGAAGAGGGAAAAAAGAAAGTAATTTCCCCTTTCTAGTTCATTCCTGCCTCAAAAAGAGAGGGAAAATCCGGACAAATCCTGAGCTCTTTAACTGGTGTTCTTGTGCTTTCTGAAAGGAGGAAAAGAGAGGATAATGTTAATAGCAGTAAGTATTTCAAGATTTTTTTGAATTATCATTGTGTACGCATCTATGAGTTAAGTGTATCAGTATTCATTATATTGAGAATGCATACATGTAAAGATGCAATGGACTCTTAGCAGCTAGCTTGTTCTTTTGGATCTGCTGAGTGAACAGCAGTAGTGAGTGTTGAAGGAGTGGATATAAGTGCAAGCTGAATAGAGTGGGCAGGAAAAGGCATCTTGTTTTCCCAGAGCCCCACTGACCCCTACAGAGTTTTGATCTGCTTCTGTAGTGAATCTTCACACAAGGAATAGCAAGTTTTTAGTTTTGGTGACAGTAAGAACTGGTATAAAACAGATTTGTTTTTATAATTACAAGACTGAAAATCCTATGTATGCTTAAATAACTTATGGAACAGGACATAGAAATGAGAAACATATTTAAATCAAATTAATCTGTTTAGAAGTTAGTTGTCTTATATAACTACCACATTTTACACACCTCCCTGTCTGGAATTTATGCAAATTATTTCAGGAAATAATTTGTATAGCAATAATTTGCATATGCTCACCTTAAACAGAAGGATAGATCTTGTGCTGGAGAATGTGTCAGCCTATTTGACAGCTTGAGTGAATGAAGCCTACAGGCTAGCAACATGGTAAGCTTGCGTTCATTGTGCCTTCCACCATTTCTCATTATATTTGTAATGGTGAAAATTGGGAGAGCAAGGAGCTGTGAACTTGAAAACACAAGGAATCTGAAAATGTATTTTAATTTCTGTTCCCTCTCTATGTTAATTGTAGGCACTGCTTTTTCACACTCTTTAAATGTTCTCTCTTCCTCATACTTGTCCTTATGAACAGTTGTCACCCTGTTCTTCACAACGGATTATCATGCACAATACTAGTTAGTCAGCAGAGTCAAAATCATGTCAACAAGCATGCTGGCATGGATTGTTAAATATTTAAAGTATGTAAAGCAGCCCTTCTTTGCACTGTGAACAAAACTTATCCCTTGCAGAGGATCCAAGAAATGGCCTTGCATTAGTTGTGGCTCTCATATTTAAAAGGTACTTGCAGTGAACCTAGACATTGTGTTGGCCTTCAGCACTAGTCTTAGTGCTGTCTTACCTTAGTATTACATTAGAATTTCTTACCCTTGGTGCAAATGAAATAAGCATTACCCTTGATGTAATAGTGGGCATGAGCTTCTAGCCATAGATCCACTCCTTGGATTCTCGTTTTCAGATACCAGCATTTGTGCTATAATCCCTTAGCTTTGCACTAAGTTAGAATTTAAACTTGAGATTGATGCACCCTGGCGAGTACGGAGGGATGCAGGCTCTTCGTGGAGTCTTTCCTTCATGCCACCTCTAAAAAAGCTTAGGGATGGGCAGAAAAATAATCCCAAGTTTCCTTGTCATTCTACTTATTCAATAGAAATCGATGGGCTGACCTTGCATAAAAGTGTGTGTAGATGCAGTGGAGAAAATCTAGACTAACTTGAGGATTCATTTTAATGAATTGCATTCGGATGCTTTCACAGGTACATAATATAACTGACTGAAAACAAAACATCAAACCCTCTAACATCACAGGAGGTTCAAACACAAATTATTAGATGCATTTCAGTTACTTGTACAACTGGATTAGTAGCATTTTATAGCTATTTGGATTTTGACCAAGCTTGGCCTAAGCTTCTGAACCTTGAAAATTTCATGAATAACAGAAAAGGAAGTTGCTAGTCTTTCTTATTCACTTTTGCAGGATTCCAGCTATGCCATTAGTGAGAAGAATTATCACAAAACTAAGAACTATGAGGCAAGTATTCCTATACTCAGTCATTTAAAACCCAGTGATGAAGAATGGAAACTTAAACATCAGTGTCTGCCTTTAGATCCTCCAACCTTACTGTTTCTTTTTACAGTCTGTCATGGTTTAGCCCCAGCCGGCAACTAAGCACCACGCAGCCGCTCGCTCACTCCCCCTTCCCCAGTGGGACGGGGGAGAGAATTGGGAAAAAACTCGTGGGTTGAGATAAAAACAGTTTAATAGGACAGCAAGAGAGAAGGAAACAACAACGATAACAACAACAATAATACCAACAAAGGAATGTACAAGAACAAGTGATGCCCAATACAGCGATTGCTCACCACCCGGCAATCGACAGCCCGTCCCCGAGCAGCGATTTCCGCCCCCCGGCCAACTCCAGTTTATGTACTGGGCATGACGTCGTATAGTAGGGAATGTCACTTTGGCCAGTCCGGGTCAGCTGTCCTGGCTGTGTCCCCTCCCAGCTCCCCGTGCACCCCCAGCCTCCTTGCTAGCAGACCAACACGAGAAGCTGGACTGTCCTTGACTGCTCAGCAACAGCTCAAAACATCAGCACATTATCAACAGTTTCTCATCCGAAATCCAAAACACAGTCTCACACCGGCTTCTGTGAAGAAAACCAACTCTATCCTGGCTGAAACCGGGACACAGTCATATATACCAAATCCAGGAGGTCTCTGCTGCCTTTTTCAAAAGTCTAACAAAGTTCCCAGAAATATTTATACTATACTGGACTCTTTCCTGGGAAATTGTCTTGAAGTTTGTCAAACATATACATCTATATTAAAAAAAAAAATTATCTCTACTTCTGGTTATTCTAAAGCATATGCCTAGAAAATGTGTTTTGCTGAGTCTGCTATATTTTTAATAACATCTCAGAGATAACACACTGAGAGAAACCAATTGCTGTCTGAATACAGAGTTCAGAGTACTTTATTTTTTTACTGCATATCTTGCTATTTTTTTTAATTCTGTAGAAATGCATTGATCTTTTTCTGTTGAAGAATCATCTCCTTATAAAAGTAACAGAAGAGCAGGAAACACAGTAAGAACTTTGTTCTGTGCCAGTAAAGAAACTTTCAGATCCAATGATAACTTTGGACAGAAGTATGTGAATCACATAGTTTTTTGTTTTATTTAATTCCAGCTAATAGAATTTCAGCCACTGGAGCATGTACTCAGCTTTAAACACATATCTATCAAAGTCCTGCATCCAGCTCCGGAGCCCTCAGCACGGGAAAAACATGGACCTGTTGGAGCGGGTCTAGAGGAGGGCCACGAAAATGATCAGAGGGATGGAACAGCTCTCCTGTGAGGACAGGCTGAGATAGTTGGGGTTGTTCAGCCTGGAGAAGAGAAGGCTCCAGGGAGACCTTATGGCAGCCTGCCAGTAGTTCCAGGGGGCTTATAAGAAAGATGGGGACAGACTTTTTAGCAGGGCCTGTAGCAATAGGACAAGGGGTAATAGTTTTAAACTAAAAGAGGGTAAATTTAGACTAAGTATAAGGAAGAAATTTTCTATAATGGGGGTGGTGAAACACTGGAATAGGTTACCTAGAGAGGTGGTAGATGCCCCATCCCTGGAAACATTCAAGGTCAGGTTGGATGGGGCTCTGAGCAACCTGCTCTAGTTGAAGATGTCCCTGTTCACTGCAGGGGGGTTGGACTACATGATCTTTAAAGGTCCCTTCCATCCCAAACCATTCTTCAATTCTATGATCTCTGACATAATCAAAGACAGAATACTAGTTGTGTTCCCCATCATTATGGAAACAGTGAAAAAATTCCTATACCCCAGGAAGTTCTGCAACAAGATATTGTTTGTCTCTGAGAACAAAGTTATCCCATACGTGACAGCTCTTGCCCGGATTAGAAAACCCTTCTCTGACAAACAATCCTTAGCCGCTGTCAACAAACTGGAAGTTTCCTCAACAACAGCAAGGACAGGATCAGGATGGACTGTGAGATGTCTGTCCCTAAAAATACTGACTTATGCTGCTGTGCAAAGCAAAGGACAGAGGACAGGCAAGAATACACAATCCAGAAACACCACAGTGCATGCTTAAAGTAATTCTTAAGAATTTAAACCAGCTGTATAAAAGTAAATTACAACCTACTCCTCCCCAAAGAAGGCCTTTAATTTTTTTCCAAGATTTAATCTTGACAATTGTCGATAATAATGATGATATATACAAGTTTCTGCCTAAGAATGCCCAACTTTTTTGTGAGACTGGGCAAACAACTTCAAACAGCTTTCTTCTGGGGAGGTATGGTCTTTGTCTTAACTTAGAGGAGATTAAAGATAGAGACCAAATTGAAACTACTAAGAACAAAAAGTTCAAGATTAATTTGGCTGAGGTAAAAAAGGAATATTATCTGGGAGATAGCTAATTAAGCTGTGGAATAAGTAACAAAATGTTTCCTACAGGAAAATCATAGTTAATTTAGGTGAAATAGAGGTTGCCTGTTTTAAGTACTTAAATCAGTGAATTCTGAAGGTATTCCTCTTTTATCCACCGTTTAAATTTCTACTATTACATCCAAATCAAGACATATGGCTGTCTTCATACTCTAATGATTTCAATATAAAATGGAAGTGCTACAGAACTTAAAAGTCAAGTCCTAAATAATTTGATATGAGATAGACATGATGAGAGGACTCAGATAACAGTATCTGTTGAAAGATTCTTAAACTGAATAATTACATTAAAAGTCTTGCAACCAGCTCTGTACAACAGACTTGAAGGCACCCATCTGAGTAACTAAAATGGGAACAGACCTCAAAGCAGCCAATCTTCTCCACAGCTAGCTAAGAAAATGAGCTTGACTCAGGACTGCTTTCATCAACTGTCATGGCATGCCAGCATGCAGTGATAGCAAGCCTTCTGGCAATTCCCTCAGCCTGACAAGAAAGCTGCCATGGAGAACTGGAGATGTACCGGAGAGGTTGAGGTGCACTGCCCTGCTGGAAGGCTTCCCACCTCATGTAGGGAGGTAGCATTAGACATTGAATTGTGAATCTTGCTCCCAGTGAGGATGTAGAGCGTGACAAGAGCTCTACATATATATAGGATATATATATCCATATATATAAGGATAAGACTCTAGGTTCTTCTAGAGTTACAGAATGTCGTGGTTTAGCCCCAGCCGGCAACTAAGCACCACACAGCCGCTCGCTCACTCTCCCTCCCACAGTGGGACGGGGGAGAGAATTAGGAAAAAACTCGTGGGTTGAGATAAACACGGTTTAATAGGACAGAAAGAAAGAAGGGAACAATAATGATAATACCAACAAAGGAATGTACAAGAACAAGTGAGGCCCAATACAGAAATTGCTCACCACCCCGTGATCGACAGCCCGTCCCCGAGCAGCGATTTCCGCCCCCCGGCCAACTCCAGTTTATGTACTGGGCATGACGTCGGATGGTAGGGAATATCTTTTTGGCCAGTCTGGGTCAGCTGTCCCGGCTGTGTCCCCTCCCAGCTCCCCGTGCACCCCCAGCCTGCTTGCTGGCAGGCCAGCACAAGAAGCTGGACTGTCCTTGACGGCTCAGCAACAACCCAAAACATCAGCACATTATCAACAGTTCCTCATCCCAAATCCAAAACACAGTCTCACACTAGCTTCTGTGAAGAAAACCAGCTCTATCCTGGCTGAAACCAGGACACAGAATCATAAAATCATAGAATCTTTGGCTTGGAAGAGACCTTTAAAGGTCATCTAGTCAAACCCCCCTGCAATGAGCAGAAATATTTTCAACCAGATCAGGTTGTTGAGAACCCTGTCCAACCTGACCTTGAATGTTTCCAGGGATGGGGCACCTACCACCTTTCTGGGCAGCTTATTCCAGTGTTTCACTACCCTCAGTGTGAAAAATTTCTTCCTTCTATCTAGCCTAAATCTACCCTCTTTCAGTTTAAAACCATTACCCCTTGTCCTATTGCTACAGGCCCTGCTAAAAAGTCTCTCCCTGTCTTTCTTATAAGCCACCTTAAAGTACTGAAATTCTGCAATAAGGTCTCCCTGGAGCCTTCTCTTCTCCAGGCTGAACAACCCCAACTCTCTCAGCCTGTCCCACAGGAGAGCTGTTCCATCTCTCTGATCATTTTGGTGGCCCTCCTCTGGACTTGCTCCAACAGGTCCATGTCTTTCCTGTGCTGAGGACTCCAGAGCTGGACACAGGACTCCAGTTAGGGTCTCACCAGAGCAGAGTAGAGGGGCAGAATCACCTCCTTCAGCCTGCTGGCCACGCTTCTTTGGATGCAGGCCAGGAGACAGTTGGCCTTCTCGGCTACGGGCACACATGGCCGGCTCATGTCCATCTTTTCACTCACTAGTACCCCTAAGTTGTTCTCAGCAGGGCTGCTCTCAATCCCTTCATCCCCCATCCTGAATTGATACCAGGGTTTGCCGTGATCCAGGTGCAGGATCCTGCACTTGGCCTTGTTGAACCTCATGATGTTCACACGGGCCCACTTCTTGAGCTTGTCCAGGTCCCTCTGGATGGCATCCCACACTGCAGGCCTGTCAACCACACCACCAAGCTTGGTGTCACCTGCAAACTTGCTGAGGGCACACTTGATCCCACTGTCTATGTCATTGATCACAGAATCACAGTATCATTAAGGTTGGAAAAGACCTTTAGGGTCACCAAGTCCAACCATCAACCCAACACCACCATGCCCACTAAACCATGTCCTGAAGTGCCATGTCCACACATTTTTTGAATACTTCCAGTGATGGTGACTCTACCACCTCGCTGGGCAATGATTGATGAAGATATTAAACACTTCTGGTCCCACTATGGACCCTTGAGGGACACCACTCATCACCAATCTCCCTCTGGACATTGAGCCATTGACCACTATCCTCTGGATGTGACCATCCAATTCCTCATCCACCCAACAGTCCACCCATCAAATCCTTAACTCTCCAATTGATAGAGAAAGATGTTGTGGAGGACCGTGTCAAAGGCCTTACAGAAGTCCAGATAGACAACATCCATAGCTCTTCCCTTGTCCACTGGTATGGTTACTTCATCGTAGAAGGCCACTAGGTTGCTAAGGCAAGCCCTTGGTGAAGCTGTGTTGGCTGTCTCAAATCACCTCCCTGTCCTCCATGTGCCTTAGCATAGCTAAATGCTTTTATAATTGTGGTTTAGATGGCTTTTAGGGCTTGTGTGCACTCCCACTGCTCTTATGGTATGGTTAACTCCCTTAGTGAACAAGCAACTGCTTGGCTAGTCTACACAGCTGAGACAACAGCCTGGTTTGATACATAGGACGAACTTCAAACTGCACGATTGCTTGAACTCCCAGCACCTTTGATGTGCTGGTCAACATCCTTGGTGGAATGATCTGGAGAGTCCTAGACTGTTCCTGTTGTAGAAGTGATCAAATTGTACATAGATAAGACATTTATATTGGGGGCAGGTGTCCAGTAGCTAGCAGCAAGTTGCTGCAGGCTCATCACGTGTGAGGAAGGGGACACAACTGGTTCTAGCCAGCTCCAGTGGACCCACTGCAGGGCACAGCTCAGGCCCATGGCAGCGCCTTGCGGATAGCCTGTGGAAGGAAGGGAAAAATGCTGCCCAGCAGTGAGGGGTGAGGGGAAAAGTGTGAGGAACAGCCCTGCGAGACCCGAGGGGAGAGGGAGAGGAGGAGGTGATCCAGGAACCCCAGCAGGGATTCCCCTGCAGCCCCTGGAGAGAACACACTGGAGCAGATATCAATAGCGCAGCCTGTGGACAACCCCACACGGGAGCAGGTGGATGTGCCCTGAAGGAAGTTGCAGCCTGTGAGAGCACTTGTGGAAGCAGGTTTATCGTGAAGGACTGCAGCCTGTGGGAAGGACTCACGCTGGAGCAGGGGAAAAGTGTGAAAAGGAAGGACCAGCAGAGAGGAGCTGTTATGGACTGGCAGCAACCCCCATTTCCTTTCCCCCTGCACCACTGGGTGGGGGAGAGGTGAGGTAGAGGACTGAAGCTGAGCCTGGGACAAGGGAGGCAGGTGGAAAATGTTGTTTTAATTTTTGTCTTTGTTTCTCACCATTCAATACTACTTTAATTGGCAATAAATTAAATGATTTTTTTTTGAAGATGCATGGGGTTTGCTTGGCAAGGTTTGGTAGCAGGGGGTGGCTTCTGTGAGAAGCTGCTAGAAGCTTCCCCTGTGTCCAACAGAGCCAATGCCAGCCAGATCCAAGACAGACCAGCCGCTGGCCAAGGACAAACCAATCACTGATGGTGATAGTGCCTCTGGGATAACATATTTAAGAAGGGGGAAAAACTGCACAACAGCAATTGCAGACGGAGAGAGGAGCGAGAATATGTGAGAGAAACAACAGACTCTTCAGTCAGTGAAGGAGGGGGAGGAGGTGTTCCACGCACCAGAGCAGATTCCCCTGCAGCCTGTGGTGAAGACCATGGTGAGGCCGGCTGTCCCCCATGGGAAGCCTGCACTGGAGCAGGCTCCTGGCAGGGCCTGTGGACCCGTGGAGAGAGGAGCTGATGCTGGAGCAGGTTTGCTGGCAGGACTTGTGATCTTGTGGGGGACCCGTGCTGGAGCAGTCTGTTCCTGAAGGGCTGCACCCTGTGGAAGGGACCCAGGCTGGAGCAGTTCATGAAGAACTGCAGCCCATGGGAAGGACTCACATTGAAGAAGTTCATGGAGGACTGTCTCCTGTGGGAGGGACCCCACGCTGGAGCAGGAGAAGAGTGTGAGGAGTCCTCCTCCTGAGGAGGAAGGAGTGGCAGAGACAATGTGTGATGAACTGACCACAACCCCCATTCCCTGTTCCCCTGTGCTCAGGGGGAGGAGGTAAAGAATTCAGGAGTGAAGTTAAACCTGAGAAGAAGGGAAGGGTGGGGGGAGGTATTTTAAGATTTAGTTTTTTATTTTCTTATTATCCAACTCTCATTTGATTACTGAAAAATTAAATTAATTTTTCCCCGGTGGAGTCTGGTTTGCCTGTGATGGTAATTGGTGAAAAATCTCTCCCCATCCTTATCTCGACCCAGAAGCTTCTTGTTATATTTTCTCTCCCTTGTCCAGCTTGGAAGCGGAGTGATAAAGTGGCTTTGGTGGGCACCTGGCATTCAGCCAGAGTCAAACCACCAAACAAGTCAAGTCTGTTTTGCTCATGACAATTAATTGGTGAGTGATCTCCCTATCTTTATCTCAACACGAGTGTTTTCACCTTGTTTTCTTACCCCCATTCCTGTTGAGGAGAGGGTGTGAGAGGGCAGCCGAGAGGGTATGTGGCAGCTAGCCAAGGTTAACCACAACAAAGAGTAGAAATTAATCACATAGATGCAGAAATGGTTACAGAGGACAGTCTCACGTACACAGTTGAGATATTTAAGAGGTATTTTGTGTTTAAGCAAGAAAATTAATAGAGATGGATGGTGCATGTGCTGGGGTATCTTTGCCTTGGTTTCAGCCAGAATAGAGTTAATTTTCTTCATAGAAGCTAGTGTGAGGCTGTGGTTTGGATTTCGGATGAGAAAATCTTGATAATGTGCTGATGTTTTGGGTTGTTGCTAAGCAGTGAAGGACAGTCCAGCTTCTCGTGCTGGCCTGGCAGCGAGAAGGCTGGGGGTGCACAGGAAGCTGGGAGGGGACACAACCAGGACAGCTGACCGAGGCTGGCCAAAGAGATATTCCATACCATATAACGTCATGCTCAGTATATAAAGCTGGGGCGAAGAAGAAGGAAGGTGTGGAGGGATGGCGTCTGTCTTCCCAAGAAACCATTGCACGCGATGGAGCCCTGGAGCTTCCCTGGAGATGGCTGAACACCTGCCTGCCCGTGGGGGGCAGTAAATGAATTCCTTGTTTTGCTTTGCTTGCGTGAGCGGCTTTTGCTTTATCTATTAAACTGTCTTTATCTCAAACCATGAATTTCTTCACTTTTACTCTTCTGATTCTCTCCCCTGTCCCACCGTGGGGGAGTGACCAAGCGGCTGCGTGGGGCTGAGTTGCCGGCTGGGACTAAACAATGACAGTCTTACAGGACCTCAGTCAACTGGAGAATAAGAAATAAGGAAAACAGCAGTTTGAGGAGTCTTACCTGATTGAGCTGAAGATGTTGCTGTCGGCAATGGAGACACTCAGCACCACTGAACAGTGAGTGACCATCCTGTTCAGGAGGTTAGACTTCCCATGCGAGCATTATCCTATGGCAAGATCTCAATAAATTAGTTTCTTTTTTTAACCAACTCTCTGTCCCTGAGAGTCTGTGCAGCGAAAGTGTTATCTACAGCACTAAAGGAACCTACAGAAGCCTAAATGGTTTTGCTAATCACCATCTGAGGTTAAAATAATCAGTTCTGTCAATATTTAGAGAAGGAATGTACACAGCTGAAATAGCAGTTAGCATTAACCTTAAGCGTACCCTGGCTGACCCTCTTCAGAGCACTGAACTTCAGATTTATTACATAGGCTCTGTATTTTTTTATTCATGTTACTGATTTTCTTTCATTTCCTGATGTGCATAAAATGAAGGAGTTCATTAACTTGTTTTACATTTTTTGAGTTATAATTACTCACTGGTAACTGGTTAAAAATAAGACAAAACACCCTCCCACACCGCTACCAGTGTACTGGTACACTAAAATAATACAAGTACTATTTTAGCATTAAGAAAATATTTTTAATATCTTCTGGAAAGCCCACAGGATGTTTCATTGCTTACTTTACCTATCTTTTCATTCTCAGACTTTATTTTTTTTTCCTTTGAGAAATCATAATGCAAGGTGTAGGAGAGTAAATTGAACCTCTCCAGGGACTGGGGCAGAACCTCTCGGTACTACCAAGCACTGGGCACTGCATGACATGGGGGAAGGTAATTTCATTTCTCTTGGTCTTTTACTGCCATGCCCTGCCCACAATCTGTCTCACCTATTAAAACTATAGGCTAAGAGAGAACTATCCCTCACTATGTACATTTTAAATGTTTAGCAGAGTGAAGCTGTAGTTTAAGACATAACCTTAAACCTCAACTGTAATAAATATTTAGCTCAAATTGTAATGATTCATGTCCTACACAATCCATGCTGTGTAATGTATTAATATCCTTTTTGGATATTGACAGCAAAATATTTTTGCATTTCTCTTGAGATTTACTTTAAAAATAGATTTTTTTTTTTTTTAGAACATTGCTTCTTAACATTTGGAATTAAGAACACAGGTAAAGTCTGTTTTTTGAAAATAAAGAGTTTAATATTCATTATTTTATATGAAATTCCAAAGAAAGAAGCTTCCTACTAATTCTACATTCTGAAGTATTCTTCTAGTATTAGCAGCAGCTTAAGAAAAAGTAAGATACAATTTGAAGCAGCACAAAGGTTTTGGGTTGGTTTTTTTTTTTATGAAGAACAAGGGTAGTGGAGGATATGGAAAAATAATTATATGGTGAGATAATATAAAGACTGCAGGTTTGTGTGTCTTCATATAACTCTGCTGAGTATGAGTTCTGATGTTTGTTAATTAGAGACTTTTCTATTTCCACTAGTTGGCTGCTTCTGAAAGGCTAGCTTCTTAGCATAAAATTAATTAACCTTCAGAAGACAGTCTGAGGTATTTTCAATGACCCCACTGCTGCCAAAAAAATAAATCACATTACAGGATATTTCACAAATCTTTTAAAGGCCTTCTATGACATGTGTGGTGGAAGAGTATAAAATATTAGATACCCTTTTATTTTACATTATGTGCTAGAAGAACACAGAAGGCAATTATTTCTGCACCGTATATCAGAACAGTGTCTCTTCTCACATTTAAGAGGTTTGGGGAGATTATGAGGAAACCTGTAGAGGATATCACATCAGTTTCACTCTCCTTCCCCCTTATCCTGTACAGCTAATGTTCAACTCTCTGACCCCTTTCCCCTTCTCACCAAGAAAAGTATTATTCAGGTATTAAATATCAGAAGCTACTGAAGCAGGCCTGTTTTTAATTCACATCCGAAAACCATCATAACTTTGGTCCAGATTTCAAGTAATTTGAAAATACCTTATTTGGATCCTCCTTTTGCAAGCAAGCAAAGTGAAGGATGCATTCTAATCTGGTACCAAATCTGAAAGAAGGGCAAAGATTTCGTTTCTAATTCCTCCTGCCTTTTGACCAAGAACTTTATAGATGGTTAAAGAAAAACACCTAACATCACCAAAAATACCTAACATCACCAATAACCCTACTGAAATGCCATTTTATAATCTTTTTTTATTTAGACAACCTTAGTGAATTAATTTAGGAAGGAAGTATCATCTCAAACAATAGAACTTATAATGGCTAATGATATGAAGTTACTCGGTGGTCTGACTTGTATGCATCAGATTTTTATCATATATTTTAGAGTACTATAGGGGCCTTAAGTGTGAGTAAGAGTGCATTGAAGCCACACAGACAGAATATTGAACTAAGACTCAAAGTATGAACTTACCTGCAGCCTCTGTCCTTCAATTCTTGTATAAGTTTGGATAAGTTATTCTGTCTCTGTGCTTTTAGTTTCCCCATCTGTAAGCTAAGAATAACAACGTTGCTTACTTGCACACTTACATGAAGGAAAAGACATTTCCATATGTATTGGCCCTAACATTGTCATGCTTCAGTTCTACATCTGTTACTGCCAGACATTTGCCGGCTTTCCAAGATGTTGCTACTTAAGATCAGATGCAAGAGAAATAGAAAGTGAAGAATGATGGGATTTGATCAAGTCTTGTGTGCCAAGGCTAGCCTTTTTTTGTCTGGTGCCAAGTGTAGTAAACCACTTAGCAGTAGCTGCCTCCTGCAATCTTCAAAAATTATTGGACTATTTTAACAGTTCTTACTATAAGAGAAAGACTCATTTGCTTGTTCTGTCCTTACTACATTTTCTTTCTAATGGAAACTTCTAATATTTTTTTATAAAGCTAACTGATTTAACTAAAATTAATTTTATGATTAGGATGCCTGTATAAATATTTCCTTCCTAAATAATTCTGTAGTTTTTTCTCACCCCAAACAGAGAATTCTGCAATCGCCTTTCAAGGATCTGAGGCCTAGCACTGATACTGTGGCTCAGAGATCAGAGGAATTTGCTACATTTTAAGAAAGAGCAGTGAGAAAGTCTGAGTAGCAAGGCCATGCAAGATAAGGAATGTAGACAGAAGCAGGACTGTAGAGATAAAGATTATTAGTGCCTCAAAAATTCAAGGTGTAAAACCAATGAAATGGATAGGTTTAAAACCCTAAAGGGAAAATGCAGAAAAGTATCAGCGTCAGAGGATTTGCAACACAGCAAGCTACAAACACCGAGAACTTCTTCCTACCTGACTGATGCCTGCCTGGCCAGAAAAGGCTCTTCAGATGTCTTACTGGGGTATTGAGCCCATGGCTGCTTACGCTAGCAGCTTCGTAAATCCTAGTGATCTTGTGTGTGTATTAGCCAATACATAATTGCCTTACACTGTTGTTTATTTTTATGTGTGTGTGTATGTATATGCACATAAACATGTACATATGTACATATATGTCAATATTCTACTTGCAAAGACTCTTCCTGCTCAGCTTAAAGACAACCAGTTGCAATGACCCAAAAAGAGAGAGTAATACCAGTAAATATGTAAAATATTTTAAAAAGAAAATTTAATTCTAAGAGGTCACACAGTCTCTTTTTTAATATTACAAAGTTAGACATTTAAAACCATTAATATAAAATCACATCTATACAAGTAGATAAATGCTCTGTTCTTCACCTCCCCTGGAGAGGATTTTTGAAACTCTGGGACAGTTTAAAATAAACATAATTAATAGTTCTCCATCTATGTTCAGTCATTCTGAACACTCCAGAATTTCAATATGAAAGGCTGACTTTGCTGAAGGGTAATGCTGGGCGTTCTAAGTCACCAATTAGGATGCAAACCTGAATGCTACCTATTGCTAAAATATACTCCATTTGCATACAAAGAAAGGGAGTCAAACAAATAAGAATGCTGCTTCTGGAATGTAAAGTACCTGAGACATAAACCTGGCTTTAAGACAAGAAGAAAAAAGGACATGAGAAAACATTCTTATTTCAAAGGTGGTTTGTAGTGAAATAAATATAACGTCCTTCATAGTATCTGGTCAATCCATACATTTCTGACTCCCAAACTGAAAATAATTTATTTGATAGGTCTTGTTTCATTATATGAATCACAGAATTTAAAACAAACAAAGCAACCAACCACAACATAGTTGAAGAATTACAGACTGATTTAGCTATATTTTGAGACTTATACCAAAACTTCAGTCAGCAGCCATCTAAAGCCAGAAGAGTTTGCAGTGCTCAAACCATCTCAATTCTTTTCTCTTAATAGTTATTCAAGTCCTAAATTTATGCTTCTGTGCTTTATAACAATAAGATATGCAGATAACAGAAGCCTAAATACAGCCAGGATCTAAAAATCTATTTTTCTTTATGGTCCTCATTCAAATAAAAATTAATTGGTGAATCTGTGTTCCATAGACAGCTTCCCAGATTTTTCTGATATCATCCCAGCAGACTACTGAAGTCAACAACTTTCTTTGTTGCAAATCATGGGCAGAAATAGCTCACTTGTAGATGTCAAACGAACTGAATTTCCTCTCATTGTTTTAAGCATCTTCAGCTAAGCAGAAACAATGTTTTCCAGTGGAGCCCCACACTACCTTTAAAGTAGTTGAAATCATGTCTCTCAGTTTAATTTTCTTCCTTCTGGAGTTTGAAAGTGAGAGGAAAATGCCATAGTGGCATGCCACATCTACACATTTATACAAACAAAGCTATTAATAGAATACTAGAGCTGTAAAAACAAGCACTACAAAGTAGGAAATGTCAGAGCTAAATTTATTCTCTGTGACCTTGATTCATTTTTTTTCACAGCATGTTCATTATTATATAGCGTCTGATTACATAATCGTATAGTACGTTTGGGTTTTCTCATGAAATCTGCACGAGTTACTTGAGAAATAATTTGCAATGATAATAAAACAGGAAAGAAAATGCACTTGTCACAAGTCAATCAGAGGAATCACCTCCAAAACCAAAACTGCACTCCTGAATTAGCTGGCTAATGTAAGTGTGGTATGTATATTCATTCTGCTGGAATGATGTGACTGCATTCTGTATAAATACAACTTTTTTTTTGTTACTAAGGTAAAAAAGGCATTGACTTTTTACTCAAATATTACCGGTCATATGTCATGGTGAAACATGCACTTAGATATGTCTTTTCTAACCTTGAAAAGGATAGACTGGGATTCTGTGTGTGGTCCAAAATCCAGTAATGAGATTTGCCACTTCCCTAAGTATTTAAAACCCTGCTCCTAGCTAACTTCAGTTTATGTCAGCAAGTAACAGCCCTTAATTGCAAAATTCAGCATAAACAATGCAAAGGAAAACAAGCAATATCCTTCTTTGCAACATGTGGCATAATGAAACCACATTATTATTTTTTTTTTCTTCAGTTGCTGTTTGACATACCGTATGTATCTAATCCCACAGTCAGAGACTCAATTCTGTTCCATGCCCTGGGTGATAGCTGTTACAGTTGGTATACACATCTTTCTTAGCAGTTTCCAAAGGATTCCACTTGACTCTTCCTTGTTTGTCTGGTCCCAGAATTAGTGATCTTGAATTCTGGAATTTTACTTTCCTCCAGGCACAACACAAATGTCCTCCTGATTTTGTAAATGCTAACAACTATGAGGATGACTATGTGCTACCTAGTGGACTTGTTAAGCTATTACTGAATTGATTGCTTACTGAAAAGGAAAACCATAGAGATGATGGGTGGTTCTCAGTGTAAAATTTTTCTCTGAAGTGTTCATTTTACATTAATAAGTATAAGGACAATCATAAGTAATGCATGTAGGTACATGGGATTGATATGTGCAATCTTGACTGAGATCTTGACTGGATATTGACTTAGACTTCCAGAAACCACAGTGCAACTGAATCCTACTTTTTGACTGCTATGCTATGCAGAAAAGGATTAAAAGAAGAGTTTTTGTAGTAACTTACGGAAGAAAGGAAGTGCAGGGATTGAGAAGGAAACACTGCATGATTATAAATTAAAATGTTATTAGCTATTGTTTTCAAAGCTGCCTTCTATCATTGCTTATTTCATCTGAGGAGACTTTGAAATCCTATTCACTGTTGGCATTTATGAATATAGTCAGTTGCTTTTGGGACACAGTTGATTAGGCAGGGGTCTCCTTACTGTTTCTGAATAATTATTATTTTGGGAATATAATTGAGAAATAATAATACAAAGTTCTTATCAGAAGTTATGCAAAAAATGTAATTTCTAAACTGTTCTTGTACACTTAGCAAATTACAGTCTGATCTTGGTTTTTATATCGGCATTAACCCTTTTTAAAAAAAAAAAATCTTTCCTCAATACTTTTTAAAACCCAACAAAATGCATGTCCTACAATCATGTGGGCACATAGTGAATGAAATGAGGGGGAAAAAGAAACATATTTATAATCATAGAATCATAGGATCATAGAATCATAGAATACTTTGGGTTAGAAGAGACATTTAAAAGTCATCTAGTCCAACCCCGTGCAATGAGCAGGGACATCTTCAACGAGACCAGGTTATTCAGCACCCCATCTAATCTGACCTGGAATGTTTCAGGGATGGGGCATTTAATGAAGAGTTAGTATCCAGAGCTAGATAAAAAGTGTGTAATATGATGAAATTCTTTAAAATTTAAATAATCCAAAATTTCTCTTGGAGTCAGAGTCTGCAAAGGAGTGACATGTAGCTTACCAATTTATAGATCAATACAGGGTCTGCCTGAAACATCAGAGACCTTCTTCAAAGATCTTTTTCAAAAAATGTAAAGGGAATGTGCTTTTGCGTTTGTCTAAAGGGGCTTTAAAAGTAGCAAATATTTCTTTATCATAATTGATTTCTACTTCAGCAACAGTTACTTTCAAGTAAGGTACTCATATCATAAACTTAATCGTCTTTTTCCTCAACTTTTTGATCTTCAGAAATCATAACTGTTGGCTAGAAATACTTCTTTTTCTTTCCTACCAATTTCTAACTCACATTTCCTACAAGAGCATTTCATTTGGCACACTAAACTTTGACAACTCTCAGTAGAGCAAAGAGAGTTTCAGGAGAAAACAAATACTCTAACATATATTTGATTGACATATGCATCAACAAAATTAAAATTAATCCACTCTTTCAGCAGATTTTGTTTTACTTAGTCTTTTGCATCTACTTAGTCTGTCTACTTTAACACATTGTACTTATAAATCCAGATAGCCCTGACATACATACAGATGAGGTTACATACAGATGAGGTAGATACAATAGCAGATTGCACTTTCCTTGGTGTCTGTCTAAATGGTGCTGTATCTCTGTGTCTTTTCTGAACTACTTAAAACCTGGTGAAATAGCATTGGACAGCTGTTTGGTGCCTTGCTTTTTTATTATTGTTTGCAGAATGACTCGTGGCTAGGTTCTTTCATTACATTTGATGTCCATAAACCTGGCTATTTTTGTAGTGTCAGGTCGTGACTGTTTCAATTATTCAAAAAGATGTCCTTTTTTTTTTTTGTGGACAATATAATTAGAGTCTCAGGATCACTGTTGTCAACAGTTATCTATTGGAAACGTTGACTGCCACAGTGAGATAAAAGACCTGTAATTCAATTTGATCAAAGTGCCTTAAACAACTACATACAGTGGTGAAACTCTATGAAATATTGATCAGTTCTTTCAAGTAATTCTGAAATAACCCACTTAAATGTTAAAGGCATACACAGGTTTCCTATTTTAATTGTCTAAAACTACTAAAACTCTTTTTATGTTAATAGCTGAATGGTTTTAATAATGTTTACAAATAAAATTATCTTAATATTTTTATACTTAATTAATAAGCTATTCAAGTTATTTCCAAGACTACAAAGAGACTTGAAGGAGTTTTAGGTTAATTGGATAGCCATTATTTGTTTTGAAAATATTTTTTGTTTCTTCTGAATATCATGAAGATTAAATAAATTTACTCATCTGCCTTCATATAAAAAATACAGCTCTTTTTATTACAGATTACCATAATAATACTACTTAACTTTTATATAACACATTTCATGTTCAAAACGCAGTGCAGAGGTTAAGTAATTAATCCTACCCAGCCTGCTTGTGAATGAAGTGTAAAAACTTTGTCCTCCTCATTTCATGTTGACAACACAGAGATGAAGAAGTGAAATGGTTTGCCCAAGACAATGCAAAGAGGAAGGGATGGCACCAGTATTATGAACTGAGGTCCCTTTTATTGCAAGATTACACTTTCTTCCCATGATAAACTAATGTTTACATCCACTGAAACAATGTCTCGCTTCCTCCCCTCTGGTTTTAATGGATCATACCTTAAAAAAAAGTTTCCATCTGTAGCAATATCTTCCTAAAAACTGCAATGATTTTGCTCAAGGTTACATTTTGTTGTCATAAATCATATTACCTTTTTTTTTTACTTTCTCCCTCTCACATGTTTTGCATCTTTGCCTGTAATGCCAGGTGTAAAGCCCAACAGGCCACAGGAACAATGGAAACAATTGCACCTACTGCCTTTAAAAAGAATATTGTGTGCTTAGCTATGTACCGTGCAGTTCTGTGTTCATGCACCTCAGCACAGTATTGACATTGACTGTCATTGGGGAGTATATGAAACCTTTTGGGGACTGTTTGTCCAGAGAAGCTATGCTGGATTTTAGGAGGCTGTATACTTTGTATGTTTTTACCCATTTATGCCATCACAAAGACTGAGAACCAGCTCACCACTGATGTTCACTGGGCCTCTAATATATCTTTCCTCCTCTGCAGCCCTTGGTGTCCACCTGGAACTGGTACTAGCCTATTTTATTCATATTTTTACATCCCATCTGTCACCTTAGTTTCTCACAGTCTTATATTCCTGTCATGCTGTAAACTCTCTTAGTTATGGGAATGACTAAATGGTGGAAGAAGCTGATGGGACAAACACTAACTAATTTGTTTACTATTTGTTGTTTTATCAGATGGCAAATACTGTCAAACCCTCCACTGCATGGAAAGGACCCTTAGTTACTGGCTAATACTAAAATAGATACACCAGCCTTCTTACTGCATAGCTCCATATCTTTGGGATACTCATACAGTACCAGTCAGTTGCAATACAACTTTGGGGTTTACACTCATTCTAGTTTAAGTGGAGATGTCATAGAGGATGATATTGAAAAGAAAAAAAATATATATATAAAATAAAGAAGGAAAAAAGAGAAGAGATTTTTACTTAGATTATGACCTAGCTTGTAATTACTAGAAATTTCAAAGAATGGAAGAAGTTTGCACTAGTGTTTATGAGGTGTCAAAGTAAGAGGCCACCATGCAAATCAGAGAGAAGTTTGTTCCCTTAGCTTCTACGTGCTACAGCTGAAAGGAAGGTAACAAAAACTTTGCAAGGATGTTATTTGTCCTTGGGCAGACATGGGAGTTGTATACGCAGACAATAAGAATATCAGGTTATAATATTTAATATCTTGAAATGCTTTGCAATTATGATAAAATGTTAATATTTAAAATCTCTAAATATACAGGATTAAGATGGGACATTTATGTATGATAAAATATCTTGCATCCACTTGCTGCATGATACTGTTGGTTACAGTTAGAGATAGGATAGATAATTCAGAAGATAGACTTTCATTCAGTATAGTAAATACTATTTTTACAATGACTAACATAGTAGTTTGGGTTACTGAAATGAAAGGTGTTAAATGCATGAACATTATTTTTTTGTTGGGAAGGACTTCCATCACACACAAAATTCAAAATAAGTTTAATTCTTATTTTAAGAATATTACTGTAGTCTGATCATGTGCCTTTTAGCGTGCCATGGCATTCATGCCATATCTGTATCAATGAGGACGGAAATTATCCTTTCACTTACATTCATAGAAATCTGTTATCTGGTAAGTTAAAGGAAAGCACTGAACAATATACACCTAAAGTTTTGAGACAAAGTGATAACTTGAATACAGTAACTACTATTATAAAGCCAGGCCAAAACCTGACTGTAGTGAAGCTGAGAGGGAACTGATTACACCTCTATTAAAAATCAGAATCTGCAAAAAGTCCTCTCACATCAACACTGTCAAGGTTCTTTCACTAGTATAGAAAATAAATAGAAGCAGATTTGTTATATAGATTTCCACTGTGCTTCTTTGCTGTTTGAGTATTGACATCTGTAGTTCTGGGTCTAGGCATCATTGCCATGTAGAAGGCTAAATAGGAAAGATAAGGATGCTTTTGGGACTCTTCGTCTTACTTGACAAAGAGTAATACATCTCACTTTTCATTGGAAACAACAAAAATTGAATTGGTTTCAGTTTAAGATAAACAGTCAGAACTTCTGTATATGGACAGAAGACTTCACAGTATTAGTGCACTACCTCTGATTGCTTTGGAGACGGAACGGCCTCAGTTATGGAGTGTAATTACCATCTGATAGTTTAATTGGACTTTATGTGATTTTTAACAACAGCAAGGTGGACCTTCTATGTGAACAAGGTGGACTTAGTTCAGTTACCAGTTAAGTGATTCACTATAATCTAAGAAGTGGTTGATAGTATACTCAAAGCAACATTACATACCGCTTCAGAAAATGATCCTCTGTCGAAAGACTACTAGAACAATTAATCCTAATTTTCATGACAGGAAATAAAGCAATTAAGTTTTAAACCCCTGAAACAGTTTTGGTTTACTCACTTCCTTTACAGATGAAATCCTTGCTTGTTTTACCTGAAGTGTTCATAAACAGGGGCCACATGCCCCAAATGCCCGTCGTAGCAAGGGAAATTCATTTCCCACTGAACTTCAAACAGAATAACTATTTAGAATACTGGTAACATTATACAGGAGAGAGGGCAAGATACAGAATGCTGCAGTTTTCTCTTAAGGTATTAGAAGTTATTTGTAGCAAATATTTGATCTCTTTTTTGAAAATCAGACTGTTAACATCTGGTGATATTATAAACTATAGTTTGTCTGACACTACTGTGGATGCTCCTGAAAGTGTATACGAATAGTGTTAAGTTATGTTCTGTCACTTGCAGATCATTTGCAAAGGACAAATATTTTGGCAGTCCTTAAACAGCTGCTTCATGAGAGGATGTTTCCTCCTAGAAATCCCAGAGGCACTAATCACTTCAAAGAGGATAGAGAAGACACGGGACACTGACTCACTCATGCACAAATGTAAGTCTGTGAATAGTTTAAATAATATGCGTGTTGATGTGGCTTGCAAGTTTTCACTGCTCCTCTGGGAAAAAGGGTAGTTCTGTCTCTATCTGGAAGCATAGTTTCACCCTAAGGGCTTCGAAGACACCTGAAGTTAGCCAGAGCTTTGAGGTGGATCTTCTTACGCTGTCTCCTATTCTAAATTCCCCAAATAGGAACGAAGGTGACATTTTATCTTCCCCGCCCCACAAAAAACCCAACCCAATGCAACCCCAGATCCCATACATTAAAAAGGACAGGTTCTATCAGCTTAGATACTAAAAACACTTGATTTCTTTAAGTAGACCCAACTAAAAATGACTAGATCAGACACAGTGGAAACAGTAAAAAAAAAATCTCACACAATTCTCTCTGTTTGCTCACTGTGTCTTCGAAAATGGTCCTTGGTCCACCTTTGGTCTGAATTAACTCATGTCTGCAAATTATAATAAACTCCCCATAATCTCCAAGAAGTTTCTTGCTATTATCTCTCATGCCTGGCCAGCTGTTCTCTCATTTTCTCTTATGAGTATCCTGATCCTCCAGGCTCCCCAGCATTTTGCTGGCTCTTCTGCCTGCTACATCTTGCATTCTGTGAAATCTTGTCTCCCCTGAGCATAGTGAGTAGCTCCTTGATGAAAGCTCCATTTTCTCACCTTCTCACCCATGTGAGAAACATGACTTCCAGCACGTTATGAAAAGAGCAACATCACATTTTTATCAGATCATCCATACACCATATTTCATGATACTGGTAGAAAAAAGTTCATCCAATAATTTAACATAGTCATACTTAGCTGACACTTAGTGCACTTAGTGACATATTTTGAACAGATTATGTCTTTGATTTCATAGCACATAGAGGCTTCACACTGCTCCATTCCCTTAATGGAACACAACATATACAAAGAGCAAAGAAAAGATACATCTATCTTGTGCAATGTAACAACCCAGAAAAGTGTTTATGTCTGTCTAGCTTTCTAAAATATAACAAAATAAAAAAGTATGTATGATTGTGTTATGGGGAAAAGGTCCATCCAAATGTATTAACTCAAGTGTTAGACTTGAGTAGTATGTTTTTAAATATCTATATAAATCTGAGTGAATGAGATTCCTTTTATTGACTGTAAGGAAAAATCCTCCTCTGTAACAGAACTCTTAAGGCTGAGGGACAAGCATTTAAAACAAAAAGCTTATAACAAAACCAGAATGCCATAGTTAAGTGTTAGAAGTTATTTGTAAATTGACTGATTTACCCTGGTAACAGTAAGATTTGTCATTTTCACTAGTAATGACTATGAACTATTTTGTTTACACAGAATGGAAGATAAAGTCATATTTGGAATCTTTGTTTGCCTCTTAGAAACACAATATGATTATTTTGTGGCATTTTGAGAAGTCACAAACAAAAATTACAGTAATTTAATCTGGATAAGAATAGGCCTCTATCACACACAGTTAAAAGATATAAAAGCTGTAAATTTTAATTTTGAAAGGTTTATGTTCACCTAATATTTATTCAATTTTCATAAAAATAGTAATAAACACATTCTAATAATGATCAAAGAATTGCAAATTCTTATCTTAATATGAAAAAAGAAAACACTGTATTAAAACATAATTACAACATGCAATGAAATATGCATCATTGCAATTTTACCAGCTCGTATGTTAGTAGCTCTTGCATATTTGTATATAAACTTCTGTAAAAAAGTGGTTTAACATCTCGTTGTATTTAGTTCTATGTTTTTCCTATAAGAAAACAACTCACTTTTACAGCATATACAATTTGTGATTTTATGGAGGACAGTGTTTTTCTGCAGTCAAACTCTATTACACCAAACACATTACAAATTAAATTTCACTACCTTTTGTTATTTACATAAAGTCCTGTATATAATTTGCTTCCTGTATGTAATTAGTCACTTTCGGAGAGCAATAGCTTTGTGTTCTTGCGTGCACTCATACTCACATACACGTTGCTGACATTCACTGAATTTCTGAAATCATTAGCTATTATAACCACCAATGCTTGTAGAATTGAATACTATATGTTATATAAGTTGTGAATATCTCACCTAGGCAAAATGTATTGAATTCATGTTTCAAGCAGAGGTCTGGTCTTTTTTTTTCTATCCTAGAGACTAAGACGCTGTACAAAATGAGATCAGATAGTGCTACAGGCTAGGAGAATGGTGCCATTAGATGAAGAAGCTGCAGGAAGAGGCAAACTGACTATATACCATCAGGGTAGCTGAGCAAGATTGCCAGTGTCTTTGGAGAGGTCCTGCAGAGCCCAGAGCCTGAGACCTACTGTTTAAGGAAAGACCTAGAAAACACCCTCTGATGAACAGTGGATGGAGATTCCCACAAAAAGAAAGGCTGGAAACTTGTGACCTCTGGCAAGAGGAGGAAGACTTCTTCCCTACCAGCTGCTGATCTGTAGCTTCAGAGCCCATATAGTACCCTGGGGAGCCACAGCCAAGTGTCTGTGTGAGGAGGAAAAGGTGGGTGATAGCTGTCAGAGACTGCTCCCTGCAAGGATGGAAATACCCACCTGATCTGATGGGTCCTAGCTTGCATGTCTCAGGAGGCTTGTTTCTTTCTGGCTTGCTCATCTCCTCCCTGCTGAGAAGTGCAGGTGGACAGGAAATGGGGGTTGCCATCAGTCCAGAACAGCTCTTTTCCCCTCGCACATTTTCCCTGCTCCAGCATCAGTCCTTCTCACAGGCTGCAGCCTTCAGAATAAACCTGCGCGAGCCTGGGGTCCTCCAGGGGCTGCAGAGTGGACATCTGCTCAGAAGTGGTCCTCCATGGGCTGCCAGGGGACAACCTGCTTCACCATGGTCTTCTCCACAGGCTACAGGGGAATCTTGTCCCTGGCATCTGGAACACCTCCTCCCCCTCCTTCTCTGACCTTGGTGTCTGTATAGTTGTTTCTCTCACATCTTTTAGAATTTCTCACAGCTGCTGTGCAGCATTTTTTACTCTTTCTTAAATCTGTTATCACAGAGGCACCACTAGTGCTGCTGATGGGATTATCTTTGGACAGCAGTGTAGCTCTTTTAGAGCCTATATAGATTAGAATCAATATAAAATATATCATATAGCAATAGTTCCTAGAGTTGCAATACTCTATTTTCTCTGGAAATTCTGGTCCATATTAACCAACTTATTTAGCCCTTTCTGTGTTATGGGATATTTTTTCAGATGTAATTTTTGTGCTTGCATGAGTTCTAGACAGTTTTGATTGATTTAGCCTCTCCCCTTAAGGAGCTGATAAAGAAGATAAAGATGGCTTTGTCTGACATGGGGGCAGCTCCTGGTCTCTTCTCACAGAAGTCAGCCCTGCAGTCCTGTCCACTACCAAAACTTTGCCATGTAAACCAAATACATGCCCAAAGCTGGGATGTTATGGGGAGAATACCAAGTCTTACCTTACCCTTGGGCTATTGACTTCTGCTGTGCATCTATCTGGACACCAATGATACTGCTGGGTCAATCCCAAGTGTGTCAAGGGAGACTGACTAAGGAGCTCTGGAAGTGAGAGTCAAGGGACTGAGGATCTCCTCAATCCTGCTAGTGAAAGGAGAAAGAATTGGATGCATACCATGGATCAGTACCTGCCTGTGGGTCTGATGCCACAGGGAGAGCTTCATCTGAAATAAGAATTTGCCTTGTAGCACCATTTAGTGGTGTTGCATCAGTCCATTGACCTATCATGTGATTGTATATATATTGATAGACTAGGGTGGGTTTTCAAATGTGTATCAAGATATGCCTATAGGCAAATAACCAGGAACAGACTCAGTCAGGTAGCTCTTTAGAGATGAGGCAGTGCTCTCCCAAGCAACATAAATACAGAGGTTCTTCCCAAGAAGAAACTGCTGAGCTGTGTGCAGTGCTGAGCTCATAATCATCAATAGTGCAGCCAGAACATTAATGGTGCATGGGATGGAATATCTACGAAGTGTTTCCCACTATCACACTCAGTTGTAACCCCTGGCATGGTAAATACATGTAATTGTTACCTGAACTGAGCATTATGACACGGCTGAGAAAAATATCTGACTTTTATGCAATGTCTCTGCTGAACTATTTTTGTCAGACAGCTGCAGTTACCTTCAATATATTTCACAGATCTTTCTGGATGAAAAATCTGTGAGGATGTGCACACTTAGTATGCTGATTTTCCATGTATTTCAGTGTATTTGACATCTTTAAAACCTCCTTTAACTCTGTGATTGCAAAGGGAGAATAGTGCTTCATGTACCTCGATCTCCTGCTTTCATTGCTTTTTTTTTTGCCAGCTCAGCAGACTAGCAGCAGTTACAGAATTCTGTGGCATCGTTTGATTAAAGCAGGGGGCTATCCCTAATGGGAGGTGTAATTATTTCCTCTACATGCTTATCTTGTATCATTTTGTTAGCCATTACCAAAAATCAAAGCCAGTTTGTACTGACAATGTAGTAACATATTGATCCACCCAATTTGCCTGCTCTTGTGAAATTCCTAGCAGCCTATTACATATGCTACTTTAATACTACTGGATTCGACACTCACACATGGAAGAAATACAAGATATATGTTGGTTTTCTGCTCTCAAAGACAAGCCTACTCCACACGTTAGACAATCTTTTACCATTACTTGCAGGTGCAGTTTGACTGCTCTTGGCTTCAGACATTATAGCCTTGCCACAACTTTGAGACATGGTCTAGCACAATTCAAGGGCTCTCTAGTCTTCCTGCTTGTTAATTCATTGTCTAAGGGGAGAGGGTGAGCCACTACCTAAGATAGTTTATCATGCAATGGAAGAGCAACTGTAACAGTAGCTACCACTAATATGGGGCTGCTAAAGACCAGTATTACTTATCACTTCATTCCAGCTTTTATGTAAAATTCCTATTCGATTTCATCTAAATTTGCACTGCACTCAAAGTTACTGCATATGGCCTCAACATATTTATACAGACAAGCTTAAGAAATGTGGATATTTTCATTCAAAATTTTCTGGCTTTGGCAAGCTATCCTTCTCAGCCTGTCCTGTAATGCATTTCCTTTGATAATTAAAATATTAAAGTAGCAAGCTTGCATGTTTAATCCTTGCAACTTTAGCTATTTCACAATCATATTTGCAGACATTTCTGCAAATACTGAGGTCAGTGAGAAAGTTCATGAACTAAAATTACTTGGCAGTTTGACAATGTTGTCCAACTCAGACTGTACGGAGTAACGAAAGAAACAAGCACTGAAAGGTATTGTAGTAAACCCGCCTATGACAAAGCATGCCCTGATTTATCAGCCTTTCTTCAATCAAAAATTCTACTTACTTTAAAATTAAATTTAACACTTTAAGGCAACTATCATTCTTAAATATAGGCAGTCATATTGGTTATAGCATAGTTATAGCATAGTTATCCCTTGTAAGGAAAAATTAATCCCTCTGAATTCAGTTGCATACAGGTTTCTTCTTCAAGGTTCATGGTTAAATCTCTAACTGAAGTTTCACAGAATTTATCTAGAGGAAAAGAAACCAAAGACGTATTCAAAATCAATTAGATGCCTAATTTCTATTAAAATTTTTAGAAGCTGGGTATATGAAATAACAAATTAGGTGTGAAAAACAATTTTTTTTTTTTTTTTACACTCTCAATATATGAAGTGATAAGGTTAGATATCAGGATTCACAATTTACTCAATTAAAAACTTGGTAAAAGAGAACAAAGATAAAACCTAGCAATGCAGTGCTATTACTTCGCATGTGTTCCCACTTAATTTAAAAAAAAATAAAGTGTTCTTTTTGTATGCATGTGTATGCATATGTACATACAGTGAGTAAGAAGAAGAATCAATATAAAATATATCATATAGCAATAGTTCCTAGAGTTGCAATACTCTATTTTCTCTGGAAATTCTGGTCCATATTAACCAACTTATTTAGCCCTTTCTGTGTTATGGGATATTTTTTCAGATGTAATTTTTGTGCTTGCATGAGTTCTAGACAGTTTTGTTTGATTTAGCCTCTCCCCTTAAGGAGCTGATAAAGAAGCCCTATGTGGAAGCTGCTGAAGGAAAACAATTCGACACTGCTAGCTCTAATTCATTGCCCGCAGTCAGATCCTGGACATACCTGCTAAGACGGAGTGCACTGATGTTGAAGCCTTTCAGGTTAAGCATAAATTTTATTTAAAGAAGAGCCAGTCATTGATTTAACGTCATCTTCTATTTAGGAAATCTGCATGATAATACTCAAAGAAGACGCATTTTGTATCTTCCCCCTTCAGCCTTGTTTCTTATATTTACATCAATATAGTATGTAAACTTATGTTATACTGGCTTATAGACACATGGCCCTCCTCTGAAATGTACAAATACCTTCAGAATGGTTTCACAAATATTTTCTCAAATAATAAAAAAATCCACTTTAATGTACATTCTCTGATTTATTGTGTTCACTTTCATTAATATTCTGTAAACATTGTATGTTAAAACAATATTGGGATTCATATTAATATTCTCAATAAATATATCATATGATTAATATATGATTGTAATACTCTCAATGAATAGCAATGTGAAATGTAAGTGCAAGAGTACTGCTGAATCACAATTTTTATTTTATAAATATGTATATTTGCACTTTTAACCTGAGACATAAAGATGGTTTCAATGAAACTTCTGAGTGTTGTTCATCAAACTAGTATCAAAGTCGAGTGACTTACAACTTGCAATTTACCTGATGTTTTAAAGTAATTTACGTAATAATTTTGAAAACTTGTGATGAACTATATACAGACAATATACTGAAGACCTTACACACACAAAAGACTAACCACATAAATGATTTAGAGGAAATATATGCACCTCAGGACAGACAACTCAAGAAGACAGAAAAGGTCTAAACCAATTAAAAATTTCAGGAATAGTGAATTATGTTCAGGAAACTTGTTTTTGTTCTTCCTTCTGATTCTGTCACTTAACCCAAGTTGTTTCTCAGTGCTCCCTGTGTAAGAATAAAATAATTAGCAAATTTGCATGTTGCACCTTATGAAAGACTTCCACTTATTGTGTGTATATGCAATGCTTAAGCTATGACCTTGAGATACTAGTACAGTACATTAATAACACTATTATCATTAATATTTCTTTTAATTAACATTTGAAGAATTTCAACCAACAAATTGAAAAATCAGGAATCAGGCAGACTTCTAAATAAAAAGGTGCTTTAAATATTCCTTTCCAAAGAGTTGAGCATAAAGTTGAAAATTAAAAGAAATTTTCTCAGCTTTCTAGAGTAAAAAAAAATGCTTGATGAAACAGTGGAAGAGAAGGAAAAAAAAATGAAGGAGTAGACAAATTTTATGTGTTCAAATATGTTGAACAAAGATTCTGACTTTTTCAACAGTTGTGGTGTATAAGCAGAAGGAAGTTAAATGTCTAAATGTTACCATTCCTACTTAATATTTCACTGTGGATTAACTTGTCATGATTAGTATTGAAGGCACAAAAACTTGGCCACCACATTGACAACATTTTAAAGTATATTGTTTGATATAAAGTCAAACTGAAAACCCAAGTGTTCAGCATGTAATATAAACCATGATGCTATGGAGGTTAATGAGAGATATAGTGAGGAATCACCCCCTTACCCAAACACAATAGCATGAGGGAACAATAAATAATAGTTGGGCTAATCCTTGCAGTTTTATTCCTTTGCACATCACAGAAAGACTTCTTTACTGAAAAGCATCAAACACACTTGAATGTTGCTACGTTGGGCATCCCCTAGATCCAATTTCTACTTGATACAAGAGGTGTGCATCCTTTGTATGTCTCTCCTAAATTTCAGTTATCCCTGGCAGAGAAGAAATTTGCCTTTTAAAAGCAGGATATGAATAAGAGTTGTATTTCAGGGACTGAGTAACAGAAGGATAAGTTTTATCTGAAACACTACATATAGCTTAGGTCACAACATTAGCTAAAGGACATTCAAAAGAGAGATTAAAAGATGTGCAACAGAAGACAACAAAAAATACTTGGGAGTTTGGGGACTGAAGCTAGAATGAAAGACGAGTCAGTCACGGTCAACATAGTTTAGATGCAGAAGACTTCAGAGGAAGCTTACTGAAGTATATATAACGTTCTGTTGATGTTATCTTCAAGGATACATGGATTTTAAGATGCATGAATTAAAATGATGGAATAGTACATGTAAGGTATATAGGTGTATATATATATATATTTAGGTATATAAATTCTCCTTTTAGGGAATGCAGTTTAGCTGAATGTTTAACTTGAATACTCACAATTAGTCATAAATGTGCTAATGAAACCAGTAATACAGACTAATTGCTTATTTGCTACTAAACCTTTTAACAGCTGACATTTTCATGAATCCATTGCCCAGGAGCACCATTTTTGGCATTGCTACCTAAAGTTCTAGAAGAGAATAGAAACTCTCTTTTACACAATAAAAGTAATTTAAAATGTAATTTCTCTGAGGATTTTCTAAACACTTGCTATATTTCACTTTCTACACATATATTTTGCTTTATTTTTTCACCTTTTTTCTATCATTAGTTAAAAAAGTCTATTACATCTATCAAAACTGTTGTCTTCACTAAAAGCCATTGAAACTTTGTCATCATGTTGGAATTTGAACTTTGCCTTGCACAAATCTGAACTAGACACCATTAAGAAAGTCCAAAATCTTGGCTGATAATTCTAAAAAGCTTATGAAAAACACAGTCTAGAGATTCTAGTTACATCTGAATTACTAATTGAGATGAAAACAGAGCTTAACTGCTAGGTGTAAAATATCACAAACTATAGGTGGGCATCTTTCATATTTCATTAATTTTGGTCTAAGAATCTGCACTCAGTTACCATGGATCAACATAGTCCCGTCTACAAGAAAGGCCGGAAGGAGGATCCCGGGAATTACAGGCCTGTCAGCCTGACCTCTGTACCAGGGAAGATTATGGAGCGGTTTGTCTTGAGAGTGCTCACGGGGCATATGAAGGACAACCAAGGGATCAGGCCCAGCCAGCATGGGTTCATGAAAGGCAGGTCCTGCTTGACCAACCTGATCTCCTTCTATGACCAGGTGACCCGCCTAGTGGATGAGGGAAAGGCTGTGGATGTTGTCTCCCTGGACTTTAGTAAAGCCTTTGTCAGCGTCTCCCACAGCATTCTCCTGGAGAAACTGGTGGCTCGTGGCTTAGACAGGTACACTCTTCGCTGGGTGAGGAACTGGCTGGATGGCCGAGCCCAGAGAGTTGCGATGAACGGCGTTAAATCTGGCTGGCGGCCGGTCACAAGTGGTGTTCCCCAGGGCTCGGTTCTGGGGCCGCTCTTGTTCAATATCTTTATAGATGATCTAGATGAGGGAATCGAGTGCTCCCTCAGTAAGTTTGCAGATGACACCAAGTCGGGTGTGAGTATTGATCTGCTGGAGGGTAGGAGGGCCCTGCAGAGAGATCTGGACAGGCTGGATCGATGGGCAGAGGTCAACTGTATGAGGTTTAATAAGGCCAAATGCCGGGTCCTGCACTTCGGCCACAACAACCCCATGCAAGGCTACAGGCTTGGGGAGTGGCTGGAGAGCAGCCCAGCGGAAAGGGACCTGAGGGTGCTGGTTGACAGTGGCTGAACATGATCCAGCAGTGTGCCCAGGTGGCCAAGAAGGCCAACAGCGTCCTGGCCTGTATCAGGAATAGTGTGGCCAGCAGGAGTAGGGAAGTGATCGTGCCCCTGTACTCGGTACTGGTGAGGCTGCACCTCGAATCCGGTGTTCAGTTTTGGTCCCCTCACTACAAGAAGGATGTTGAGGTGCAGGAGCGTGTCCAGAGAAGGGCAACGAAGCTGGTGAGGGGTCTGGAGCACAAGTCTTATGAGGAGTGGCTGAGGGAACTGGGGTTGTTCAGTCTGGAGAAGAGGAGGCTGGGAGGAGACCTTATCGCTCTCTACAACTACCTGAAAGGGGGTTGTGGCGACGAGGGTGTTGGTCTCTTCTCCCAAGTAACCAGTGATAGGATGAGAGGAAATGGCCTCCCTGTTGTGCCAGGGGAGGTTTAGATTGGATATTAGGAAAAATTTTTCACTGAGAGAATGGTCAGGCATTGGAACAGGCTGCCCAGGGAGGTGGTGGAGTCGCCATCTCTGGAAGTGTTCAAAAAATGTGTGGATGTGGCGCTTCAGGACATGGTTTAGGGAACATGGTGGCGCTGGATTAATGGTTGGACTTGATGATCTTGAAGGTCCTTTCCAACCTAGTGATTCTGTGTGTGATTCTGTGGGAACAGGTGAATAGTGTTCTCTCTGTTTCTTCACAAGCATAGTTTTAGGTGGCAAAAAACAGTTTAAAAAATCTTTGTAATATCTGTTATGCTGTGGAACAGAACAGTTTTACAAATATTAATAGTTTTGTCAACTTCGATTTTATTTTAAAGTTAATTTCCTTTTACTAAAGGCTGTTCTTATGTCAAATGTGCATTTCCCAGCCTCTGATTTTATCAGTGAAAAATTAGCCAGAAAACCATCAATTTTCATAATGAGAAGTGTGTAACTTTGTCCTAGTTAAAACTTGATTATTCATTAAAGTCTAAAGATTTATTGTAAATAAAAAACTTCCAATCACCGTTCTGGAAATTGCTAACAAAAAGGGACAAACAGATAGATAGTCAAGAATACTTTTAAAGAGTTGTCTAAGCATAAAAGGATATACAGATTTAACGATTTTGTTCTGTATTTCTTCCATGTTACTAATGCTGAGGAAAATTAGGTCACATTAGTACCTGAGGATGTGCTTATTACTCTAAGTACAATGCAATATATCATCCTAGCTAATGTCTTCTCCCAGAGACAGAGTAACAGAACGTCAGCAGAATTTGGTTGCAAATCTTTATTGATGCTATTTTTTGTCCTGTTCAAACAAAGAATTTGTTGACTCTTGCTAACATATAAAAAAATTAAGAACTTCATTTTATGTCTATGTTATTCTGTGTAAATGAGGGTTTAGGGCGTACATAAGGGCCATACAACTAAGCGATATTTTAAAGTATTGCTTACATTTTTTATTTTCTCTCTTCAATCAGCACCAATATTTTGGTAAATAGATGAGAAGAAGGGAAAATAAAAGGGGTGTACTTCTCTGTCTAGCATGCTATGGACTGACTTCTCACATTGGTGAAGATCCTTCAAAGGAGAAGTTGCAGAGCTGAGCATGAGCCAGGTGCTCTACTGGGGGTTATGTGCTATAATTCCAGCTCATTCTTCCTTCACCATGGTCAAAGCAAGATCCTCTTTTCTGTTCTTTGGTACCACTTTTCCATCCTTGGTATAAAGTCTCATCAGGTCCTACAATTACTAAAATGTGAGTAGATTCATGATGTGTGCTTACTAGTAGTAGAACCTTATTTAAACTTAAAGGTAGTAGAACCTTATTTAGACTTAAAGGAACGCCATATGAAAAGAACCTATTTAGTTTACCAGAGCTACTCAACAAGAATTGGGACTTAACAAAAGCATTTAATATTCCAATTTACCTCTATAAGATGACATTAAATATAGTATCTGACACACTTCATTGTATTTTCCATGGTTTCTGTTTCTTGACTTAGACATTTGTGATTTTACATGAAGTAGATATAAAGTTTTTAACATTTGTCAAGCAAGTAATAGAAGAATTAAGTATAATTTATTGATTTTCTTATTTTCACTGTGTATAAATGTTGTAATACTTAATTCATAACTTGATAATATTTAATAACTATTGATAATATTTATCTTAAGACAACAAAGCTTCTAGTCTACTTTCTACAGGAAGGATAATAGAGACAAAGTAAATCTCCTGATTTTTTTGTTATTTTTAATTGAGATTTTTTGACTTCACTTCCTTTATTTAGACTTTCCTCTGATATCTTCACTTTTTCTAATGAGCATTTGTGCACACTAGAATAATGAATGACATTTCTAAATACAGGCACAGATGTTGATACTCAAGTCACAAAGACATAAACTAGTAAAAATCCTGGCTTAGAATTGAAAAACTGAAATCTTTCAATAAAAGATTCAAAAAAGAAAAAACATCCTCTTTTCCCTCGATCAAAACCACGTGTCAATTTGAAAATATTTTCAATACCTTAAATCTTCTGTAAATAAGATGCTCAGTTCTAAATGGTACAGCTGAAATTGTGCTTTTCAAAAGCATTCTCCCTCTGGCTGACTGAGGAAGATCTGAGAATGTACATTATGCAAGTTACTATCTAATGTTTTAAAGAAAAAAATTCTAAGGTACACTGTACTGGAAAACAAGCAGTCAGTCTTTTTTTTGTTCATTCAAGAACTCTCCATATTTCCTTAATTGTGTATAGGCAGATCACTCATGACAGTGTAAAGAATCATGGCTAAGAAAGTTTCTAACAGACTAAGAGAAATAAGACATCCTGCTGTAGGAAACAGCTGTTAGAAGATAATAACAGTATTATGAATTTGTAGTCTTCTTGAGAAAGATGAAAAAAATCAGACAAAATGAACAGGAATTATCTGAACAAAAGTCTTATGTGGTCCAATTTTCTAGCCCTGGAAGTCTTCAGTCAGGGGTGATATATTTGGGTGTACAATTTTTTCACCCCCACAGAGTTTTGTCCTTTTTTGTTTGTGTGTTTTAAAATTAACTTATCTATGATGTAAACCTAGGCAGTGGTGGTTGAAGCTTCCTCTTTATTTGTTCTTTCAAGCAAATTAGTGGTTCCTGAACAATGAGAACAGATGGGATATGATTACTGTTTGGAAGTAGCAATCATAACCTGATGCTACCTAATGTTTTCAGAGGATGGTAGGATCTGTGGAGAGGAAATGTGAGCAATCATCAAAGAAAGAAAGGACTTTGCTAGTCACCTCTTACAGACTTCTTAGAAATACTCTAAACCTCTAAGGCCACAGACTGAAAGCTATGATTTAGATGGTTTCTAGAGTTTCAGAATGAACAATCTTTGTTCAGAAGAGCTGGGAACCAAAGAAACTTGTCTCCACCTACAGGGACTTACTCTGTTCCCAATCAGTAAGCAACTGATCCATTTCTTACTGCCTTTCCTGGCCTCCCAACCACTGATTAGTTGTGGGAGGTTCATAAATACAGTCTGTCACAAATTTTGAAGACCTATGAACAACACGACTAGAAAGACTTTTTTTTTTTATTAAAACTATATTACTATCTTCAAAGTGAATATTGCTCTTAAAATTTTTCACTGATAGAAAGTTGTTTTATATGGTTTCTATGGATACTGAAAATCCCGAGGCCTTTCTAGGAGAATAGAGGTTGCCAGATTACTTACTGGCTGCTTCTGCTCATTTCTGCAAACATTTATACAAGTAAATTTTTGTTTGTAAAAATGTTTGCATAAGAAACAGTTGTGACTAAATATTTGCACAAATGTTCACTTGAGTATTTATCTTGATAATCCTTGTGGATTTCAGTCTGCCACATCATCAGGGAAATGGAAGTGTTTGAAGTTAAATTGACTTAGATGCATCAGGGATTTCTGGCCAGTTTCCAAATTTGTGAAATACAGAAAACAGGTAGGAGTTAAACTGCAATTTCAAGACAGATCTATTACAAAAGTTTATTAATAAAAATTTTAAAATCTGGATTTTTTTTAAATTACCTCAAAAAAAGGATAGAGATTTCAGAGACATCTTAAAGCATTATTTATAGGATTAAACCTCCCTAGTATTAAAGCAAAATTGAATTAATCAAACATTGTTTGTATTAGCTTGAGGTATTTCACCCAACAGCTCAGAGACTGAGTATGAAAATATGAATAAAGTCTTCCTTATTGTCCTTCACTTCCACACATCTCTCATCTCTCCTCTGAAATATATGTATTTATCCACACACTTATATGGATATACGTATACACAGACAACCAGCCTCACATTGTTTTCATTTCTTGTGAAGTTTTAATCTAGATATTCTATTTTTGCAGAGAAAGTTTCACTGAGTGAAAAAGAAACATACCTGTCACCACTGGACTATGAAGCCCTTGAAAGTTACATCTGCCAATTACTTAATTTTATTGCAAATATTCAAACTTTATTCCAGCTAACATTTGAGATATACAATGAAAATTTTAAAAAAGTCTGTTATTTGGGGGGAAGGGAGAGACGCAGTGTGCATTCTGGAATAATACTACTGTAATTACTAACTAAAAGTGGAAAACTATTTGTAATACAGACTCAAAGATGAGCCAGGGACTATAGTAATGTGAAACCACAGAAGACAGTCAAGAATTTGGAGAGTTCAGGATATGAGTGGCTGTATAATTCAGACAGGGCAAATATTACTTATTTTGGAAGATTACTTTAAAAAAAAAGACCTAATTTTGCTCAATCTGTTCTTTGTTTGCATTGGTGTTTGTCATATCTTTGCTTATTTTTATTGAAATAGCATAGAGAAAATGTGATTTAGAACAAGAACAGAAGCAGAATAAGTCTTGCTCTAAATAACAGTCTAATACCTGCAAACAAAAATACACATATATGTGTCTCTAAATAGCTCCTGAGACGTTGAGCTTTTTTTTTTTGTAGGAAGTAATGAAATTCAGTTAGGGCAACTCCCTAAGAAAAAGCAGGTTATGACTGAGTCTGGATAAGTAGCAACAGGAATACTCAGATAATTCCTCTGATACCAGGAAACATACTTAAAAAGAAGTTCCCATAATACAAACATTACAAAACCCTAATTAGGAACTGGAACTTTTAAGTGAAAATATTTGTTCTATTCACAATCAGCAAACTGAAGAATGTAGCTCTTTTCGACATATGTAACTAATAAAAAATAATTAGGTCTGGATCTAGATGTGAATATTGCATGCTAGTGAAAGAAATGACCTCTAAATAACCAGCACAGCAAAAATGGTTTAACCTATACGTTTTTTTCTAGCATATTGACAAATATCTAATACAAACTTTCATGAAGACTGCAGTGTTGTTTTGGGATTTTTGGGTTTGGATCTTTTTTTGGGGGGGGGGATGATGTTATTTTTTGATTGAATCTTGCTCTTAAAGGCATTCACATTTACAAACAGGATCATAGAATCATAGAATTGTTTGGGTTAGAAGGGACCTTTAAAGGTCATCTAGTCAAACTCCCCTGCAATGAGCAGGGACATCTTCAACTACATCAGGTTGCTCAGAGCCCCACCCAAACTGACCTTGAATGTGTCCAGGGATGGGGCATCTACCACCTCTCTGGGCAACCTGCGCCAGTGGTTCACCACTCTCATGGTGAAAATTTTCGTCCTTCTATCTAGTCTAAATCTGCCCTCTTTTAGTTTAAAGCCATTACCCCTTGTCCTATTGCTACAGGCCCTGCTACAAAGTCTTTCCCCATCTTTCTTATAAGCCCCCTTTAAGTACTGAAGGGCTACAACAAGTTCTCCCCGGAGCCTTCTCTTCTCCAGAACAATCCCAACTCTCTCAGCCTTTCCTCATAAGAGGGGCGTTCCATCCCTCTGACGATTTTGGTGGCCCTCCTCTTGAACTGCTCCAGCAGGTCCATGTCTTTGCTGTGCTGAGGGCTCCAGAGCTGGACACAGGACTGCAGGTGGGGTCTCACCAGAGCAGAGTAGAGGGGCAGCATCACCTCCCTCAGAATAGAATTTCTGTTTACCTGATATGCATATTGAAGACCCCAATGTGGTCATGAAAAATTTGCAAAGAAGGAAAACAGAAAAGTTTACTAATGAAATGGTTCTCTGTGAATTGTTCAGTGCAGATTTATATGTACATAACCTGACTAGAAAAGTCTCTAAGAAGATTTTTCTTATATTTCATAGAGAGGTGCCTTTGAGCATTAGTGTAACTAATTACATATTAATTGACACTGTTTCTCAAGAAACTAGTTTACTCAATGTGCAGTAAAAATGAAACAGGAAAAAAAAGAAAAAGGAAAGCCTATCCGAGTATATTTTTGTGAAAAAAAACCACAATAAAGTAACACTTTAATGAAACCAGATTATCACAGTTTGATATAACTGAAAAACCACAAAAAGTATATGCTAGAAATACACTTTTAAAAGATGACAAGACCTTTTTTTACCTTCTAAAAGAATTCTCTCATTATATTAATAAACATTGTAAGTTTCTTTTTGATTAAGTTTGCAGTTTGTCAAAGACAATCTTAAGAAACCATGCTGTTTTGAGTTAACACAAGTCCTAAACACAACTTTTTAAGAGTAGAACTGTATTTTACTGCATTTGGCCAAAATTTATTTCCCTTTGGGCAGCTTACTCTGTGCCTGTTGTTAAAGTAATCAAAAATATTCTTTATGGTTTGGGACAAAGGTCTATTTGAGGATTGTTAAAATGGAGTGTGGATTCATGAGAACAGTGGATTAAAAAGATCTAAGGCAACAGAGATCTATAAAAAACAATTTTTTTTTTAAAGAATTATTACTGATAAGCTGAAGTTTTTCATTCTTAGGATTTCATTTATTCATTTCATCACTTAGCTGTCATTAAGTAGAAGTAATTAGTCTGAAAGTCTTGTCAGTACATTTAGGACTCAGTGTTGATGGATGTTAGGACTTAGAAAGTTAGGCATCTGTTTAATCTCAGTCCTACAGACCAACACAGAAAAGGAAACATATGGTGAAAATTTTCTTCAGAGCAGGAAAGTACCCACGTAACTATAGAAAAAAAACAGAGCTGGAGGCGGAAGGGGGAAGTAAACTCAGCTGAAATGCTGAACTCCATGCAGCTATGGCTACATAATTATCAATAACAGAGCCAGATATCTAGAGGTACCTTTGGGACACCTGTTCTGGCTGAAACCATAGTTTTCACTGCTATGCAACTTTATGCTATAGAGTATATTGAACAAATAGTGCTGCTCGATATTCCTGGGTTTATAGGGGGACCAGGACATAAAGAGAAGCACTTATGCAGAACTACACAGAAGTGAAATGAGCCTGCTGAAAAACAGGCTGCATTAACCTGCTTTTGGAATGGATTAATGTGGCCTCATAGTTTCTGATCATGCTGGAGCGTAGGCACAGCAAGTGCGCAAATGCACGCAGAAGTTCACACAGTTTTCCTGAATCTGGGGCACAAGCTAGCTCGCCCATGGTCAGGTACAAAATGCTCCCAGGCACTGCACTAGTGCTTAGGCATATCGTGGCTCATAATAACTATGTCCCATGTCAGTGCCTACTGGCAGAGTTAGTGTCCCTAAAATTCTGGCTGACAGCTTGGCATGTGAATTGCCCTTTCTCTGTTTTAGTCAGTATTTGTTTAGGAAATGAAATAGTTTCTAACAACGGAAATGGGGAAAAAAATATTGTTCTTACTTTTGGTAGCCTGAATCTCAATTTTCTTTAAACAAGCAAACAAACAAACCCTTCATGGCAAAATTTTCATTCCAAAAAAGATTTTTACTATTTTCTCAAACACAATGTCATATGAACTACTACCTCTTTCTTTTTATTCTGTTCCATTTTGCAATCTCTTTAAACTAGATACTTTGGTGAAAAAAGTTGAGTGACAGAGAGGATCCGCTGCTGAAAACATATCCCATGATAAGACCTATGCAACTATTTTTTTTCTGTTCATATAACATTAAAACAGGGATTTTAGATTAGAAAGACAATAAGAGAGGATATCTAAAAACCCTAAATCCCACCCTTTCCTAAACCAGAAAAATTTTATACACTTTTCCTATGTTAGGTCATTTCTAAATATAGTGTAAAAAACAACACATGTAAACAACAGAGACAGTGGGAAATGCTGTAGAGGAGGAGGTATCTTCAGTAGAAATTTTCATGCTCAAGAGAAAGATATAGGCTTACAAAAATAATACATATACAATCTAAGAATAGCTGAAATTATCTGCTTAAGGGGCTCAAATTGTACAAGAATTAACTGTGGCTGCTGTGACTTCAGAAGCTCAGAAGGAGGAAGGACGACAGCTGTTTCTATCGCAGAAGCAGTGGCTGGATATGTAAAGCAGCACTCCCTTCTCCAGACACTGCCAGAGGAACAGAGGTGCTGGCAGGTCTTGCAGGCTAAGGAAGGGACCAACACTCATCTTCCTCCCAAGGACTGAGCCATCTGTGTCCCCAGGCTGGGTTCGGTGCATTATGACCTTGTGACCTTGGCTCAGTGTTATTGAGAAACTGGTTTGAAGACATGAGAAAGTATGGGAGCTAAAGCCGTATAAAATAGGAAAAGTAAAAGCCCAGAAGTGTCATTGCTGAAATATTACGAGCAGCTCAAGCTTTCAAAAGGGAAAATAGTGACATGAAAACTTGTAAAAGCCTTGGGTTGGAATTTGAAAAACAAGGAATCAGAAGATGGTAGCTCAGCAACATCAGGGATCTCCAGGTAGCAACAGAGGCTGATGATTCATTGATGGCTGACTGGTCAACAAACACTCATCAAGTCTTCCATCAGGGCCAGTGAGCTGATTAATGCTTAGCCTCGTAGCTTGTTAGTCCAAGTTATCCACTCTGTATGTATCAGCCAGTAAATAATTATGCTACACTCTCACACTGTAAGTGTATTTTCAAATTGCCTGATCTAAGTGACGCAGAGAAACAGCGAGAAGGAGGGTTACAGAACACAGGAGTGGAGACGGACTTCAGGTAGTGCTGGCTGCAGGCCGGAGAAAATTGTGTCCATTCCCCTAATGCAACTGAGACTGAAGGAGCAGCTTGAAAAGGGAAATTAGCATTTGGCCTAAGCCATGCTTTCATGCTCCATCTTATTTTCTTTAATGTAAAACCATGATATAAAAGACATTCATTACCCGAAATTTGTAAGTATGAAAATCTCAGGACTGCAGAGATTGTTCTTTCCGTCCCAAAGAAACTTGATAAAAATAAATGTAATGAGAGTGTAAGAAGCAGGAAGAAGAAGAATTAAGGGGAAAAGAAGGCAGGCATGAAAGGGAAAAGAGATAAGAAGCAGTAGCAGAAAAGGGGAGATAGAGAGAAAAAGTAATAGGCAACAGGAGAAAAGGATATATTACAAGAAAAATAATAATGTTGAAATTTTTTTGGTTGTTGGCTGCTCTACTGCTATATCATTCTTCCGTTCACTGTAGGTTACTAAAATCACGTTTTCTGAATATTTTGAGGTACAGAAGATTATTAATGTATAAAAAACCTCATGGCAGCTATCTGCAATTGACTGAGCCTTATGAATTCTGTCAAATGACTCTTGATAGTAATCATACAAATAAGTGAGTGCTCTAAAAAGATTCATCCCCAGGAATGCCATGAAAATATATTTCAGACAGATGTGAAAGCATATCCTGTTGTGCTTATGGAATCCTTTTCTGAAACTACCTTCAGAACAAGCTTGTTCTTGTATTATTTATCATTCTATTGTCTCTGATCTATAATTCAAAAAGAAAAATCCTTTGATTAATATATATGCAATATATTTCCAAATCAGTGCAGAAAATTTCAGCTACTAGGTGTCCATTATTGCTATCAGACACAAAAATGTGAAGGTGCAGGATACTGATCAGGTCATTCTGTCCAAATTCCTGCCAATAAAGGACATACCCTGCCTATTTTTACTGCTGTTGTTATGCTAAAATAACAAGTATTGCAAGAGTTGCTGTACTTTCTGACTATAGAGCTGTAATTACTGAAATAAAAAAGCCTTATTCTCCCTCTGTAAACTAGTCCTGTCCTGCCTGAAACATGAATTATGTCACAATTCACTCCAGGGTCAGTCTGCAATCAGGTATTTCTTTCAGTCTTCTCAGTGATTACATCCATCCATTAAATAACAAAAATTCCATAAAAATGAAGATAAGTATTCATAAGTATACTACTGATGAGCTGAGCTCTAACATTCTAATAGGTATCATTATATTAGATTATGATATATTGTCTCATGTTTCTCATTAAGATTTCATTTCAAGTTTCTAATTATAATGGTGCTCCTTAATGCTACTAAAGGAAAGCATGTGCTATAGCTAAAAAGCTAAGTTTCTATAGGGGAGAAATATGCAAAGGCACAGATGTGCCTAACTTGCATTGAAATTCAGTAAGAGTTAGCCACCTAACTGTTATTTATCCCTTAGGAGCAGAACTGAGGCATAAATATTCTTTGTAGTTGCACAGGTTGGGAGGGGCATGGAGAAAAGATTTACTTTTCATTTTTAAAAAAATCTACAGGGAAAAAAAACAATTTCCCTGACAATTATATGACAGTAGGCAATGATATATTAATAACCCATTTTGTAATTACAGAGCACACAATTTTTGTCCTTCTTTGCAACTCTAACTTCATGTACCTAAACTGTATGTGTTTGGGAATATATATTTACCTATATAGAGGTAACTGTTTATACATATATATCTAAATACATAGACACATATAACTATGAAATAGGTTTATTATGAAATGTACATGACTCTCAATTCCTAATATGATAGCTGAAGTCCTCTTCCACACAACAATGTGGAAAAGAACAGCTTTTGTCTCTTCAGCTGTGTTGCTCTTAACTCACATTAAGAGGATGAAATTTTTCTCACCTTCTTAAACAGGGGAGGGTGAAAAAAATCCATTCTGGAGGATGAGGGATCTGAAAAGGAGATGCTAGTACATGGCTGATTGATAGGAAGGTTCTGAGGATTGTACTTTTCCACTAAGGTAAAAAAAAACCAAACCCAAAAAACAACCAACCACCCAACCAAAAGAATCTAAGATGACATAGGCATCATCCTGTCACAAAACATGACAAGTGGTAAGTGTCGAGGAGAAAGAACAAAAGTACAGGGAGGCTTAAAATCAAAGACAAATATGAACCTTGGCTGCCTCTGGCAAAAAAGTTACATGAGGCAGGTGGAGACTGCAGTTGTGTGGTGGCAGTACCCTAGCAATGGTCATTGTGTGCCACAGTATAAGGCTGTGACACCAACGCTCTAACCTGGACACCCTAGGACATACTGCTGTTGTCCTCTCTCCTGTAATGTTAGTCTCGATAGGAAAAGAGTAGTCTAAGTCTTCTTGCACAAACGATGTATCTTAGATTTCAGCCTTAAATTTCTCTTCCTTTTCTGTCCATAGTCACTCTCTTATTTCTGTTTGGTATATGTGAGGTGATTTCTATCAAGGTAGAAAATCTGGAGAATTTTACAGGAGCAAGTCTGACAGATAGGAATGCACGCTGCTGCTGGATTCTATCATATAGGCTGTTGGGTAATAAGAGAAAAATGTAAGCCTTTTAACAAATAACTGGGAAAAATACTAAGAATTTGATCTTCTATATTTTTAAAGAGATGTAATGTGCTCAATGTATCTTTTTTTATGCTTTAATATTAAACCTTTTGCAATTACCTAAGGCTACATTTTAAGTTTTCTTTTAGATGAAGTGAGAAAATTCCTTTTCACTTTGCATTATCCACCTTTCTTTGGCTAGAGAACAGCATACAGATAGATTGATTAGTTTTGCACAGCATGTACACTTCTTTAATTTCTACTGCTACTTCACTATATAACTGAAAGTGATGATAAATTAGAAATCTTATGCCTACAAATGCATTTTTTTCTAAAATCTGACAGTCAGAATATTTGTTAAAATTATTAATGGATGATCACATGGCTTCTGCCCAGAATGAGGATTTTAAACATATGCATACAGAATATATACTATATGGTATAACATATAGTATACATATAGCATAGCTGATGTCCCAATGGAATCTGTTTCACTGGGAAAATAGTTTTATCATTTAAAAAAACCTAGCATGGCTTTTCCCCTCCAACTATGTAATTGAATATTAAGATAATGGGTATCCTTAAATTTTGAAAACAAAATCTTCAGGATATTTTAGATGTGCATGAAATTATGCATATGAATATACATATTTACACAACTGACAAATTGTTGCAGGTATCAAAGGCACAGGTTTTACTGATAAGAACAATCTGATATTTTAGGGTGATCAATGTACTAGTTTTTATTTCAATGCACTTCACTGAATATTTTTCAACATTTTGTTTCCACATACTTACAGAATTAGGTTTTAGTGTTATATATCCTTATATGATACAGATGGGGATGGTGGTGATGTTTTAAAACGGCTATTTATCTTTAGAAGTCTCTCAAAAAGTACAGGGTGTAACAGTAAACATCCTAGCTTGAAATACACATTTTCCTCACTTGTTTTGTAAATTCTTCAGTGCAAAGTAGTGGATTTTCTTTTAATTTCTCTTTGTGTTGCAATTACTAAAGATTTTTTGGAAAAACTTTCAGAGGGGATAATGTTAAGTTGTGAATGTGTATCCTAGAAATAAATGAAATTAAATGAAAAAAGATAATTTGGCTTAGATTTTTTTTTCTTTAAAGTACATGTCATGCCACAGTCCTTAATTATTTTGCTTCAGAGAGGCACCGTGGTTTATTGAACAATTATTGAGTGACGGCTCAGGAGAGCTCTAATCTAGTCCTCATATTACTCCTGGATTACCTTAGACAGCCCGTGCACCTCTCCATGTCTTATTAATTACTGACAAAACACAGTGGAAGAGTCAAACACCATTGAATCAGTACCCTAGAAAAAGTCTCTTGGTTTAGCTACATTGTTGTACTTTGTTGTACTTTTTCTGGGTAACGTTCATACCATGGAAAGATCATTTTCTTGTTACAGCAGCACTTCCTTAAGGAAGCTTGCTTGGGATCTACCAGCAAAAGCAATGGGGTTGTGCTGTGGCACCCTCTCCACACCTAGTCCTTTGGGGATCAGCCTGCAAGGAAAGCAAAGAGCACAAAGGTGTCTGAACATACCTGCACGTGAAGTGAGCAGTCACAGCAGAAGCCCTAAGGAGCAGAAGAAAGAGGTGGCAGTGGCAATGCCAGAGGGGTAATTACAAAAAGCAGGTGAAAGCAATGATGTGCATGAGTGGTTGCGTTCAGCTGTTTTCTGGTGTACAGCCTTCTCATGCTTTTGGGGGGATGTTTTTTTTGGATGCTCGCCTTCATGACAATTTAGGTACCATAGTCTGTGATCTTTTGTGCTACAACAATTTTTGAATTAATTGGACGGTTAGACCATGCTCAAAATCTGTCTTAAGATAAAATTGGTGTAATGTTGAGGATAGCTTGGGTAGGAATTCATCTCACTGAAGGTCAAACATCTACAGCTAGCTACATCTCAGCCTATAGTTCCCTTTATATTCTGATATACTTTAAGCTTCTGTTTTAGGTTGTGATTAATTGTCTTTTTCTCACTGCAGATCTCAGAAGGGAGGCAAGGGTGGCTAGCTGAATAGTAGATTCCTATAATTCCTGATATGAATTCTGTGCACCTAGGAAGCATTTTTAACGGTAGTCCCTGAACATGAGTGTTGTGCTCTAACCTGTCACTGTGAATGTACTCTCAGTTTATGTCACAGTTCACAGAAAATTGTTTTATTCAAGATGCCTGAAACTGCAGTCCAAAATATAATTTAGGTTTTTTACTCTTATGACAGCACAGATGAGAGCTGAAGAGCATCAGACTGTTTTAATCCAGCACTTTCACAAATCCATTAATTCCAATTAGAGATAAAGCCTCTCTATTCAAAAGATAAAAGCATAAATTTACAGTAAGAAAGAGGACACACAGCTTGCAGATACAGCAGCTAAGGTAGAGGACTGCATAAGGTATATACAAAACCATAACATATATGAGGTTGTTTGCACTGCCAAAACAAAATCAACAAACAGAAGAACACAAACCAAAGTGATATTTTTACCACAACATTTATCCTAACATTTTCCTCAAAGCTTTTTCTCACATGAAAAAGACTGCTTTTTGTTAAGGATCACAGTAATTAAGAAGACAGACAACACAAGTAGAAAAAAGAAACAACATTCGTGAAATAAATTTTTTGGAACAAATTGAAATATGTTTCCCAATTACATTTAGCAGCAGTCTTCCCTGCTTGTGTGTTCTCCCCATGAGTCAAAATCTGATGGATGTTTTAAAATCCAAGGTAAGAATCCACAGGATTTTATATTCCTCTTTCTTCAGTTAATATAATAAAACCCAACATTGAGGAGACAGATTGATAATATAATTAATTATACACAAAACCACCATTAAGTTAGACTAATTGTGTTCAGATGCAAATTCTGTCATAAGGATGCCCATGGGAGCTGTGCTAACACATACAGCAGGAGAATTTTGTTCTTTGGAATAGAACTATTTTATCTCTCTGCTTATGTTAAACATTTTATGTGAAGTGCACTATTGCTAAAATCTCAGGTGGTGTTCTTTGAGATAAATTATTATAGTCCAAGTTATTTCACTCCCCCCATTATTTAAAAACTTACATTTTGTTAAGTTAAACCAAGATTTACCAGTGGAAAAATAGAAAATATGCAGAGAAAAGCATTACAAATATTGAAGTAAATACACAGCAATTAAAGCATTATTATGGCTACATATGTGGTATTAAATATTCAGGAATAGTGTGCATGTAATACATAAAAGTTTGTTTCACAAGTATGATTATTTTTCTAAAATATGATAGATGCAAAAAACAGGATTAACTTTATTTCTCAGAATAAAGATTATTACACTCAATTTGAGCATATAATGGAACATTACTGGACTTATCACCTTAATCACTATAACCAAGCTTCTAGACACTGAAGGAGTACACAGAATAATTTTAGTATGATATTTGTTAAAAGGATTTAAATCAAGAAAAAATTTAAAGAAAATCTTTCATGTATACAATAAATGGTTCAAATTCTGATTTTAGATACACATATATGAAATGGAAACAATTTCTTTATTTGATTGTTTCAGTATAGCCTTGACCAATATTCCAGGTTTGATAAGACAGACAGACAAGTGTACTGGCTTCAATGTGTATTAACTAGACTTGAAAGTTAAACAAGCAGCAAATATCTGACTAGAAAGACACAAGCATAGTCAATGTCCTCTCCAATTAGTTGGCATAACTGAGAGGAGACAGGTTGGAGAAGAAAAAATGCACAATATATTTTATTGTGGTCAAAAGCAGACTGCAGAAGGTTCCAAATTAATAACTTGCATGTCATACTTAAATGCTCTGTCAAAAGACCCTGTGATCACCTTCTCCTACCAAAGCATAATCACAAGCAGTTGTTTCAGATTTATTTCAGTCTGACAATGATTGCTATCTTAACACTGCAGAAATTTTGAAGAACTTTGAAAAATAATCAAGATACAAAGTACAAGAAGCATCACAATAACTGACAAAATGAAACAAGGTGCCACAAGTATAAAATACTGAAGATGTGCATGAGACGACCTAAATATGCCAGCAAATTCTTCCATGATAGTTTTTCAAGAAGAGATAATTTTATACATGATCCACATTCTACAGATATTCAGAAAGTACTGAGAAGTAGTGCAGCCAGCATTATGTTGCCAACAACCTTCTTCAGAAAGCAAGCCATGGCAATCAGGATCCATAATTAGCTTTACTGAACTTGCTTTTATCCCAAGAATAGACTCGTCAGCTTATTTGGAAGAAGAGCTAGAAATCTTTCTCAAAAAATATTTATTACTGCTATGATCTGTGATCACCGATTATAAAATATAAGCACTAATTTCTTCCCATGGCACTAAACATGGCTTGGCCAGCAGTTTGAACAGTTAATTTTTACAGCTTGTGCTAGCTTGAAGGAAATCTCTAAAAAGGGGGAGAGCTGACACGTGCTCACAAAAATTCACATAACTTTTACACGATTCAAGAAGTTGCACAAGATTTTAAAACCAAATGTGTCTCGAACATAGGAAGGAAATTCTCATAGACAGAAGTCTGCTTGGGGTACAGCATTCAGCAGTTCATTGAGAAAAGATCAATGTTTTTTGCTGTTTGTCTGACTGCTAATATGTTCCACCTATTCAACAAGGTGATTGCCATGTGCACTTTCTCCCTTTTATTGACAGATGGAAGTGTTACTACTCTATGTGTTACATAGTCACTAATGAAAAATGGAAAAAAATGTGGCAGATAAAAAAAACCCCTTTATCCTTGAGCAGTTTATCTGAGAAGTTACCACCACACCAGCAGGAGGTTTTAATGTGTTCTGCCAAATCTGGAGCTGCTTAAACTGTGTGACCATGTTTCTTTAATTAGTGTGAGGGAAAGAAAATAAAAAATTTCAAAAAGGAAAAAATAGCTAAGAATTTATCAATTCCTACACAGTAATATAAAGAACTATGTCAAGTATCAAAAGGAACATTTGAAGAATAAATATATTTTTTTACAAACAGACAAAGAGGAAAACCTCGTGGTGATGTCTTCAGAAATAAGGCTTGCTGAGATTAGGAATGATAACCTTGTAAGTAAAATAAGAGTACATATAGACTTACTTGTTTTAAAATCTTTATCTTTTAAATTTTTTTTATATAATGTTAAACTATTCTGTGATGTAGATCTACAAATAGAGCATTAACTTCTGTGGGGCAAAAAGCTGCAACAAGCTCCTTTTAACTTGCTGCATAAGATTCATTGGTGCAAACTGTCCTGTACTTCAGTGAGGTAAAGGCATAAAGCCTGATGTGTAAGAGAATGAATTTTATGAAAATAGAAAGAGGGAGGCTCCCTGAAGAGTTCTAAGATTATTTTATAACCTACACCATATTTTGAAGAATAGAAATGAATGCCTAGGAAATAATTTCTATTAAATATTTATATTTTCTTACAAAGTGAAATTGTAAAACTACTGACACATAAAAATATAAATTGAAATAAAAAATACTTGAAGGTATATATGAGCTTCTTTACATACAAGAAGAAAAGGCATGATCTGCCAACAAAGTATGAATCACTATTTTTAGTCTTTCAATGATTTAACTATATAAATTTTTATTTATCCCTGTTGCACCCCTCACTTAATATATTTCAAGAATTTCAAGCTGCTACTGGTTTCAGAGGTGAAGGTTGCACTTAATATCATTCTTTAGGAAAAGAGTTAATGTCAGGCACGTGCTTACTGAAATGACTGGGATATAAGTAAAATACAGTCTTGATACGTGACTATAAAGTTTAAATACACATCTTTGCCTAACTCTAGACTGTCTTTGAAACTTCTGGTCATTACTTATCAGTAGTATTTATGAAATTTTAATAAAATTTACCAAAAAAAGAGTACAATTACCTGATTGAATATATAGTAATGTGTACTTTAATGGATCTAAAGAAGCCATTATATACATGTTAATGACTCAGCAATCTAAGTTTTTGACAGAACTATCAATGTATACTGTACCAACAATTTCACAAACTTAGAAGCTTTTAACACAGAAATTAAACTATCCTCATCTAAGTTGTATTGTTAACAATAAAAGAGAAAAATAACTTTCCAACTACTATGAAAAATGGAAATGCCTCTGACATAATCATATATTATGTTTGTCACTAGCTGAAAATAATATTTATTGACCTAGATTTCTTTTTTTAGAGCACAGTAATTGTGTGTTTTCCTTGCAATACACCTATGGTTTCAATAAACTAAGAAAGACGCAAAAAGAATTTGTACATGCATTTTGCTTTTAAAAATGTAAGGAATTCTTATAGGAAATTTAACACACCATCCTTCATATAATATAACATATTTATCAAAGCAAGGAAATCTGAAATTACTATAAAAGTGAAACTTTGTAATTATTGTAAATTCTCCCTCTGTAATGATAGGTAACATTATTAAATGGAGCTTTAAAACAGAATAAATCAGACTAAACTGAAATTAAACGGGGCCAAGTAATAATTAAGTAATTTGTAAAATTAAATTCTGACTGCTTTTTACGTTGAAGAAAATCAAAAGATGTACTAAATATTTTGGGGTTTTTTGCATCAGGGAATTACTTGTACACAATTAAACTTTATGAGGAATTTGTTACCCTTTATGTATCCACATTTTTCAAGTTCTGACAGAACAAGATGAGCAACAGATGCTGGTCTTGGGATAGCCTCCACAAAATCATTGCTTCAAAAATTGCTTAATTTCAAAAATCACTCATATGACTGAAGCCATATAATTCCTATATTAACCAATGTTAAATATGTATCCCATGATGTATATGCATCATATTCCTTTGGATACTTACATTTATATAATTTCCACAATAATCACATGTTTATATCACATCAAAATCTTTATGGTTGAAACTGTATTCTCACAGGTGTCTTTCCAAGGTGTCCTTATTACACAAAGCCAAAATGTACTCGCTATCATGTGTCTAAGTATATTCCAATCCCCCAAATACACACATTTCAAGGTTTATTGCCCACTGTAAAAATAATAATAATAAAACAATCGCTCTTTCACCTCAAAGGTAGCTCATTCCTATTCACATATCTGTTGTTCCAACCAAAAATGCTCTCATTATCCCCCTCTGCAAACCAGTTCCTTTCTCTGTCTACCACTGCAACTTTCTGCAATCAAAAAATGTCATGGACTTCATTATAGAACAAGCTGAATTCCCTCAAATTGCTCTTGGTAAAAATGTGCCCCTGAGTTCACAATTTTATTATCATTGTTATTATTCAACAGTTTAACACCAGCCTTGGCAGTAGCAGCATGCAGTGGAAAATACCACTGTCAGTAACTGTAGACCGTGGTTCTGTGTCAGGCTAAATATCACTCAAAAGTTTTTTGTGCACCACAAGCATTGGCCAGCAAGAGGGTTTGGGAATGCTCATGTGACCTAATTACATTGGCATTTATGAATTAACTGCTAGCATGAATTTGGCTTTGTTTGTTAACTGTATGGTTAATTATACACAGTAGTAGTAGCACCTTCTGCTATCTCTCTAAAGTATACACTGCAGTAATGTATACCTTGGCTGATATATTATTTTTGTTCTGTGTCAGACATCTTAATGTTAATGGAATGTAGCCTTGGAAGTATAGGCTGGAATATATTGCACATATGACACATAACTCACAATGTGAAGTTTAATGAATCGAAGATTTGTTGTATATTTCAGAGGAAAATGGTCATCTTCTTTCAACAAGAAAACATCTTACTTGTCCCTTAAATCTAAGCACAATGATAATTATACTTTAATTCTGAAAGTGTGAATTTTGTTGTGAATTTAATCCAGGAATCTGTTTAAATAGAAAAAAAGGAAAGAAAACCCCTGCAGTATCTTGGTTAGAAAATCATTCTTCTCAGAAAGGAAAATCACTTCATCTCATATAACATGTCGACTGCAGTTGCTGAAATTAGAAATGACTTTTTGAAGATCTGGATCAACCCAAACAGAATACACATAAGTCTTGAAAAATTTCATATACAATTCACACAAAAAATTTCACCCTGCACCTCTGTCTCATGCCAAAACATTTCTATCCAGCGCATAAAGAATCACGTGCAGATGAAAGTATTCCCTGTATACAAAGCTTTTGGGTTTTGTTGGTTTTTCTCTTTTCACAGAGTTGCTTCTTTACAGCCATCATCTTCAGCTTTTACCTTTTTTCTTTAGATCACCTTTTAAACCACCTATGTGCTTCACTGCTTGGCAGATGACTTCCTGCTGAGCCTTGCATGCACATCCTTATATTTCTTCCCTTAGGCTACTTACTGCAGCTGCTTATCGTGATTGACTCCTGGCTGTCCACTCCCGCTGACCCAAGCTCTTTCATTGATGTCTTGCATCCTGCCCTTGTTCCCCAAGTGCTGATTCAAAACCACTTCCAAAATGTCTGTAACCCCAAGGTTTTTCCATGTCCTCTGGCTCAAACAGCCTCTGATTTTTCTCTATGTTCATTATACCATCTGAAGTGAATTATAAACTAACCATAAATCCAAAGAATTATAATTCAGCTATAAATCCAGCAGAACTTTGTATTAACTCTAGATTCTTTGGTTTCATAAAAAGCCGTATAAAAATAGTGGTAGCTATTAAAAAATATGAGGTAAGAAAATAACTATAGAAATAAATTGATTCAGGGACCCAAATGCCATGTAGATTGCTTTCTTTAAAGTGTGGGGGTTTTATTTCTTTTCTGATGATGAAAATGACCTACAAAGAAGCACAAAACATATAACGTCTCACATGCAAGAAATGACCACTGGAAATTAATTTAAGATGCTTACTCATTTGCAAAATCACTTCTGCTGCCTGATATACTTCTAAGTGGATTCCAACAACTTGAAATCTATAAAAATGTTCATATTAACTTTGCTTCATCATTTCTTAATCTGTCCCAAAATTCTTAAACTTCTTTTTACCAAAGAGAATATTTAAACATTTCTGTGCCTCCCGTGAGAACAGAAAAACTGCTTATTATTCAGGTCTTATAACAAGAATTGTAAGAAGAACTTATAGAGAAAAACATTTCTGTCATTTCATTTTTTTCATAAATAATAATCCTATGAACAGAAGAACACTCCATGTCAGAAATAAGAATAGAATCTGATTGAAAAGCAATCTATTTTTAATGTAAACAGAAGGTAGAAATGAGATTATCTAGTTTTAGTTACTTAAGAGCTAGACTTGTGGTCAAATCTAGCCTTTAGGTTAACTAGTGACTAATCTAAGGCATCCTTTATGGTCAAAGGGGAGGTATCCTTCAACCTACTGTACGTGGAATAAATCACTGTTTGCAGATATCCGCCTAAGTACAGAAGAAGCCTGGATCATTTGGCTGTCTATAAACTTGTAGTGAGATGTGAGATGAAGTGAAATTATCACATCAAAGTCTATAAAGCAATTCATTCCTACAGTGCAACTTCATCATGTCTCTCCTATTGGTTTGGCTACCTTGTTACTCTTTGAAGTTTACACTTACGAAAATGTGAAATATCTGCTGATGTTATTTACTGGAAACGCACAGTTTAGTACTGTGCAAAAAAGAGATAGTTGAGAAAAATGTCAGTCTATGGTCATTACTTGCATTTTTGGATAAACATAGCTGCTAAGTACAAGTTGAATCAAGCTTACCAAGAGTCATATGGCAGGTTTTCAAGTGTACCTCTCTGTCACTGCAGATAGAATTGAAGGTCCTCAGATGCTTACACAACACATGTTTGAAGGAATATATATTTAGTTGTCAAGTATCAGTACATTATATCATGCTTGGCAGTTTAAAGGCGGCAGGCTTCTACTGTCTCAGTTAATGTCAGACTGACTGTCCAACCTGATAAACAAGTCAGAGTATCATTTACTGTACTCATGTGTAGTAGTGAAATTAAGCCCTATCTTTGTGTATGTCAAAATCAAAAATCAAACCTTTAAAATAGATCATTATGCCTTTCTTTTCTTAAGAGCTTTTCAGACAGAAGCAAGAGATACTGTTGTTTGGTGTTTTGTTTCCAAAATTGAACATAAATTCATAAAATATGCTGGATTTAGCTGAGGTAACTTAATTGAAGACATAGATGAAAACTTAAAAATTATTCATTCTTCTATCAAACACATCAACATCACTGTTAACATTAGGTTCTAGGATAGACAGCTGTGTATAAAGATTTACAGAAGGGCCAGAGTGAAATGTAAATGCATCATTTGTAATTTCCTTTTATGATATCAGAGCCCTTCTGCACAGACATGAAAACAAGTAGTATCTGGCATTTTTCCCAGTTGCAATCATAAACACAATTGTAAATACTTCTAGGACAGCTGCCTTCATGGCCACCAAGAAACAGTCATATAGCTTTTAAAACCTTTGTTTAGAATATGAAACTTCAATAAAAGGAGTGTCAAATTTCTTCACCATGAAGGTGATGAGACAGTGGAACAGGTTGCCCAGAGAAGCTGTGAATGGCCCGTCCCTGGAAGTGTTCAAGGCCAGGCTGGATGAGGCATTGAGCAACCTGGTCTAGTGGAAGGTGTCCCTGCCCATAGCAAGGGGGTTGGAACTAAATGACCTTTAAAGTTCCTTCCAACCTAAACCATTCTATGTTTCTATGAAATCACTGCTACAAAATATTAGCTATTCCTTCATTTCCATTGATGTTGAAGATGATATTTTAATACCAATTGCAACAGGAGACACAGTTCAATGCTATCTATGAGGATGGGAAGGGCAAATCTGCAGCCAGGCACACAAATAAGAGCAGCTGTACTATTCCAGTGTCTCTGTTTAGGAGTACAAGCTAAACAGCTAATTGTAATGATACGCAAATTCAACAGCAACAATAACATAAAGGAAAAGAGGAAATATAAAATTGACCTTAAAAGAACTGTAAAAACATAACGACAGAAAAGTCATGCTTATTCCTCTGTACTTTTCGCCCTGCCTGGAGCTCTGATTCTTCTTTATCCTGATGGACATTATGAAGCTGATGGTGCTGCTAGACAGTAATCCTAGAAGCTAGTAGTTCTTTCGGAGTCTTTTTACTTCTTTTTTCTTTTCCTAATTCATCAAAGCATTTCAGTATATATGTAAAAGATTAATAATAACATATGTATACAAAAGTCAATGTAAATAACTGCTGTGCTAGATCAGAGCTAGCATGTACATTTATCTGCTGGATTAAAATGCAGTCTTGCTTTTAATAGTACCAAAGATGACAATTCTGTAAGCTTTTTGGTAAAGAAATAAGTGTACAGTCTTGGGAGAATAATTTATTTTCTGAAAGGAATGAATAAAGAAAAAGAGAATTAATATTTTCTTCTCTTAGCTCTTGGTTAAATATTGCCATAAAAACATGCAAAACAAGTGTTTTCATTTGCAAAATGAGAGTGTTTATGGACTTGTAGAGCACTTTCATACTGCCCAGTTTACTCATAAAACAATTGCAATACATCTTCAATACATTCAACATTATTGATTTCCACAGGATATCCTTTGTCAGAAAGATTGAGTTATAGTTGAATACCAATAGTAGGTATTCTCCAGGGTTATGGAGACAAATTGTGCACTGGACATAGAAGAATAAATATTTGTGTCTTTGTTGGTAACTCCAGGAAAACCAGCATCTTCAGGTAGTCAAGCCAGCATTTATTTCAGATGGATTCAACTTCTGAATAAATTGAACCTGCCTTCTGTTCTCTTGAGGTTTTTTGGTTGCGGGTTTTTTATTATTATAAATAGTAACAGTGCAATTAAAACTTTGATATTATCTGACCTGGTTTATATCCAAATTTAAGTTTTAATAGTTTTTTTAGTTGAAAATTAACATTGAAATTAGTAATTATTTTTTCCTTTAGGTTTATCAATTCCAAATAGTGATATGTATTATAGAAGAAGTACACTTATTACAATTCCTCTTCAACTCAGAACAAGCCAGCTAGTTATTGAACCATGCTGCTCATTCTAAATGTATTTAAATCTTGACTATAAAAGGATGCAGGGCCTGTTTTTACAATGGTTGAGCTTGGTTAAGTTTCAGCAGATATTTTTATGAGTCATGCTCCGTTCTGTGGTATAAAAAAGTATAGCCAAAAGATAATGACAGAAGCCCCAGACCATAAGAAAATTCATGATTACTGGTCATGAAAGGAGTCTAAACCTGTGGGTCAGGAAAAAAAAAATAGAGATTAGAAGGAGAACATAAAAAACATGTACAAGAGAATTAGAAACCAATAAAGAAAGTGTAAATCACAAATGTAAGAAAACTATTGGTGTAAGAATATGAAAATATGAAATGTATAACAAATCATAAAAATAAACCCATGTTGACCTCAGGTCATTAGCATCATATGTCTGGCAAAACACTCAGCAGCCTGATGACTCATTGTAAACTCATTTTAAGTGCATAATAGGGTTTTTCTGTAATAATTATATGATTTGGGCTTTGAGCATCCAATGTTAGCATCCTTGTAACTACACTAGTAATAGTAACATTTCTGTATTTCGGTTATCCTGTTAAAACATTAGTCACACTAAAAATCAATTCCTGACAACATATAGGGTGGTTTTTTTTTTTTGCTTAAATCTATTTATCTATTTTGCTAAAAATAAGATTTTTAGTGTAACATTCATCATACCAATGTTTTCCTCTTTTTCTTTTTGTGTAGTTTTTCCTAAAGACCTTCCATTGTACAAGTGGAAAGTTGATACTGATTTAACTTATACTAATAGGTCTAATACAGTTTTGCTAAAAAATGAAGCTTTATGTGCTAAATATGTAACAAATGTATGTAACAAATACATAAAGGGTCAGGACCTTGCCCCTCATCTGTTTCCCCTTACATATGTCTTTCATGCAAAATATACCTGCATCTGTGATGTCACACCTAGAATATATACAATGAGCATTTTGAGTGAGTTTTGTTTAATCCATCCACTGCATTCCTGGCATGCAGTTACAAAACATTCTCTCTTGTGCCACATAGTTGTGGAAATGTTAGTAACTTTGACACTTCATAGACCAACCCAGCCTGAAGGCAAGAAATGATTAATTCTTCTAATGTTTTGAGTTTAAGATGCACAGTATCTTATAAAAATTGTTCTCATGGAAATAGAGAATGATTCCTTTAGTGTGTATGCATGCATGTTCACACACAGACATGTTCACGTATTTGTATGCATTTCATAACTGCAAAAAAAGATTCTGCTGTGCTTTTAGTTGCCTGTGGAACTGTCATACTGCACCAACAAGCTTAATATTGACTGACTTGGTTGACTTATTGACTTATTCCTGCAGCAGTTCTTTTTCTAACAAGATCTAGTTCCTTTCAGATTCTTTCACATTACATTTCAAAAATAATGTGATGTGGTAAAACAAGTCAGCAGAAGCCATTGCTGGAGATGCAGCTGAACATATGTAGTATGCACCATTATTATACATACATATATATACACATATATTTATGTGTAAGAATGTTCATATAATTCTTACATAGTTTTACTGGAAAGAAATCACTGCTTATGACAGAATTGATATGTCATGTGAAGGATGAACAGAGGTATATGATCTGACATCTCCAGCATTACTATGAAAAAGTCAATGACTTCCTTTTAAACTCATTTTGGATACTATTAATCTTATGAAGAAATTATATTCTTAGAAATCTAGATTTCAGTTCTGTACTCCTAACATATCTGCAAGCCTTACTGACATCAGTGAATTTTCTCATAGAGCTTTGTAACAAATCCTTGTAAGGAGAAAGTAGACTCAAGTTTAAATGTCTGTTTTGTTTGTTTGGTTTGGGTTCTTTCTTTTTGTTTTCCTTTCTGAAAACACTCTCCGAGATTTCTGTCTTCACCGATATTCTTACTAGTTTTGTAATTGATTTCCTGCTAGTTTTCCTCTTTGTGTATTTCAGACATGCCCTATTAGCTTGTTCCTTTGAAGCTTGATAAGCCTTTCCTTATGCCAAACTGTTAGCTCTTTTAAGCCTTATTTTCATACAAAAATAATACCAGTATAATTACATGGATATAGTTAACACAGTACAGTTCCTTAGTACAGTTCCCTCAAATCGGCATAGCTGTTCTGGTATACATATAAGCCAGTAGAGATGTTTCCTTAGGCACTGCTATGTGACAAATTCTATAAATTATGTCATATTACTGGTTTTACTGGAAAATGAACAGTTTCTGTAGAAAACTATACCCTTAACCAAAGTAATTACACCAGGATGAAATCTAAGAATAGACAGGTATATTCTTTGGCTCCAATCCTGAACTAAACAAAGGTTCAAGCTCTAAATTTGATTACACAAAGGATTATATCTGTAAAAACGAAATTATTAGCATCTTGGGCAAAAGTATTCTCACCAAAGGGAGTGAATGGGACCAGCCTTCTGCCATTATGAAATGTAGTCATTATATAACAGTAATGTGAAGATGAACATGATTAATACTTCTCAGAGAAATGACCATGCTAGGCTCTCACTTCACACAGAGTAATGAGTTCCCCTTTGATTGTGAGGCAGAATTTCCCTATCTGTAATATGGGAGACTTGGAGGCTTAAACCATGATTCTACTCGGGTCAATCAGGGAAGCCTCTTTGCTTGCCATGGGGCCAAGATTCTGCTCAATGTTTCTGTTTAATAACACTGTAAAAGGACTTAATAAACAACTTGCATTTGATTTTAGATTTTTATCTATACAATGAAGAGACATTTTTGCATACAATATTTTAAGATGGGAACATATTTTCTTCTAAAAAATGTTTCATTCCTGTAATATTAAGACTTCAGTACAGATTTTGATTGTGTTTAGTTTTCACATTTATTAGGAGATTAATTTCTAATGCTAATTAATTGTTTCATTCATTTTAGAAAAATAAATAGTTTATAACAAAGAATCTCTAATAAAACTAGAGCACTTTGGATATACTTACATAAAATAAATACTAACAATTATTTTGTGCTCTATTAGGGATCATAGTTACTTAGTTACTTACATAGTTACATCAATACATAGTTATATTTTTGCAGGGCATTTAAAAATGAATCAATATAAAAATATCAGGAAGTAAGCCTTGAAGAATATCAGTTGACATTCTCAAGTATATTAAAGCATTACATTATATCCCATTGCTATGTTTTACTAGAGAGAACAGATAAATGTTACAAAAAATATAGCATAGTTGCTAGCAGGAAGTTAGTAGTAAAGAAATATTTGTCTTAATGGATTTAACTGCAAGTCATGGACATAATTCATCAATGGTAAAGAGCAATGAAATGCTTTTACTTACTCACACCTTCCAGTGATTGTATTTTGTAACTTCTACTTATTCTTAAGTGTCATTAAGAACAGAGTAAACTAAAGTAATCCTCAATATATTAGGATTGGAATTAGTTTAAAAGTTAAATTAAAAACCTAAACTATTAAAATTCAAATAACAGCCCAGTTATACTGTGAGTTCACAAATCCCAGAGGCACAGAACAGAGAAATTTTGCCTCTTTGTCTTTTAGTGGAAAACCATCTTCAATGAAATTGTCATTTCCTTATAGAAGGCCTGCTTCTCCAGAAAATCAGCAGGGATTCTTGATAGGAGTAGGATTAGACTAACTAAGGGTTTGTAAAAATGTTCCCCAAGCAATCTGAAGGCAGAGTTCTAATCTTCTTAGTTTAGACAAGAAAATTAACTACCCATCAAGTTTTACAGTGCTTGTATTTTAGTTTGGTTTACTCCCCTAAAGCATGGAATTAAAACCAAACAAATAAAACTCCAGCTTCTCTCATACATATGTGAAATCTGTTTTCCTGTGTTTTTGTGGTAACATAAAAACCAGCACTCATCAACTTCTCTCATCCTATCATCAGCAAGTGGTGCACTGATTTCAAGCGTGGTAAGAGATGTATGTAATGCAGGTGTGAATCAAGTCAGTTCACCCATTGCACCGCAGACATCCTATTATGGCTGTGCACCTCATAATAAGGAAAGCATACACTTGAAATGACAAACTTATCTGCAAAATTTTATATCTTATGGGAGATGGTTCAGTTCCTTAACACAGTAGCAATAATTTTGACTTGAGATACATATAATCTGCTTTGCCATTCTGCCTTGCCGTGATACATGTAGTAAATACTGCACAGCATATCAATATTCCAAAAGAAAAATAGGCTAAGCGTTGGTCTAATCTTCTATTTTTAGCCCATGGATAAAAGATTTTTATTTTCTTCAGATTAACCATTTTCATGGATTCGTTATTGTCACACGTGTAAAACTCTCCAAGATCAATTGAAATGCAAACTAGTCAGTAAGGGATCATCATTCATATCACATATTGGTGTTTTCAAACTTCGTATAATTTGCAGTATAATCCAAGAACCAAGGGTTTATCTATCACCTGTTTAATTGTCTATAACAAACATTCAGGCAGAAAGAGGGTGAAAGGGAAGGGAGGGAGAGTAGTATCTGCATAAATTGCAATCAGGCTATTCTTCTGTTATCTTTAATACAATGCCATCCGTTCCTGTCCACAGGTCCATTTAAGGACTAGATTGGGAAAAGAGAAATCCTTGAATGTTGGAAAGAATATTTTGCCCACATACAGACTCCAAAGTCTGCATATTTGGTACTTTCTAAGAAATACAGATTTTATGAGTGTTCTGTTTTACTGTTAAGAATATGTATAAGGAAGATTATTTAACTAAAAAATAGCAAGTGCAAGTACATTGCTGATATAAACAAAGTTGTCAATGGGTACTACAGTAATTGTTGTGGAATATTCAAGATGACATAAATTAATATAAGATCATAATAAGTACTGATTGGCCATGCTTGAAATGTTGACTGCTTGCTGGGAACAATAGTTTGCAATACTTCTGTGTTTTAGTTTTCCCAGGGGAAATAACAGAAAAAAATCTCTGCACAAAGTCTCAAGCACTGAGATGTGTAAGAAACTCCAGAGAATTTTCAATTAGTTTTCATCATAACTGTATCTCTGAAGTACTATGCGCAAACATAAAGCACTGAAAATAACCCGTAGCGCTTTGCATTTCTCTATTCTTTTGTCGTAAGAACATGATGTGTTTAGCAGCATAGAGAGCTTAGAGGTCAGCAAAAACAAACAACAACAACAAAAAACACTGAAGCACCCCAAATTATTTAAAAAGTAGAAAATAATTCTAAAAACATTAATAACAAGAAGGGCTTCTACAGGTATGTCAGCCAGAAAAGGAAGGTCAAAGAAAGCATAATGACCCGATGAGCAAGGCTGGCAGACTGGTAACAAGAGACAAGGAGAAGTCTGAGGTACTCAACAACTTCTTTGCCTCAGTCTTTACTGGCAGTCTTTCTTCCCACACCTCTCAAGTGTATGGCCTGTAAGATTGGGACTGGAGGAGCAAAGTCTCTCCCACTGTATGAGAAGATCAGGTTTGAGTCCACCTGAGGAACCTGATACACCATACATACACCACCATACATAAGTCTACGGGACCTGATGAGATGCATCTCAGAGTACTGAGGACATTGGCTGATGTAGTTGCCAAGACACTCTCCATGATAGTTGAAAAGTCCTGGCAGTCAGGTGAAGTACCTGGAGACTGGAGAAAGGGAAATATTGCACCCATTTTTAAGAAAGGAGGACCCTGGGAGCTACTGGCCTGTCAGACTCACCTCTGTGCCTGGGAAGATCATGGAGTAGATCCTCCTAGAAGCTATGCTAATGCACATGGAGGACAGGGAGGGGATTTGAGACAGCCAGCACGGCTTCACTAAGGGCAAGTCCTGCCTGACCAACCTCGTGGCCTTCAGTGATGGAGTGACTACATCAGTGGACAAGGGAAGAGCTATGGATAGCACCTATCCAGACTTCTGTAAGGCCTTTGACATGGTCCCCCACAACATCCTTCTCTCTCAGTTGGAGAGATATGGATTTGATAAAAGGACTGTTGGGTTGATGAATAATTGGTTGGATGGTGGCATCCAGAGTGTAGCAGTTAATGGCTCAATGTCCAGATGGAGATTGGGGATGAGTGGTGTCCCTCAGGGGTCTATACTGGCACCAGTACTCTTTACTATCTTCTCCAATGACATAGAGAAGGGGATCAAGTGCACCCTCAGCAAGTTTGCAGCTGACACCAAGCTGAGTGCTGCAGTTTATACACCTGAGGGACAGGATGTCATCCAGAGGGACCTCGACAAGCTCAAGAAGTGGGCCCAGGTTAACATTATAAGGTTCAACAAAGCCAAGTGCAGGGTCCTGCCCCTGGGTTGAGGCAACTCCCGGTATCAATACAGGCTGGGGGATGAAGGGATTGGGAGCAGCCTTGCCAAGAAGGACTTGGGGGTGCTGGCAGATGAAAAACTGGACATGAGCTGGCAATATGCACTCACAGCCCAGAAGGGCAACTGTATCTTGGGCTGCATGAAAAGAATCATGGCCAGCAGGTAATTCTGCCCCTCTGCTCTGCTCTGGTGGGACCCCACCTGCAGTCCTGCGTCCAGCTCTGGAGCCCTCAGCACAGGAAACACATGGGCCTGTTGGAGTGGGTCCAGAGGAGGGCCACAAAAATGATCAGAGGGATGGAACAACTCGCCTCTGAGGAAAGGCTGAGAGAGTTGGGGTTATTCAGACTGGTGAAGAGAAGGCTCCAGGGAGACCTTATTGCAGCCTTCCAGTACTTAAAGGGGGCCTATAAAATGGATGGGGAGAGACTTTTTAGCAGGGCCTGTTGCAATAGGACAAGGGGTAATGGCTTTAAACTAAAAGAGGGCAGATTTAGACTAGATAGAAGGAAAAAAATTTTCACCGTGAGGGTGGTGAACCACTGGCATAGGTCGCACAGAAAGGTGGTAGATGCCCCATTCCTGGAAACATTCAAGGTCAGGTTGGACGGGGCTCTGAGCAACCTGATGTAGTTGAAGATGTCCCTGCTCATTGCAGGGGGGTTAGACTAGATGACCTTTAAAGGTTTCTTCCAACCCAAACTATGCTATGATTCTATGATTCTATGATTCCACTCCTAAAAAAATTGTTAATTTCAAGAAACTTTTGTCTAATTATCATTATATAAGTATGTTCTTCAAATGAAGTATAAAACGGTGGAACTGAGAATTGACATATATCAGTCTTGTTGAACCACTAAAAGTTTCATCTCTAAACTTTACACACTCTCTAAGTTTTCTGAGAGAAAGTTTTGTTATCAAGATAACAATGATAAGTAATGCTGCGGTAAATTAAGCTGACACTGAAGTTTTTCTGTAATCTTGATATCTTCAAATCATATTGTTGAAATATAGATACTTATTGTCATTATTTAAATATGAGTTAAGCATCCACACTTTCAATTACTTGTGGAAATTCCACTAAAACTATAGTTTATATCTTTTACATGTGATATAAACCAGAATTCTACAAAACCAAAAATTATATTAAACAAGAAGTCTGTTTGGAAAGATTTACTATCCATCAGATTTCTAGATATTCTAGCAGGTCATTTCCCACTGCTGGAGAAAAATGAAATCCTTAGGACAAACTCTCTTTTTCATTATTTGTTTTCACTGCCTACACTTTATCTTATACATGAACACTCTTTATTTGAGACAAACAAACAAAGAAATCTGTCAGCTAATCCACTCTTCCTTAGACTGGCTGTGACATATGAAACTTTCCAACAAAACCTGTCAGTAAAAATGCGTATTGATAGCAAACAGAATTTAAAGTATCTGCATATGGTGGGGTGTTTGTTATGTTTGTCATATTTGTCAAGGTTTATTACTGAGAATGTAAATAACGAGTTCAGCTTTCCCTATTATTTGGCATACCTAAGACAACAGTTTTCCTTAACTGCGTCAGTGTGAACCAGCCAAGATCTTTTCCTTCAGAAATGGTCTCTTTAAGTTTTGAAAATATGTATTCGAAAAGTGTGAGTGAGCACCTTGGGTATAACCTGGAGTGACATAAAGATAAGAAGATTTAATTCTAAATATTACAGCTCTGGTAGGGATATAACAGTAGAATAGGGCAGCACAATTGTAACAAAAAGACTGAAAATATTCCTAGAAAGAAAGGAATCAAGTGAACTTTTGCTCTTCCCTTCCCTGACTCCTCTTTGGAAGTATGAATGTGAAATTTCATGCTTTTCATCCTTTGGAGGAGATAAATTGCCTGGCTATTTTCTTTTGGCACTTTGCCACTTGGTCTTGCATATAAAATAAATATGCAAGTTAGCATCTTCAGAATATTTATCTCCCTCCATACACCCAAAGATAAATTGTTTACTGGGATTATTTGTTCTTTACCAGTACTAGCAGGGAAGAATTCTTCTCTTGAGAAAAAGTGATAATTGTCCATGAGGAGATCTTTTAGTATGAAACAAAACTTATCAAAATTAAACAGAGCTGTCTGGAATACCTGCTTTTTAAACTTAATTTTGCAAAACATTTCTCTTTGTTACACTTATTCTGTGTGTATTTCCAGAAAACATTAATTCTATACAGCTGGTATTTTCTAAAGGTTAATAATCTACACAGCTTCCTAGATGTTCAGGACACCTTTTGCTGTGGGTGCTTTGAGAAAGAGTTGCCTGCTTAAACATCACTGTCTTTCTGGTATATGACACCCTGTAGTCAACCTACAGTTCTACAGTCACCCTGCAGACCCTGGGGCCACAGCACACATACGTTCCCTGGACTCCCTCAGGTAGTTAGGCTTCAGTATCGTTAATCAAATATTAAAAAATCTTTACCACAGAATCTATTTTTTCCATTTTTCTCGTATATAACATTTTAATTTTCTAAGCTATAAGCAATGCCTGAAAGAGTTAGGTGGTGTCTGTGAACCTCAAATTTCTGTTTGTTTTCTACAGAAATGTTATATTAGCAAATTACTTTGTATCTGAATTATTGTATTATTTAGGAATAATCATTTTTACAACAGTAATACTTGAAGAGAGAGATACTTCAAAACTATACCTCTGACGAGAGGTGGTAAATATTATGGATGATATTATGGTGCCACTGAAGGAAATGTATGTTTAATTGCTTTTGTCATTGACTTCTAACAAGTTGTTTTTGTAGGTTGCCCTTGGCCATTTACCAGATGCCCAAGCAGCCACCCTTTCACCCCCCTCCTCAACAGGACAGGGTGAGAAAATAAGATGGAAAAGCTCATGGATCAAGCTTGAGACTCAGAGGTCATTTACCAGTTACCATCACAGGAAAAGCAGACTCAAGTTGGGGAAAATTAATTTAATTTAGTGTCAGTTAAACCCAATTTGGATGGTGTGATACAAAGACAAAAGCTAAAACACTTTCCTCCCAGCCCCACACCTTTTCCTGGGCTCAACTTCACTCCTTCATTCCTGATTCCTCTGCGTCCTCTCCCCTCCCTGAGGTCCTCTCCCCTCCCTGAGCAGCACAGGGAGATGGGGAGTGGGGGTTTGTGGTCAGTCCGTGACAGCTCCTCTCTGCCGCTCCTTCCTCCGCACACTCTTCCCCTGCTCCAGCGTGGCTGCCATCCTTCAGGATAAACCGGCTCTGGCCTGGAGTCCTTCAGGGGCTGCCTTGTGGATATCTGCTCCAGCTCGGTCTTGCCCAGGGCTGCAAGGGAATCTCTGCTCCAGTACCTGGAGCACCTCCTCCCTGCTCCTCCTCTCCCCTGGGTGCTGGCAGGGCTGTCTCTCACACTTTTCCCCTCACAGCCGGGCAGCGTTTTGCCCTTCCTTACCCCGGCTGTCCCCGAGGCACCGCCATGCTGGCTGCGGGGCTGAGCCAGGCCCTGTGGTGGGTCGGTTGGAGCCGGCTGGAACCGGCTGTATCTGGCACAAGGCAGCCCTGGCCCCTCCTCACAGGGGCCCCCGGCAGCCCCCCGCCAGCCCCTGGGCACCCCCACCCCATACACACGTAGACCCCGTACATTAGCGTCCAAAGAATAGTACGGTAATGAGTTGTTTGCTGTTATTTATGTTCATCAGACTTCACCAAATCATTTCTCACAATACGTGTGACTGCACGATAGTCAGAAGGTGACAATCCTAAGCCCTGCTTTCCCATGTAAACCAAATACAATTCTGCAATATTTACCTTTAAAACATCACATGACGCACCTTTCTTCCAGTTTTCTTATGCTTAACTACACAAGCACACAGACACTAAGAGTACAGCATTAGAATAAGGTGATCCTCCAAGTACTAGTCATCATCTAACACCAAAACTGCAGGCAGCATGTCTGTTCCAGTAAGCAAGCAACAGCATACCTTTCCACCAGTCCCGCCTCTTTGTAGCATCACAAGAAAATACGCATGTGTGTGTTCGCATTTTAACAAGCTCGGATACATGATACGTGCCGTATCAATGTGTGCAAATAGCAGATCACAAAAAATACATGGCAGCACACAACTAGAAAATAATAAATCATCCTCTCCCACTCTGTCTTCAGGCAGAAAATATACACCTAAAGCTGTTCAAAATGGATAATAATTTTCCCCATTTTTTAACCTATTTTTTTAAGACTTTTTTTCTTCCTTTGCATTTTCCCTTGAAATTTGTACATAAGTGTTCAAGCCTGCAGCATCAGCTTTAGGAAACATTAACACACATTTCTCCTACACAAGTTATCACAAGTTTGTATTTACTTGCTCTTTCTGCTCCCTGAAAAGTAATATACACCATAATCCAGAGGGAGGAATCCTGCCTGGGGAAGATTATTCCGTATTTGTTCACACTGCAGTTCCGAAGGATCCTGGCAGCTACAGAGAGTTTTCACTGAATTACTGAATTGGGCAATGCTTGTATTTAATGAAATATGGTCAGCTTTTCTTAACAACGAGAAGAACAGAATGAAGAATTTTGGACTGGGCTGGCTGAACAGGAAAATATGCATTCAACATTTCTATAATAGAGCAAAGTTTAGTTGGCAGTGATTCATGGGGTCATGTTATCATTTGCAGTATCTCAACAATTTAATATCTAAATACTTACATGCCTTCCCTTGAGTATATGAATAGAGTTCTAAAAATAGAAGTACCTGTAATAGTTACACTGTAAGTGCATATGTAATTAAATGTTTTATTACATTTTCCTAACCGTATTTACCCCGTTCTCATATTTCTTTTACATTTCTGCATCTGCTCATCTTGTAACTGCAAAACACTCCCTGTGACTGCTGCCTGCTAGTCTACTTTCTAACATCTAAGCTTCAGTATTTGCGTATCATCATCTTTTCTTGATTTCCCAGTTAGTCATGTTCTCTTGACAGCTTAATGCCTTGTTTTACCTACATCCTCAAAAAAATGTAGTATGTCTCTGGTATTCCAGAATATGTAACACTGGGATTTGCTCAAGAAGGTATTTTCAGCCACCTTAGGTGTTAGTGATTTCCAGGAATGTAAAATGTGGAATCAGAATACATGTAAACACACACTCTCCTTCCAAACCTCAAAAATACCTCCACTGCCTCTTCAGCTGATACAGGTTAGCAAGTCACATTCACTAGCATTAGCAGATGTCACCTCTGATTTATTAGTTACCTTAATTTTCCCAAGACTGGATGTTATCTTCACGTAGCTAAATTGTTACCCTCATTTCTCTGGAGTTGTATAGACTCTCATTGTATATTCTCCACAATCCATATTGTAAGCCATCTGAGGCAAAGTTGTTTATTTTTCTTTGTCTGTTTGTACAGTTCTTGGTATTACATGCCTCTCAACCTGGTTTGCAGTTCCTGTGTGTCATCAGAGTAAAATTAATAAAATCCTTTCTATACCTTTTGAACAGGAAATAACATTTCTTACCAGTCAGCAGTTTTCTATGTTGATCTTGAAACTAGGAAAATGCCTTTTTGAAACACCAAAGTGTCTTCTCATGGTTCCTTGATATGCACATCTGTTTTAAGCAAATATGACATACAATTAACCTCAATTTACTCAAGACTTGTAGACCTTACAGAATATAGTGCACTAAATGTGAACTTATTTCTCTTAAATTTGCTTATCAAAGCATAGTTTAAAGTGTTCGTACACCTATGCCTCTTTTTTAGGCTCCTAACATTGATTTTCACAAGCCTAACACTCCATTCACAATCAACATCACTCACAGTTAAATAACCTCTTCTTCTGCCAGTGTGGGATTAATTTGAACTAGATCTTTTGCATCAGGTGGCTAATTGGGCATGAAGATTTGTTTCTGGCAAATGGTTGCCCTGTGATCCAGGAGGACAATCCACCTGTCCACAGCCTAGTCCTTACTACCATCAAGCTCAGGACCCCTCAGACACAGGCTAAATGGATGCCACTGGTTGTTGTAGTCATTTGTAAAGGCTCTCTTTAAATGATAAAGGGAAAAAAATATAAGGGGTTTGATTTTTATATCCCCATTATACTTCACAGAGTAAGAACACATCGGCTTTGTAATACATGACTGGGAGCAGGGTGAGATTCCTGTGGAAGTGCTTGGCCTGCTCTCATGCTTAGTAATGTATAATCAACCCTTGGTGTTAATATTGTCTGATTTCTAAGGCAAGATGCTGGATGACCTCTGTGTAGCCTGTTCTGGTATAGCCAGTGCTAAGTTCTTATGTAGATCAACTGTACTCCTCCATGTGCCTTTTCAAGCAGCTTGCTGATGCAAGAAGAGAAGATGTGAAGCCCAGAGTGGCAAAGAGTTTGAATAGCATCCTTTTAATAAACTGGAAATATTCAGATCATGTAGGACCAGTTTCAACAAAATACAGCTCCTAGTTTTCCACTGAAGCAAATAGTGAATAGCTATTGAAACAGAGTTAATAACAGAGTTGAAATAGCTGTTGAAGATAGGCCTATGCAGGTTGTACTGTTTCCTGTGGTTTAATGTTCAAGATTAGTTATGGACTTGATACAGAGTGAAATCTCCATTGTCCCAAACTAGATGTTAATAACTAATCACTCCCAGTGATTTTTTTAAATTTTATTGGTAGCACTCTTCTTTAAACAACAAAATAAAACATAAAAAAATTACCATTCTTTTGATTTGATCTGGATTTTTTTGGGGGGGGGGTAATTAAAGCGTGGCATCCGTCCTCAATTTGGAACCCTTCCTTTTTGTGTCATGAAATTCAGCTACCCATCTTGAAATTGCTATCTTAAAATCATATTTGAAATTAGTTTGAGCAAATGATGATTTAAAAACATTAGCAACAGGCTTTTCTGTGAAAAGGCAATAAGTTCATTTACCAATTCATTTTCACCAGCTACATTCTCAAGATTAAGCAAACTTATGTTCATACGTTTTATCATCCTGTCCATTGGCCTATGTGATTTTACATAATGATCACTGATAAAACGAAGGCATCTCCTTCTGTGAGCCCTATTATAAATGATATATATACTTAATGTTACAAGCAGTGCCATTCCAGAAGCAAAAATCTTTTTCTTATTAAGAAACTAAATTCAGATGTATCTTACTGTATGTGGAACGAAGAAAATATTTGGTGGCTTTTACTTTAGTGTTACAGTGCATTTATAAGCTGAAGTGACACATTAAAAAGTTAAAGCTTTCAAAATGATTAACATTCAGTACCACACATCTAAACTGTATGCTGCTGAATTTTATTAATTATATACCAATAAAATATATTTTTTAAGAAATGCACTCAGAGGGAAGTTGATCGTGTCTTCAAAACTTTAAAACTCAAGGTGAGGAAAGTTTCTTTAATTTATACCCTTCTTAGGTGCAGAACAAGGAAAAATGACTAGCAATATGTGTTGCTGCTATAAATACAAGATTTTAACACATTCCTTCATCTAAGTACCACATTCTTCTCACTTTTTCAACCTTTTAGCTTCCCTCAGCTGCAATCAGTGTGGTATATAGCTTAGAGTAGAACGAGCTAGTCACCTGTGTTCTAAAATCAGTCATTCAGGTTACGTTAAGTTAGGTTTTCTTCTGTAAGCATATCTCATAGATATCCATTCATATTGTCTTAATGGTGTTTCTGTGATTATTTCTCTATTTTTTCTTTCTTCAGCTGCATTAGAACTAAATTCACTGGTTATAGCTCCCTAAATTATCAAGTTATATTTTTTTATTGTATACTTCAAATTTTTAAAACCCTTTTGCTTATTAGATATCCTCCTCCTAGCTACTCTCCCTTGTGCTTCTGATCAGTGCATTTAAGTTGATAACTTTCTGGTTTGGAACTCATCTAAATCATACCGTTCATATTCTTCCTACTTTTTTCATACTTCATGAAATGGGTTAGAAAGCAGAATTAAAAAAAAAAAAAAAGGAACTAGGTTATCTAAGTGAGACTTCTAATGAAACACCTGTATATCTATGAGCATTTGGGGTTCTTTTTGAAGTCCCACCTGGACAAATGACATTGTCACAGAGAAGGGGCAGTGCAAGGACAGGGTTAGTGGTCTCTTTCTGAAAGCTTCTGGGACACTGAATTTCTCCTGTACCTTACCAAACATTGCTATATATTTGTTATTCAACATCGTTCAAAAAAGAAAGGTCTGTTTTGTTGTTAGACACATTCTTTCTATTTCATACAGGAAAGCCTCTCCCAGGGAGACTTTAAAAGAAAAAAATATTTAACAGAGGGTTGATTTATGTAGTTAGTAGGCCAGACTAAAACATTTCAGACTAAAACCTACTTAGCCTGGATAGCAAATTAAAATTAGCTTGATCATTTTTAAACACTGAGCACCCTTTTCTACTCCTCTTTTTTCTCTTCAAAAATCCATTGCAGCCTGCTGGCTATACAGCTTGAGAAGACATTGAATTAAACATAAATTGAATACCATTTCATGTTATCAAAGCTTATCTGGTCTTCAGGGCAAAGACAGCAAACTAGAACACTATGGTTTCTTTAAAATCTTGTATGAAGACTGGTATATGCCAGTATTTTTCAAACTTGATTAAAAGAATGTAATTGATGGGAACAGAAAAGACCACCCTAAAATTGAAGACCTCACAAAGCTGAGCAAACAATAAAAAAATGAGTCAGATATCTTCTGTATGTTCAGCACTGAAAGCAATCATATACATGATTTCCATATACTAATTGTTAATTTTTAAATGAATTGTTGCAGGCAAATCTATCTTTAAAAAAGATGTATACTCGTTACTGAACACCTATCATTTTCTGCCATGGAACACATTTCTATACATTGCACTGTTGAAGTCAAGTAAGTGGATAATAATTTTTGTCAAACACAGATTAGAAATATCCATATATTAGGAAAAAAAATCCACAAAATATCTTTTTCTGTATTTTTAAGTAAGCATGGAAATTAAACTGTAAAAATATGTAGGTGAATGAAGAACTATCAGTGAGCAATATTCCTAAATATGGTCTAAAATATTTAACTGTCAGAGGTAATAATTTATAAAGTAGGACTGTAGACATTTTCCTGATAGATCTGAGGGGCATGTTAATGGAGCACAATGAAGACAGATAGCTCCATTCTAATACCATCGAGCAGACAGCCGCCTCATGAAATGCATCTCTGCCAGTGCCCATCAATCTCGCCATGATGGCTGCTTAGATTAGACACAGAAAAAGTACTCCTGTGAATCTTTAAAAGGCTATTTCTGTCTTTTGTGAAGTTGTTTAACTTTGTTTTTATTTTATGGATGTGACTGGGCTTTAATGCACACAGGAACCTGCAGACCTACCCTTATACAAGCCCATGAAAACAGTTGTTGTTAGAGAAACATAAGTTGTAACTTTACTGATTTAACCACTTGGGCTCATCCTGCTTCACACTATGTACTATGTTATTGTTCTCGAATCAGTTGTGTAAATTTATTAATAAAAAATAACCTTCTGATAGTTTTTAAATATAAAAATATACAATGTCAAACTATACACACCGCAAAAATTGTTGAGAGATTTGGGATTCTAATATTTGCGTGTTCATGAGAAAAAATGAAAACATTTTGTTCACCAAGGTGTTACAGACTTCCTTAAAGAAGGAAGAATTGATGCTAGAAGAGCCTGTGGTACAATTGTTTAATTTGTATGCTGAAAACAAAAGCTATAAAAGTATTGTTGTCATTCTCTGTTCATTACAATGCTCAGTGGCAACATAATACAAAATATGGCTACCTACATTTTCTTACAGTGATTTGTTTTCAGTCTCACTAAACCTATAGTTGCATAAAGAGAAAATAAACAATATCAAAGTCCAAGCTGTACCATTAGGTTTGTAAGTAACAGCAAATACCATCCATTATTAAAGACACCATCATCAAGATGCAGGATGTTGGAGAGGTGTTGAAGTATCAAGTAATGCTTTAAGGTCAGGAAATAAATGCTGTCAAGGTAAATTAAATTTAAGAAAACCATGTTGCTCTCATTCTTAGAAAGCGTCTATCATTTGGAAAAGTTTAAAACTCAGTGTTTTCACAAAAAACCCTATACTTTCTCAGGTGTTTTTAAATTATTTTCCTGTTCGGTGATGTCTCCTCTTTTTGTAGCAGTGGAAGTTCCTTGAGTTGCTTGCGAAGAGCTAAATCCAGTCATCTTACTTGCAATGTGTAACAGGGAACTATGTTGAACTCAACACTGTGGTACAAATTGCCATTAAACATGACGGGTTCTAAGTCAGAAAAATAAGCTGTTTCATGAAATTCATACAGGAGAGGAGCATCAGACTAGGGGTTATAAAACAGATTCATGGATTTTAACAGAATTTGGCCAAAACACTGTTTTGGCCTTATCTTTAAATATCTTTATCTTTAAATATGTAGCTCTATTTCTTTGAGCTTTCAGCTAAGTCACTCCCAACTTCAGGCACATCTGCACAAATAAGCAAAGGTTTCCCTGGACACATCTGTCTATGTTCTGGGCAAGGAGGTGTACTAGCAAATTTGTGTGCCAGGGCTAACATATGGTTTCATCAACTGGGAAAAATACTGCTCACTGATAGAAAAGGTGCTGTGAGCATTACAAGTAATTTTTTTTTTCCCCTGTTCACAAAGGAATTTCTACTGAATAAAGTCCCAGGAAAGTAAGTGAGCATGACTTGCTCGTGGTTGATAACTAAATAGCCTATATCTACACAATCAGTTTATACCTTCAAATTCCTACAAATGTTATAAGTTATTTTGCTTATGTATGATAAAACTCTCTAATTTTCTTAAATCATGAGATCATCATTCTAGCTTGGGCTGTTCAAGAATGCTGGAGACAATGATCAGAATTTTGGTACCGCACACTTTAGGATTTAAAAATTTTGGTACTGCACACTTTAGAATTTAAGTGAAAATAAATCATATATGTATATGATATGTATCATATTGAACATACTATGGTCATCTGAAAGTCAGTAAAATACTTACTGCTTTTTTAATTTACACAGTGAGTTTAAGTGCTTGTAGAAAACTCCCCTTCTTCTCTAAAAAGCACTGAGAATAAGTTTATCCATTCTTCAGAGAGGCTACAAATCCATATGCAGTGCAAACAACTTTGATGTTCAGATGTCACAGCCTGCAACAAAGCTGCATGCAGCATTTGATTTCTTTTGCTTTAAAAGGCCATCAGGAAGACATACCAGCATTTGATTATGGAGATAGGAAGACAGTAAATATTGCCTGCCATCTGAAGAGAGTTAAAATATAAAATACACCTGGATTTGTGATGATTGATTCTGCGCCAACTTCAGAGCTTGAATTTCAATAGTACCATATAATAATGTTTGATTTAGTGGCCATTTTGAAACAGTCTTAAAACCCACTTTCAGCCTCAGCAATACCTTCCTATTTTTCCAAAGAGCTTTCTTTCCTTTATCTATATTTTTGTTCTGATATAATACTACATATTACAGAGTTCTAGGTGTGTATATTTGTAATGTCATCTGAGTTAATGTAATGAGCCTATTTTCTACTTCACTGTATGAGATGCAGTGTATGATGACTTCCTCATCCTCCTTCATTTTACTGTAGCTTAAGTCTAACTGATGGTGACTGTCATTTTAGTCTGAAAGCCCAGCATATCCCTAGAGAAATGTGGTAAGGTGCCATCTGTGGGGGTGTGATTGTCATAAGAAGAGTTAATACAGAAAAGATGAGTGGTCGTGGAGAAAAAAAAAAATATTAATGACATAACTTGCCAGCCAGAGCAAGGTCTCCTCAGGGGAAATCAAAGAAAGGAAGAGGCAAAAAACCAAAGCAGTGCAGGAATCTGAAAACATCACCAATGTCATGATTACATCATGACCACCAACAGAAACACTTCCTGCAGAGACAGAAGTCTGGTCAGGTTTGCTGCATGGTAGCCTATCTATAATATATTGAGTATGTCTCTTGTTCACAGTAAAACTAAAGCCAGAAGAGCTCAGCTGTGTCATGGTTTAACCCCAGCCAGAAACTAAGCACCACGCAGATGCTTGCTCACGCCTTCCCTCTCTCCAGTGGGGAGGAGAATTGAAAAAAAAAGTAAAACTTGTGGGTTGCGATAAAGACAGTTTAATAGGACAGCAAGGGAAGAGAAAATAACAATAACAGTAACAATAACAATCATGATAAAGAACATACGAAACAAGTGATGCACAATACAATTGCTCACCACCCACTGAGCGATGCCCAGCCAGTTCCTGAGCTGCGGTCACCCTCCCCTTGGCCAGCTGCCCCTGGTTTATATACTGAGCATGACGTTGTACAGTATGCAATATCACTTTGGCCAGTTTGGGTCATCTGTCCTGTCTGTGTCCCCTCCCAAGATCCTTCAGGTAGTGTAGTAATTTTACTTTGCGCAAGCTTGTCAGGTTTCAGCATGTTTACTGAATATCCATCTCAGCATGTTAATCACCGTGCTAAGATTTTTAAAGGTTAGCACATCTGCTTTGACAGGAATATTTAAGTTCCTCAAGTACTTACTAAACTAGTTTTTAATCTGAAATTGATATTTTGAAACATTCTTGGGAAACTGCTTATCAAGATATTTTTCATGCTAGAGTCAAGAAAACATCGTTACCTATTTCATGGAGAACTAATCCAAAATCTTAGAAGTTACTGCAGAAAAGAGTAATGGTCTTTCATTTTCCGTGTATTTATGTACATGTGAATAAATAGTCAACAAATATTTCCAGTAATTGATATTTAATATGTTTATTTGCTAAATGAATGATTCCTTGCTGCTTATGAATATAAAAACATTCTGATTTAAAGGACAGAACAGAGAAATTTCCCCAGTCCCTCCTGCTTGTGTCAGTAATACATATTGGGGGGGTGATATGGAAAGGTTCAGTATCAGCTAACAGAGGTCTCCAGTTGTGCATTACATTGTGTTTTGAAAATATAAAATCCCCAAGTTTTAAAATCCTTATTTTTTTTTAAAGTGAGGGTGCTTTTTCCCCCTGGAATAAATGAGGACTTGCCCTGCAGGAGTCCTTGTAGGACAGGTAAAATGATATACTTCAGAACAAGGACAAAATGAATGAACTATATCGTCAATTTCTATTGGGTGAACAATGTCTAACAAACAATTTGTCCTCTGGATTGAGACTTTTGTCTTCAAATTGTATACAAATAAATAGAGACACTAGTCTTTATATGAGTAAAATCAGCACTTACCCCGTACAACAGAGCACTTTTCTTTTGCATATCTCTGATATCCAAGCATTTTACGAATATATTTTAACTGTGAATACCTGTGTAAAATCTCTGGGGCAGGTGCATCCAACAGTTCTAATCTCCTCTTTACACAAGTTAGGGTATTATCGAAGTGTGCTGGTGGCTAGAGAGGAAATAGGTATACGAACAAAGAGAAACCGTCCCTATTATTATTCCCAGAAAACAGGTATATTTATAACTATAAATATGTTCTATATCTATATTTTATAAATACAGAATTAGTGCCAACAAAGTAAATATCAGCTGCCATCATCTCCCATTTCTTCTCTTCAGTCCCTACGGTAAAGGTGATAAACATAGGTGTAATTCTCTGGAAGTCGTATTTCCAATGAGGAAACAACTTCTGTTCCTAGTCGTATGCCACCATCAAGAAGCTTTTGGACTCTGAGTTGCAAAATATCCAGCAAACATCCTCGCTGGGAGACAAAGTTTTTGTCACTCTCATTGAACTACTGAATGGGAACCTACATCTGCTGCTTTGTGTTATCTTCTGAACAGCTTCCACTTTACATTTTCCATTGAAAGAAATGGACAAAATCCACAGTGATTAAGAGCTGGAGGATTGCTTGAACAATGTCTCTTAAGATACACGATGTAGAGAAAGGCCTGGCAAACTGCACAAATAGAATGACCATTTCCTGAGATTTAGCTTGATTATAGTATGGTGATGCAGTATAGACTTTTCTCTCTTACATAACTCCTTCATCACTGTTATTACATGTGTTTTACACAGTGACAAGTACATGCAGTTTAGTTATGTTGCATTTCACTACGCGAGGCATAGTGAAAGAGGAAGTGGCAGGTCTTTCTCCACTACATGACAGATAAATAGTCAATACAAATGGGTCAGGGTGACTGCAGCTGGACAATGGTAACAGAAAGAAGTGTGATCTCATTGAGACAGCAATTATACCACATTAAATGACAAGAGCTTTCAGATACAGTGGGGTTAACTGTTACAAATCTCCACTGCAAAAGAGGAAGAAGTAGCGTATGATAGGGTGGACCACAGGTAGGGGGAATAATGAAGAGCATAACGTGGTCATCTCTGTTACACACGCACAAAAAAAAGAAAAAAGTTCTTAAAAAACTAAAAATAAAAAGAATGCCTTTTCTAGCAGTCAGTCTTTGAAATGCTGTTAAGATGGTTCAAGGCTTAAAACACACATAGACAGCAAAACACACACATTCATTGGGAACCAAATCAGAGCTGCAGCACAGGCTAGATGACTGAGAGGATGCAAGTTTTGTCAATATGGTGGGGGAATATTATAACTGTTTATGTTGATATGTGGATAAGCAGAAAACATTCAACTAGGCGTAACTAGATGAAAAAATGGTGTCTCCATTTTATTCATGTTTTAACTGAAGCTGGGTTAAATATTAATTTATTTTATTTGAAGAAAAAGCATTCCTTTGAAAGTACAATTCCTACTGTAAAAGATAAAAATGCATCTGAAAATTGAAGCTTATCATAGGGGGAAAAAAACCCAGATATTTCTAAAACAGAAGAAATAGTAATACTGTGACAGGGTTCCATCTGTCTCTACATTTAAGCATCTGTTTCGCAACTTAGTTTTCCAATATTAGTCAATCATAGATGTAATTGCAATTGTCATGGGGAAACTGGTAGGTGGGATCCCATGGGAAGCAGCTCTGAAGCACTAAAGAACTCAGGAAAACTGGCAGCTCTTTAAAGACTGCATGCTCCAGCAGTCCATCACAATAATCAGAAAAATAAGTAGATGTATGAGGAGTCTGGCTTAGCAAAACAGACAACTCAAGACAGAGCTCTGCTGCAAAAAGGCAGCATAAAGAAGGCAGAAGCAGAAATAAGTAAAAAGAGAGAATTTTGAAACAATGCCAGTGCACGAAGGGGCAGTGCTAGAATAGCCAAAGCTCAGCTGCATGTGAGACCTGCAGGGTAAGTTAAGGTCAACAAGAGTTTCTACTGCTACATTAGTAGTGAGAGATCGAACAAGGACAGTGTGGGTCAGTTGCCAAATGAGATTGGTGATTTAATAACAGCAGACACATATAATGCTGCCTTTGCCTCAGTCTTCATCCACAGTATTCTGGGCCTCTGTGCCCAGAGGCAAGGTTGAAGTAGGAGGAGAACAACCTGCAATGAATGAGGATCAAGTCAAGGACTACTTTGGAGAACTCAATCTGTAAAAGTCCAGGCTGCATCACAGGGTGTGAAGGCAAATAACCAATGTCCTTGCCACACTTACCACCTTTGAAAGGTCAGTGAAATTGGAGATGACTGAAGATGAGATAATGACTTGAGAAAGGCAGATCTTGATGCATTTTCAAAAAGTCTAAAAGGATGACCCAGCAAAGTGCAAGCTGGTCAGCTTCACATCAGTCCCTGGGAAGATCACTGAGTCCTCTTGAGCAACACTTCTCAGCACATGTGGGAGAAGGCAGTGACGGGCAACAGTCAGCAGGGATTGACCCAGGATAAATCATTCCTGACCAACCTCATTGCTTTCCAGGATATAATGACTGCATTTGTGGATGAGGAGAGAGGCAATGAGTGTCATTTACCATGACTTCTGTGAGTCTTTTGATACTATCTCCTGAGATATTCTTGTATCAATTTAAGACATTACAGTCTCGATGCACAGAAAAACTAGATGAGTAAAAAACTGATTGGACAGTTAGTGGCCAGCATGTCATCGTACACTGGAAGTCAGCAGTAAGTGCAGTATTGAAGGGGTCTAATTTGCACCTGTCTTGTTTAAGATCATTATCTTGAAGAGGTCACAGAGTACATGCTCACCAAATCTGCGTAAGTTGAAATGAAAGGTTCAGGCTGGACATAAGTAAAATATTTTTCCCCTATGAGGACAGGCAATTAGTGCAGTAGGTTGCCTAGTGAGGTTGTGCAATACCTGTCTTTGGAGGTTTTCAAGACCCAGCAGGGTAAAGTCCTGAGCAACCTGGTCTGAGCCCAGAGCCGATCCTGCTTTGAGCAGGAATTTGAACTGGAGACTTATTAAGGTCCCTTTCCAACCTGAATTATTCTATGATCCTATGATAATTTATAAATATTTAAATGGTATCTGGAGAAAACATCACCACATACTTGATTCTAAATTTGTCAGCATTAGTGAGACACTTCACTTTGATTTTAATGGACTTTAAAAAACTATTCTAGCCTGATAGCTGAAATATGTGGTTTATTATTGAACTGGTTCAATAAAACTAAGTGGAGAAATCAGTTGATAAAGCACTAATTTCACTAGATAATTGTCCAGGCCTGCTTCCTGAGGTAGATATGAGGTAACTAACCAATATAACCAAGCATAATATATGTAAATGCATAAGAAAGATCTAAGCAGCACTAAATAACCCATAGCTTTCCTACTCAGCTAAGTTACCAGTATCATGCATTTTGAAGCTCTGCTAGCCAAGCCTCTGGGAACATGCTTCATACCAGCAATAGTTCCCCCTTCCTCAAAAGGTTTTTATTTTGTGTGCTCTGCTTTTTTCTTTAGAGCAAAAAGGGCTTAGCTGAGCAAACTGATGATGCTGTGAAGAGTTTTTACAAAGGCACTCAGCTGTCTTTTTTAAGAAGCTTATCCAGCTTTCAATAACTCAGAATTCAGTCAATAAACACACTTCATAAAAAACTGAGTTTTACCCGTATTATCTGAAATGCTCTGTTGAGTTTCCCCACACAGATAGTACCAATAACGTATTTTACTGACTTACCTGATACTTTTGCTGACCGTAGACTTTGAGAACATTGTGCTTGTTCCTGAACAGTGACGGGTTGACATTGCATATGGCTTGACTGAAATCTTTTGGTACTTTCTGCTCAGTGTCTGCATGAATGTCAGAGAGTTTTCTGAAAATAATTTAATCTAATGACCAAACAAATATATGATCTTCAGAGCATATACCTGAAATTCAAACATGGTTCTGTTTTACTATGTATTAATTGCATAAAACAGGCTTTTTTCAAGGTATTCTTTAAAACATCTGGAACCCTTCATATGATATATTGTTTCTTAATACATCATTCCATGGTTATAGTGTTGGAAACGAATACATTTTATTTTAATATACTTAAACTTAATACTTCCACACTTTTATTAAATAATTAAACGACTACTTTATGATTTGCTGAATGCTCTATTCTCAAAATGTGTTAATAAGATATATTTAATCTCTTTCTGGTGTTTATCATGCAAAATTAACTTTAGGGTTCTTATTCAGCTAAATGTTACTTTGCACAATATAACTAATGTAGTGCTATGGATAAATTCTCTAACTAAATCACTCACCTTTTTTTTTCTTTTCTTTCTAGCATCTATTTTCCCTAATAAATACAAAAAGATTAAGTTCTGGTTAGAGCTTATTTTTAATTTTATTCTTATTTAATTATTAATATTAATTAATACTAATTAATATTAATAATTAATTAATAGTCCCATCAGCAGGCAATGCCCAACCACTTCCTGGGAAGCAGGGCTTCAGTACACATAGTGGTTGCTCCAGAATGCAAACTTTGTAACAATGAACACTTTTATTGCTGAGCAGGCATCATATGGTATAGAATATCCCCTTGGTCAATTTGGGTCAGCTGTCCTGGCTGTGTCCCCTCCAAAATGTTGCCCACTCCCAGCCTACTAATGAGGAGGGAATGCTGGAGAGACAGCCTTGATGCTGGGGGAGAACTGCCCAGCAGTAGTCAAAACACTGGTGGTGTTACCAACACCGTTCGAGCTACCAATACAAAGCACAGCACTATGAGGGCTGCTATGGGGAAAATTAATTCCATCTCAGCCAGACCCAATACAGAATCAAAGTTGAAAAATTAACAGCAAGGTTATACAGCAAAGTTGCAAAATTAAGAGGGTTTTTAATTTTAAAAAAAAATTATTTTTAATTAAAAACAGGCATTTGAAAGGTCTTGCAACATTACATCGATTGTTCAATTAAAAAAGAAGAGGTCAGGGGCAATTCTTAGTGATATTCAAAGGCTTACAATAATAGCACAAGTTCCGTAGTATCAGAGCTAATTGAAGATGTCCAGACTTTGAGGATTCAGTTATATTAATGGGAACTGTCTCTTAATACAAGTGAGATTAAGCGGGTTTAACAGCTGTGTGATGTATCCTAGCACCATATTGCAAGCAGCAGCTCTAAAACTATCTTCTTAAAGCAGTCAATAAAATATCTAGTCCTTTTTTATGTACAGTTAATTTAAGATATTGTGTTTATAAATGATAAAAAAGTTAATACTTTAATGCACATAAATGAATGAATGAAATAAATGAAATAAATGACAGATTTTAACGAGACTTTTGCAAGACCCTGAGTGTGTGACAGAACAGTACAGATTTCTGATGATTCAGGTGAAATTCTATAAAAGTGGAGTAACACCTTCCCCCGCTGAAATTCTTAACAAGAAGTGGAAAATGAAAGTGTGGCAGCATGACAGAAACCAAGGATCAATAAATTATGAGAATATGTGATTGCTTTCATTCCAGACATCTACAATGAAGTTCTTGGCTCTCCTACATCCAGAAAAAAAATTATTTATGCAATATTTTTGTCATACTTATAAATACTAGCCTGATTCAACAATCAATTTAAGATGTTGTCTGACTTTTCAGAATCACCAGTGTAACATGCCAACAAAAGGATGCATATCTTATGTTATCAACTGCAGTGAAAAAGGAAGTGTAAGCTCAAGTAGCAATTGAAGCCTATGCAGGATGTATATACATATATGATGAATGAATGGAGAAAAGGTGCTATTTATACTTACTATCTTCAACTAAAAAAACACTTCTAATGCTAAAGTAACTCTTCATATGGCACTATGGATGATAAAGGATGTTCAACTTTTTTTCCTTTCAAGTTTTGCAAGAAAGAACAAGTCTCTGAGGATAAGACGACAGACAAAAATCACAGAAGCTTGTTGATGCCAAATTGTGCATATCTGATAAACATTGCACTTTAGTTCAACAGTTAATGCACAGGTGTTTTGCTGCAAAATAGTTATGGGAGGGGTAATGACTAAATGATTTATTTTGGAGGACTATTGCAGCTGCCAGTCATTCTAGAGGTAATTATTAAGGGACTTTTAAAAAGCAAAGGAAAGAAAAATAATGAAAAAGCAAAGAATTTATTTTGTAAGCATTGGAACTAAGGAAGGCTGAACATTAAAACTATAAACATAAAGTGGAAAAGGAAAATATGGTGGCACTGACAGAAACAAAGGTATGCCAACAATAGTCTATACATAATTGCAACTCCAATAACACCTACTCCATAGTACTTGTGAATCCCACTATCAAAAACTCTGAAGTTCTGTTACCTTCCTTAAGTTTCTATTTATGATCTCCTGCCTGCCCCAAGTTCTGTCCCAAAATACTCAAACTCTCTCATATACTCCTTCATATATGTGTACATATATATGTACAGGGATGAGCCTGTATCCATCCTTCAGGATAGGCTAAAGAGCCTGTATCCTTCCATTCCAACACTTCAGTCATAGGAGCCATCCCACCATGTCTCTGATGCCAATCAGATCATAGCCCTGCAGGCATGTGCACATCTCTAACTCCTCCTGTTTATTCCCCATGCTACGTGCGTTTGCATAGAGGCATTTAGATGTATTTATATGTATTTAGATGATCTGAAAAATAAATCTTTCAGGTTTCCATCCCGCTTTAAAATATAGCTAGCACTGGTCTCAGTCTAGGGTTTCTACTAAAACTTTCTACTACTTATGTAGTTTCAGTATACAAAGAAGTTTTGAGTAGCTAAAAATAAAGTCTGGTCAGTGCTGGCAAAGCATTAAAGTACAACAGTAAAGAATTTCAAGCTTTCTTTCTACTCAAGTGTAGTCCCAAAACATCTTTTAAGCATTTATTTTGCAAATAGTCCCAATTTTAGATATATATGTAATCATGACAGCATGAAAACAATTGCTTATTAAACAAACTTGACACGTTCCATGCTGGTTTAGAATTCAGTTCAAATATTTTCCTATTTTTTGAACATACACAGCTAATGTAAATGAGGTTATAGTGACCAGCAAAAATTGGTGGTGGGTTTTTTTTTCTGAGAAGTAATCCTTTAAATAATGTAGTTCTCAAGTGGGACACAAATGCTAAAAAACAAATCCATCTCCCTCCCAACTTATGAAAAAAACACTAAATCCAGATTTACAAGGTCAAGACCTGGCTTAGGCATCAGTGAAGATAGGTTTTAATGTAAAATTAAAATTAAGAATAATTTAAAGCAGTTAAAAACATATCTAAAATTCAGATACATAAATGGGTTTAGGGAAATGAAAACACTAGAATAATTACTGGTTGGTTTTGCCATATGAAAGAATCTAATATTTCTGGATATTAATTAACATAGTTATTATTCCACAAAATATAACTATAACATGAGGAAATACCATTTGCTATTCATGGAATCCTATTATCAATTTTCTTCCTGTCCCTTTTAAATGTCAGTAATTCACTTAAGAATAGCATCATAATAAAGTAATTCAGGTGGTCACACAGGTGCCAGAAATAACATCCTAAGCAGCTGGAGCAAAATGGCGTTTAAAGAAGGTGTTCTTTTATTTGCTCCAGTATCAGGAAAATGTCTGAAAAACAAATATTTTTGAAAATATCTAGCAAAAGTTCAGCAAATCCATTACTCAGATAAAAATATGATACAATCATCAAATATATTGCAATTAATAATCAAATCTCTGCAATAATTTTTGTTTTTACAAGAATTTTACAAGTGTCATTTTACACTTACTTATGTAATAAAATATTGAAATATAGAAAACAAGACATAAAGAACTTCGGTGACAGTCAGACAAGGTACTTGGAAAACTGTGACAAGAGATGAAATTTCAAATGTGGTAGCTTTAATATCAGACCCCAAAAATCATTCGAGCCGGGACTGAAACGCACAGGTAGGTAGCTATTCAGTGTGGATAATAATGTGTCTAGAGCATTAATTTGGTTATGGCTACTTTGAGGGCCCAATGGAATAAAAAAATAGGTGTATTGGCAAACTTATTTCCTACCAATTACTGGGCCATCACACATATATAACGTTACACATGCACAAAACTCTTTGCACAACTTTGAATTTCTTGATTTTTAAAATAAATGTTAAATTAGTATTTCAGGGAAACACATTCTCTTGGTGCTACAATGGGAAAATGTTTTAAGAAGAAAGTGTCTTATTTCTAGAAGAACAAAAAAATAAGACCTCACCCACAGTAAAAGAGTTTTTCATTTTGATTTTTAAACTATAATATATACCCAGAAGTTCAGCAACACATTATCATTCTCAAGTTATGACATTTTTCAAAATACAAAACATTGTACAATAAATTCATAATTAACAAAGTAATTTATTCACTTATGTTTAAATTAATCAGTTTACCTTTTATAAGCTCATTAGGCTTCCGTTCTACGTTAATCATGATTAGCATTTTGTATTTTGTTTTGATTGCATAGATAACATTTTAAAATCATAACTACAGCAATAATTAATTAACACTTATAAATTTTTAGATGTATAAATGAATTTGAGCAGTTACAGGTTCCTGTTATGTTCACGTTTGGTTTTAAGCATGACTGATTTTGCAGTATTATTTGATCTACACCTTTGTCTTTCATTTGAATTTGGTGTTCTAGAGGAAATTCCATATATGCAGGCCTTGTAATGAGGATGGAAACAGGTGAAACAGAAAATCCTTGGACTAGTGAGTAGTTTGAAAGTAGAACATAAAAATTGTGTGAGGACTGCAATGAGTTCTATCTCAAACTTTCCCATTAAGACCAACTCTTAAGTAACATTTCTTTTTCAGAAAAAAAAATGGAAACATGTCTCCAGTGTTTGTTAAAACAACATGTGTGTCCTGGTTTCAGCCAGGATAGAGTTAATTTTCTTCATAGAAGCTAGTGTGAAGCTATGTTTTGGATTTGGGATGAGAAAATGTTGATGATGTTTTGAGCTGTTGTTAAGTACTCAAGTCCAGCTTCTCGTGCTGGCCTGCTAGCAAGAAGGCTGGGGGTGCACGGGAAGCTGGGAGGGGACATAGCCAGGACAGCTGACCCAAACTGGACAAAGGGATATTCCATACCGTATCACATCATGCTCAGTATATAAAGCTGGGACGAAGAAGAAAGAAGGGGTGGAGGGACATTGCGAGTGATGGCGTCTGTCTTCCCAAGAAACTATTACGCATGATGGAGCCCTGGAGCTTCTCTGGAGATGGCTGAACGCCTGCCTGCCCATGGGGAGCGGTGAACTAATTCCTTGTTTTGCTTTGCTTGCATACGCAACTTTTGCTTTACCTGTTAAACTGTCTTTATCTCAACCCATGAATTTTCTCACTTTTACTCTTCTGATTCTGTCCCCCGTCCCACCATGGGGGAGTGAGCTAGCGGCTGCGTGGGGCTTAGTTGCTGGCTGGGGCTAAACCATGACAATATGCAAGAAAAGAAAAGGACAGAAAGCATTAAGAAGAAAAGAAGGTTAAGGGTTTTTTTGTCCAATGAAGAGGTAAAATATGTCCAGAAAGAGGAACATGGCACCAAATGACAGGTTATAGATACAAGGCACAACCTGATGTTTTAGAGCTTTAAAAATATTAGCTCTGTTTCTCAGCTAATAAGCTATTGCTGTTTTGTCTTTTATTATATCTTTGGGGAGCAAAAGCTGCATATTAGAATTGTAAAACAAGTATGCTATGATATTTTGAATTACTAAATTGTATTGTCATTACTGCATTGAACTAGAATGTTTCAGTAGTACAAAGAGAGCTAGAAATTTACAGGGAATTTTTTTAAAGTATAATTTCTACCACATTACTTCTAAGGGATTAAGATTTAAAGAAAATAAGATTTCTCCTACTAATATTCTTTCCTGCATAGTTCCTCTTCAACACTTTTAATGGATTTTACTTCTCAGAGGGAGAACAATTTCTCAAAAAGCAGGTGATTAGAGGAAAACCACCATAAAATTGCCATTTTCTGTATCTGATTCAGCACAAACAGAACATAGATGAAAATGAAAGGACATGTAAGCAAGAAAAAACTGAACAGCATGGTCCAATGAAATGATGAAGAACCACTTAATACTGTAAAATTTCTTGTAGCAATGCAATTTGAAATATCTGTAATATGTTAGTCCCTGATATTATTATAATACTGTGGTATTCATGATGTGAGTTTTGGTCCGCTTGGACCTGCTGGAGATGATATTCACTGTGAATTTTGACCTTGCTTGAACATCTCAAAGGATAGGGCCTTTGAAGGCCCTGAATCATGAAGCACCTGGATATTTGCAGTATCATAAGTGTGCTTTGATGGAGAAATGGAAGGAAAGATTTGCATGGTTTAATTTCCTAACACCAGGAAAGAGTGTAAATTGTGAGACAAGGTAGGCAGTGCATTCTAGTCCAAAGTAAGAAACCTGCCTATCCTGGAGGCTAACCTTGACCTCTTCCCCCCTAATTTCATATTTACCAGCTAGAAATATATTTGACAACTTTATGAAACAACATTCCTAACCACCAAAAATGCAACTCTTCATCCCACCAATACTTATGTCTACCTATAGGAAAAAATTGCTGCCTGTAAGAAAAGAGAAAATGACTATACATGCCAAAGTATTCAAATAATAAACCTTTGCTTGTTAATTTCTAATTCCAGCCCCCACAACCTGAACTATCACACTATAAAATGTGAATCTAACTTTTCAGTCTTCATCCAAAACAGGTCTGAAATGTCTTCCTTGGTATTTCATCTTTTCCCTGAGATGAAAATCTGTCCGAAGTTATCTCTGTATTCTTAAGGAAGTTATGTGAAGAAGTAGAAATTTGTTTATTTTGGATAATCAATCATAGTGGAGAAAGACATTTAACAAATTATATCAGCCTCCTTGATTAGGAAATTGAACTGGATATAAGCTGTCTCATTAAATGTTTGGCAGTAGACTGGAAATGTTATGAAGAGAGCATTTTCCTCACAACATTTCTTAGTTCTAGTTGTGCTGAAAAACAGACTTAAAATTTGACAAATGTTGCACCAATCTCACATGATCTGGATTCATTTCAAGACTGCAGTAATTCTTGTCTGAACCTGTTTAATTATCACTTAAATAAATTACTAGCAACAATATAAAAATCTATTTCACTTATGATTTTGTATTATAATTTTTACAGAGATAAATTGGTTTAACCAATAATATATGTATTGTGCTTTGTTTTGTGTTTATTTTTTGTTGGGTTTTTTTTAATTAAAAAAGTTAAAAGCCTTAGTCATATATGGAAAGCAGTGGTAAAGAATGTGGTAAAGAACAGTCTTTACAAAGTAGCTTGACAAGAACAAGCAATTTTGGAAGAGGAAGAAGACTAAGTAAGTTCAGGAACAATAAAATCAATTTATTGATAGGTTTTCTTACTTGCATTATCTTTAGCAGCAACTTCAGACTGATATTTAAAAAATATTAAAATCATGACTAAAAAACAAGAAGAGCATGTAAAATTTTAATTATTTAGGAGTAAACAGTAATGGATATTCCCTACTGTGGCTGGTTGACCCTGGCTGGACACCACGTGCCCACCAAAGCTGCTCTATCACTCCCCTCCTCAGCTGGGCAGGGCAGAGAAAATAAAACAAAAGGCTCGTGGGTTGAGATAAGGACAGGGAGAGATCATTCACTAATTACCATCACAGGCAGCACAGACTTGACTGGGGAAAATTAATTTTATTTTTTAAAAATCAAATCAGAATAGAATAATGAGAAAATAAAAACCTACATCTTAAAACACCTTCCCCACACCCCTTTCTTTGTCCCGGGCTTACCTTCACTTCCAGTTTCTCTAACTCCTCCCCCTATAGCAGTGCAGGGGGACGGGAATGGATGTTGCATTCAGTTCATTACACGTTGTTTCTGCTGCTCCTTCCTCCTCAGGGGGAGGACTCTTCACACTCTTCCCACTCTTCCCCTGCTCCAACGTGAGTCCCTCCCACAGGAGACAGTCTTTCATGAACTGTTCCAGCGTGGGACCCTTCCACAGGGTGCAGACCTTCAGGAACAGATTGCTTCAAAGTGGGTCCCCCACGGGGTCACAAGTCCTGCCAGTTCATCTGCTCCAGCATGGACTCTTCTCTTCACAGGTCCTGTCAGGAGATTGCTCTGGCACAGGTTTCTCACAGGGTCACAGTCTCCTTCAGGCATCCACCTGCTCTGGTGTGGGGTCCTCCATGGGCTGCAGGTGGAGATCTGCTCCACCATGGACCACCATGGGCTGCAGGGGGACAGCCTGCTTCACCATGGTCTCCACCATGGGCTGCAGGGGAATCTCTGCTCTGGTGCCTGGAACACCTCCTCCCCCTCCTTTTTCACTGACCTTGGTATCTGCAGAGTTGTTTCTCTCACATATTCTCACTCCTCTTTCCAGCCACAGGTGCTGTTGTGCAGCTTTTTTATTCCCCTCTTCCTAACTATGTTATCCCAGAGGTGCTACCACCGTCACTGATTGGCTCAGCATTGGCCAGCAGCAGGTCCATCTCGGATCTGTCTGGCATTGGCTCTATCGGACGCTGGGGAAGCTTCGAGCAGCTTCCCACAAAAGCCACCAGTGTAGCCCTGCCCACTACCAAAACCTTGCCACGCCAACCTGATGCAACCTCCAAAGGTTTGGAAAAGTAAAGTGGGTCTTTGTGCTCATAAGTCAAATCTCTTCCAAAGTCCTAGAGTTCTAGCAGATTCTGTAAGTTAAAGCTATTACAAACCTGTTGCTAATTAGATTTGTTGTAATTTAACCCTGGTAGGCAGCTGAGCCCCACCCAGCCAGTCACTCACATGTTGGAGGAGAGAAACAGAGGCATAAAAGCGAGAAAACTCATGAGTTGAGATAAAGACAGTTTAACAGGAAAAGCAAAAGCCATGCACACAAGCAAAGCAAAACAAGGAATCCATTCACTACTTCCCATGGGCAGGCAGATGTTCATCCACCTCCAGGAAAGCAGGGCTCCATCACACGTAAAGGTTTCTTGGGAAGACAGACACTGTCACTCCCAGTGTCCCCCCCATCTTCCTCCCTCTCCTTGCTGAGCATGACATCATATGATATAAGACACCCCTTTGGTCAGTTGGGGTCAGCTGTCCTGTCTGTGTCCCCTCCCAAATTCTTGTGCACCTCCAGCCTACTTGCTGGTGGGACAGTGTGAGAAGCAGAGAAGGCACTGATGCTGTGTAAGCACTGCTCAGTGATAGCTAAAACATCCCTATGTTATCAATGTGGTTTTCATCAGAAATCCAAAACATAGCCCCATACAAACTACTGTGAAGAAAATTAATTCTACTTCAGCCAAAACCAGTGCAAAATTCCATAGTAAAAATATTAATTAAAATGCTATTTCTGTCTTTATATCCATGATTACAACCTTGACGCTGTTGATACAAATATGAATAATCACACATATAATGAGTATACCTTGTACTAAGCTACTTAGAATCATAATTGTTTGCATATTGGAACATATAAGAGGAACAAAATATTCCAAAAATAATCCTGTAACACTCTTATACCATAAAAGTGTTGTCAGATTTAAGATATAATAGAATACAGCACATCATTCTACTGAGTCAATGCGTTAGTTTTTATCAAAGATATTTCTTTCCTTCATTTTTTTCTTCTTTTTTATAAGTAATATTAACATGGTAGATGTAAATGACATAAAATTTTTTATACACTTCACCCAAATCTTCAAAGTGACTTCTCAGATTTCTAGGCAAGGTCATGGTTATTTAAGTTTGCTTAAAGGGCATTTCTATCCTCTTTTTCTTCTGTTCACTTGCATGTTTGATACTGTTTTCTGCTGTCCTTTACGTTGCTCACTTGGCTTTGCAGTCATTAAAAAAAAAAGATTAAAGTGCCTTGTTAGAGATGTCTCGTAAAGAAATCCATGTACTGCCAGATGCAGATTTCTCTATTAATTGAAAGAAGTTAAGCCACTTCAATGTGCTCTTTTTTTTTGCTTAGATTTCTATGTATATGAGAAATAACAATAATAAAAAATAAAAATTGATACAAATTAATACTAATTATTACTAATTAATAATATATAATAATAATAAAACACTATCCCTCTTCCTAGTTTGCAACACAAGATGAAACCCTCTATTCCTTACAGTTAGTTGTATTAGGATTTCAAGGGGGATTTCCAGGTAGGCGTCATACTTCCTTCTTGCCGTTCATAACAGCAAATTGTTAAGTTATGTACTGTGGAAAAATCTTGTGCTGAGCTGAGCAAATGGAGACATAACGATTAATATTCCTAATGTCACTGAGACCATGAGAAGCACTTTGTGCCAACTGAAGTAATTTTAATATATAACTTTCACGACGTTTTTTGTTATTGTCTTGGTGAAATACCACTCTGGGATCCCAACCACAGAAGTCAAGATCATACTTATGCCATGCCCACCCGCAGCCTTGCTGAAGTCACAGAAATTAACAGCAGCGCCCAGCACACATTTTGTCATCCCTTGAGAACATCCCGTACAATACAGCTGCCTTCTGCATGGCCTCAGTAGAACAGGACTCATTGTATCCTTCCTAATATAGTCCTGCCAAGAATAATTTGGCTGTAAACAGTGTAGGCCACAAGGGAAGAGTGAAATTTATTTATATGCACCAGCAGCAAGAAAGAAAGAATAATGAGAACCACAGGAACTCTTAACATAATTACATAACGTCCAGCAGAGCCAGCAAAACATGAAAACTAATTTCAGGAACAAAAGCTATAAACCTTAATATGATCTTAAAAAACCTAGGAAATAAAGTAATTCCTCACTTCCATGATTTTCAATGGGGAAATTGTACTTCAGAGCAATTAAGTTCTCAGATCTTTATCTAGAGCTTATTACTTAAAGTGTTTCATTCCAGATGCTGAAAATAAAACTTCTAAAGGCAAGCTAGGTCTTAGAGTGGTATATGGCTTTTATTGCCAAATAAAGGAATATCCTTTCTCATTGACCATGGCCTTTTCTGTCTGGACCCCCTTCTTCCCCAGTGAGGGGGACGGGCAGGAAAAGAAACTCCATCGTTTAGGTTACAGGTACATTATTCCTGTTTTCTCTTCTGCTGAGCACCATCATGGTACCTGTGTCTCTCCTTACGCAACATACAGTCTAGGAAGAGGAGGAGATAACGCAGGTGCAAAAACTTGCACGTAACTTGCCAGAAGGGAATGATGATACTTCAAGAACACCAAATTTGGTGGCCTTAGAGTCCCAAGTGATTCTGCCCATCCCAGTCCAATAAATACAGCTGCTGTTTTTTCCTATTTGCAGGGAAGACGCACAGACAATGCATACACAGCCAACCTGCCCTCAGGATGGGAGCAGAAGCCAGGGCGATCTGGGCACAGAGAGGGCCCTGCCCTCTTCTTCCAGCCCCTGGATGTGGCTGGCAGAGCCATGGGCAGCAGCAGGCCCCTCAGTGGCCCTAGGAGCCACGAGGGGATGAACCAGGGCTGGGGCCAGGGCTGGGGCTGGGACTAAGGACAGAGATGAGCTGCCAGCATAGGTCCAGGGCTGACCAGGGCCAGATCAGCATGGGCTGCTGCTGAGGGCAGAGCTGAGGTGGGGCTCCTGTGCCCTGGGCAGGGAGAGCCCGCGGGGTCGTGCAGGCAGAGCAGAGCTGCCCGCATCCCACGAGAGTGCCCCTGCTGTCATAACACACGTCCTCTTTGGTGCTGCAACACCAAGTACAGAGAACAGCTACCGAATCAAAACATTCATTTTCCAAGGTTTCATATGCTTCTACTTCATTTTTATACTGAAACACAGTGAAATGCGGGAAATTTTAAAATTTTAAAATGGCCTTCAAAGCAGTAAATTTTGGCAGTAAAAATGTTCATTAGTCAGTTGGATTCATAGCACATAAAAAAAAAAGACTGAAAAAATCTTGTCATAAGGGAAAACAAAATACACCTTATTTTGATAACAAAAGAGTATATAACATAATCTTTCCTCATAAAGTTCCCCCCCGCCCCCACCCCAGTCCTTATGTTTGTGAAAGACTATAAAGAAAGCATTCAAATAGCACCATGGTATTCACACACCTTAAAAAATACTGAGATATTAATATGATTCAGAAATATGACTGCAAGAGAGGTCTGAGGTCTGGAAAATACACCTGCTGTGAAAAATTAAAACAGATCATTCTATTTTATTTTTTCAAGAGTACTTTATGAAGCAACTATTATGGTACTCTGAAACTAGCTACTTTTAGAGTCACACATATTTCCGGGACCAAAGAAAGATAGGTACAAGTGTATCAAAACAAAATAAATAAATACAAAATCAATTACTTTACTTGAAAAATAATAACATAAGTACATACTTTAAAATAAAGTTAACATGAACTGCAAAAGCTCATTTGCAAAGGCTTTAAAGTGACCAATATTAAGTTCTTTTATCATATTAGGTACAATGTTTGATCTGAAACATTATTTCACCCAAATTTTTTGTCCAAAAAACAAACTCCAAAATGTTCAAAGAAAGTTACCTAAAATGGCAGTCACAGAATCACAGAATCACAGAATCATTAAGGTTGGAAAGGACCTTCAAGATCATCAAGTCCAGCCATTAACCCAACGCCACCATATCCCCTAAACCATGCCCTGAAGTGCCACGTCCACATGTTTTTTGAATACTTCCAGAGATGGCGACTCCACCACTTCCCTGGGCAGCCTGTTCCAGTGCTTGACCACCCTCTTGGTGAAGAAATTTTTCCTAATATCCAATCTAAACCTCCCCTGGTGCAACAGGGAGGCCATTTCCTCTCATTCTATCACTAGTTGCTTGGGAGAAGAGGCCAACACCCTCATCGCCACAACCTCCTTTCAGGTAGTTGTAGAGCGATGAGGGCTCCCCTCAGCCTCCTCTTCTCTGGGCTAAACAACCCCAGTTCCCGCAGCCACTCCTCATAAGACTTGTTCTCCAGACCCTTCACCAGCTTCGTTGCCCTTCTCTGGACATGCTCAAGCACCTCAGCATCCTTTTTTTATTGAGGGGCCCAAAAACAGCCACAGTATTCAAGGTGCAGCTTCACCAGTGTCAAGTACAAGGACAAAACAACTTCCCTACTCCTGCTGGCCCCACTATTTCTGATACAGGCCAGGATGCTGTTGGCCTTCTTGGCCACCTGGGCACACTGCCCGCTCATATTCAACCGGCTGTCAACCAGCACCCCCAGGTTCTTTTCTGCCGGGCAGCTCTCCAGCCACTCCTCCCCAAGCCTGTAGCCTTGCATGGGGTTGTTGTGACCCAAGTGCAGGACCCGGCACTTGGCCTTATCAAACCTCATACAGTTGACCTCTGCCCATCAATCCAGCCTGTCCAGATCCCTCTGCAGAGCCCTCCTACCCTCCAGCAGATCAACACTCCCACCCAACTTGGTGTCGTCTGCAAACTTACTGAGGGAGCACTCGATGCCCTCATCCAGATCATCGATGAAGATATTAAACAAGACCAGCCCCAGAACCGAGACCTGGGGAACACCGCTTCTGACTGGCCACCACCTGGATTTAATGCCATGGCATTTAAAAAAACTAATAAAAGGCACTTTATAATAAGAGGGGAAAAAAAACCAAAGAAAGAAAGAGCAAGAGAGAGAGGAAGGAAGGAAGGAAGGAAGGAAGGAAGGAAGGAAGGAAGGAAGGAAGGAAGGAAGGAAGGAAGGAAGGAAGGAAGGAAGGAAGGAAGGAAGGAAGGAAGGAAGGAAGGAAGGAAGGAAGGAAGGAAGGAAGGAAGGAAGGAAAAGGAAGCTCTGATAGCTGGATCCTGACTACTATCATGGTAATGAATCTGAAATCTTTTACCATGGGGTTGGATAGGTTCCTATCCCTCATAGCCTTTAAATAAAAGTGAATTTTACATTGTTAAATTCACATTCAAAATCATGAACAGCTGTGGTCAGTAATATGTAGAATGTCAACTGGCACAATCAACAGTGATTACTTCTTGATTTATAGATCTATCATGAAAAAAAAGATGGAGCATTCTGTTCTCTTAACATCTTAGCCCTCAGTCATCCATATTTTCTAGTCATCTTCTCTGTTTATACTCACTTGGAATATTCCTTGACTATCCACAACACTAAACCCAAGGGAAAAAAACCAAAGCAACTCATCCAAGTTGGCCCTCTACATTTTTTATTGCCATCCAGTAAACTAGGATGATCTGTAAACAGAAAATGATCCACCAGCATTTTGGTGTTATGTGTACTAAGTTAGAAAGGTGAACAATATTGAGACTCTCCAGCTATGGGCTTATGAAATGAAAATCAATAGTAGTGTCAAGTGTCACTGAATGACTGACTATAATGAGCACTATTGTCCGTAAGATTTCCATCGGACTTTATGGGTAATATTGATACATGATTTTGGAGTGACTTTTTGTTGTGCTGCTGTTGTTGGGCTACAAAAAAAATGAAGATTGTCTTACCACTTATAGCACACAGGAGTGTTCAGTGGAAGCCTCAGGCAGCTGAAGTCCTATCGTCTACAAAACTGTGTTACAACAGTAATCCTCTTTGTGCTGCATTTTGCTGTAATGTCAATTTTATAAATATTACAGGCAGCACTTTACCTCGCAGCTATTGAGCTCTGCAAGACTAAAAGCAAATGAAAATGCTATCAAAACTTTCACCCTTTTTTTTATTGATTTTTTTTACTTCTGTCCCCAAAATTGTGCTGATGCTAGAGTTACAGGTGAATATGAATTAAGGGAATTATGTGAGCTAAGATCTTTATATAACGTGTTTGACAGTGCAGTTTTGTGTTCCTATTTGGACAGAAAATATATTTCACAAATATTTTTATTTTAGGGTACATTATAGAAATATTCTATACACTTTAAGAAATGGTAAGAAATGAAATTTAATCATAGACTAATAGTTTAGATTGGAAGGGACTTTAAAGATCATCTAGACCAACCCCCTTGCAATAAGCAGGGACATCTTCAACTAGAGCAGGTTGCTCAGAGCCCCATCCAACCTGATCTTGAATGTTTCCAGGAAGAGGGCACATACCACCTCTCTGGCCAACCTGTTCCTGTGTCTCACCACCCTCAGTGTGAAATATTTCCTCCTTATATCTAGTCAAAATCTACATTCTTTCAGTTTAAAACCACTATCCTTTGTCCTATTGCTATAGGCCTTGCTAAAAAGCCTGTTCCCATCTTTCTTATAAACCCCCCTTTAAGTACTGGAAGGCTGCAATAAGGTCTCCCTGGAGCCTTCTCTTCTCCAGGTTGAACAATCCCAACTGTCTCAGCCTGTCCTCATAGGAGAGGTGTTCCACCCCTCTGAGTATTGTTGTGGCCCTTCTCTGGACTGCTGCAACAGGTTCATGTCCTTCTTATGTTGGGGGTCCCAGAGCTGGATGCAGGTGGGGTCTCATCAGAGCAGAGTACAGGGACAGAATCACCTCCCTTGACCTGCTGGCCATGCTTTTTTGGATGCAGCCCAGGATATGGTTGGCCTTCTGGGCTACAAGTGTACACTGACAGTTCATGTTGAGCTTTTCCTCTACCAGTACCTCCAAGTCCTTCTCAGCAGGGCTGCTCTCAATCTCTTCATTCCCCAGCCTTTACTGATACTGGGGGTTGCACCAATCCAAGTGCAAGACCCTGCACTTGGCTTTGTTGAACTTCATGAGGTTCACATAGATCCACTTCTTGAGCTTGTCCAGGTCTCTCTCGATGGCATCCCACCCCTCAGGCATATCAACCACACCACTCAGCTTGGTGTCATCTGCAAACTTGCTGAGGGTGCACTCAATCCCATTGCCTATGCTATGGATGAAGATATTAAACAGTACTCATACCAGTACAGACCCTTGAGGGACACTACTCATCACAGATCTCCATATGGACATTGAGCCATTGAACACTGCCCTCTAGGGGCAACCATACAGCCAATTCCTCATCCACCCAACAGTCCACCCATCAAATTCATCTCTCTCCAACTGAGAGAGAAGGATGTTGTGGGGGACCATGTCAAAGGCCTTACAGAAGTCCAGATAGATGCTGTAGGTAGATCTTCCCTTGTTCACTGATGTAATCACTCCATCACTGAAGGCCACGAGGTTGGTCAGGCAGGACTTGCCCTTGGTGAAGCCATGCTGGCTGTCTCAAATCAACTCCCTGCCCTCCAGCTTCTAGGAGGATCTGTTCCATGATCTTCCCTGGCACAGAGGTGAGGCTGCCAGGTTGGTAGTTCCCAGGGTCCTCCTTGCTACCTTTTTTGAAAATGGGTGCAATGTTTCCCTTTTTCCAGTCTCCAGGGTCTTCACCTGACTGCCATGACTTTTCAAATATCATGGAGAGTGGCTTTTTAATTACATCAGCCAATGTCCTCAGGACTCTCGGATATATCTCATGAGATCCCATAGACTTGTGTATGTTCAGGTTCCTTGGGTGTTCTCGAACCTGATCTTCTCTCACCGTGGGAGGGACTTTGCTCCTCCAGTCCCTGTCTTGCAGTCCATCCACTCAAGAGCTTTGGGAAGAGACACTGCCAGTTAAGACTGAGGCAAACTGCCTCAGCCTTCTCCTTGTCCATTGTTGCCAGTTTGCTAAAGTTGCTTATAAAGGAGGGTACGTTTTCTTTGACGTTCATTTACTGACTGACATAACTGCAGAAGTCCTTCTTATTATTCTTTGCATCTCTTGACAAGTTCAGCTCCAGCCGCACCTTAGCCTTCATGACCCCATCCCTACACAACCAGGCAGAGTCCCTGTACTCTTTGCAGGATACCTGTCCCTGCCTCCACTGGGGGATCGCACCGGGGGACTCTTCCTGAAGCGGCAAAACTGCAAAAGCGCAGAAAGAGAGAGGGGCCCCAGCCCCCCGGGGCCAGCAGCGCAGGCTCCTGGTGAGCAGCAGCTCTGACTCAGCACAGGCGGGGACAGGAGCGGCAGCGGCCAAAGCCCCTCACGTGCAAGAAAGTGCGAGAGACCCAGAGCACAGCCAACAGGTTGTGACACGTCAGAAGGGCTTGGCAGTTTGCTCGTCAGTTGGTGCAGTGAAGGCATGTGGGTGGGGCGCAGTCTTCCCCCACGCACTAGAAGCTCTCTCAATGAGTGGCCATCACCCTCCCAGAAGGGGCCCGGCCATGGTCTCCGCTGGGCTGAAGCCGCAGCCAGAAGGGACATGGCGACCCAGACCGAGCTCCCGCTCAAGCGCGCGCTGTCCCGGTGTCCGGCTGCAGGCAGCGCCTGAGCCTGTCGCTCGTGCCGGGGGCAGCGGAGACACCACCCGTGTGCGGTGCGACCGGGTGAGCGACCTGCTCAGCCTGGGGCAGGGCTGGCAGAGGCTGCGGAGAGGCTGAGGAGCACCAGGGGCTGTGAGAGGGAGACGGGTCGGTGGAGCCGTCCCCGACCGTCCCTGAGGCAGAGGCAGCCGGTGGAGGCTCCACAAGCATCGGGGGATCCCCTGCCCTCTTGCTGCCGGGCAGGAGGAGGGGACCTAAGAGACGAGAGGGAATGGGAACAGGCCCCTGCTCGGGGCAGTAGGTGAATCCCTTCCCGGCCTCCCTCACCATCCCAGCTGCCCTTACCCAACAGGTACGGGGTGCTGGAACTTGAGGGACAAGAACATGAGGACCTTGATGAAAGTCCATCCAGGGGGTTGCCTAGGGTGAGTCAGGCAGCCCCACGTATCAAGACTTCCTCTCTTAAGAAAAAAAGGAGGGTAACTGACGTAGGACACTTGCCTTTGACATTGTCTCCCACAGCATTCTCCTGGAGAAACTGGCGGCTCGTGTCTTAGACAGGTGTATTCTTCGCTGGGTAAAGAACTGGCTGGATGGCCGAACTCAATCTTGTCTCCCCCTTCTGAGGGGAACAGAGGGCCCAATATGCTGACAAGACCCAACCCTCAGGGAAGTCTGCTGCCTCCCTCGGGCTGGGTGAGAGATGTCACCAGGAAACTCCCTGGCCTGGTATGGCCCTGATTCAAAAAATCAAAGAAATTTAAATTCAATAACATCGAAGTGTTATTAAGCAGACATCTTTATTGCAGCACTGGATGCATGGGGGATATCTCCTGCTAACATGCGTGCGCTGAAACAAAAGTTCATCCTTTATAAACCTTAAAGACATGAATATTCACACATTTTCCAAAAAATCACCACCTCCTTGCTTATCTACTACATTTATGTAATGCTGGAATTGCAAAACTACACTACACATGCATGGGGGTCTTGGGTGGTCATCAGTGGTCATTTGGGGAGTCAGCCCCCTACTCCTTTTCCCTTTTATGGTCATGGATCTCTTGAGGATAATTTCTTCTCCTTGGATGTTTGCCCCTTCTGTTGTCCAGCCAAGCGGTTCCTTCTTATCATCCTTGTTAGAGCACTCCTGCCAGTCTGTCTCTACGCTCAAGGTTAAGGTATCTTATCTGTTCTCTTTAATCTCTCAGTCCTTGCTCTTAACTCTACTTTGTTTTAATTTCCATGAGGCCTGCTTTCCTCCTGATTAACTGTTCACACATAGTTAAATGTTAGCATTAAGGCAAATATAGTCTAAGGACTATGAGAGTAGGCCATTAAACATAATCACAGTTATTAGGCTAAAGAATTCTATACTAAAGTTAAATTAATCATGTAATCAATAACCAATATATTAAGAAATTTGCAAAACTTACAATTGATTAGTTGCACATGGTAAAACCTTATAATCATTTTAGATCCTTGTTTCAGCCCTCCGATTACTACCCGCTGTTGGTTATGCAGGTTGTCAACAATGAGGTTGCACAAAGAAGTCCAAAAGTGATTAAAAGGGACTTCAGAGAGCTGGGACGACTGGTTGATGGAGCAGGAGCACAGGAAGTGTTTTCGTCAATCCCTTCATTGGCAGGCAGGAACGCTGAAAGGACCAGGAAACACACCTGGTTAACATGAAGCTCAGAGGCTGGTGCCATCGGTGGAATTGTATTTTTTTTGACCATGGGGCGGTTTACATGGCACCAGGCCTGCTGGCAGCAGATGCAGTTCAACTGCCTCCAAGGAGGAAAAGGATTCTAGCTTACAAGTTGGCAGGTCTCATCGAGAGGGCTTTAAACTAGATTTGAAGGGGGAAGGGGATAGAACCAGGCTCACTAGAGATGAGCCTGGGGGTATCATGCCGGTGTTGGGGGCAAAATTGATAGCCGAGCTCAAGTGCATCTACACCAATGCACGCAGCATGGGCAGCAAACAGGAGGAGCTGGAAGCCATTATGCAGTGGCATAGCTATGACTTAGTCACCATCGCAGAAACAAGGTGGGATGACTGTCATGATTGGAGTGCTGCAATGGATGGCTATAAGCTCTTCCGGAAGGATAGGCATGGAAGGACAGGTGGTGTGCTGGCTCTGTATATTAGGGAGTGTTTTGATTGTATATACCTCAATGATTGTGATGACCAAGTTGAGTGTTTATGGGTAAGGAGGACGGGAAAAGCAAACAAGGCAGATATCCTGCTGGAAGTCTGTTATAGACCACCCAACCAGGATAAAGAGGCAGACGAAGCATTCTACAAGGGGCTGGCAGAAGTCTCACAATCACTAGCCCTCTTTCTTGTAGGGGATTTCAACTTACTGGAGATCTGCTGGAAGTATAACACAACAGAGAGGAAACAGTCTAGGAGGTTCCTGGAGTGTGTGGAAGAGAACTTCCTGACACAGCTGGTAAGTGAGCCTACCAGCAGAGATGCCCTGCTTGACCTGCTGTTTAGGAACAGAGAAAGACTGGTGGAAGTTGTGGTGGTTGGAGGCTGTCTTGGTGACCATGACATGATAGAATTCTCAATTCGTGGTGAACTAAGGAGAGGGGGGTCAGCAAAACCAGTACTATGGACTTCTGGATGGCAGACTTTGGTCTGTTCAGGTCACTGGTTGAGACAGTCCCTTGGGAGAGAGTCCTGAAGTGCAAAGGGGTCCAGGAAGGCTGGATATTCATCAAGAAGGAAGTCTTAAAGGCGCAGGAGCAGGCAGACCTCTTGCGCTGTAAGATGAGGTGGGGGGGAAGAAAACCAGCCTGGGTGAACAGGGAGAGGACTTTTGCTGGGACTCAGGGAAAAAAAGCAAAGTTTATTACTCTTTGGAAGAAGGGGCAAGTAACTCAAGAAGAGTACAAGGACCTCTTTAGGGCATGCAGGGACAAAATTAGAAAGGCAAAAGCCCAGCTACAACTCAGTCTGGCCATAGTCATAAGGGACAACAAAAAGTATTTTTACAAGTATATTAGCAACAAAAAGAGAGGCAAAGAGAATCTCCATCCTTTACTGGATTGGGGGGGGGAACATTATCACCAAGGATGAGGAAAAGGGTGAGGTGCTTAATATCTTCTTTGCCTCAGTCTTTGATAGTCAGACCAGGTATCTGCAGGGTATTCAGCTCCCTGAGCTGGAAGACAGGGATGGAGAGAAGAATAAACCTCCCATAATCCACAAGGAAACAGTTAAGGACCTGCTATGCCACCTGCATACCTACAAGTCTATGGGGCCTGATGGGATCCACTCAAGAGTACTGAGGGAGCTGGCAGAGGAGCTTGCCAAACCACTCTCCATCATTTCTCAGCAGTCCTGGTTAACAGGGGAGGTCCCAGATGACTGGAGGCTTGCCAATGTGACACCCATCTACAAGAAAGGCAGGAAGGAGGATCTGGGGAACTACAGGCCTGTCAGCCTGACCTCCATACCAGGGAAGATCATGGACTGGTTCATCCTGAGAGTGCTCATGGGGCACCTGCAGGACAACCAAGGGATCAGGCCCAGCCAGCACAGGTTCATGAAAGGTGGTTCCTGCTTGACCAACCTGATCTCCTTCTATGACCAGGTGACCCGCCTAGTGAATGAGGGAAAGGCTGTGGATGTTGTCTACCTGGACTTCAGTAAAGTCTTTGACAGCATCTCCCACAGCATTCTCCTGGAGAAACTGTCAGCTTGTGGCTTAGACAGGTGTACTCTTCACTGGGTAAAGAACTGGCTGGATGGCCGAGCCCAGAGAGTTGTGGTGAATGGTGTTAAATCCAGCTGGTGGCCAGTAACAAGTGGTGTTCCCCAGGACTCAGTTCTGGGGCCGGTCTTGTTCAATATCTTTATCAATGTTCTGGATGAGGGGATCGAGTGCTCCCTCAGTAAGTTTGCAGATGACACCAAGTTGGGTGGGAGTATTGATCTGCTGGAGGGTAGGAGGGCTCTGCAGAGGGATCTGGACAGGCTGGATTAATGGGCAGAGGTCAACTGTATGAGGTTTGATAAGGCCAAGTGTTGGGTCCTGCACTTGGGTCACAACAACCCCATGCAATGCTAAAGGCTTGGGGAGGAGTGGCTGGAGAGCTGCCCGACAGAAAAGAACCTGGGGGTGCTGGTTGACAGCTGGCTGAACATGAGCCATCAGTGTGCCCAGGTGGCCAAGAAGACCAACAGCGTTCTGGCCTGTATCAGAAATAGTGCGGCCAGCAGGAGTAGGGAACTGATTGTGCCCCTGTACTCAGCACTGGTGAGGCCGCACCTTGAATCCTGTGTTCAGTTTTGGGCCCTTCACTACAACAAGGATGCTGAAGTGCTGGAGCGTGTCCAAAGAAGGGCAACAAAGCTGGTGAGGGGTCCAGAGAACAAGTCTTATGAGGAGCGGCTGCGGGAACTGTGGTTGTTCAGTCTGGAGGAGGCTGCGGGGAGACCTTATCGCTCTCTACAACTACCGTAAAGTGGGTTGGGGCAAGGTGGGTGTTTGTCTCTTCTCCGAAGTAACTAGTGATAGGTCGAGAGGAAAAGCTGCATGAGGGGAGGTTTAGACTGGATATTAGGAAAAATTTCTTCACTGAGAGAGTGGTCAAGCACTGGAACAGGCTGCCCAGGGCGGTGGTGGAGTCACCATCTCTGAAAGAATTAAAAAAATGTGTGGACGTGGTGCTTCAGGACATGGTTTAGGGGACATGGTGGCCTTGGTTTAACGGTTGGACTTGATGAACTTGAAGGTCCTTCCCAACCTTAGCAATTCTGTGATTCTGTGATTCTGTGTTTCAAAGGAGCCAAAGTGACACCAGTGGAAGGGACTGACAGCATCACCCCTGGGGAAGATCTTTGCACATAAGTAATTTAAAAATTCTACTTTTGTTGCATTTTAGGAGCAAGTAAACCCTACTTTGCTAAATTAGAATATAAGAAAGGGCATTTTACTTTTCCACTGGGGCAACACAGGAAAGTCATGGTAGTCTGCAAATGAAGGACATAGAGCATCTTGAGGCAATTTTCTAAAAGCAGATCTGAAAGAACTAGTACTAAGCCGGTATATTTTTGGCCAGCTGGCAGTAGTTAGCTACTTAAACTCACTGTAGAGCATCACAAAGAAAACATGGGAAAAAACATAATTTGAGGATGTCCCATTATCTTCAACATGCTTAATTAAGGATTGAGGAAGATAGAATATTGAAGTCAAGATGAAACACACAGTATGTGAACCACAGAGAACTAACCTAGAGAAATACCATTTAAAAAAATTTATGGCAATGAATACATCTAAGAGTCATACAAATTTTATATTCAGATAGCATTACAAAAACATTAGGATCATTGCAGAACTCAGAAAGTGGAACAAATGTTTAATATATGACCCTATTCCATGCTACAAAACAAGTTACTTTCTTAGAAAGACATAGTGATAACTAAAAAGGTTGGATTTTTTTTTTCTCCAGAGTATACTAATTAATTGATATGCATTTGAGGTGCCAGTTTCAATCTTTTTTCTCCTGAATGGTCATTCACAAATAGAACTGTCAGATCTAATGAAAAAGCAAACAAGTTTACTTATATGTCTTGTATTCCAAATTTAGCATAGAATCACAGAATTTATCAAATGGCAGAATATTTTAGAATCTGTAATCTAATTTCTTTCTCTGAAAACTTCCACAGGATTCAGTACCTGAGTAGTTTGAGTTCAAAAGAAAAAATTTGTACTATATTTTCAATTAATAAAATCATATAAGGCATATGATGTTGCTCTTTAGAGTACTTTATTTGGATGTTCAGAATCCTTATTTATTCTAGATTGTCTGTTACTATATCTGTAATGATAAATTTAGCAGAAACAACAAATAATGCCTTTCACACCTGCACCACCTCCTGATTACCTAATTGAGATTATGCTGGTTATCTGGGCAAAATAATCTATAAACATAAAATCACTGCCTACATACCCTACAAGATAATCATGTCTGTTTTAGGGCTTTTATCCAGGAAGCAATACAGAAGCAATACAAAATTAGATTAAAAAGCTCCCTAAATATTATACAGACAGAAGGTACTAATATAAAGTTTCCCAGGTTGCATTTATATGCCTTCATTACAATTACTTTAAAATGAAAGAAGCAGTGGGACACCATTTTCCCTTCAAATGTATGCTGCCTTCAAAATCAATAAAAGAGTAAGTTTCCTGGTAGTAAAAGGAGGTTATATAGTTGACTCAGTGTTCACACCCAAAAAGCATCTGAAGAACAGTTTCCTCTACACAGTAGATGTTTACCCAAGCTTTTCATAATGAACTTTTAAAATTCTTCTCTGTCAGTCTCACCAAGTCATTAATCATTTTTGTTGTTCTTTTCTAAATTCATTCATTGTCTATGTTTTTTTCGGGTGTTATGAACATCAGAAAGCAAGAAGTTATTACTGGCAATATGCACTGACTCTTCACTGGAGCACAATAAAAACATGTATGACACTGTAATAAATCTTTCCTATCAGATTATTTTTTTTCATAAACATAGTTAATTTCTCTACCAAAAATTTTTGGAAAACTGAGAAATTTGGATAGCTATCTACTGAAATTTTAATGTTTTAGACAGATATAACTACTAATAGTATAATGCCATGATGATGAACCTATGACATTTGAGTCAAAATCAGCAAATGAAACTACAGTCAGTACCTTGTGAGTATATATTCTTCATCCTCTTCTCACCTAGCATTTTCAGTGTTGCTGAACAGCTTTCACTTTTAGGAAAGCTGCACTTTAAAAAAAAAGTTTAAGAATTAAGTGAAGAGTGATGGGATATAGAAATGGTTTCTCAGCTTTTCTAAAGTGTGCCTTGTTTCTCAGTGTAACAAAATAAATTCAGTCTTTTGGGAGAACCAAGCATTTGATAGTACAGACAAATACTTCCAACTCCAAGAAGCCAAAAATGTAAGCAGAAGTGCTCTGAAATTCAGGGGGAGTTGTTTCAAAATGGAAACACTGGAATCAGTGCGGGGAATGTTTCACCTAGGTTGAGACTTGTGTATTTCATCATGATGCTTTTTCTTCTTTATTTCATGAAACTACTAACAATACAGTTGATGATACCCATGTAGAGGCAACAGTACTATGCAACTCTCACCAAGACTGATACTCTCTTAAATCCATAAATAAACACATTATTCATTTTTTCCTGAATTCATTGCACTTATGATTGTATTAGACAATTCCTCAGTACAGAGGTTACCTTAAAACCAACATCCTTAACAATACCTGGATTGGTTTGACCCAAACAAGAAGAATGAGAAGACAGGGCTTCCTGATGTACAACCAGTGATAGTAATATTCCTCTGGAAATTTTTGACTGGTAAGTTTTATGACTGTGGTACACAAGAACTATAGACCTCAGGTCACAGCTCCAAGCAATAATAATTAAGTAAATTCATTTCCACAGTTTAACTTGCCATCAGTGTTTTCCTTAGACTAACAAATGTATTATTAAAATGTCAGTCTTGTTCTTTTGAAAACTGGGAAAGAAAATACATTGCTATTTCTATTTTGATAGAAGTGGAGATCTTCTGAGGTACTACACTGATGGGAGTAATTTCAGTATTTAGCTAAACAGAATGGAGAATATTATTTATTAACCACTAATTAGTATTCACTTGTACCCACTTCGAAAAAGACAGAAAAGAAAAAAAAAAGTTTTCTATATTTGGAATCCAATTTTCCATTTAGTAAATTGTCAAAAGCTTAAATGTAAAAGTTGTAGTGGGAATTTCAGAATTTCATGAACTACATAATTCGAAAACCAGGTATTTTCATCTCTAGGTAAAAAAAAAAATTCTTTTAAGTAAAGTATTTGCTGTTCAACTGGAAGAAAAATCTTACTTTTGTGCTTCTTTTCTTAAGCATGTTAACATCTGCATTTCTTGTAAAATTCAGTAGTTGTGTGGATTTTCATGATCGGTAAAATTATCAGCTATTGGTCTCCTTTTCCAGACACTGCATGCTGCTTCCAAACTCACATACAATTTAATGGCAATTATTAAAAAAACTTGAGGGATCTTGTTCTGTGTCACAAGTGTGTGTTGGAGATGTCTAAAAGAAAATATTTAGGTTTCCACATTGCATAGATTTCAAATGAGATTTAAGCCTGTATGTAGGAGTTAGACATTAAATATAATTATTTGTTGGTCCAGTAATATGAATAATTACCGACTAAAGTAAAGTTATACTGAAAATAATAATAAAAAAGGTTTAAAACATCATTTGAAGGCATTAGATCTGAAGACACAGCCTCATCAATTCAATATTTTTGAGAAAGTTCTGGTTATAACTGACAAGGCTTCATGAAAATCTTGGATAAAATCTTCAAATTCTATCTTTTGTACTACAGAATTGACATTGGTTTCTAATGGAGTTACCATTTTACTAACACCTAATATTTCACTACTTCTACTGTGAATTCCACAAGGAAAGAAAAAGAAAAATCCCTTCGTCTGTGTACTCTCTAGGTGTAGTGTGCCTTATCTATGATTGGGATAGTTAAACGCTACTGCAATAAAAGCCACACTATGCCCCAGTGAAAACCTGTAACTGAAGGCTTGGAAGATCTCTGACATAAGCAACTGATGGTAAAATATGACCCATAATTGTTTAGATACAGTGAAGATGTGTGTGTGCTCTCCTCTCATGTAAGCAAGTAAGACTTTTAGAAAATTAATGAAATAACCAACCAACTAACCAGCTGCTCCACAACAGTTATTGTGGTTTTCAATGCAAAAAGAAGAAAGTGTTTTTATGGATCTCCATGACATATGGATTCATATGTGCTAGCACAACATCATTAACTCCACTTCATTCATAAAAAGAGCGATCAGATTGGGATTGTATATGCTAAATGCATTTTAATTTTTAAAAAGGTCAAAATCAAGTCTTGCTTGATCAACCTTTTGTATTTCAGTTTCCCTTGTTTCTTGCCCTCATTTTTTAACTTGCCTTTGGTTATGATAGTTTATTTGAACTAACTCTACTAACCAATAGATTAGGACAATGTAGCCCATCCAGCTGTTGATTTAGAGGAACTGTACTTCTATCGATATCATGTTTATAGATTATAAAGATTACTTACTTTACTTACCATTATCTATAATATAGCAATTATTCATATTTTAGATCAATGTAGAGCAATTGATTGTAGACCAATTGAGCAATTGATGTAGAGCAATCAATTTTATCCCTGCTTATAATTTCCTGCAGCACCTTCTGTACATATGCTTATATTCTATCTTGCATAATATGCGTATCTATACTGTGCTTGAAGGATATTTAAATTACTGATCAACATTTCATAAAGTAGATTTATTTCTGCTTATACAGACTATTTACAAAGGTTGCTGCTAATGTTTTACACATATGATTTATGGGTTCATCTTCAAATATAATGAAAGACTGCATAATTTAAGAAAATAAAAGGAAAACCACACATAACATTTAAAATATGGACCCCTAGAAAATTTTATTTTCTTGCATAATGCATCCACTTGAGAAAACCCTCATTTTTTTAGCACAGTTTGATCCAATCTGTAATTAAAGATAGATTTTATTAGAAAGATTTTCCTTTGGCTTTTCTCCTTAAGCTATAATAATGCTACAAAATAAAACACAGTCAAAAACTAAAGCATGGATACTGTGACTATTCATTGCTACAGGTCACTACATCTTCTGGAAATCACTGCTTAAGCTTGTGGTGTCATTCCCTGGCAGCATGACATATATAGATCCTAGATTAAAAATAGTTTTGTTGTCATAGGTTTTGCTAAAAACTCAGCCTCCGTTCCATGTCATTGAACACGCCTTTAAATTAGCCTGAGCTTATTAATACAGGCAAATTTGGTGCATTTCTACTTCCAAGATGGGGACTTTGAGTGTCAGCATCTTTTTCTTTTCCATCTCAGAAGTGAATCTAAAGTCACTTGAATCTGTACAGAGAGAGACTTTGTTTTAAATGGCAGTAATGAAATTACAGAATCAAAAAGCACTTTTAAACAATTTCCAGCTAAGCAATCCAGATATTTGTTGGGTTAGTAAACCTGCTGGGGGGGAGTGAGTGAGCAAGCGAGTGAAAGGCTCTCTGGTGCTTAGTTGCCATCTGGGGTTAAAACACAACACTAATCCAGAACTAGTTTACAGCATTCAGAGTTCTTATACTAATTCAATCAATAACATAAAATACAGTTTATATCAGCAAGAATAACAGGACCAACAGGCAGTAAACCTTGGGAAATTTTGTGAATTCTGCACTACAAAAAATCCAAACTCTTCTCGCCTCTGTGATTACTGATCATTAAAAGTTAATGTCCCAGTTTTGCATTCACTGTAGTGCTTTTCAGAAGGGTAGCTCTATCCATTTCTTTAAGGATATTTCATGGCAATCTAACTACCTATGTGCTATTTAATTTACCATGGCTTGCTTGCTTTGTCTCAGAGCTGAGAGTAGCACTTGCATTTACAGAGTGTTAGCAGTGAGAAAGCCTCAGTATACATACTGCTTATAAAAATACCACTGTGGAGAATGTTATCTTCAGTAAGAAGCTTGCTTGTTAACACCTGATAGGATGAAAACACATGCAGCACATATTATGCTATAGTATGGAGAAGAATGCTTGCAGGTTTTTCTTTCTGTTTTGTGGGAGGGAACTGTGGAGTTTTTTTGATTGGGTTTTAATACCTGATTACACAGAGCAAGTCTGAAGAGAGAAGTACTGCACGAGGCAATGCTCTAAGAATTTTCAGTTCCTCTTCAGATTCATTTCTGCTTGTGAAAAGGACTTTGGCCCCTGGAAAGGTTATTTTTACTATTATAGCTGAGAGCTCCTTGGCACCATATATATGAAAATCCTTTTTCATTATGTTATCCCCATCTTCTAAACAATCACAGAATCACAGAATCATTAAGGTTGGAAAGGACCTTCAAGATCATCAAGTCCAGCCATTAACCCAATGCCACAATGTCCCCTAAACCATGTACTGAAGCGCCACATCCACACATTTTTTGAACACTTCCAGAGATGGTGACTCCACCACCTCCCTGGGCAGCCTGTTCCAATGCTTGACCACCCACTTGGTGAAGAAATTTTTCCTAATATCCAGTCTAAACCTCCCCTGGTGCAACTTGAGGCCATTTCCTCTCATTCTATCACTAGTTAGTTGGGAGAAGAGGCCAACACCCATGTCGCCACAACCTCCTTTCAGGTAGTTGTAGAGAGCGATGAGGGCTCCCCTCAGCCTCCGCTTCTCCAGACTGAACAGCCCCAGTTCCCGCAGCCACTCCTCATAAGACTTGTTCTCCAGACCCCTCACCAGCTTTGTTGCCCTTCTCTGGACATGCTCCAGCACCTCAACATCCTTCTTGTAGTGAGGGGCCCAAAACTGAACACAGGATTCAAGGTGCGGCCTCACCAGTGCCGAGTACAGGGGCTCAATCACTTCCCTACTCCTGCTGGCCACACTATTTCTGATACAGGCCAGGACGCTGTTGGCCTTCTTGGCCACCTGGGCACACTGCCCGCTCATATTCAGCCGGCTGTCAACCAGCACCTCCAGGTCCTTTTCTGTCGGGCAGCTCTCCAGCCACTCCTCCCCAAGCCTTTAGCATTGCATGGGGTTGTTGTGACCCAAGTGCAGGACCCGGTACTTGGACTTACCAAACCCCATACAGTTGACCTCGGACCAACAATCCAGCCTGTCCAGATCCCTCTGCAGAGCCCTCCTACCCTCCAGCAGATCAACACTCCCACCCAACTTGGTGTCATCTGCAAACTTACTGAGGGAGCACTCGATGCCCTCATCCAGATCATCAGTGAAGATAATAAACAAGACCGGCCCCAGAACTGAGCCCTGGGGAACACCACTTGTGACCAGCCACCAACCAGATTTAACACCATTCACCACAACTCTCTGGACTTGGCCATCCAGCCAGTTCTTTACCCAGTGAAGAGCACACCTGTCTAAGCCATAAGCCACCAGTTTCTCCAGGAGAATGCTGTGGGAGATGCTGTCAAAGACTTTACTGAAGTCCAGATAGACAACATCCACAGCCTTTCCCTCATTCACTAGGTGGGTCACCTGGTCATAGAAGGAGATCAGGTTGGTCAAGCAGGACCTGCCTTTCATGAACCTGTGCTGGCTGGGCACGATCCCTTGGTTGTCCTGCACGCGCCCTGTGAGCACCCTCAAGACCAACCACTCCATAATCTTCCCCGGAACCGAGGTCAGGCAAGCTCCTCCGCCAGTACTCTCAGTACTCTTGGGTGGATCCCATCAGGCCCCATAGACTTGTGGGTGTCCAGGTGGTTTAACAGGTCCTTAACTGCTTCCTCCTGGATTATGGGTGGGTTATTGTGCTCTCCATCCCCATCTTCCAGCTCAGGGGGCTGAATACCCTGCGGATACCTGGACTGGCTATTAAAGACTGAGGCAAAGAAGGCGTTAAGTACCTCAACCTTGTCCTTGTCCTTGGAGACAATGTTCCCCACCATATCCAGTAAGGGATGGAGATTCTCTTTGCCTCTCTTTTTGTTAATATATTTGTAGAAGAATTTTTTATTATCCTTTACAACTGTGGCCAGACTGAGCTCTAGCTGGGCTTTTGCCTTTCTAATTTTGTCCCTGCTTGACCTGAGATCCTTGTACTCTTCATGAGTTGCCTTCTCTTTCTTCCAGAGGTGATAAACTCTCCTCTTTTCCCTGGGTCTAGGCTAAAAGTCCTTTTATGATGAGGATTTGGGCTTCAGGCTTGTTTGAAGACTTTAATCAGTAGTCAATTGAAGTCAATAAATAAAATTTATATCAATAAGTACTTTATATCAATAAGTGCTTTGTACCAACACATACATTTTTTTATCAGCAAATATTTTATGTCAATACAATATGTTAAACTAGATTATGTTAACACTTCATCAGATATGATGAAGGTACATGTGGCAATCTGTTTAAGTGAAGCTTGCTCCTGATCAAGAGCATATCATTTCATAACCAGATGCTTAACACTGCTGTAGTTAAACTGGAGTGTGACAAAGAGAAACATATTTGTAGCCAAATACTCTGGAACGTCAAGATTTTTTATTTACACACACACCACCCTGCCTCCCAGCTATTACTCCTTGTAGGTCTTTCAGAGCTTAGTTATCTGCTTCCTCCATGGACAGGTTCTTACTCTTTAATCTCTACTGACAGATCATAACTTCTCCCTGCTCTTGCCCCCTGCACCTCTCTCCTCACTCTTGGTGGCCAGAACATGCTCTCCACAGGTGGTGTAGCTCTCCGCTACTGAAGAAAACAATGAGCAATAGAGAATACAGTGACAGTCATTCCTCCTCTTCATCTTTCTTTTTATTTTATTTGGGAAGTAAAAAGCCCTCCCTAACAGAACATGATTTCTCATAGAGGCAGGAAGTCTTTCAGGTCTGAAGGACATCGATCTAATAACTTTCCTGATTGGGAATGTACTTAGCAAGGGCTTTCCTTCTCTAAGCTTTCCTGAACCAGGGCCCATAATTAATATCACAGTTATGTGGTATTTTATACAACCAAAAAATTAAAAAGGGTACAAAAATGTCTTTACTTTGACCCAGACTAAATTATAGAAATTAGTCAGATATTTTACATTATATTTTCCATAGACAAACTAACTCATCAGAACAGTGGGGTTTTATTCTTTCTCAATGATTATTTATTCCAACCATATGTTTCTTCAAACTGTGAATAAAATTCAGGATAGAACCAAGTCAATATAGAGAGTAATCCGGTGCAGTAACAGTCAAACCAATGTAAGAAGCTAAGATATGAGGGATGAATTTTGAAAGGATGTGTACCTCCTACTCTTGAGAGCCAGATGTTTGTTACTAAATGTTAATAGTTTATTACATATTGATTTTAAATTTAAATATTAGCTTAAAAATCAGCTGTTCTGTGAGCCTCTTACTTAAAATTTTTGATGTTTTAATTTCATTTTTGGAGCAGACTGAAAAGTCATTTTGTTGTTTTAAATCTGATTCTTCATGTCCAGCCAAAGACTGTAATATATAAGTACATCTCTTGTCATAGGTGGTAGGAAGTGGCCAATTAGTTATATTACAAAGTAATAACCAAAGTATACATACTGACAGTATGATAAACAGTTGACATAGGTCAGGTATTTGCAATGAAATTACTAATGGACTATCCTAATAAATTAGTTTGATAAAAATGTCTTTGGATAGATTTCACTGTTTATATCAGAAAAACATGAGTTTTAAAATCCCTTCTCAACCACTTGTCCATATTTCTAATAACACTAGTTTAAATACTTTTTAAAATGATAAACTGAAATGATACTATTTTTCTTGGCAAATAAAGCTAAGAGAATTATATAATTATATATTGCAATGATTATAACCCCTTGCAAACACAAAGAATAAATAGGATCCATATTATATTCTACTGTATTTTGGGAAGATAAAAACTGAAACCAATTGCTTATTGAGAACATATTAAAACATAGTTTCCATCCTTTCTAACTGGTCTCCATTTCAATGATAATGCAGTAGCAGCCTGTTTAAACAGTGTCTAAAACCCCAAGGTTTTGCGTTGAAATTTCCAGATTAGATTGTCATTGACTAGAACTGAAAACTATTATTTTCTGATGTACATGATTGTCAGTAACTAAATAATTACACAAACAAATAGATGTGCTTTCTAAAACATGTAATTTTATTTGGATTTTTTTGAACATAATATGTCACTTTTTAGACTAGGTCCTTTCAACTCCAATGCAAGTGTTATTTATTGGTGTCTTAAACAAAAATGTTACCGACTCAAAATAATTTTGGTGGTGGTAGATTTAGAAATATAACCAGTAATATCACTTTATTTTATTATTATAACTTGATAGAAGTGATACCATGTCCTGGTATTCACTTCATTTTATTCTGGGTCATACAAAGAATTAACGGATTACCATTTGTAACTTGTTTATGTCGGTTGTTTTTTCCAGAAAAATTGAAGACCTTTCCTCCATGTCCATATTTATGCATATTTCCACCACACACCCTCTGGACGCTTCAGAACACTGATGATCCCAATTGTTAATAACATTACAAGCATTCTGTCTTTCTGAGATGGAGACAGATTCCATTGTATTTCAGTAAGACATTTGGGAGAATCTTCCAAAGCATCACTTCAAAACAAAGGACATCCATTTAGTGGGCATTTGATTAGCTCGCTTCTATACCACAGAACTGAAAAAAACGCAGATATTGTTTCTAATTTTGTTCTGTGTAATTTCATCCATCCAAATACTGTTTTTCCAGTGATTATAGGTTGTTCTTTTACTGTGGAAAAAAGCAGCTTTACCATCACTGCAACAAATCCAAGCCTTGTCTAACTCAGCAAACCAAATGTTACCATTTTAACAGGATTGTTCTTTGTTCTGTTTGATGTTTATCTTCATGTTTGACCTTCAATATGTTTTGAAACATCTTTACGTGGCAGGTAAAGCCAAGCAGGATGCAGGCATAAATGAGTTTCATGTCAACTAGTTAAACTTGAAGAAGTATTATATCTGATAACCTTGTATTTATTTAAAAAACCCATTCCACTTTTAGTTTTAGTTAATAACACCTCTATTAGCAATGTTCTCAAACATTAGAAGAAAAAATACATTTAAAAGTAAAGAAAAGATTGCTGGGATTTAGCAGTCACATCAGCCTTCTGTCTGTGCCGGGCTCCCACCCACTTCATGTTAATTTAGCTAGTTGTTATAAGGACAAAACAGTTTTATTGGCAAGGGCCAAAGACTTTGAACAATAGGTCACAGCACTTACCAAAATTAAAGAAGAGGGATAAATTATAAGCTATGGAAAACAGACAGCTTGAACTTGAACAGTATTTGACAGGTGAGTTATAATAATTGTGTGCATGACTTCAGTGCAATTGTGCAAGTGATAAGAGGAATTAGTTCTGGCATGATTGAAATCACAAGAACATCTGCCACAAAAAAATACAAATAAACAAAAAACCCCAACAAGACCTTCAAAGATGTCTTTTTTTAGCAAACTATAGTTAAGCCACTGAATAGGACTTTATCGAAACGTAGACTTTGCTACTCACTGCAGAAGTGAGTTTAATTCATAATTAAGCCATTCATAAATTTAGATTTATATATAACTAGTTTAGTCATTCCTGCTAATCTGCAGTGGGAATTTGTATTCAGGTGGCAAATGGCACATTGACATTCTGTAACTATGCTGTCTTTCGGCATGACAGATTTGTTTGTTGCATATATTAACACCAAACAACTTCTTAAAATGTAGTTTAGTTTTTAAATAACATTTGGTAATCCTATATTGGGTAAATATCTTCTGATGAACCACTAGCAGAATGAATTCTTATAAACAGTGTGCTAGATGTCCATCTTTGCAAAACATCACTTAGCATATGCAGTATAGAAAACCACCTTTAAAAGAAAATGTGTTTAAATATTCATTCTTGTTACATGGAAGACTATAACCATATATTGCTGCATTCTTTAATAAAAAATCAGAAATGGTAGTGATTTATTTTCCTATTCTGTGTCTCTGATTAGTTTAAAAATCTTTTATAGGAATGAAAAAACAAAAAAAAGTAAAAATTTTTTTGCAAAAAAAATTGTCCAAATTTTGCCCAAAATTGCAAACACAAACTATGTCATATAACGCAAAAACATTTTAAAAAAAAAGCCACAAATTTATTCATTTTCAAATAAAAATAATGTTTAAAAAAAAGCTGTAGACCTTCTACATGTGAGGTTGGAAATTATTAAAGAACACAAGCTTTGGCACAGATACCGAATGAATGCCCAGAGTTAACACATTTGAACCGGGTAAAAAACCTCAAGCAACTGAATTTTGGCATGCTGTGAAAACATGTAATGCCGCAAAAGAAGAATTGAGACATAATATTGCAAAGTTAGTTTCATATTTTTTTGGAAAGAAAAGGAGCGTAGAGCTGAAGACAAGAAAGAAATTAAAGCCACATTAACTTAATCTTAGACTTAATCTGTCTGCGATTTTGAACAACTTCAAATAGGAAAAAACCCCACAGAATAATGAAGGAAAAATGTAGGAAAATATGCAACAAAGTTTTACAAAACCTAAACAAAAGTTAGCATGCCAGATCATTACAACCCCCTTTTTTAATAACTAACTTTTTTATAAATAGAAAATGCTGTTTATCTAACCAATCTAAATGCCAATAATGCATATAATATTAGACTATATAGTATATTTATAGACAAACTGGAGAAAACAGACATTGATAGGAAGTTGGAGAAGCTGCTAGCAAAACGTGCCAGCAAGTTGAAAGGAGAGGTGCCATAGAAGTTGGAGATTATTAGTACAACTTCCCAGGAAGGTGCGCTGATTTATTTGATATTTTCATTAGTGTCCTTGACCTAAAAAATAAGTATGTGCAGGGTGTGTGTGTGTTGTATGCCTACTTGCTCTCTCCAACCCCCACCCCCTGCACACAGAGTGGTAAAATGTGTCAATAAGAAACATCATCAATACACGTCAGGAGCAAAGTACAACAAGGCAGGAACAACCTTGAATCCTGGAGTAACAGCAGTGGAACAAAGTGTAAAGTACAAAGGCATGTATTTATGAACTGGAGCTAATAACAAGAATTTCTGATCTGAGTACTCATAAGGTAGAAAAGACAGATGAAGAAGATTTAATATATTGGTTCATCCCAAAATGACTACAAAGTACCAACAGTATTACAGCAAGATATAGGTGAATTTAATCTAATAATGCATCAAAAGAGAATTTTCTTGTGTTCTGTTTAAATCCTGGGATTGTGAATTGGACAGTTTTCCTTAAATATATGGACTTCTAAGTCTATGTCATGGTATGAAAACACAGGCAGATAAGTCATCAGGTTTTTTAAAAAAGGAAAATACTGGCTTTTAACTAAAAGGAAAATTGGGTTGTATTATAGAATTTTCATTAGCTAGCACACCTTGTGGTGCCCATTGTAAATGCTAATTCTGGATTTTTTAATTACACAATATTTACACTCTGTCTCCCATTCATTTGGGGAATTTGATACTACTATATCCTCCCATATATGAGGCTAAAACAGAATTAGGGCCCTAAGTGTGGGGACAGTTAAAGAGAATAAATAGAATGGGATACCACAAAGCCGCTCTCTTCCTATAGTGAGGATTAATCGATAGAGATCTAGATCTTCTACTTCATTTTGTTGTAGGCTTCTCAAATGTACCCTTTCTCTTAAAAGCTGAAAAGGGATTTCTTTTCTTTAAAGATCTAGCTGGGAGAGGAACTGGACAATTTCTGTTTCAACCTCTAGACAGCAGTGAGATCTCAGAGGACTGACTAGAGAGAATTCATCTGGTGAGAGAAGAATATTACATTTATTTTCTGCCTCTAGGACTTCAGCTCATGTTTTCCTCTCCCTGAAGCCATTGTGGTGGGTTGACCTTGGCTGGCTGTGAGATGCCCACTCAGCTGCTCTCTCATTTCCCCCAAAAACAGGACAGGGGGAGAAAATAGGATGAAGCAGCTCATCTGTCTGGATAAAGACGGGGAAATCACTTACCATCACGGGCAAAACAGACTTTACTTGGGAAACATTAAATTAATGCCTTCCCAATTATAACAGATTTGAATGGTAAGAAACAAAGATAAAAGTTAAAACACCTTCCTCCTACCATCACTTCTCCCGAGGGTACACTTCACTCCTTCATCCCCAACTCCTCTACCCACCCCCTGCCCAAGGGGTTAAGGGGATGAGGAATGGGAGGGTTGTAGTTGGTCTATAACAGCTGCTCTCTGCTTCTCTTTCCTCCTCACGCATTTCCCCTGCTCCAACATAGGGTCTCCACAGTCTCCAGTCCTTCAAGATGAACCTGCTCCAGTGTGGGTCCTTCCTACATGCTGCAGTTTCACCAGGGCATATCCTGCTCCTGCATGGAGTCTTCCACAGGTGCAGTGTGGATATCTGCCCTACCACGGTCTCTCCAGAGTGTACAAGGAAATAACTGCTCCACCATGGTCTCTCTAGAGTCTGCAGGGAAATACCTGCTCCACTGTGATCTCTCCAGAGGCTGTGAAGAAATCTCTGCTACAGCACCTGAGGCACTTCCTCTTCTTCTTCATCCTCTCACCTCAATGTTTGCAGGGCTGTTTCTCTCACTTCTTCCCTCACTCCTCGGCAGCTTTTTGCCCTTTCTTACACACATTTTTCCCAAGGTGCCACCATTTTGGCTGAGAGGCTCAACTCTGTTCTGTGGTGGGTCTGCTGGAGCAGATTATGACTGTTTCTGACGTGGGGCAGCCCTGGCCTCTCCTCACAGAGGCGTCCTTGCAGCTGCCCAACAGCAAACACTTGCATATGGACATCCAGAGCCTCTCCCTGCAGACAGCCATCCAGAATCCATTTCTATGGCTGGCCAGTTACACCCCAGTTTGCCAGCCAGCCATTCCTGCAGCTGGCCAGCCAGAGCTGATCAACCTGGCGTCTGAGCCTCTACCCCAGCTGGCCAGCTGGAATCTCTTTTCCTCAGCTGATGAGCCGGAGTCACTCTGCCTGGCTGCTGAGACAGACCCTCTCTCCCTGGCTGGTCAGGCACAGCCTCTAACCCTGATGGCAACCCTGATGGAAATGAGATTTTTTCCAGCTGTGTAATGCGTTTGACCCTGGCTGTACACCAGGTGCCCACCAAGCCACTCTACCACTCCCTTTCTTCAGCAGGACAGGGTGGAGAAATATATGACAAAAGGCTCATGGGTTGAGATAAGGACAGGGAGAGATCACTCACCAATTACCATCACAGGCAAAACAGACTCAACTCAGAGAAATGAATCTGATTTATTATCAAACAAAATCAGAGTAGGGTAATGAGAACTAAACCCAAATCTTAAAACATTTTACTCCTACACTTCCCTTCTTCCCAGCCTTAACCTTACTCTCAATTTTCTCTAACTCCTCCCTCTGAGCAGCACAGGGGGATGGGGAATGGAGGTTGCAGTCGGTTCATCACACGTTGTTTCTGCCGCTCCTTCATCCTCAGGGGGAGGGCTCCTCACACTCTTCCCCTGCTCCAGCGTGGGGTCCCTCCCACAGGAGACAGTCCTTTATGAATTGCTCCAACGTGAGTCCTTTCCACTGAGTGCAGTCCTTCTGGGGGTCACAAGTCCAGCCAGCAAACCTGCTCCAGCATGGGCTCCTCTCTCTCCACAGGTCCACAGGTCCTGCCAGGAGCTTCCTCCAGTGTGGGCCTCCCATGGGGTCACAGCTTTCTTTGGGCATCCACCTGCTCCAGCATGGGGTCCTCCATGGACTGCAGGTGGGTATCTGTTCCACCATGGACCACCATGGGCTGCAGGGGAACAGCCTGCCTCACCATGGTCTTCACCACAGGCTTCAGGAGATTCAAGTCCTCCCCCTCCTTTTTCAATGACCTTGGTGTCTGCAGCGTTGTTTCTCTCACATATTCTCACTCCTCTCTTCTGGTTGCTGTTGCGCAGAAGGTATTTTTCCCTCTTCTTAAATATGTGATCCCAGAGGCGCTACCAACATTGCTGATGGGCTCCGTCTTGGCCAGCAGTGGGTCCGTCTTGGAGCTGGCTGGCATTGGCTCTATCAGACATATGGGAAGCTTCTAGCAGCTTCTCACAGAAGCCACACCTGTAGCCCCCCCACTACCAAAACCTTGCCACACAAACCCAATACAGGCTGATCAGACAGGGCCCAATTCCTTGGTCAGATGGACAGAGCCCTCTTCACCCCATCCAGCCAGCTAGAGCCCTGTTTCCCCTGGCCAGCCAGCCTGAGCCCTCTTTATCTGGCCAGTTAAGCAGGGCCCAATTCCCCCGGCTGGCCAGCTAGACTTTCTTTTCCTTGTCCAGCTAGCTAGGGCCCAATTCCCTGACCGGCCAGCCAGGGCTCAATTTCCCCAACCAGCAAGCCAGAGCCCTTTTTCCCCTGGCCAGACAGCCAGAGTCCTCTCTGCCTGGCTGGCCAGCCAGAGCCTTTTTTCTCCAGAGGGCCATCCAGGGCCCAGTTCCCCTGGCCAGTCATCCAAAGCCCTCTTTCCCCCCGCTGGCCAGCCAGTGCCCATTTCACCAGCTGGTAAGCCAGGACTCAACTCCTTTGCCAACCAGCAAGGGTCCTCTCTTTGCTGACCAGCCAGCCAGAGGCCTGGGTAGCTTAGCACTTAGCAAGCACTTAGCATTATTATAACTGTTCTCTGAAGCTACTGAGACAGTATTTCCCAAAGCCTCTGCAATATTTCTCCTTCACTTTTCTCACGCCATTATTTTCCTGTTGTTGTTCTCATGGCTTTGTACCTGCAAACCCCAACAGTGCTGTTATGGGAAATTTTCATGGGAAACAACAACTGTTTGTTGGCGGGTGGGGAAATGATGGGGACAAAAACTTTTTTCCTCTACTTCATTACCTTGTTTTGTACATCTCAGTTTATGCTGGCAAAACCCAACCGTATTGTACAACAGAGTAGTTATTTAATAATTTGTATTTGTATTTTATCATAATTTATGATTATTTAAATAATTATTTTATTATTAGTTTATACGTTATTTTATGATTAGTTAATTTATTTTTTCATGAACTGAAACAGAATCCCATTCGTTATAATTTAATTAATTTTAAAACATTTTTATTTTATTTAAAAAATTATAATCATTATTTAATCGTTATTTTCCAATAGTGTACACAATTGGAGCTTAACAACCAAAGTACAATATTTGCACCTGATCACCATATTCCAGTCACCACTAATAGTGTCATGAACAACTAAAAGACAAATTAAATAGGTACTTATAAAAAGGATACAGTACGCAAAGGATACCGGCTGTGAAGCGGCCGCCTTGCAGGCCCCACTGCCAGCGCCTTGCAATGTTAAACCAACTGCACAACACAGCCTCAAAGCCACGAGCCCCTGTGGAAGGGAGATGACGGGCCATGTTTCCCCTCATGCGACAGAGGACATTCCAAGCTCCAGGCACTGCTTGATGCAACAACAAAAAAATCATAACCTGAACCGACACACTTTGAGTTGTAACCGAATGCTATGATCTGCCGTGCGTGCTTCCTGTCTGTGGCCATATGACAGCGAATCCTGCTATCTGTACTCTCTCAAAACTGTGAGGTAGGTGGTGAGTGCTCTCTTCTGAAAGGGGAGTAATATTCTTCCATGCGTAGAGGAGGATTAAACCCGTGTGCTTTTAATCCTTAGAAAAACAATTGCCAAGAAAGACTGACTACGCACCCCAACTGTTGCATGTTGTGGTGAGTAGGAGAGAGAGGTCAATAGCAGCAGAATCACCTCTATTTCTTCTAAAAAAGAAAACAACATCTGTAACTTCCACCTCTTTTTAGCTCAGTTTTGCATTTTTGACAGTCAGATTTAGAGAGCAAATACTTTGCATGCTCAATCTTAGCAAGACTCAGTTGTTTTGACGTGTTTCTAGAGGGAAAACCAGTAATAACTGGGAAGAATTTTTCTGAATTACAGTAATAAATGTGCGCACATGTGCTTTAAATGTCTCTCTAAGGTCTGGATGCAGAAAAGTTTATAAGTAATGGAGAAGTTAAGTGATTTCTTTTCTTGATAGAGCTTGTAGGCCCTTATCTCTGTAGCTGCTGGTGTTTTAAGTTTTAAAGTCCTTCTGTCTCCTAAGACTCAAATACCACCATTGTCTTTAACAGTGAAAATGTTAAAGAAAATTGTAAAATTCAGAATAATTTTGAGGGTGATAGTATCACAGAACTGCCCTTAAGAATCTTACTCTTTTTAGCTGGGATCCATTCTTACAGGCCTAGTGCTCAATAAGAGGTCAAATCTGCCATTATGGCAAGTCCAATTTTAATATGGGAAGAACAGATTCAAAATAATAGAGAAACAAGGTACTCAGCAAATTTGTTACAAAAATCTAGGAGATGACAGATGTTCTTTTTCTAAACTGCAGTGCTTTCTCAGTGTCTCTTGTTTAATTCAAAATATTTGTTCTGTACCCGATATAGGGAAAACATATACAGGACAGGAAGTGTTTTTTAAAATATTGTATATAGCTGAATTTCACATAATTTTCCACAAATTATTTACATTTCCTGTCTCTGTGAATGTCTGATTCCCTAAATACTAAGTGAGATTCTTAGCTTCCTATTACAAAAACAAGAAACAAATGGTTCACTTCATACTTAAAGCTTTTGTATGAGAAAATAAATACAAATAAATAAAAGCTTGATAAATGCAGTTCTTTAAATTATTTTCTAATACTAGCCTGTACTTTTGCACTGTTTTTCTAATAGATGGAACCCAAGAATTTAAGAATACAGAGCCTCAAGGTAGCTATCAAGAAAATGAGGGTTGAATAGAAATCATCTTACAGCTTCTCATCTTTTAATTACTAGGGCAATTTTAGGCAGCCCCTATGCTCAGAAATCCACTGCTACAGTTGCCACTTTTGATGATGCCATTCTCAGACATTTAACAATTTCAGTCCTGTGGTACAGCTTTCTGTGGCTCATTGCAAGAACAATCCTCTAATTTTTTCCACATGACCTAGTATTCCAGACACCTTCTACAGGAATAGCAGAAACCCTATTACCTGCTATGATCTGTCGGGTGTAGCTACTGATATCATCCCTGCATCTCAACCCAAAGTACCACTGAACTCGGGGAAAGAGACAGAGGACGAGTCAGTAACACACTGCTGCAAACGCATGGGCAGTTCCCCCAAGATCGGTTGTGTTGCTGACATGAAACAGTGTTTTCATAATCAGGATCCTGTTTAGCATAGGAAATGAAGAACATACTGTTCCAAATGAAACACCGGGGGAGATTTAAGTAGGCAGAATGTAATTGCTTGACTTGGTATCTAAACAGCACACCGGAGTGTTAACATTGTTATTCCTTTTAATAGTTTGATGGAGTTTTTAATGAACACAAGATCACTGAAAAGTTTCTTATTTGTAGCCATAATTGGAAAGAGAGGTAAAAAGCCAGAGGTTTTTCCTCTTTTAACTTTCTAAGGTGTGAAAAATGAAGAGGAAACAACAGAGTGAAATGAAAGAGAACATAAGAACAGAAAACCAAGAAGTTTCTTTTTTCTCTTTTACCAAGGAAAAAAAAAAAGAAAAGATACAAGCTTTATCCTTTATGCTTTACACATATGGTACCCCATATTGGTCATTTTTTATATTTTGTGTTAGGTAGGTAAAACGATATAATGCTCATCAGTGATTCTTGCATGAAATACCTACTTTGAAAGTTTTAGAATAGGCAAAAATGGCATGATGTCCCCAGCTAAGTTGCTACAACAGAAAATTACTTATCTGGATGAAAATGTGGATTTTTAATTCATCTTGTCCCATCTTCTAGTCATTTGGATCTCATCCAATGAATTTTCTGTGCTAGGACAAAGTACTTTCAACTTTAATTGATATGAGTGGGAACCTGGAGATCATAGTTAATATTACTGTCCTGTTAGTCAAAGTAAATATGGTGGGACGCTTAAATCCTTTCACCTAGTACATTGTAATAAAGCAGACAATCATATTTTTATATGGAAATTGAGTAAACCAGTATAAAATTTATTAGTGAAGTAATTGCTATTTTAGTTTTCATTCTCTGATTAGTTGACCACCTCTGAACACAAAGTACTTTGTTTTTGTACAGTTTAACTTCTAATCACATCATGCAGCATGAAGTAAATAGTCTTTCAGAAGTCTTAAATTTACTATGTTTCCATGGTAACCAAGTTATAATCTCCTAAAATAATGTATGAGCTTTGTCGTAAAAGATCTAATTTCCATAAAGCTATTTTCATTACCATTAATTAAGTTACAATCTTTCAATACTTTACCAATTATCTCCCTTATCAACTTTGTCCAGGATTTGTGTCGTGCTAACTAGCTTAAATGTTGCCTAAGTCGTCTCACATTTATTTGGAAATATGAGGATTAACTTCTTCTGCACTGTTGGAGTCTTTCCAATGTTTTTTAAATACATCTAGAGATGCAATCTGTGTCACAGAGTGCTTCTAGGCCAGTTTTAAAAATTGTTTCAGGCCAAGATGTGGGGAATTCTTAAATTTGATCACTAAGTTACTGTGTCATATATTTGTAGACAGGCACAAATTAATTTGTTTTCACAGTAAAACACTAAAAGCTGTCATTAAACAAGTCTTTGTGTGAGGCTAATTGGAGGGAAGGAATGTTTAGTTGCATTATATTTTGCAATAGTTAGAAACAGCGTAACAGCAAACTGTAAAGTCATAGCTCAGGAGGAGACTGATAATGTTAAAGCTGATCATGAAATAAATTTCCTGAAAGAAAGGTTTTCTCTCCAACCAAATGCAAGCACAATGAGATATGTGTCATTCTTCTGCAGCCGTCTGTCTGTATGAAAGACAGGGATTTTGGAAAATGTAGGGAAGTCACTGGAAACCAAATGAAATTTCTGAGCAGACTACAGCCTGCTACCATTTGTTTCTATTGCATTTGGAGAAATATTCTCTGTAATGACACAGAATTGTACTGACTAGGTGCAAAATCTGAATCTTATCTTCTTAGGTCAAGTAGGGAAAAAACCAATAGGAATAGAAATAAGAGAGTCAAACTTCTCTCCATTAAAAGGAACACATAAATTTATTTGATTACTTCTAATTTTCTGTATTGTTATTGACATTTTATCTGCCCTAACTAAAACTCACCCTAAATCATAGCCATATTTTTTAAAATATTTTTACATAATTCTTATTTTGCTGGTATTTATCTATTCCAAAAACCTAGGCTACTCATGAATCTCAAAGAATATTTGGCAGTAGAAATTTCAGCCCAAATATTATATTTTAACAACATTATTATTTGTTAACCAGAATATATCAGTCAACCAGAAATAATATTCAAATGCATATTTTTTAATGGTTAATTTTGTCCAAGCAAGAAGAAAGTAGTTAGAAACATGTGTAATTACTTTCTCCTAAGACTACTGTAACTGAGAAGGAGGAAATTCAATAATGGCATTTTGTGCCACATACTGTAAATGTAGTCTGTTGATTTTGATAGTTGGCCATATTTCCTTCATGACCAAACTCAGAACTTAAACTGCTTATAGCAGCAGGGCAAAGATTGTTAGATTCTTGTGAAATATGGCATAAAAATATGAAGGCCTACCTGTTACACTATTATAACTGTTTTCTCCTGTAAACCAGTCTATACCGGCAATCTGGTAAGAAAACATTAAGATTACTTAAATATGTATTGCCTTGTTCAGTTCACGTTTATTTTGTTCTGGTTTTTATGACACTTTTTAATATCTCCCAGATTTAAGACTACTTTTAGATATGACTGAATAGATACACTTATCTGTATACATATATAATATGTACCAGTTATGACATTTTGTGGCTTGTATAGCTTGTATAGCTACCCATATGTCGTGGTTTAGCCCCAGCCAGCAACTAAGCACCACGCAGCCGCTCGCTCACTCCCCCACGGTGGCACGGGGGAGAGAATTGGAAGAGTAAAAGTGAGGAAACTCATGGTTTGAGATAAAGACAGTTTAATAAGTAAAGCAAAAGCTGCGCACGCAAGCAAAGCAAAACAAGGAATCCGTTCACCACTCCCCATGGGCAGGCAGGTGTTCAGCCATCTCCAGGGAAGCAGGGCTCCGTCACACGTAATGGTTTCTTGGGAAGACAGACGCCATAACTCCGAACGTCCCTCCACCCCTTCCTTCTTCTTTGTCCCAGCTTTATATACTGAGCATGACGTTATATGGTATGGAATATCTCTTTGGCCAGCCTGGGTCAGCTGTCCCAGCTGTGTCCCCTCCCAGCTTCCCGTGCACCCCCAGCCTGCTCGCTGCAGGCCAGCATGAGAAGCTGGACTGTCCTTGACTACTTAGCAACAACTCAAAACATCAGCACCTTATCAACATTTTCTCATCCCAAATCCAAAACATAGCCTCACGCTAGCTTCTATGAAGAAAATTAACTCTACTCTGGCTGAAACCAGGACATTATCCACCCCTTATTCCATACCATTTATGTTATGCTCAGGTACCACACTATCCAATATAACCTCATTAACCACCACCCCCCTTTCCCATCCTTTAATATAATACACAGATTATCATCCCCTTAGTCCATAGACTTCCCTCCAAAATGTCCATGAAATATCTGCTGAGTTCATTTAGTCCATGACTTTGGGCTCCATTCCTTATGGTGGTCACTCAGAACAGGCGAGGTGGGGTGTTGCATGGAGTTACTGGGCACCAAAGCCGGCTCAGGTCAGGTCACTGCTGCACTGGCACTGCTTCTTGTAAGGCTTGTCCTCCATTCGTTCAGGTGGTTCCTGCTATAGTAGTTCCTATAACATGCAACTCAAATCGTGGGTTACAACAGTTTAAAGGTACTTCCATTACAATCTCCACCCCTGGGCCCTTTGTACTGGACCATAGGGTTTAACATTGCAATGAACTCCTCCCCTTGCCCCTGCTCCAGCTTGGACTTATCCACAGACTGCAGTCCCTTCCGTGAGCCACAGTCTCTCCAGGGGTATATCTGCTGTGGTATAGACTTATCCACAGTTGCAGTCACTTCGAGGTGCACCTGCTCCAAAATGGCCGTCTCCACGGGCCACACTACCTCCAGAGATAAATCTGCTCCAACGTGGCCTTACCCATAGTTCCAGTTCCTCCAGCAATATACCTGCACTGTTGAGGGCTTCTCCATGGCCACACACTTTGAGGTGCTCCAAGCATGACCTCATGCACAACCAATAATGCTTCAAGGTGCACCTGCTGCAACATAGACTTATCCACAGCCACAGACGCTTCGAGATGTACCTTCAGCGTGGACTTATCCGTGTGCCACAATCCCATCAGAGGTATACCTGCTGCGGCACAGACATAACCATGGCCACAGATGCTTCGAGATATACCTGCTCCTGGCATGGGCTTACGCACGGTCACAGACGCTTCGGGGTGTCCTGCTCCCACATGGACTCACCCACAGGTCACAGTCCCTTCGACTCAAGTTCACAGTGGAGTTCCAGCCTATTCAGTACAGCAGCACAGGAAAAAAAAAAACCAGCAATACCCCGGCCATCTGCCAGCCCAGGCCCAAGGCCATTGCTGTTATCAGAATCTTCCCAGGCACAGCAGAGTCAGACGATCAGCAGTACAGCAGCATCGAAAGCAAAAAGCAGCCACTAACGAGCACTGGACGCTAATACATGCAGGGAAGGCAAACCCATGGCAAGCACAGGGGCCTGGCAATTAATGGCTAAACAGCAATAACAACTATAAATATTATCATCTAGCACATTCCAATCAAACTTGTCATTATCTCAAACACTTCGTGCCCCACGTTGGGCGCCAAAAAGGACTGTCATGGTTTAGCCCCAGCCAGCAACTAAGCACCACGCAGCCGCTCGCTCACTCCCCCACGGTGGCACGGGGGAGAGAATTGGAAGAGTAAAAGTGAGGAAACTCATGGTTTGAGATAAAGACAGTTTAATAAGTAAAGCAAAAGCTGCGCACGCAAGCAAAGCAAAACAAGGAATCCGTTCACCACTCCCCATGGGCAGGCAGGTGTTCAGCCATCTCCAGGGAAGCAGGGCTCCGTCACACGTAATGGTTTCTTGGGAAGACAGACGCCATAACTCCGAACGTCCCTCCACCCCTTCCTTCTTCTTTGTCCCAGCTTTATATACTGAGCATGACGTTATATGGTATGGAATATCTCTTTGGCCAGCCTGGGTCAGCTGTCCCAGCTGTGTCCCCTCCCAGCTTCCCGTGCACCCCCAGCCTTCTCGCTGCAGGCCAGCATGAGAAGCTGGACTGTCCTTGACTACTTAGCAACAACTCAAAACATCAGCACCTTATCAACATTTTCTCATCCCAAATCCAAAACATAGCCTCACGCTAGCTTCTATGAAGAAAATTAACTCTACTCTGGCTGAAACCAGGACACCATAATAAATTTATTTTATTATATCTAATCTTATGATAATATTAGAACACTTTAAAAAGAACACATAACAAAGGTATATGTTTGTAAATGCAAGAAAAAAATGAAAAGAATGAAAACCACACACCCCCGTAAGAATTATTCATAACAGATAAGGAAGACAAATAGGTAATCTATATACCACCCTGTTAATGGCTGTGCTACTTAGATGTTGTAAACCAATGATGTTCCACTGAAACTACTTCAGCATCTGGCCCAAAAGTAGAGAAAACCTTCCAATTTACTTGGAATTCTTTTCCCTTGGTCAGAACCTGTTAAGATTTATAAGAAAAAGGAGGATATATTACCTGATTATCAGGATTAAACCTGAGAGTTTGCCATCTGTATTATAGGGCTCTGAATTCAAATGGATGGATACGATTTCCATCACTGCATACTTTCTGGCTCATGAACAATATGTTAAAAATAAAATTTATAACTTTGGAGTTCCAGTGGGAAAACTGTCATAGCTAATGCTAGTGTGGACAGTATATTGATGGATTTTACAGTTTTGTCACATTAGCAATACTTCCATGAACATTTATCTTGCTGACAGTGACTTTGACAGTAAGAGACCCACTCTATAGAAATGTTGCACTTTCATTAAAAAATCAAGCTGTTTTCCCTACCTGGTGGTCTGGTACATCTCTGCCTTGTAAATTAAGACTCTGGAGAGAAAGTAACCTTGAGACTGCTTTGCCTTACAGGCCTTCTATTACTGTCTAGTGGAGGGGAGAGCCATTTCTCTTAGTGCAAATGAGTGGCACCTGCTTTCACTCTTGGACTTGGGAATCCCTTTCTCAGATTAAGTGAAACATTAGGAGGAGAGGGGTTGTCACTGAGACCATCAATACAGCATCTCTTTATGTTGCAATGGTGGTGCTTTCACAACTGAACAAATAATGATGTCTATTCTTCTAGGTTAAAGACTTAGGAAAACACTCTGGACTATGATAACAATGTAAAGAGACCTTGAAGTTATTTTCTGTTTTGCCCTCTCCTTGATGCAAATGCTAGAGGATATTGACAGTAAGTTTCAATCACGTTTACTTTATTTTTCCTCATGCAGACTGCCCCAGCAAAAATTTGTGACTTACTCATTTTCACCTGCCAAAATTAGAAAATTGCTGGCAATCTAAAATGGACTGAACCCAGAATCTCATTTTCCTTTTAACCTAATTAGTAAAAAGATGGCTCTCTAAATTCCTGAAAACAAAATTCCTAGCATCACATACACTTTTTCAAAGTACAGATAGAGGATTGTTTTCAAAAATACATTTTGCAGGTAACAGGCTGTGAATGCTTCTGTAATTTATCAGATTATTGTAATCAGGATTTATAAAGAAAAACTTTTGTGAATTAAATCCACTGGCTTCCAGTTGATGCTTTGCAATAAAACAGACACTGTACACATTTTGCTTACATTCTACTATATTGGTTCATTGTTATAGAAAATCATCCTAATCTGTTTAAGTGACCATGAAAACTTTGTATTTTTCACTGGACTTTGCAACTATTCTTCCATTAAGATATTAGTACCTGAAAGCATTAGTCAGCTGTGCATTTCCTGATTTCTCTGGGAAATTCATATGCATTCAGGATATAAGACTTGTCTGAATCATTCTCATTTTCTTTTGCTACTTAAGTGATAAGCATCAGCATCAACAATGAAAATCCTTTTCTTTGCACTGGCTGCTACAGTTGGATGTTGACCAAAAATCTACAAAATTATTTTTAAAGGCAAAAAATTGGTGAGACAGCAAGGAATAGAAGAAAAAAGGATACTTTAAAAGAATCCATAAAGTTTTGCCCAGCTGTCATCAACAACATAGAGGACATTTACTCTGAGACAGGCATGACATAAAAGTCAAACTCAGAACAAATTGGATAGAGAAAGCTCTCCAGCTATAGAAGAAAGTAAGAAAGAAAAATCTTTTTGAGAAAGAAGAAATAGACAATAAAATATAGCAGATGTCTATGAATCAAGTGGTTATTAGACAGAGAGGAATTTAAATGATTAGTTGTTTGTCACTAGCAGGATACAACTGATACAATGTACTGCAGTCTATAGAAAGAGATGATTGAACAAAAGACAAAAGGGAAAAAATGAGAATAAGCCATAATTAGTAGTTCATTCTTCTGTTCAATTGTAACATCTTTCAAATTAAGTCAGTGTTTGAAATATGCAAATTACTAAATTCAAAGATGTTTACTTGGCCTAAAGTGAGGCTTAGAACTGAAGAAAGTATATTACAGTCTTGTAATTTATCTAGTATACTATTACATTGCAGAAATCTAAGTGTAACAGAATTCGTTTAAAAGTTATATAAGATCATTCTGTTAGAGGTTTATTAGGTGTAGCGAATTGATTTTTTCCTTCTTTCTTTCACAATTATTGTGGAGGTCAGAGAAAACACATAGCAACTTACTCCTTTTGGTCATCCTTTAAATTAAATTTTTTCTTCGGGAAATTTCTCTGAAGTATTAAATGCATTTGTCACAGGACCTTGAAAAAATAATTAAGGAAAACCAGAAATAACCTTTTTCTGTACTATTATGTGTTTAAAACATTTTGCAGGTTTTTTTTTTATTTCTATTACCATGAAGATTATAGAAATATTTTTATCATAACTAAGAAATCAAGCAGCTTTTCAAAACATGAAGATTTAGCTGTAGTTTGACATACGATGGATTAGGGAAAGCAGGAAAAAGTGTCTGGAGAGGAGCAAACAATTCTTATAAACAAAGAACTTTTCCAGGTCTCAAGTTCAACTTCTAGTTCCAAAAATATCCTGCTGACAAATTATTTCTCTGTTTCATGGCCATTTTAGAAGTCTGGAAGTCAGTTCAGGAAGAAAAGCTATCTGTGAAATATTATTGGCATTTTACTAAGATACTTCTCTGCAGATTCAATAAACATTTCCTTTGGAGTATTCTAAACATTTTATGGTTGCAAAGCTTCCTGTCTTTGGACTGCTCATGTGTTTTATCTTCATGTGATGTCTTCATCAAAAGAGAGAGTTATTTGCAATGTTTGCTTTTAACTTTAAAGGACTTTTTATTCCATCACCTTGAGTTTCCCTCATTTACAAAATCATCAACCGTTTTGTCAGCTGAATGTTTGAAAGATGAAGTTAACCTAGGAAATTTTAGGGAGAGGAAAGGGAAACTTTTTTTTTTCCTGAAACACAGGCTATTAAAATAACATGCATTTGGCCATGAAATATTTTAGAACTATTTAAAAACAGGTTCCAGAAATAATTAACATTTCTATAATGATTTTAATATGATTTAAGAAGAAGTAGGGACATTTTCTATACTAGTAAAGCCTATGGCAAAATTCCTGTCTACTGCATCAAGGACAGAATTGAGCTCTGATTTTCTTTGTGAAGGACTTTTGATACTAAACTGCAAAATGGTTTTCAAGCTTGCCAAAGCCATCTTCCATGGTATAAATACAAAATTACTGTCTTATTATAGTTAAAAACTTCTAATCATTGAGAATCAAATTATTATCTTAAATTTCTATGCATGGTATTTACAATTTATATATTCAATATGAATACCTACTTCAACATGAAAGTTTCCTACAGAAAAAGCAAACTAATGGTGACAGCTAACAACTATTTATAAATACTCCAGTCAGTAATGGTCAAACTCTATCATGAACTAACTAAAGCAAGGAGATGAAAGGAAGACTGAGATATGTGCCACTTTTTCTAGGAAAGTCACTTTGTCAACAAATTCTTCTTCACTCTGAAGACAACTTAGCGTAATTCCCTTAGAGCATATCAAGAAAAATTTCTGTTAAATCCTCTGGATGTGAATGACTTTCATGCTCACTTTTCAAATAAAGATGACGACATTATAAAGACATATTTCAGGTGGCAATGCCTTCTTTTTGGAAGAGTGATAAACTACCTTGCAGACTACCGAAACACTAAAGACTTGAGTGCCCCTGTACTTAACTGAATACTAATGTTGCTATCATGTTCAGTGGAACTGTACTGGCCAAGAGACTCTTGCCGTCCATTTCCACAGTTCATATGACTGGGATGTGGATGGGTCTCAGGTGACTCTCTGACTCCTCATGAACAGAATCTTATGTACGCAATCAGAAATAAGACTTATCTCAGTGGATCCTCTTCTATCAGACATGTCCAGTAAAACACTATGAAGAAGAGTCATGTTCCTTGGCTTCATTCTGTCCATAAAATCTCTACCTTGAATACAACCTTGGATAAGGATCTATGTGTGTTAATATGGGAAAACTATACTTTTAAATATTTTTTCATCTGAGCAACCCCCTGAGATCTTTTTTGTGCCATGAATTGTTTCAAAACGTAAAAATAAACAAATACTATAAGTTAAAGAACTTTTGAGGCTTTTGGTGGTTTTGAGTATTATATTTGGTTACTACTTCACTATTAATACTATTTAAGCCATTGACATATGAGGATTTTGCCTTTTGCTTCCTTAAATAAGCCCTTGCCAGCAGCAAGACTTACTAACCAATAAGCACTGACTCCCATTACACTGTACTGTAATATTGTACTCCCTGAGATGCTTGGGCTTCACCAAAAGCAGGTAAAGGATTCAGCATTCAGGGCTTTTTAGAACATTATATAAGAAGTGTTTTGAATTAACATAAGATAGCAGTGAACTGTTAAGTAGTGATAGTTAAGTAAAACAAAACCAAAATAAAACTTCATGATTTCTACTAAACAGTTCGTCCCATGCATTTCCTGGGACAGCAGATCATGTCCCATTTTCTTAATGGTTGTATAGACCACTTTAAACATATATTTCCCCCCGATCTTAACAGAGGAGGGAAATAATTCCAACTATGAGAGTAGATATCCTGTTTTCTTGAAGTATTTTAATATAATTGACTTTTACTCTAAGATGTTTTACAAACTTGGAGAAGGCAGAAGAATACTGCAATGCTGAGCTCAATACACATGGAGAGGTCACAAACTGCAGTGAATTCCTCTGCGGTTATATAAAAGCCTATACATCTGTACTTAATGAGAAAGTAAGATCGAAGGCATAAAGCAGTTTGTAGATAGCTGTAAATATTCATTATACTATAAGTACTTGTGAATAGGTCACAGAATTTTTAATAATAAAAAAGATATCTGCATCGATGAATAAAGATGAGGGTGGCTGAAGAAAAAACTATTCTGTTTTGTGCAAATTTAATAAGGGACCAAGCAAACAGGTTTAGAGACCAAAATCCAGAGGGTTTTTTTGTCTGCAGTTTCCTGATACACTTAGTCTACTTAATCATGATTTTGGAAATCATATAGTCTCTGAAATATTTCCATCAAAATATAATGCTTCTAGTTTGTGCAAGCTGGTGCCATGATGAGAATATTTTTATAAGTACTATCCTAATATTTTATACTACTGTTGTAATAACAACTCATATCTTATTGTCATAATTGGCGAGAACTGAACTTTTTGACAGTGATTTGGGAGATTTTTTATTGAACCCACTGTGTACCCCTAAATAATGTCAAAGATGTGTGTATTGTTTTATAAAACTAAAATTATTTGTTTCTTCAGTGAAAAAGATGTAGCAACCTCAAGTAATTTGTCATCTTTTCTTGGATGAGAACAAACATCCACAGTGAAATGCACACCTTGACACCCATGAGCAGACCACTAACGTCAGACATTAATGGCTGTAGCCAACCTGTAGTATCTAGACTGAATCTCTGTAGCAGTGTGCAGTCGCAGTGGCACTTACCATGCATAGTACTCAAGTACCATCTGCTTCTATACATGCCCGTGAATATGCATGTATACATACAAAAATTTTGTATGTATTTTATAAGTATTTTCTCTACATTTACTCAGCTTCAGAGTCTAGACAAGATTTGCTGAGACAGGAAGCACAGAATACATAGCATTCAAATATGATGGACAGCATTACAGCATTTGGGAGTATGGGGTAAAATTCATCCAAGGGATTTGTCCAGATGATTTCTTTGAACAAATACCTGGAGGCTCCCTTAATGGACAAAGGCAGGCACACCTGAAATATTTGTCAGACATTTTCTGCCAAATTATGAAATCTCCAGCCCTCTCTATCTCTCTGTACTAACTACCAAGGAAGCTGAGGGGAGGTAGATCAGATGCAGATGTTTGAAGTTAGGTGCGAACACTTTGTGTCAAAAAACACTCAAAAGATACATTCAAATGCAGTGTATACTCCTTGTAAACATAAACTCTTACGTTTCAGGAAGCTGGTAAGCAAAGATTTAGATAGTCTTTCCAATGATATAAAGTCTCATTACTCCTCAGAGAAATAGAGACGTACAATGACACTTGTGTGGCAAATTGTTTAAAAAGTAATTAAGTGCAAAACTAAAATCATATCCTTAGTTAGATGGATCACTTGGGAAGCTGAACCGTTGCCTTTTCCTGTAACCCACACTCATTACAATTACAGTCCAAAACTCGCTTGGGATTTTAAATCGTTAGTATTTAAAAACAATTATGTTAATTTAGGTATGCAAATCAGTGTAATTACTGTTGCTTCCTATAGGTTTCCACATAATCAATGTGAGTTGTATCTTGCTGGAATGGAAATATAGAATTTCCATTTTAAGGCAGAGTTTTGTGTCTGTTAGAATGACTAAAATATCTTTCACTTAAAGAACTGCTGATATTTTCTTATAGCTCATATACTGTAACTGTCAAAGTAAAGTACATGTGACTTTGCCCAATTAGTGGAGTGAATTTATACATAATTAACATTAATATTCCTTCAAAGATAAATTGATTATTGATTTACCTTCTTCCACTAAAATGTTGTGTAAATTAAGATTTTCCTTGACTATAAAAATTGATAAATGGAAGTACCATTATGTACCGTGACTCACATTTTAGTGCCATACAGTATGTATCTTTTGTGCTCATCTACACTGTGTTTGTTCAAGACACTGACTTTTGGTAAAACTTGATATATTTAACACATTTTCCCCTCCTACAGCTTCTGAAAGGAAACCTCTCAGTCTAAACTGTTGACCTATGTTAACGACATCCACTAGAAAAAAGGCAAAAACCAAAACAAAACTCTTATGAATACTGCTGAGACTTCATATAGCTTTTTATAGTTCTGAGAGCTATTTAAAATGTATTCACCACTTTAAGCAGGGTATATGTGATATTAATGTTATAATCGTTGTTGTTGCTGTGTAAGTTGCTGGTAACGGTGCTTGTACTTCAGATTGACTGAAATTTCCTGTTCCTTGATGAGCTTGTGTTCTACACTAAAAACACCAACACATTTACCAGATTGCACCTGATCAGATATATTTTCCAGTTTGGTTGTCTGGCTCAAGAGCAATTTTACAAAAATTTCTTTAAAATTATTTGGCTATTTCTGGAACAAGATAAGGGAAAAAATGCTTTAGAAGTATTCAAAAAAAGGCTGGGGGCAGGGCGGGGACACGGACACATGAGGAAGTTGCATTGCTCCCTGAAGGAATGCTGGCTCTTATTCTTTACATAATGATGGTAATCTGGAAAAGTGCTTAGCCCTGGGATGAAGGGTTTAATTTTGTTCATACCAGCAAAACTCTGTTAGTTCTACCCAAACTATAAACAACAAAAAAATGCAGAAAGAAAGAAAGAAAGAGAACTTCATACATGTTCATCATCTTTTGAAGTTTTGCAGCTAAATCATCTAGAGAACTCTTCTGAACTAGGTTTTTCAGAGCTGAAGGATGTGGATGAGATTTGTTCTACTTGCTGGTTATGGCACCTGGCACATCAAAAGCAGAAAAACATTTTCTTCTGTGTTCTCAGTGGTGATCCTTCACCCATGTCTGGTGCCTAGTTGCAAGGGAATTAGGGAACAAAAATGACTAAGCAGAAACTTTGCAATACAGAAAGCTGAAAGTTGAACAGCAGGAATGTGAAGAGACCTATGACACAAGCCAGGTAGTGCAAGGAAAGAGGAGAGAGAAGAGCAGGAAGAGGGGAGAAGGATACTGGAAAATCATTAGGAAGCACTGATGGGTGGATGAATACAGAGAGAGACCAGAACCTAAAATGGGCATTTGACACATGCAGAGTAGAGAAGGGACAAAAATTAAAAGGGAAGGGGATGTGTCTCAAGATGAGCAGGAACTGGGGCAAAAGATAGTTTAGAAGAGAAGAGAGTGGCCATGAATTAGGGTGATAGAGGTCAAAAAAACAAAGAAAATTTATTCTTATACTTTTTATTTTTTAATAAAACCCTGAAAGCCATAAGTTTGGAGAAACCACTTAATTTATCAAGCACCGTCACTATAAGAGAAAATCAGGAATTTTAACATTTTTGAATCATGTATTCAGCACAATTTTATACTGATTTGCTTTTGTACCTAAAACACCTGCCGATCCCAGAACAATTTTCTTCTTCTATATTCAACTCTTCTCCCATATATTTACAGCGCAAAAACATATCCTTTGCGAGATTGCAGTATGCTAGCCTAAACAAGTCAAGCATTTTCAATCATTTCTCATATAAAGATTTCACATTCCCCTAATCATTCTCTATGCCTCTTCTGCTGCAACTTTATCTATCTTGAAAATAGGTGGACTAAAATCAAAACAATATTCTACACAAAGACTCAGTAGTTCCTTGAAAAAAAGTATGCTTTTGTATATATAAAGAACTAACACCTATATATTCTGGCATCACATCTGCCTTTTTCACAGATGCAATGTGTCCCTGCCTGTGTGCACTATGATACAGTTTTACTACAGCATTTCCTGTCTACAGCAATGGGTTTGATAAGAAAAGTTTACAAGGAAAAGAAGTATGTGATGATGTAATTGACAAATACGACACTGCAGGAGTGACATTCACATTTCCTTAATTGTAATGGCCATTGTTTAGTTGCTGAGTACTTTTTAACTCCAAAGGACACGGTTTTTTAGATTTATATTTTGTATTATTATACCTTGTGTAAAGCCAGCCCTGCTATTTTTATGTCCTTTCCTAGCCCTCGAATAATAACATTGGAATGAAAATATAAATCTAGGGCATGTTGGCTTATGTTGTAGATGCAAAAAATAAACTTTAAAAAAATTATTAAGAATGAAAATAAACCAAATCCTTCCTTTAATTTGGTATAAGAGTGCATGGAGAAACTAAGCTCTGTTTACTATACTTCTAAACTTGTTTTCATGCCCATGTGCAATACCGCATTAATGGCTTTGCGTTCGGATATACTATTAGTGGGAAGGAAACTATAATCTTGAGAAAAAAAAAATTAAATTGGTTTGCCGGTAAGATAACATAGTCTGTTCACAAAATACCTAATATACATTTAATTCTACATAGTAGACGCTCTTTTGAATAGAGTTTCTTTGTATTTCCTGGCTCACAAAATTCATAATATAAAATCCGTAATCAAAGATATGAGGTGTAATATAGAGGCATCAGAGGAAAGGACCTGCAATGTTTTGGAGATTCTGGGCATTCTGTATAAACACCTTGACTGAATTATGTACTTTATGACTACATTCATAAACTTAGTTGCTGTACCTTCCTCACTGAGTGTTTATGACACATCTCCTAACTAGTTCCATTCACATTTTAAAACCTGTAGTCCTTTGTAATGAAACCACTTTATTAATAGTACCATTAAAATCATGATTGAAAATGTCATCTTTCCTCTTCAGAATCATGTATGTATGAAATTCAGAGTAATTTAATTCTGATATTCTTAATATGAAATCTAATTTTAACAGACTGTCATTAAAGACAACCTGCACTTGTGTGATTTTAAGTCTTCACACAGTACTACAGATATACAAATAGCTTTACTTAGACCTTGAATAAGACAGATCATTCTCTGAAGAGATTCAAGTCCAATAGATGCTGTAGAACTGCAACAAATTAAAGACGGCAATCAGAAAGTTTACTCTATTCATAACATTGGTAAAACATTCATTCTGTGAATTGAGGTTCTCATTATTTTCCCACAGGCTCCATTAACTTAATCAAATCACTGTAAGTTATCCCTGAAGAATTATAATTTAATATATATCGATCATTTATCTCCTTGTGTAGTTACTTAATTTTAGTGTGTATTAGTTCTTTGATTCCTTTACTACTTCTAATAGAATAAACAAGCTAAGGAGATGAGTTTATCTCTATATGCAAAGGTGATAAGACTAGAACTGAATGCAATTTTAGTTTTCCTATTGAAAAGAGGAACATTTTAAAAATTGGAGATAGTACAAAAAACCTGCATGTAATTGCCTTGTAAAGGTGTTTTAAAGCAACAGATTTAAATATATTTACTATGATAAATATAATCAGTGTATTCATCAAAAAGAATATTGACTATTGACTTGATTACAGGCTTTAGAAATTTGATTTAGAATAAACTGAGAATGGTAAAGTTTTTTCTAATCTGGAGGAGAAAGGTGGTATAACAACCAGTGACTACTCACAGTCAAAATTGGATAGTTGTTCTTTAACATTTATTGACCAGTGATGAACAGGCAGCAAAGGTATTTTTATTCCATAGTCTCTTCAAATTTTTCATAAGTTAATAAGTTATGCTTTTGATGAAACACAGGTTATCCAACTCCATGCAAGGATAATTTTATAAAAGTTTGTAACCTACAGGAGGTCGTGCTACATAGCAATGACTGTTGGTCTATTTTTTTTACAAAGGAATTATAAGGAAAAGAGGCTATTAAAAGACAGTAAATTGTCAAAGTACATATTTTCATGAAAGAAGAATTTGTTGTGGTTTTTTTTTTATCTTTTCACACAGGATATATGAATCAGGGCATTTAAATCCTCATAGCAGGCTTTACTGAGTAGTACACATAACTTCTATCCACTTTTGGAAAATGTTAATGTTTTATGTGAAAAAGTTTGTGAAATTATTAAGAACAGCATGTTTATGGCAGTTATGGCAGGTTATAGTAGTGACATTGAGAATAATTATCCCTAATGTTTAAATGGTATTTTTCATGCACAGACATGAATTACAAGAATGAGAGGAAGAGGAAGAAAGAACAATGAGAAATAAGTAGAAAGAAAGGAAGACTTGATTTGTTAAAAACCTAGCAACATAACAAACAGTAGTCTTCTGCCTGTTGAATCTCAATCCAATGTTTCACTGATTCAATTACTTTTATAGAGAAACCCTTTATTGGTCATACAAATTGAAACAATTTACTCTCATTCCACACCTACTGCATAAAATATGTTTTCATGTCTAGAATTAAAAATATGATACCTGGTAGAAAAACCTAGACTTTGTCACAGAAATAAGGGGCTTATGTGCTATTTACCTTATTTTGTTCAAAGCAAAAATACTAAAAATTCCCAGGGCTTCTGAATAATCAAAATATAGACAATTACAATATTTTTAGGTAACTTAACAAGTACAATCAGATCATAAATTAAAATGTAAGGACTTTGAATAGTCTTTACAGCAGAAAAAATATGAAATACAATTGACCATTGTTCATTGTGTTTGGTTATTATGCAATATTGAAAATAATTTTGATGCATTGTATTAATTATTCTCTCTTTTCATCTTTAAATATTATGAATCAGAAGCAGAGACAGTCTTATAGGGAAAAGCAAGTTTGGAATACATTTTCTGATTTCAAAAATGGGTCTCTTAAGCAAAGATGTATGTCGCAATACTTTTTCGTTCTGCTATTGTACCTCAAACTGGATGAACAAAAATGGGGTCATAGCATGACAATAGCAACAGGTTAATAGTGAAAATGGTGCTTCAACATTAATTTGATATCTAGAAGATTCAGTGCTATTTTCTTAGGAATATGAATTAGGAAAATATGTATTAAAATTTAAACTTACAAATAAAAATAGAACTATAATTGGCAATCTCTTTTTCTCCTTGTGGAGGAACACATAAAATTACTTTTTGTTAAGGATGCCAAAAATACATTAACCCTAGCAGTAATAATGAAATTAATTTTCTGTAAGGAGTAGTTAATAGGGGTCAGCTCCAGTTACTCTAAACACACATTGTCCTTCTGCACACTTGCGTGTTTCTACAGTGAACAAGAAATAGGTATTTTTGCAAATCTCTCTGGTAAAAAGGATATTATGCAAATATACCAGAATAGCTGCAGCAAATTGTAGTAAGACAGAGTGGAGATTACCTTTTACTTCTATTTCTTTTTTCTGTGTTGAGTGTTAAATCTTGAACTTAGACAAGGAAGGAAGGATACAGCAAGTTAGAGAAGAAAATACATTGCTAACAGACTTATATTCCACAGAGAAATAACTGGAAAACAGAGCTCTGCACTGCCACCTGATTCCATTCTTCTAACAGAAATTTTCTACTGGAAACTGTTGGCATAGCTGGATGGAGCTGAACAGCAGGGTCTGTGGTTTGCACTGTGGGTAAATGCTTATATATATTTGTGAGAGGGAAAGACTCATAAAGTTAACTTCATTTAGAAAAGTATTGCAAATAAACGTGCACTGTTGTTCGGTAAACATTTCAGAAAAATCCCAAACTCTTCACCATTGTATGTATTCTCAGAAGACATACAACCAAAAGCTTTAGGAGTCTGTTGCTACTCATTGGTGGAATAGATTGCAATAGGTTCAAAGGAGCTCTTACTGTCTGGTGGGTCAAAGAATACCTTAATATTGATTTATAAAACTGTAAAAGCTCCAGAGGAGCAAATAATGTGAGTTTAATGAAGTTCTATGTGGATTAACCTAATGAATCTGAAGTAGTAAATATAAGACTTTTTTATTTATTTTATGTTTTAGGGAGCTGTCGTGGTTTAGCCCCAGCCGGCAACTAAGCACCACGCAGCCGCTCGCTCACTCCCCCTCCCGCAGTGGGACGGGGGAGAGAATTAGGAAAAACCTCGTGGGTTGAGATAAACACGGTTTAATAGGACAGAAAGAAAGAAGGGAACAATAATGATAATACCAACAAAGGAATGTACAAGAACAAGTGAGGCCCAATACAGAAATTGCTCACCACCCCGTGATCGACAGCCCGTCCCCGAGCAGTGATTTCCGTCCCCCTGGCCAACTCCAGTTTATGTACTGGGCATGACGTCTTATGGTAGGGAATATCTCTTTGGCCAGTCTGGGTCAGCTGTCCCGGCTGTGTCCCCTCCCAGCTCCCCGTGCACCCCCAGCCTGCTCGCTGGCAGGCCAGCACAAGAAGCTGGACTGTCCTTGACGGCTCAGCAACAACCCAAAACATCAGCACATTATCAACAGTTCCTCATCCCAAATCCAAAACACAGTCTCACACTAGCTTCTGTAAGGAAAACCGGCTCTATCCTGGCTGAAACCAGGACAAAAGTCCTAGGTGGCTTTAAATTACTGATTTATATTTTCACAGCTCTTTAGAAGAGTTGTCCCAGCAGTGCAAAATCTCATACAGCACACCACAAGGGCCTGATCTTTAGGTATTCATGCAAGCAAAACTCTTATGAGCTTAGTCTGATTCAAGATGTAAGTTTGGTGTAAGGAAAACTAAAATGACTACACACAAAAAACCAGATAAGGGCAATTTTCCACCTGGAACTTTCTTGTTTTAAGTATGTGAAATACAACCAATTTGTCTTTGACTTCCATCATTTGTAACCCTACTGAAATGTCATGGAACTTAGAGCAGAATTCATCTCTCCTTTGTTTTAGAAGTGTTTGGTGTTTTTATTACAACTATAGTGATGTCTTACTGGTGTTCAGAAAAGCTAAGGAAAACACAGTGAGAGAAAATGGTATTTTTGAGATAAACCTTTCCTATTTTCCACTCTAGTAAAAGTAACAAAAGGTAGATCCAGTTCAAAATCTTAATTCTTAGAATTAAAATGTATCAGGTCTTGTATATTGCATGTATGACATTTCTAATTAAAGTTAGCCATGGTTGAACTATAGTGTAAAATGAAATGACCAGAATTAATCCAAGTGTCTTTTTCATAAGAAACCAGAAAATGTGCCTTGAATAGATTGACTTACAGCTATTAAACTACTATAAATTGCTTTAAGCAATGTTAAGAATGTGACTTAATTCAACAAAGGCAAGGCAATTTGATTAAGTTAACGCTATATGCCTATCCTGCCTGTTGTCTCTGCACAGTTCAAGCAATATGATCCTTCTCCAGGCATCTGAAAAAGCTGTGCCTTGTCACGTGCTCTTACCATAGGTGATCTGGGTCAAAAACATAAATCATAAAGTAAATTGGATTTCTACTTACAGAATCATTGGTTCCCTCTGCTGTAGTTGTAGATGAGCAGTAACAAGCAATCCTAACATGCACTGCAACTGTATATCTTGCTTAGTGTTTTCAGCTGAAGTATGGCTTATGAGTTTCCATGGTGTGAAGAACTTCCTTGATAAGTGCTGAGGTTTTCCAATGGTCTCTGATCTAGAAATGCATTTAGCCATCTTACTAAATGTTACTCAGTTCTTGGGCTTGTTTTGACATAAATGTGTCATGGATGAGGTTTTACTGATGTTACTTGCTACTAATAACTACAAAGGAGGGAAAAACACAGGAATGTTATTTGGTAGTTTTGTACTGCTATCACATGACTTAAAAGAAACGATAGAGTAAAAGCAGCCGCAAAACAATGAAAAATTCAGTTACTGACTCTGGACACCAAATTCCATGGGAAAAAAAGCCCTGTACAGCATAGCTATTCTCCAGGACTCAGTCCTATACAGAAGGCAGGTACCACAAAGCAGAGATCCATACATTTTTCATACCTAGGGTAAACTCCTGGGTCTGTTAAAGTCAATGGTGAAGATGACATGGATTTTAACAGGGCCCAGAATTTCACATTATCTTTAATTTTTAATAAAGTAATTCATATTAATACATTTCAGTCATGTACTGACTTTCAAATATGTGACACTTAGAACCAGGGTTCACAGGATAAGCAAAACCAAGATTTTAATGAAATATTAGCTGTTAAAGCTGTAAACCAGAACCTATATCCTTACTAAAGGTTTTTTAACAGCTAACAAAACTATAGGCTTTCAGTTGTCTGATGAGCCAACACAGCATAGATTATATATATTCAGTGTCCATTTGTTCTTATGTTCTAAAATTCTGAACATAGTGAACATTCCTAACAGAAGTTATGCATCTTAAATTTGGAAAACCTTCTCTATTGCCTTTCTCTATACGATCAAGAAGTAGCGTGATTGGAACAATTTACTTCTAGTGTAATTTGTTACTTTTTACCATCCACTCTATGAGGAAAGATTTCATTTTGTTATTCTACAGTGTTTTGTATGTCTGTCTTGGTGATGTTTCTGACCTTGTACAGGAAAAAAAAAAATCCTAACATGAAATGCACTGATACAATATCTAAAGTCTGCCTGGACTTTAGTAAAGCCTTTGACACCATCTCCCACAGCATTCTTCTGGAGAAAATGGCATCTCATGGCTTAGAGATGTGTACTCTTTGCTGGGTAAAAAACTGGCTGGACAACTGAGCCCAGAGAGTTGTGGTGACTGGAGTTAAATCCAGTTGGCATCCAATTACAAGCAACGTTTCCCATGGTGCAGTTTTGGGGCTGGTCTTGTTTAATATCTTTATCGATGATCTGGATGAGGAGATCGAGTGCTCCCTCAGTAAGTTTGCAGACGACACCAAGTTGGGCGGGAGTGTTGATCTGCTGGAGGGTAGGAGGGCTCTGCAGAGGGATTTGGACAGGCTGGATTGATGGGCCAAGGTCAACTGTATGAGGTTTAACAAGGCCAAGTGCCGGGTCCTGCACTTCGGCCACAACAACCCCATGCAATGCTAAAGGCTTGGGGAGGAGTGGCTGGAGAGCTGCCCGGTGGAAAGGGACCTGGGGGTGCTGGTTGACAGCCGGCTGAACATGAGCCGGTAGTGTGCCCAGGTGGCCAAGAAGGCCGACAGCGTCCTGGCCTGTATCAGAAATAGTGTGGCCAGCAGAAGTAGGGAAGAGATTGTGCCCCTGTACTCGGCACTGGTGAGGCCGCACCTCGAATCCTTTGTTCAGTTTTGGGCCCCTCACTACAAGAAGGACTTTAAGCTGCTGGAGCGTGTCCAGAGAAGGGCAACGAAGCTGGTGAGGGGTCTGGAGAGCAAGTCTTATGAGGAGCGGCTGAGGGAACTGGGGTTGTTAGCCTGAAGAAGAGGAGGCTGACGGGAGACCTTATTGCTCTCTACAACTACCTGAAAGGGGGTTGTGGTGACACAGGTGTTGGTCTCTTCTCCCAACTAACTAGTGATAGAATGAGAGGAAATGGCCTCAAGTTGCGCCAGGGGAGGTTTAGACTAGATATTAGGAAAAATTTCTTTACTGAGAGAGTGGTCAGGCATTGGAAGAGGCTGCCCAGGGAAGTGGTGGAGTCACCATCACTAGAAGTGTTCAAAAAATGTGTCGATGTGGCACTTCAGGACATAGTTTAGTGGGCATGGTGGTGTTGGGTTGATGGTTGGACTTGATGATCTTACAGGTCTTTTCCAAACTTAATGATTCTGTGATTCTGTGAATATTAGCAGGACTGTGAACTAATTCAGGAAGCTACTGAGAGACTTGGCGTGCCTCGTGTAAAAACAGATATCTAGTTGCTCATGATGTTTATTATTGTTTTAGAAACATGAAGGTATCTATGAAGGAAAACCCCTAAGAATCTCAGTAGGAAAAGCAAGAAAACACAATTATAAACCATTGTAGTAAGCTACCCACCTGATTAATAAAAAAAAACTAATTAGAATTTTTTTTCTTCACATAAAATGTTCAGCAAGCAACATAATCATTCACATCTTACAGCCAGGATAGAAAGAAATGGTATTCGGAAACGTTTCTTAAGGGTATCACAAGTGTGCAATACATATAACCTGAACAGAGTCAATGGTTACAGATGATGCTTAGCTATTGTGATTCTGAAATATTGAAAGCCATAACAGAATCCTACCGAAGCACCTATTCAGATAACACTGCTGGATATAAGGTGATATAGAATAAAAAAACTTAAATAAAATGTGATTTACATATGTTAGAAATACATCCATAAGCACACAAAAGAGTAATAAGAAAGATGAAGAAAAGACACATCTTTCAATTAACTGAAGGAATAAAGGCTGCTTGGACCATTTTCATTTATAATATCTGGCATCTATTTTTAATTTTTTGGTGAGCTGAGATACAATAGTGATGACAAAGGTAAGGTTAGAAAATTTGCTTATGAAATTTATATGTCCATTAAGGAATAAACAAGGCCTACATATAGACTATTTAATGAGAAAGTTATCCTCCCAATGGGTTAATTAGAATATAAGCCAGGGAAACAGAATAATGGAATATTTATGAAGGGAGAAATTTCAGTGCATCCTCTTTTAAAGTCTTATTGGCAAATGTGGAAAGGAGAACAAACTCACCTGTGAGCATACATAAAAAGATTGGCTGCGTATTTAATTTATATATTTCTGTATTTTGTGTATTTAACCTATCTCTGTAGTCTTTTTATCTAAAAAGCACAGTGTCCTGAGAGAATCACTCACTGTTACTATGATTGAATTGGAAAGAAATAAAAAACTATAGATGGCGATCTTTACAATTTCTCTTTCTCTCTCAAGTGTCCCATTCTTTCCTATCCTGCCCATATGTTTTCTCCATATTCTAGGAATTCAGTATTCCTTAAAATAAAATAAAATATCTTCTCATGCATTTTTATGTTTCCATTTGATTAAACTGTTCTGTTGGAAATCCACTCCAGCAGGAAGAGGAAGTCACATTACATCACTGACTATATATAAGTTTCCACCTCATCCCTGATTCCTGTATTTTCCTCAGCAGCATATCCCTCATTTTATGAAAGGAAGAAACGTTTCGGAAAGAATAGGAAAAAATGGCCAGATTAAGTTTCAGAAGATTGAAGTAAGCATCAAATCACAGACTGACTCAGGTGAAACTAATTTAGCAGCAGCCATTATCACACCCCTTTGGTGGTTCAGCTGGGCTTGCAGGTCAAGAATACAGAGGAGTAACTACCCGAAGGTCTGCTCTGAGGAAGAGTCATATCTCCATGGTCTAGATCTAAATTGTAAGTGAAGTCTAGTTGACATATATGTGCATTAAGAACACTATCAGTGGATTCTGATCCTTTCTTCCAAGCCCAGTTCAAGATGAACCCCTTGATTCACAGAGGCTAAGGGCAACCAAATATCTTATTGCCACCTTGAAGCAGATCGTTATGTCCTTGGGCAAGATCCCTGTTAGTTTTCATCTGAATTTTGTACAAATACCATTTTCACCTGTAGAAAATGCATTTCCTGCATGAAGTATGAGGTAAATACGCTTCTGTCTTTGGATGCTAGTTAAATCTAACAGATTTCTAGAACGTGTCCTCCAACACTGTGGTAATCTGATGAACTCGTCATTAATTGCAAAGATACCTATAAATCATAGTTTTTTAAAATGTTGGCACTCTCATCCTCATTTACCATGTAACACTTGGCTGGCAGCAGCTTACATTTTCTGCAGGAATGCTATGGATTTCCTTCTAAGGCCCTGAAGTGAGAATACACTGTAATTACTAACTGCAGATGTTTATACTCATTCCACTTTACCGGTGAAACTGCATTGTTGCCAACAATTAATGGTAGTCTACTCATGCAACCATTTGCTGACAAAAGTTCTGCTCTTAGTTTCCCACTTTAAAGTGGTTGCTGACTCAGATAGCACTGAGTGGCTGCTGACTTCTGCCATCTGATTTTATTTCCCCTTTTACCTGCTTCTGTGAAGCTCAGTTTGAGAAAAGCTACATTAGACCTTTAACAAATACTATAGCTACAGCGTGTGCCTCAACACACAGCTGTCCTCTTGAGATTAAAGTGAAAATGAAAATCATCATATGAAGTACAAAAGAAAAAAGAAAAATCATGTTAAGTGTGAACAGAATAGACAAATGTCAAAGGGAAGAGAAAGAGCATCCATCCTAGGAAATCTACCTGAATTTACAGAAAGGAGATAAGGAAATAGCAATAATATTAAGCTGTCCTGTTCAGGTATTTATTCAGATGGAAAGAATGATATCTACATAATTCAGGAATCAAATGCCAATAGACAAAAAATGATGAATTAGGAAGCCAGATGGTAACTTTGAAAATTATTGTTAAAAGATTAGAGGCTTGTAAATACCTGACAATGCAATAAAATTAGATTCTGCATAGACTTTTGGAAGAATTAAAGAGTAGCTGTGGGAAGGAGAAATATTGTTATTATACAATTTAACTAGTTACCTTGTATTTGGTAATTAAAATAACCTAGGGTCATATAGTCCTTTCTCAGCAATGTCTTATCCATGAGAAAGACCAGCTAGAATGATATACAGCAGCTAGTACCACTCATTGTTTACAGAAGAAACAAAGTCTGTCTTAAATTACTGAAGACATTTTCATATACAGAGTTTGAAATGCTACGAAACTTTGAAACCATAACAAACCAAAATAAAGGAAAAAAAAAAGAAAAGAAAAAAAAAAGGAAAGGGGAAATTGGCTAACAGCCAGATAACAAAGAATCACTCAAAGCGGGCCAAAGAGGAATCCACTGACAACTGATGTAAAAATGAAACAATGGCAGTGACCTGAGCTGAAGGATCTTGCGCAAAAATGTGTGTGGAGAAAGTCAGAATAAACCAAGTTATCATTAGCTATGGTGATACTTAACATGATAGAGATTTTTGAATATCAATCCACTGGTTCTTTAATATGCTTTTTTGTTCAAGTAAGTTATATGTTCACTTGCTGTCACAGTTACTGAAGTGAGAACTACCTTTTTTGACATCATTTATTTTCCTAGCCTGTGAACACAAAAGCTTACACATTTACTTGTGTAAGAGTTCTTGTTTTGTTTGCTTGTTTCATTTTTAATTAACTCAATATTCAGTACAGTGTTTGTTTCTGTTGTCCCCATCATCAGTTTTATCACAGTGGCATTGTTATTGCAGGGGTGATACTCTTAAGGATACAGTTTGTGGATAGAAGTTGTAAATAATTAGATTAACCATTTTACTTTTTCCAACATACTTACTGTTCCATTAATTATGTTTCTTTATGTATCTCTTTACAGACTTTGTCTTTCAAGTAGTATGCACATTTATGTAGTACTTAGGCAACAATGTTTAGAAAAAAAGAGTGATAATCACTATTTAAGGTTACAAGCTAACTGGGTATTGGCAGTTAACAATACATACCAGAACTACATGTCAAGATTCATATTTACATTTATTCTAAAAATTCTTGATGGAGCTCAAAGTTATTATATATATATTTATATATTTAAAATCTTAATAAAACTGACAAGTCAGACTGTTAAAAGTAGAGTTAACTAGGCATTGCATACCTAAAACTATACCTACTGTTCTATTTCAGTTCTTAATGTCAAATTACAATTAACATTTTTTTTTTAGAAATTTGGAGGGTGACTCTCCAACCTGGAATATTAGTGATTAACAACCAGTTTCACAGAATCACAGAATCACTAAGATTGGAAAGGACCTTCAAGATCATCAAGTCCAACCATTAATCCAGCGCCACTGTGTCCCCTAAACCATGTCCTGAAGCACCACATCCACACATTTTTTGAACACTTCCAGAGCTGGTGACTCCGCCACCTCCCTGGGCAGCCTGTTCCAATGCTTGACGACCCTCTCGGTGAAGAAATTTTTCCTAATATCCAATCTAAACCTCCCATAGTTTCTACCATTTCAGTTGAAATTTCATCTTTCTATCCATATAAGGTATATAGAATAAGATAATTTATAAACATCCAGCTCCTGTAGAATGTATTCAGAAATTTATACCTCTCATACCTCTTCATTGGTGCTCCACTACCTTGAGCAAATCAGAAAAAAGAGTAAGCCTAAGGCTGTGTGGATTGGTCAGTGCCAAAGCTGTGAAGAAAAACTGATGTTTCTAAAAAATTCAAGTGTCTCCTTTTTTATGTAAGCAGGTCTTTGTTTCTGTAGGAATTGTTTTTAAAAGCAGAAGGATTTCTTTTCAGGAAGGAGTCATCTGGATGGATGTAACAATGGGTTAGGAACCAAATGTCAATTTTGAGCAGTTGGCAATTAATCTTTATACACAATCACAGGAGATGTCACTTTTTGCACAAGACATCTTCAGAATAATTTTAAAGAGGATATTCTGGAAGAATATTTAAAGCATGTTCTGGAAATGAGAAGTCTGGTTGATGAAATAATAGTTATTTTGATTTCAGGTGAGACCACTATGCCTCATTAAATTATGGGAGTGCTTTGAGAGTATTTTTACTGTAGTCACTAAGCAATGTATTATATAGTAGGTATTGTACGCAGATTTTTCTGACAGCATTTGATAGAGTTTTATGGACTTATGGAAAGTACCCAGGTTTTCTGTTGTACAGACAGTACTTGATAACCCAACTGGTCTCCCCAGCCTTATGGCTTATGTTAAACAGGCACAGGATATAACACACAGGACAGAGAGTTTCTTCTAAGAAGCCAAAGTAACTGAGTTTGTTTAGCTCCTTTTGGTGGAAACTACACTTTTTATCAAGATTCATGATAAGAAAACCTGATATGAAAAAAAAAACACAGGGTAAGGTAATAAGAACTATAGGGTAAAGAAGTGTATGCAATTGAAATTATTTATTATCGTGTATAGGTACCTGAGTGGTCATGACAGTTCGTTTTGACATCACAGAAATGTAGTTTTATTCAACAATGGCATCATTGACGTGTCATGTTTTCCCTTATGGCATTACATTTGAATCTCTAACAGGCATACTCCTTGGGATGGAAGCTTACTACGTCTTCATCAGGACCATTTTTTGGGAGGTTTCCTTGCAGTTCAGCAAAACCACCCCTGTTAAATAAAGTTCATCCCTTTCTAAAAAGAGATAATAGAGTGATTATTATAAATAAAATACAATATTAACAGGGCATAATACTTATTAACAGATTTAATAACGTAATTGCAAAAATATTCTAGGAGAAAACCTCTCTCAAACAAATTATATATATTTATGTATGTCCAAGCATAATCAAGGAATGGAAGGAGCAAGGGGACAACATAAGGTTAGACAGGAGGATAAAGTAGAAATAGTTGTGAAAGCTAGTAGAAGAACTTTACCTTCCTTCACTTTCCCTAAACTCCCTTCTCAGTTTTCCAACCTCTGTTTGAGAACACGATTCAAATGGATGCAAGCATGTCCCATATCAGAAATTCCTCTATAGCATTTAAAGGGCTTTACCATACAGTGATAGGCAAGGTGTTTACTTCGCCATGTCATCCAAACAAGTAAAAGTCAATCTTATTTCAGGGATAAAATCTGAAAACGAGGATTTGGAATGAGAATTATTTACCTGTTGTACACAATGTCTCCCCAGAAAATACATTAAATGATTCAGGGAAATAAAAATACTAATAACTTTATTGATACAATCATCTATGAATAGCCAATGAGCCACAGCACTCAGGACACGATAGATAAAACATATAAAATCTCCTTCCTTTTAAATAAGATTTCCATTGCAAATTTATAACACAAAACTGATACTCAGGAATCTGGTTTGCAGGTCCTCTACAAGCTTTTCCAATACTCAACTATGGATCTTTAAATATATATATATATTTCTTCCCACATTATTTCTTTTTATTTTATCAACCCTATTCAGAAAAACCTGTCTTGACTGATAACTGTAAATTCTAGAATAACAACAGTAGTAACTAACAGTAACAAGTAATTATGGTGAAATAAGATAGTACCTAACTAATGGTCTATGATAGCTAGTTGTTGTCCCTGAATATTCAGAGGGCATAAAATAAGAATTCTAATATCGTAATTACTTGTATTTGTATTGTGTCAGATTTCATAGGTATGTACTAAAAGCTTAGCCTGAAAAATGGACAAAATGGCATGGTACTGTACTATAAAAGACAATATAAGCTTTTTTGTATCCTTAATAGCAAGCTATGATATATAAAACATATGTTCCTTATATTTTCATTCATGACAAATTTCTACCAACCCACTGAACCTTTTCCTCATGATTCACTTATTAGCTTATCTAAGACCTTCTGCAAGACGTTATTGCAATATTTCTTTATTCCATATGCTACTGTAGTATTAAATGTAGACCGTGCATGTGTTATTAATAAAAAATAAAATAAAAAACCGCCACATTTTTCAATTCTATAGTAGACAGCTGACATAGTAGAGGATTGATACAGAACCCGCAAACCCTGCATGCATGCATTGTGCATTCATCTGTGTACATGCACATCCACTAAATCTTATTTTTTTTGTTCTGCAAAATAGCAGTAATTTATATGTTAGAACTGAGCACTTTTGGCTGATTATTTTACAATTGTGTGGTGATTTGCTACAAGATGCTTCTATGCCTGACTTATCATGTGTGTCTAAAAAAAAGCTTTGAGCTCAGCATATACTAGTCAGGTAGACTTGTATTTTGCTGATAACAGAACATACAATTATAAATGCGCTGCTACAGATGCAATTCATATACTTACAAAACAGGTTGAAGATGTCCAAGTGGACTATCTCACAAATACAGATGGTAATACTTGGCTTTCCATAAAAATTGTTGCCTTAAGGGGCAATTAACAAATGTAGAAAATCCAAGAATCTGAGTATGTACCAAAGCTATTTATTATTAGGGTACTTTGTTCTTATTCAAAAACATCACCACCCCTGTCAAATGCCAATTATTCAGGTTAAACCTCATTTCAAATGCATGTGGGTTTTTTCATATGAAAAATCTTAGTATGGCCAAAAAGTTACTTTGCTGTGTGCATGTATTGTTAAGATACCCTAAAAATCTAGTTAAAGTGATATCCTTAGTGAGACACATGCAATGCTACAGGCTTGGGGAAGAGTGGCTGGAGAGCTGCCCAGAGGAAAAGGACTTGGGAGTGTTGGTCTACAGTTGCCTGAACATGAGCCAGCAGTGTGCCCAGGTGGCCAAGAAGGCCAACAGCGTCCTGGCCTGTATCAGAACTAGTGTGGCCAGCAGAAGTAGGGAAGTGATCGTGCCCCTGTACTCGGCACTGGTGAGGCCGCACCTCGAATCCTTTGTTCAGTTTTGGGCCCCTCACTACAAGAAAGACACTGAGGTGCTGGAGCGTGTGCAGAGAAGGGCAACGAAGCTGATGAGGGGTCTGGAGCACAAGTCTTATGAGGAGCAGCTGAGGGAACTGGGGTTGTCCAGTCTGGAGAAGAGGAGGCTGACGGGAGACCTTATCGCTCTCTACAACTACCTGAAAGGGCATTGTGGAGACGAGGGTGTTGGTCTCTTCTCCCAAGTAACCAGCGATAGGATGAGAGGAAACAGCCTTAGGTTGCCACAGGGGAGGTTTAGATTGGATATTAGGAAAAATTTATTTACTGAAAGGGTTCTCAAGCATTGGAACAGGGAAGTGGTTGAGTCACCATACCTGAGGTATTTAAAATGTATGTAGATGCGGCACTTATGGACATGGTTTAGTGGTGGACTTGGCAGTGCTAAATTAATGGTTGGACTTGATGGTCTTGAAGGTCTTTTCCATCATAAACAATTCTATGATTCCATGATTCAATTATTCTATTAGCAGAAAAATAAGCACTGAAAAATGGATTTTAAAATTGTTCAAGGATGCAGTTTTAAAAATAAGATGATGTGCTTCATGAAAAGTAAAAACAAATCCAAAAAGACACACCATCAACTGTTACATGGTTTAAATTAGTTGTGTTACCAAGCTGAATTCATTCTGCTGTCAAAGCTTCATGAGGTGTTCTTTTGTTGTGTTTTAGTTTCATGGGTATTCAAAGTAACAAAACATTATCATTATGCCCTGCATAAAATGGTGCTTGTTCATAAATAATTTGTATGTTTTACTGTAACTATGCTGTACCTTATCTGATGTTATAAATTGTATTAGAGTTCATTTACAAAACACAGAAGATGCAACTGAGCTATATACAGAAGTATTCAGGGAAACCCAGGATTTCCAACATAACCCTTAGGCCATATGAATATCCCACTGATACACAGATCTAGCTGGAAAACATGCAGAATTTACACCTTCAAATTTGTTCAGGAGGTGATGTTGAAAGGGGGTAAAGGCAGTGGCAAAAAGTGGTGACATTTTGTTATGAGGGTTGGTGCTAGCAGGGGAATCCAGTGCTGCTCTTTGAATTTGGCTTGCTGCTGTGTGGCACATTAGGAGGTATGAGCTAAGAAAGCCTCCACTCTACCTGAAGACAGAAGGGTAATTTCAAAATGCACAGAGCAGCTAAAGCAAGTACCAGCCTAGCATGCAAGCAGCTGAGCTCACTAGAAGATCACAGCATGAAATAGCAACAAATCAGAATAAATTCTAATTGTCTTTACCTGAGAGAGCAAAAGTTTGTCCTAAACTTTCTATGCATCAAATGTGGCAATGGGTAGGGCACAATATGAGCTGCTCTCTCCTCAGGGTCGTCTAACCTCTTTTTTTTCCCAGCAGAAGATTTTATCCTCTATTCAGTTCTGAAAACATTAATCTGAAATTCCACTGAAGTCTATCATCAATTTATAAATTGTAAATGTAAACAAAAGTTTTCTTTGGATGCCTCTTGTTAATAATAATAAAAAAAATTGAATTACCTATGTGTTCATGCTCAGAAAACTTTCTCCTGAAAAGTAGCCGTATTTACATATGGCATCTGTTTTTACATCTAAAATCCTTAACCGCTTTTCAATGTTTATTTTATGTAGAATATTCTCAAATTGCACACAAAAAAAATTTATCATGTAGGTTAAATAAAACAAGACTGATTTTTATCTTCAGTTCTATAAAAGTATTTTTTCCTGAGTAAGTCTTTTAGGAATTATTCCCTGCTTTGCCAAAAAAAAGAAAAAAAAAAGCAGGAAACATTCTTCTACAGAACCATGCTCTTGTCAGAAATACTGACACAACTAACAGTGCTTGGGATACTAAATACCAATGAATGTTTCCATTCACTGTTTTGGAACTGGAAAGCTAAGAACTGCCAAATGTCTTTCAGCCTGAGCCCAGATCCATTTGACCAGTCTTTCTCTCCATCAGATTTCAAAAACCGTTTTTAGTCAAGTACTGTGGAAATAAAAAATATTTTGACCATGTTTATATTACTACTGTAGTTATATGAAATTATTAACAGAGCAATGGTTTACCAAAAAAATAATAGAATGTTAAACACACAATCACACATGCAGAGTACTGTGACTATGTCAGTTTTCTCTATACAGAGGGAAAAAGCTATCACATTTTTCTGTAAAATTCAGAGTTTTCATGGGAAAAGATGTCACAAATGCCAGCATCTATGTCAGTCTTTTGAACTACAAGTGGATCTGTCATACAAATATAGACAGGTATAAATTTGAATTTCTACATTTATGAAAGAGAATGTCATATACTCTGCTTTTTAGTTCCCAATATTGACAGTTTCTGCTTGAGAAGATTATCTTTTATTATTTCTCACTGAAGTCTAATTGAGTTAGGAATGATGCCTATTTTCCCTGACTTAACTTTTCGTTAAAAAATAGGATAAATATACAGGTCAGAGTAAATGTCTCAGAAGTGAGACTTAATTTTATTTTTTTTTTCAAGTTACTTCAGAAATAAAATAAACAGTAACTTAAAACACCACCAGACAAAACCCAGGATAGCAAGCAATTGGTCACACTGGTATATCTGTATCACTCTTCCTAGAAGGTTACCAAATTCTGAGATCACAAAAGATTTTTTTTATAATAATGTCAAGTCAAAGGTTACATGATTTTTTAATAAAATGCATATGCTAGTAATGAATTGTGTCATTGACTTAAATACTATGTATCTTTTGTGTCACCTAAGATACCAAACTTACTAATATACTTAAAACTTTCCATGTTAAAATATGAATTTGAAAAAAAATTCAGTGCTTGTTCAGGATTCTCCAAAACTTTTTCACCCTATATTCCTTTTGTTTGTTTGTTTGTTTTTGTTTTTGTTTTTTCCCCCAAACTCAGGTTAGTTTAAGAAATGAAACACGGGAAAGACTAGGATGACTGTGAATACTATTACTAAAACAAAGTATCGCCTCTACTCACTGTATTTGACTTCTATTATTACTCTTTACAACAAAAATTGAGCAAAATATACTAACAGGTGTTTTCAAACAATTATTTCAAATAACTAGATAACAATACACAGGAACACTTACATACACTGTTGCTCATCTGGGTTTCTATGCCACTGTCATTTTATTCTCTGAGGAAATTGCTTGCTAAGGAATAAAACTAAAAGCTATTTAAAAACTAAGTACTAGTTGTAACCAGTCTAGTCTTAGTACTATAAGCCATATTTATTATGTGTTATCAAATACAAAGATGACAATACTTGCTTTGTTAGTGTGAACCTCTGAAAATGTTAAAAATATTTTGACAAATCTGTAAAAGCATGTCACTAAAAAAAAGAATCACATCATGCAGATAAAGAAGATCATTCTATGTGGAAGTCACTGTTGGGTAACTTCAGAAGCATTTTATGCATCTCCTTGGATAGACTGTGTTCTTGTGTTCCCTATAACATCTGGGCACACAATGCTATCTAAGTTTTAAAAATGAATGCCTAACCACCTAAGTTTTGAAGCAATCTTAAAAAAAAAAAAAAGTGGGACAAAAATGGAAAAGGGGAATCTGTAGATTAGAGATTCCTAAAATACAAAATTTTGATTCACTTTTCAGAACAAAAGCAAAAGAAAATGTAACCGTCTTCCGAGTCTTTTGTAACCCAGCGTTATAAATTAAGATTTAATGAGTTAGCAAATATTTCCGAGGGAAATCTTGTAAGAGAACACAGGAAAAGATGCTGTCTCCAAGGTGGCTTGAATTAAATCTCTGTGTTTTATGTAGAGTGCTCTGACTTTTAACAAGATGAAAGATCTTTTATAGTGTCACCAGTACAAACTGGGGCTCTGAACAGCAGAGGCAAGAAAGTAGCATGACTCTGAACAGGAACCAGGTTTCACAGGAACAAGAATTATTATTGTATTTACGTTGGCAGTTTTAACATAGAAGGTATTACATAGATATTCATGGTTAGAGCATTTAAAAAAAACGTGGAATCTTTTGCAACAGGTAATACATGGGGAACTGAATCTCTCAAACAGGATGGTCAGCTGCTGTCTAGATGCTGACACGTCTCTGTTGAAAGAGCCTTTGCAACTGCATACAAATGGACACATCAGGTGAGTTGACTCAAACTTGTTCTGCTATATTTTTATAGTCCAGCTTCTGTATGGTCCCACATGATCACTCTAGTACATGCATGATCATTGCTATTGATTATCTTGAACCATGTATAAAAAACATCTTAACTGTCTTAACTATGTGCAAAAGGCTATCCTCCATGATCATTTCTGCAGTTATGGGAGCAGTTTCCACAGACTGTTTAAAATTACCTATGTTCAATTTGGTCAGCTTCATCTACAGCAGCACCTACCTCAATGAGTCTCTTGGATGGCCAGATTCTCTGCCCAGAATGTTAATCAATCACCAATGAATCAATCAACAGGTACAGGTAGTGCCTACCATGTGGTCTAGGTACAGCAGAACTGTACCTACACTGCAGAAATCAACTGCAGAAATCTCCTGGACTGTCCAAAATTCTTGCCTAGAGAACTCCTGTCAGAATTAGTCGGGTGCACGACCTGTGAATCACCTTGTCTAAAGTTCATCTACTGTCTCATATCAGCCTGTTGTCTCATCTATGAGAGACTAGGTGGCAAGTGCCTTGACCTCTCAGGGAACTGATGACTGAAGTTCAATGGGCATGCACATGGGCACAGACACATCTGGTGTATCCAACTACACCAAAACTATAACTACAGAACAAACTTACTTTCATACTTACAACTTAAATTCCACAGATTTTGCCATAGGGTTTTTCTTTAAAAGGGCAGGGAAAGCCACTTGCAACACTTATTGGGATTGGTCTAAACAGAGAGATTCACTGAACTTATAGTCTCTACCTTTTTTAAGGATCAGAGATCTTCATCCAGACTATTTCTTTAGTTTTCAGTAGCAATACACTTACTTGAAAATTGCACAAAATCAAAGGAAGAATCATAAGTTACACAGAGGGGACAATTACTTATTTTACTTCTTACTCATCTTAACAATCTTTATGAGTGAATGTTAGATTCCTGTAAATGTCATCATTATTTCCATCTCATTCATTATGAATAGCATACTCTGCTTTAAAACTCTAAAAGACCTCAGTGATTTTAAGGATATATATGATTAAAGAAATATCCAGACCAGTATAAGTCAGATATACTATTATCTTTGATTTTTAAGATCACTTGTGGTTTTCTAACTTGGTAGCTTAATTTGTGTGAAGGTGCTGTAAGTATGTTTCAAGGGTTCCTACTGATCTAAAAAACACTTCTGTTGCTTAATGATCATCATAAAAAAATTGTAAATTACTACCTCAGATTTATTTTATCAAGGATAGACTGAGATATATACCAGTTAGATGGGTAATTGGGGGGAAAGCAGTAAGAAGAAAAGTAAGCAATTCAATAGTTAATTAGAAATGCCACAAATAACTGAATATATGTGCCTTTTTACATGTATAAAAATAAGTTGTATGAATTAATGAAAATTTAAAGTGAGAAAGACCTAAAAAAACTTGTTCTCCATTACCCAAACTTACCTAAACAATTTTGCTTCTCTGTTTTCAACTCTACAATTTCCTATAGCTTAATTACAGCCTTTTCTCTTTTCTGATCTCCTGTAAGACATACCTGTCCAATAGAATGGGCAACAGTTATTTTTTGGTAAAAAAATGATATCTAGGCATCCAGCAAATTGTCAGAATAGGAAAAATAATTTTTTGGCTTGTTCTGATACATTGATAAAATGAGTGATAAGCTCGGCAGCTGAGTTGCAGCAAGTGCTGTTTTTCAGACACTGTCACATGTGATAAGACAATGAGGAGAAATGAGAATAAAGGTAGAGTTACGTAAGAAACATGAGGATGAACAGAAGATTTGCTTGGAAGACATTTTTGCATTCATGTATTACAATGTGTACAACATACTCAAATATATGATGAAAAGTTATGGCACACAATATCATGTAGTTCATTCCAAAGAAGCATGTAATTGTACATTAAAGGAATAGAAGTTTACTATATAATTTTGGCAAGCTGAAGACAACCACACAAATTAATTTTGCAGTTCAGGGTTCTTGCAGCTATTGTGAGATAGCTGTATTAGAAAATTCTGGAATAATTGTGTAATATCCAAGCATGCAGACATACCTAAGTAAAATGTTTCTTGTATGTCATGATGCATATGTTACCAGACTTCTCTTTCACTATCCTACATCAAAATTCAGTGAATGTATATAACATTCTATTGCTTATGAATCTTTTTTTATAAAGATTGCAGTCAAAGTAAAACAGTGAACATTCTTAAATATGCTATATCGTTCAGTGCTTAACACAACCGAGTTCCCTGTATTCAGAGTTGCTTGTTTTCTTAGTTTTCTTAGTTTTAAAGCAAATATTCCTAATAGGTTTTGTGCATTTAAATACAATATTCAATACTTAACATTGGAGGGTGAAAAAGATGCACACCAAGACTTATGTACAACTTGAAAAAAGGCTGGAGTAGTATTATGACAGCTCCTGGGGAGAAAAATGTGCACATTTCAGTTATGCTCAGTGCTCATCTTTAAAAAAGGCATAACAATATAACTTTTATTAAAATTGTAAAAGTTAAAATTATACAAAGTGCTTATACATTTGGTCTGGTAACCATATTAAATGTACCTGAACAACAACAACAACCACCACCCAATAAAATTTAGGCATGCATCACTAATGAAGTATCTATACAGGTTATGGGTGTGACTCTCTACAGAAGAGTTTAAAAACTTTAGACCTATAGCGTCCATAACAGATGATACAAAGCCAGTATCCAGAATTCCACCTTCTCATTTGTTTCAGAGGTCTTTGGAACAGTCCTCATAGATGCTTTCCTTTGCATGCTTAGCAGGATAGCAGATCTGATGCCTACATGGTATTTTGCACAGGGAAGAAAAAAAATGTTCTTAAGGATAAACAGAGTCATTGTGGCAGTATTCTTTTCACTGGTTACTCATGGAAATACGGAAGTATGGAACACATTTGACCTATTGCCACAGAACCATGTCTTTGCTGAGAATTATGTGAAGTCAAAGACTCTGTACAAGCGAGAAGCCTTCAGTGGATTATTTTAAACCTTAGGGAACCAGAATATAGCAGGGAAGTCCTATTCATATTTTGGCCCAAAGTAATCATGTGAAAGGGAATGTTGTTTGGATTATTACAGGGATAAAGTATGAGGTAAACTGAGGTATTTTCAACCACAGTCAGATATCTGTATATCCTCAAGTTCTCCTACGCAGCAGCTGAGAGCACTACCAAAATGCAAATGAGTCAAAGTATTAGAAATAAATATACAGACAGAGGACTGTTACTGAAAATCCTTGTTAGCTTGATGGAAAATAACAATATAATTGTATATATTTGTATTAAAACAAGCTATACAAATCTGAATTAAAATAAGTTTTAAATGGTTGAACTAAGATATATGGCCTCCAAGGTGTCAAATGATTAAAGGTAGCTTCTGATGTTACAGAAAATTCTGTGGTAACAGTACCTAATAAAAATTGCATTCTTTCATCCTCTTGACTTGTTTGCATTTTTTTAAGAAACAAAAAACAACAAACCACACAATTTTCCTCTCATTACAAGCTTTCTGCAATATTTTATTTATTTACTACGTGAGGTTTTCCAAGTTTCTGTGTAAATCATATCTTGCACTAAAGTAGAGAAATTTTCCATAAAGTATCTTGGCTTTCTTAACAGCTGATCTTTCCTTTGAAAAGGAAACTATCTCTTCCTATTATTATGATTTTCTCAATGGAACACATACTTCAAGAATTTCAGTTAATTTGAAACCCTTTATTGCTCCTGCTGGTGCTTTTCAGGGAATATTTACTAGCTCAATAGTTCCAACAGGTGTTCTCTCAGACTCAGGATATTTATTCCATGACTCACCACTTCAGTAAGAAGTTAGATTATTGTCCCACATGAAATACCAGTATTTTATTTAATACTATATGCATGTATGTTTTTTCTTCCAGAACACTTACCTGTAAGCAACAGGAAACATTTTAATGATGCATATATAAGAAATGATGGACTTGATCTGTAGGAATGTTATGAATCTGTAACTGATTTTGATGGAAAATATGATGTGTCTTCTGTAATTCATACAATGGTTTTATGGTCTTTTAGTGTTTGATGGGTTGGTTTTTTTCAAATGTCACAATAAATTAAATTTTCCATTTCATTTTTTTTCTCAAGTATTAAAACAGTGTTAAACATACCCTAAGACAATTAGTGACAGATTTAAGGTAACATTTTATACACCTGAATAAAAGTAGAGGTACCTCCCCAGAGTTATAAAAATGTTTAAGAGGATAAAGTAGGTACCATTTCATAACGACCTATGGGATTTACATACCTAGATGCATTATATTTTTTTTTCCTCCAGATTTAAGTGGGTGATTGTTAACTTCGGTTCCAGAGAATTTTTCCATTGAGTACATTTTAGGAGCTTTATAGCACAGTGGGTATTATCATACAGTAGTTGTATTAAAAAAGGAATGTGCTTTTTTAATTTAATGGTACTAGCTAAGTTTAAAGGTATGTAACAGTTTTTAAAACAGTGTCAATAATAAGTATTGCGTGTTGTTCCTTAAACTAAAGGAACAGTCAACATCTTGAAATGGGGCATTCAGAACAGATCTCTTCCTCTCACGAACAGAAGGGTAGGATGTATCAGTTTATTCAAAGGATCCTTTTATTCATAGGCTAAATCAAGAACACCAATCTTTTCAACTTCCTGTCAATGACAAAAAGAATTTGGGTCCTGAGTCTTATGACCTCATGTATGTTTCCCCATATTCACGAAGCACTAGATTTACTTCACATGCAAATGTCAATTGTATTAACTGTAAGCATTATCTGAGACACATGAAGGAAGCAGAAAGGTTACTGCACATGGGATGTTCACTGATGATACTAAGGTTATTACCATGGGGTGACCAGGGAGGGTGTCGTGGTTTAGCCCCAGCTGACAACTAAGCACCACGCAGCCGCTCGCTCACTCCCCCTCCCGCAGTGGGACGGGGAAGAGAATTGGGAAAAAAAAACCTCGTGTGTTGAGCTAAACACGGTTTAATAGGACAGAAAGAAAGAAGGGAACAACAATGATAATACCAACAAAGGAATGTACAAGAACAAGTGATGCCCAATACAGCAATTGCTCACCACCCCGTGATTGACAGCCCGTCCCCCAGCAGCGATTTCCGCCCCCCAGCCAGCTCCAGTTTATGTACTGGGCATGACGTCGTATGGTAGGGAATGTCCCTTTGGCCAGTCTGGGTCAGCTGTGCCGGCTGTGTCCCCTCCCAGCTCCCCGTGCACCCCCAGCCTGCTCGCTGGCAGGCCAGCACGAGAAGCTGGACTGTCCTTGACGGCTCAGCAACAGCTCAAAACATCAGCACATTATCAACAATTTCTCATCCCAAATCCAAAACACAGTCTCACACTGGCTTCTGTGAAGAAAACCAGCTCTATCCTGGCTGAAACCAGGACAGAGGGTTACCAGGCCCTGAAGGAAGGCAGTGGATGTGAGAATACTGTGAGCACCAGAACAATTTATCCAACCTGCCATTTATTCCTCAAAGGCCTTGGAAAAGGAAGAAAGGTACAAGAGGTTATCAGGCTGGATACATTGCCTTAGGGGGTATTATTCAATCTTTAGGTCTTCTGTTGAGCATATCTAATCTAACCAGAGCCTTTTCATTATGCTCTAAGTCCTCATCAGACATAATAGCAAGATGGGTTTATGGTTCAGTGCAGTTACAACTTAAACCATGCCAGCAAACCTGATTACAAGCACAACACCACTGTAAAAGTAGTTAGCAAAACTAAGGACACCCTGGAAGCTACTGATATGAAATTAAAGCCTCAAACTAAATATGTCAAAGGCCACTTTAATTGAAAGCTGCATAAAGAAATTCCAGCTAAAAAATAATAGTTAAAAAATATATCTTAATTACACATATGCACTCCTGTACACGTACAGACAAAAGGGATAAAGGAAAGGTTTTCTTTTTATTGACACCTTACCATAACCTAATACCTGAATCACAAAGAAAAAGAAAAAGAAAAAAAAATCTTTCAGTAAAATAACAATAAAAGTAGAAAGAATGATTTTTCAGGTCAAAGGAATTACATTGGAAGAAGTCTTGAATATGTACATGAACAAACAGAACACCAGGTATCATTTAAAATAGGAGTTTTTTCTAGCTTATGTTAATATGTGGACTGTGAACTCAAATGTTATTTCATAAAGATACCTTAAAATAATTGGGCATTTTGTCCCAGTAGAGACAAAGGTATATAAGTAGAATCACTGCTATAGCGTGCATCTGTAGATTTCTCACAGTGAAATTTTACCATGACAACTCTGGGCACATTTATTTGTCATATAAATACCAAATATATCTATAAACACTCTTTTTATAGCACGTATTGGAATGAATTGGTGCAAAATAATTTTCCCATAAGGAAATAGTTCTCAAGACAAATTCTATAATCACAAGCAATGTAAAATTTGCAGACACAAAGACATATATTATTTGATGTTACTATTATTTGTTTAGCTAAAAATGAGCCAAAAGCCACAAAAGTTTGTTTTGGTGTTCTAAGTTTTATATTGTGGTTCAGTTAACTCATGAAAAATTGATTTACTTCTTGTAAGTAAAAAACATTAAGTTCATTTTTTTTCCAGTCACCACAAGAGGACCTAGTTTATTGAAGAAGAAGAATCTGAGGCAGCTACGATTAAAATATGTACAAATACAACATAAAACCAAAACCCAATAGCATTAGTTACTGAATACACACTCTTAAAATTCTTCAAATCAACTCTACCTCTCTTTAGATGTTCTTCAGATTCCTACATTGCATAAGAGCTCCCATGGAGAGTCATGCACCTGTTTTCCAACACATTTCCAATTATAATACATTGAAAACAAAAAAACCAGCAGATTGCACAATGTCAGAGTTAACAGAATGGTAGAAATGAAACACCTAGTGATAGAGACTTGACAGTAGTAACAAAGTGAATTAAATCTGTATAAATGAATAATCCTTTAAAAAGCTATAGTAAATTTTCAAAGCATTTAGAAAACTACAGTATATGCCTCCAAATGAGGAACCTAAAAATAATAAGTTAGTTCCCAGTGGAACCAAAATAAAACACAGAAATTTCAGCTGTAAAATAAATATATTTTTAAAAAAGTATAAAAGACCAGTCTTCAGTAAAATACAAGCTATTAAATGACCAAAAATAAAGACTCTTAATAGATTTTTTTAATATAACAAGATGAGGATTCATAGAATTTATCTGCAGAATTATTAATCACTTCTGTCATTTTAACCTGTGGTTATGATTATAATTGAGCCGTCAGTGCAAATGTTAAGATAGTTTTTATCTTCAGTTTAGATACGGCATTCTGTTGAACAAAAAAGAACAAGCACAAAATTTGTTTCTAATAATTGAATTTTGTTTAGTTGCAGCTTGATATTTGTAATGCAGAGCTAGTTCTTTCAGTGCTGGAAGACAGTTATACTCATCTCCTCACAGGCCATTGAATATTTTACTGTGTTCCTCAATATCTTTTCCCAAAGATCAGCTGTTACTCTGTATGACAGGCAGGCTGATTGGGACTGAAATAATTTGGGAAGACTTTACTGGGATGTCAGCTGAATTAGTATATATCTATGAAGAGATCAATGAGGTGATAATATTTGTCACTTTTCTCTGCACTTGTTGATGCTTCTGCTCTAGTATCACAGTTACTAGGCTCCTCTTACACATTTATCCTCTCCTGGGAAAATATCTACATTGTCATCTTAAATTAGGACTTAATACTTCACTTGAGCTCAGACTACCTTATGTTACTTGATTCTGCAAATAAACCCCAACTGGACCCTCACTGTCAGTGATATCAATGTGTAGACTATTCATTTCCACAGGTCTTCAAATACAAACTCTCTGGTCTAAACAGGCCTAAATCCAATGATTCGTCCATTTTCACCTCTTTTTTTTTTTTCCTCCTTGGCCCAGAACTTAAAATGATCTCATTTTATTGACATAATATCTCATAGTTTCCCAGAGTGGGAAAAGTCAATGCCCTCTCTAGGGTAGACAACAAACTGTTTAAGTTTTACATATTACTTACTCTTCAACATCAGAATCAAAAGCAAAAGAATTCCCATTTCATTCTGGTTGCCACATACAGGTTGTTCACTACAATGGCAGTCTTCCCAAAAAACAACGCTTAATTTAGGAAAGGGAAAGAGAAGAAAGAATGGCAATAAAAGAGAAATTATTTTTCTCAATTTTCACTTGCTGATTGTACCTGAAAAATCATAAGGATTTTACTTATTTCCAATGTTTCCCTTTCTGTGAGGATCCTGTTAGATATCTAAAGATCTTAAAAATAAAACAAAACAAACCCCTCATACCCTTTGAATAGCAAGGAAGAAAGCAGGGAGAAGAAACAAACAATTGTCAATCAGAACTAGAAAGGGTATCACATCCCAGGGAGCAGCAAAAGCAGGGCTGCTCCATGAATGAAGGCAAGCTGGGAGCTCAGGACAACCCTACCGCAGATAAGGCAGTGCCCCCTGACCCAGGCACAGTCCCACAGCACCTCAGCAGGGTGGGAAGAGCAGACCCCAGAGCAGCCACAGGCTCTGTCAGCTGTCTCTTGATCATCAGCTAAATATAAGGTCTCACATCAGGCACAAGGTCAATCCAGAAAAGCCAGCAAAGAGGAATGCTGAGCACAGGCTTCCTACAACACAGCTCAGAGGAAGGCTGGGTACATGAGTCTGAGCTGAGATGGGGATCCTGGGCCATGATCAGAGGGTGTGGATGGATGTCCCAGTTGAGGTTGACCAGAGTCATTAAAATCTGCTGCTGCACTTAAGGTTCTGACAGCATGCCCCCATCTGCCAGTAATACTACTTTTTTTTTTTCAAGTTAACATTTGTCAAGGAAAAATATCTAGTACAGATTAGAATGACTGTTGAAAGTCCACCAGGGCTAGTGACAACAGCAGCTGTCAAGGGAATTGTGTATTAGTGCAAGCACAAGTGCCTCAGCAATGAGGGAGCCCGTATTTTCACAAACCGAATATAGTTTCTATTTAGAGCAGTCAGTGGATTTCTCTTTCATTAACTCATCCAGCTTTCCTTTGGACTCCCTGTAACTTTAGTATCCATAGAATCTTATGGCAAAGAATTTCAAAGTTTACCTGTATGTTCCCAGAAGATTCAGCTATACTTGTTAAACCTGGCTCCTACTCCATAGAAAAGGTCAGTCACTACTCTCAGTATTGGGACGCTGGAGCAGCGTAACAGGTGCTGAGCATGACATTGAAATTATATATGTATCCTGAGTTTTTACTTCAGGACATCTGTAGTCTGGGTCTGTTGAATGAATATTCATTAGAAACTGGAGCATATAGATGGGCTCCCGCAGCATGTCTTTCAGTTTACTTTCACCTGACAGAAATGCAGTCTGCATGTGCTATGACTGAAAACAAAGACCTGTAAGGGGACACAATCGTAATTTCAAACAAGCACCCTAAGCACCCTCCTATTGAAATCAAAAACACTAATGTAGCCACATCCACTGAGAAACGCATCCCAATTTACCTGCTGTAAAAATGTCATAATTTTATAGACATCTGAAATATCCCTCTATCCCACTCCTTTCCCCCACATTTTCTTCTTGGACTGAAAAGTCCTGGCTCACTTACTCACTCACTGTAAAGCACATATTCCATACTTTTTCATCCATCTTGCCCTTCCCTGAACCTTCTCAGTTATACTATATCCAGGAAATAAAACTGCAAATAGCACTTAAGATGTAATAAGCAAATCAGAGATTCCTGGTCAGGAAAAGGGAAAGCATATACTTGCACTTTGAATACCCCATAATATCCAGTACATCAGGGGTTTCTTGAACCAAAAGCACAAAGTACAGTATTTCTTTATTACTACATACCAGCAAGGATGAAGCAAAGATTTTCAGTGTTAAATTACTATAAAAACTGATCATATGATTTTTAAGATATCTGCTGTCCTGGAACAGTTATTTCTCCGTGGTAAACTCTGGAATATTTTAAATTCATTACCAAAACACACATAGTAATTGTTGACCAGGCCTACTAACATATTACTTCTAGCGTTCCTTTTTTATCACTGCTGAAAAGTCTATCTAATTTTTTTACAAAATTTCAGCTTATATATTCTTCAGTTAAAAACTCCAACATTTTTCATTCTATAGCATCCTCTGGATAAGGAGACTTTCTGTGTATTTGTTCTTTAGCTTTTACATTTTCCAGTTCTGTTTACAGAAATCTGCATATCTGTTGATGTAATGACCAAGGGAACTAATGAACAATTTGCAGCAATATTATCTTTGAACTGAAAAATAAGTTAAATTGAATTTGCATCAGAAATTTTGTTCAACCTGCTTGTCAATGCGGTTTTATTTTTGTCATCAGTGAACAGAATGAATTCATTGCAGAAACAGCTAATCAAACCAATAAAACAAATCACTATGTCAGAAGGCTTACTGTTTAAAATAAGATAGTTAAATAACAGCTTCTGATCTGTGGAGATTAAAATTTCTTTTGTTTGTTTGTTCATTGTTAAAGCACGGTGTGTAATTATCGCAACACTGCAGAAATGTAATTTCTTTGGCATCTAGTCATTAACACTGGTAAGAACTAATTGGGTATTAAGCCACTGTTCATGACAGTGGAACTGTTACAGATTTACAAAATATATAGGCGCAATAATTTAAGAATACAATGTGCTTTACTGTCTTAAGGTAATAATTTATTCCTCCTTTTCCAGTTTTTGCCTAACAACAGTGTTGTAAATTAAAATAAAACGCAAATAAAAAAAAGAAATCCAGTAAGTAGTCCATAGTCTTGATTTAATTTGTACTGAAGTAGAATTAAAACATTATCAGCTAAACAAACCCTGTTTAATGAAATGTAATTTTTGGTAATGACAGGAAAGGAACTTGCAGAACTCTTACAGGAAAAATAGTAATAATTAAGAAAAAAATACATAATTCTGCTCTTTAATCTGCTTTCTAATTTCATGAGTAACTGTAAGGCCTGTAAAAGGAATTTAGGTCTTCTCTAACTCTCTTTGCTCTAACTCTTAGACTGATTGTAGATTTTTCTTGTTTCTCAATTTCTTTTAGTAGCTAACTATGTATAGAAAGGGCAATAGATACATTAACTACTCTGCTTTAGGCAACTCAAGACTAACAACTCAAATAGGGCTCAAATAGGGCTCTACACATCAACTTGCTAACTATTCTGTTGTCAAGTTCAATCTTGGGCTGTGATAGTGTTTTTTTCCTTGTAATCCAGAAGATTTTCTTCCCTAAACTATAATGTTGTGATGAGGTCCTGCAATTTCAGTTAATCCACTTTTCCAGTGGAAAATTTTTTATCAAACAGGGAGAAAAAAAGGTGGATCTCAACCTCATTATCATCCCAGTTTCAGACGTTGAAAAAATGAGGTGGAGACTGATAGGTGGTTCTGACTTAAAAACATACTAAAATATGACAGAACTGAGAGTGTAATTTATTATGCAGTCATGTACAATGACCACAAGAAAAAAAATACTGTTGTCATAACAGGATTGAGTTTCTTCCAATTAGACTTTATTTAAAAAAAAAAACAAAGAACTAAGAACAAAACATGTATATGTATTGGGAAAGAAAAATTGTATAGAAAATTTTATTCATAGAATTTTCAAATTGTTGTATAAGGTATTAGTACTTCTTTTATATATTTTTCTCTTATATTCTCCTGGTAAGTTAAACATCTGGCACAGAAGATGAAGTAACCTTTGTTTATATGTAACTACAGATTTGCAGTACAATTTGTTTTAAATCATATTCAATACAATATTTTCTATCTTCAACAGAAAGACCTATAAGGGCTTTTAATCTGAAAGGTCTCTCTAGAGATTTAAGATTCAAATGAAACAAAATATACCAGGATTCTTGATTACACTGTGTAGAATACTTCAGAGGACAATGTTAAAATTTAATAGGGGAATTTTGTAAATATTCAGAACAGATGTTGAAGAACCAACTCATTTTACACATATTAAACACTCTAAAAGCCTATTTTTACAATGTTAAAATGTTACAATGGACTATTTCAAATTGAATAAAACTATTCAAATAAACCCTTCATCCATGAGATTGTATATGGCAAGAATTCATTTAATATAATGTATATTGAGCTTGCATTCAAAAGTCTCTCTTCTGTCTGGATCATTTATTTTAAAGGTCTGAAAAAAGTCTGAACACCTCCTTCTCCAGGGATTTTTTTGCTCCTTTATACTTCTTGGTTTACAATTCTAAGTAACATTTTATTGCCGATCTACACAGGTGAAGGTTTACTTTGAGAGATATAGTATTATTTTAAATAGACTTTTTCTATACAGTTTGAACATATTCTGCTGGGAGAGGTTCATCTTGCAGGTAACAGCTATAATTTCATTTTCTAAAATCCTTGTGTTATAATTAGGGATAAATAAATAAAGGTAGACTATTCCAATGAACCAGCAATTTGCCTGCTGTAGTTACAGCTGGCTGGGATTCATGTTTGCCTGATATATTCCCACAGGTGGTTTGTCATTGCTTAAGCAGAGGCTGGCTTGGAGTAATAAACATGTAGCTAGAACGTTGGTTGGAATTAGGCAAATTTTAATTCAGACCCTCTGGGAAAAAATTTATAAAGTCAAAACCTGGGGTAAAGCAATTCATTGGAACTAGAGAAAACAACAAACTATGTTTTGGAAACAGAAGGCCTAAGATTTTGCACAGGTATCATTTTTGTATATTTTAATTATTTTATGAAAACAAACAATCCAAAGAATGAACAGAAAATTAGTCAATCATTGGAAATGCATTATAAAAACACTCCAGCAATTCCTGACCAATTTTTTAATCTCCCTTTCTTTTTCCTTTTCATCTTGATGTAGCAATTAACTTTGAATGTGTTCCATCCACATACATTTTTATATCTATTAATTCATCTTTCATACCCGTTCATAGACAATTGTGTCTACAGTGGTGCTGCTAAGTTCAATGAGTTACAATGCTTAAAGCTAAAGTAAAGAAGATCTTTATCTTCTGTACCTGCTACAGGGCTACAGTAATCTGGTATAGTTATTTCCTGTACAGTTGAATAGTTATATTCAGGGACATGGTGCTGGACTCTCTCTCACAGAGAGAGAGTTTGAAATACAGAGGAGCATTAATACCGTATCATAGAATTAATTTTAATTTTGCCTATTCTTGCTTTTAGAAGTAGAGATTCCCACATAGGAGAGAAATCATAACTACTCTGCAAAGTCCAGTCAGATTTCCATTGAGACTATTCATTGGTCTTCAACAGTGTCCAAGAGCTAGGAAGCAGTTAAGAAAGAAGAGGAATAGTAATTCCTTTACATTATTCCCCTGGGATATTCTACTCCTTTCTACAATTGCTTATCTATCAACCAAGTAAGCCAGATTCATGTCCACATCTTTACATTTAATAACTAGTAATGAAACTATTTTCTTTAATTTTCTTTAAACCTTCTCTTTTTAATAGGTTTATTTAACAATTAACTGAGAAATATTTTACTGTAAAGAATTTTTTACACTATAAGAAATAGAGAAAAATCCTCTTTCTATCCACATGTTTCCAGACATTCAAATGGAGATGCTTTTAGTCAAAATTCTAAATATTGTCCCCAGAAGGTTGTTAAATTCATCAGGGTTAGAACAAGTAGGCTTTTAAGAAAAGCATCTTTGGAAGCAACTAGAAGCAAGAGTATATCATATTTACAAACTATGTTTTGCAGAGAACATACATATACAAGATTTAAAGAAACAAGGAAGTATCAAAGGAAGCATTTTGTCTGGGACTAGGCAACTTTGAAAATATTAACATGCAGCCAGAGAAATGTTGCCAAACTAATATCAGTTTGGTGTTGGAACAGGGCATTTCTTGCTCTGAGCCTGGAGACATGAGTGGACAGTGTAGTTCTCAGAGGGGAAAGAGTTTGGTGAGAAGAAGAAGAGGCTCCTGGTATCTGAGAGGCTAAGGGAAGTAGAAAAATTCACATTCATTTTTGGAAAGAATGAAATGAGGAGTAACCTGTCTCTCTGCTTTTCATTTAGTTCCACATAAGGAAATGAGTGTTTTCTATTTTTCTATAGCAAAGAAGGAGCAAAAGGTAACAGTGAAACTTTTCAAAGAAAAATGGAGGTATTGCTGCAAAATAAATTACAATATTGATGTAGCATGGAAATGACAGAGAAAGGGAAGAAAAACCCAAGACAGTAGTTACAGCTTTGCAATGATATACTATATTTTGATAAGACTTCATTGAGCTATTGTAAGACAGATGTTAAGAATTAGACTGGGCTTTACAGTTGAATTTTCAGCAGTATAAACCCATGACAGTTTTGTGTTCTCACTGCATATTTGAACACATAGCAGGTGAAGCTGCAGTATAGCTGGATTCCTTCTTACCCTGGGAAAAAATACATATATTTTGTATATGCTCAGATGAGGCATTTTCACCCCACAAGAATCAACACATTTTATGTAGTCTTTTCTGTCACCTTGGGTGCTGTTCGTGTTATGTAACCTACCTCTTTTTTTTTTAGATTCCACTGTACTCTGCCATATGCAGCTTTACTTTTAAATTGTTCCTTTAGTGTTATTGTGAAAGATGTACATCAAAGCTAGAATTGTAAAACTGACTAAGCAAGAACAATAGAAAAGCTTGTGTTCAATTAAGATGCAGATTTCAGATTGCTGCATTGCTTGAAAACTGCTGTTTCTCTCTTACAGTAGTACTTCTTACTGAATGGAAAAATACCATCTTAATTACATTTCCAGAATATCTAATTTTTAAAAGGAACAAGCACTTACTGAGGAAACAATTTCAAATGGTTTAAAGATGTTACTCAATATAAACGATAGGATTTTCATCATTTTTTCTTAGCAATTTACGACGCCTTAGCAATTTAACAAGGACATTCTTTTTTAGCACTGAAGGCAGAAATGACTTATGAAGCTGAGAAATTTGAAATCATAAAACCCTGATATAATCAGCAAAGGTGTTTGGGAGTAGAGCTGTGGTTAAACACATCAAGTACAGTTATTTAGTCACTGGCTGAGAAGAAGATTCAAGAGTATACCTTTACCCTTCCAGAGAACAAGATACTTAAAGCCCTTTAAACTGAAGGAAATGTTTTGTACTGAAGATAGGGAAAACACAGGTGAGCAGAGATTTGGCTCTAATTGATTGAGTCAAGATTATGCAATAGGTAAAGAGTCCAGTCACTTATTGTAACTATGAAACAAAACTCACACTTCTTCCTTTTTATTTATGTCAATATGTAAGATGAACTATGAGATAGGAGATGAAAAGCTGATGACAGATTTTGTGAGCTTCTTCAGTAACTTCAGGGATTACTTGTGATTTAAATGCAACTGCCCCATAAAAACTGCATTTGCTGGGACAGTAATATGTACTCAGGATATTTCTTCCATAAATAGTTTAATGCAGTTTGAACAAGTTACTTCTTCCTCAATAACAGAATTCAACCCTTACAACCTTCACGCATCTGTACGCTGACGTGTAGGTCGGCATCATCTGCTGTCCCTTCCCCAAAGGCAGAATGAAGTTACAATAATTAAGGGGTTTTTATTTTTTCCTGCAAAGATTATCCCTATAAAGAATAATTCAATTTCAATAAATTATTAATTGGCAGACTAGAATGCTAAACAAACACAAACAGGATTGTTATATATATATATGCATGAATGTTGTGTGTATATACACACACTCCAGGAAAATATTAATTTACGATAAGAATATTAATTTGGTACTGAAAGTACAAATGTATTATTAGTTTTTTATACTAAATCTATTCTGTACACATGAGCACAGGAATATTAATATTGCAAACTCTTCTTTCCTTGCCACTTGATCAGATTTTTAGCTTTACAGAATAGTGAACAAAAATGTATGTCAATTAGCTAGCTATGTGTTAAGATATAGATGTTAGTTCTTTATTAGCTACATTTAACCAGAATGCCTCCAACATCCTAAGGAAAAAGAATAAGTTTGTAATAACTTTTGATAATGTTTTATACAAAAGTAAGGTGGGGAACACAGAAGGAAATGCTAGTCAATAGATAAAGCATGGCTGCCTATGTAAAGTATGGAAAACATGGGCGGCAGAACCTCTCTGGACTTCGATTCTACTGCTGCTGCATTGGCAACTAGAAGGTGTAAACATATGCAAACGCTACTTAATCTCTTCAGCTGCTGTAAAGAGTTAGAGCTGTTAGACTCTGAGGATGATACACAAGCATCCCTACCTACACGATACGGAGGAGTCCTGACAGGGTGGAGCAAATGTGGCACAGGCAAAAGTTTACCTGTTGAACAGCAAGAGTATTTGAAAACACAGGTAAGTAGGGATATTTAAAAAATTTGAAACAAACACACCTCCTTGTCTTGAGGCAAAGCCTTGCCTCTTTCATCCTCCATCATAGTAAATTGTCTGTTATAAAACAGACAGTTTGCAACTCTGCCACCAAGTGAGACTACTTTAATAAATATATGAAGCTGTTTATCCCAGGCTATTTCTCATAAACAGCAGAATTATCATTAACCATAATTAAAACAAATAACATAGAATTAAAAAGAAATGAGCCAGATTTAACTTGGAAACTTTAAGCAACAACAATTACATTAAACAACTCCTAAGATGTTCTTAAACTGGAGAAAGCTCCTAGAAATCTTAACTAGAAGCAGAAATACCTTTGCCAATTATACTATAAAGCGAGACAATATCTAAGTCTTAAGTCAATACACTCATAGGGAAGGGACATCAAAATTCTGATATTAAATAATGAATTTGCTTAGATTAATTTAAAGGTATAAAATTGAGCCATGAGAAATGAGCTTATAATTAAAATAGATGACTAAAGAAAGAATTAAATATATGCACCTTGCTTCCCTTCGTATTTTCACTCTGTGACATGTCTAATATACAACTCAATTAATTAATTCAATATATTTGGAAATAACACAGTACTATTGACATTTTTCTATAAACAATGACTATTTGATTATTCTAGCACAATAAAAATCTACTATAAAAATTGCCAGTGCAATTAAATTATATAATCCATCATGTATAAAGAACAATGTTTTTTTCCTTAATGCAAACAAATTAAAATTTGATATACTTAACAGAAGTGTGCAAATGTTGAATTTTTCAAGTGTTTGATGAACAGTATTTTTTGATAGTTTGATGATGTATCTGAAGAGTAACATTTTGCCTATACCTCGTCTAAATTATTCAGCCTTGACTGCATAAGATGAGTGTTTTGTGAGAGAGTTCTTTAAGTAAAGGAGTTCGGACAGCATTTAAAATGCATCTACAGATCAAATTCCTCAGAAATGCAGATGAATTCAGGTACTATCTATCCTATTTTTAATCATAGAATCATTAAGGTTGGAAAAGACCTCTAAGATCATCAGGTCCAACCATCTACGCAACACCACCATGCCCAGTGTACCATGTCCCAAAGTGTCAAGTCTACAAGGTTTTTGAACACCTCCAGTGATGGTGAATCCACCACCTCCTTGGGCAGTCTGTTCAAATGCTTGACCACTCTCTCAGTAATTGAATTTTTCCCAATATCCAATCTAAACCTCCCCTGGTGCAACTTGAGGCCATTTCCTCTCGTCCTATCACTGGTTACTTGGGAGAAGAGACCAGCACCCACCTCGCCACAACCCCCTTTCAGGTAGTTGCAGAGAGCGATAAGATCTCCCCTCAGCCTCCTCTTCTCCAGGCTGAACAACCCCAGTTCCCTCAGCTGCTCCCCATAAGACTTGTACTCCAGACCCCTCAACAGCTTCGTTGACCTTCTCTGGACATGCTCCAGCACCTCAGTGTCTTTCATGTAGTGAGTGGCCCAAAACTGAACACAGGATTCGAGGTGCAGCCTCACCAGTGCCGAGTACAGGGACATGTTCACTTCCCTACTCCTGCCGGCCACACTATTTCTGATACAGGCCAGGACGCTGTTGGCCTTCTTGGCCACCTGGGCACACTGCTGGCTCATGTTCAGCTGCCTGTCAACCAGCAACCCCAGGTCCGCAAACCGAGGTCCTTTTCTGCTGGGCAGCTCTCCAGCCACTCTTCCCCAAGCCTGTAGCGTTGCATGAGGTTGTTGTGACCCAAGTGCAGGACCCGGCACTTGGTCTTGTTAAACCCCATACAGTCAACCTCAGCCCATCAAGCCAGCCTGTCCAGATCCCTCTGCAGAGCCATTCCTACCCTGCAGCAGATCAACACTCCTACTCAACTTACTGAGGGAGTACTCGATCCCCTCACCCACATCCTTGATAAAGATATTGAACAAGACTGTCCCCAAACCTGAGCCCTGGAGAACACCGCTTGTGATCAGCTACCAACTGGATTTATAGTATCATAGAATATCTTGAGTCGGAAGGGACCCATAAGGATCATTGAATCCAACTCCCTGGTCCTTGGGGGACTACCTAAAACTAAACCATATGACTATGACCATCATCCAGATACTCCTTGCACTTTGACAGGCTTCACTCACTGGGCCTAAAATTGATCCCTGGGGAACCCCACTAGATGACTAGCTGCCAACGTGATGTAACCCCATCAAAATATATATTTTGACTTCCATACTTTAAGCAAAAGGGTAAAAATAATAAAAAAAAAAAGTTTGGCTCCTAATGATGTATACCATTAATTGTATGCTGCTTTAATTCTGTCTTGTATAGTTGAATTCAATGAAATTATTTCAGTCATGTTAGCATAAGCTCTTTGTGTGGCCCAAGTAGTTCTTCACCCTTACTTTTTGATTTCTTATTTGCCTTTTTTGTCCAGGAGATTCTTCTATACATATCAAATTCCAGGTTCTTTTTTCTCAATTCTTCAATATTTCTGATGACTTTATGTGATCATGAAATATCATCTTTCGTCTGTCTAAAGAATTTTAGAAAAGAAGCAATAAAGGTTCATTTTAGAACAGCTAGGCTTTGACCATTTGTGCACGCTTACAACCTATGAAATTTTCACAGGTCAAAATGTCATCCTGTTTTGGCTGTGCCAAACTCTGAGAAAAATGATATTACTTCTCCATCTTTTCTCTCCCCCAGTTAAAGAAAACTGTCCTTCATCATCAGTTATGATATGATATAAACATCCTTATTATTCAATGGAGGGAATACGTGCTGTGTTTGGATAAAGCGGTATTTAACTGTACTCATTAACAGAACATATTGTTATAGTGAACACTGAGCACTGTAACATTATTCAACTGAAATAGTTTACCAAAATGAATCTGAGCTAAGCCCAGGAGCCGGAAGGTACCACAGCATGCAGCTTTCTCCTTGCTAGAATCTAAGTAACTGCACCCTGAGAGTAAATAGAAATTCTGGGTTTCCACTTCTATCTTCCAATATAGCATGAAAAGGAGGAGGGAAGGCAGAAAAACATCCATGGACATGTTCATCAATTACAAAGGTACTCAGCTTGTGAACTTATAATAAAGAATCATATTTAAGCATATGGGCATATCTGTATATGGGGAGAGAGAGGGAGAATGTATGCTCATCACAGTATGTACTAGTATTGCAATGAGCACATATACGTCAGTGGAGCTCCATGAATTTACACCAGCTTTGCTATAAAAGCACACATATTAACCTACCTATGCTATCTGTGCATGTATGTACAATCATTATGACTCATATGCAAATTATCTAATGCCTTATATAACTGGTTTTGGCTTGTGAACTCTGTGAGGTTTTAAAGAAAATGTACATTTATCATTGGGCCTAGAAACCAAACCTGGATGTTGCAATACTTTGATAGGACAAAGGAATTACCAAGATCTTCTTTGAATGTACCAAGTCATTTCAAGATTTACTAAAATGGTGTTAACTGTTGTCCGTTTGTAAAAACTATGGTCATCAGGTGTGGTAAAGGTGTACAGAATCAAAACATCCTTTTCACTCTGTATGAAAATTTTTATGCTGCTGTCATGTTATGATGCTTTATAAGCAGGGTGAAAAATTTTTTGAAAAAGAAATGGTTTTAAAGCTTACTGATATCAACAACTGATTATAAGACAATGTTAATTATATTCCTTCAGCTAAAGTATAATATTTGTATTAGTAGAATGGAAGGATGCATCTTTTGCCTTGAAGCTCTAGTAATGGTAGCAATCTTACTTAAGGTAAATTCATCCCCCAAAAATCAACCAAATTTTGACTCAGCCTCTCTGAGACAGTAAAGTAACCTGTTTGTCAACCTCTCAGCCATCCTCACAAAAAACTGACTTGCAGCTGTGCTGCAATGCACTGATGGCTGTGCACAATACTTTGCTGCACAGAAGAATGCTGAAGACTCTATGCCTTGAGTTTTGACTTGAGGCAGTAAAAAGACTAAGAGCCTGTTGTCAGTTGTAGGTCTTCTCTTGGATTGTATACCTTTTTTTTTTTCTTTCCTTTCTTTTCTTTTATATATGATGATGCAGAGGAAGTAAAATTATCTGCAAAATTGTGTTGAATTTGACAGTTTTCATCCAGAAAAGGAGAAAGAAGGACAAATTTTGAGAAAATAGTATTTTTTGGTTTCAAAAGGGTTCTGTTTCATTTCAGCTCAAACAAATTGGCATTCTCTTTTCTCTCTCCAGAGTTTTTGTCTCTACTATTAAACTGAAAAAAATGCATTGTTTTTCCACTTTTAACGCCAGGAATGTATAGATAGCAGCTGAAAGAATGAGATTCTTTCATTCCTATGATATTCCTATACAGTTGAAAGAATGAGATATACCCCATTTTATGATCTGAGTGGGCTCCGTAACACCTCAAACAATTCAAACTTTCTGGGACTCAAGTAATACTTCTTTGACAAAAAGCATCACGGGCACACTCATGTTATGGCTTTCTGGGGAACTTTATGGACATTACTAAAGACAAACACTTTGCACTTAATAGCTTTAAGACTGTTGTGGAATACTAAAGCTTTAGCTTTTTCTTGTGGTTCCATAGCAGAGTAATGTCTTGATTTACATAGGTATGGTTGTATTTGAGTTTATTCAATGCTGAATCAACATTCCTACATAAAATCTGCTACAGTAGATGTGGCAAGATCTTAGTGAAGTCCTTTCTGTGCAATGGCCTCAATCAATCCTACACTGAAGATTTACAGTCACTGCAGCAGTGCCAGCTCACCTTGGCTCTACAGGAAGGTGGTAACAGCTCATGCACCAACATCCATTGCTTCAATAGCTTGTGACTTCAGTGGAAAATGTATAAAAATTTCAGAATCCAATGAGCTCCCACTTCTGGAGTAGTTTTGCAAGAAAACTCAGGACATTGTGAGGTCTCAACATATCTGAGTCAAATAAGTCTCTTAAAGCAGAAGTTTAGTAGACAGAACATGGCAAGAAACTGAAAAGGCCACAGCATGTTATCAAATTGCAATGACTCAGTGAAGAACAGAAATAATAGTGAAGAAATTCCTATAGAAATTTTCCTTGTGGTATAAAAATGAAGGAGAACATCTAAAATGGCCTTAAGAAACAGTGTAGGAATCTAAAGCTGTTAGTACCTCACAGAAGTCAAGTCTGTTTTTCCAAGCCATGGAAATTGAACCTTAAAAGGAGATCCTAGTGTATAAGAGAAATTATTATAACAGTGCTGAGAGATTATAAAGGAAGGTGTAACTAAGTGTTCTTGCACAACAACAAAAAGCCACAGTGAAATAAGACATTATTTGCTTAATTTTCATCCCGAGTCAGACATTTACAATGCACAAAGTATCTAGTATAATATGATATTACAGAGTTTTCATGAAACTTTACATGTACATTCTTGAAAAAAATTAAAGAGAAGTGAACTTCAAAAACAGATTAGAAAAACAAAGGACAAGAGCACTGTATCTTGATGTGGGGAAAAAAAAAAGAAGAAACTCCAGTCTGCTATTAATATCAATATTTAACTTCAGAATTGGGCCCATGAAATTGAAAAATAAAAATTCAGAATACAAGTCTTATATATGGTGCCATACCACAGAAAATGCAAGAAATTTGTCATTTGAAAATACAGAAAAATGTATTCACTCATATTGATAAGAGGAATCTTTCATTTGACACGGGTATCGTCTTACTATGTTGCTTTCTGTCAAAGATGTTTATTATGCCATATTCTACAAAATATGTTTTTAATCCTTAAAATTCTAGTAAGCCTACATTTTGATGTACTTTTGAAATTCTGAAATGTAAGAATCCACCAAAAGGCTTTCCTTCACTGGAGTTCTTTGCTAATACATTTGTGGTACACAACTTCAAAATGACGAAAATGTGATTGATTCTGTCACTAACTTATGTATTAACAGGTTTACAGCCTCAAAACTTTTTCTGAAATCTGTAATAAAAAAATTGTGTATTTACTAGTTGTATCTGAAAGTGAAATATAAAAGCTAAACTTCATTAAGATCACCCTGTGTTACAGGGTGTAATAATCTTACTTCACATCTAATTCATATAATAATAAAACATGGCCTGTAAAACTTTGGATGGAGAAATTTAACTTTTTGGGGTTTTCTATTCAATGATTGCAGCATTTTCTCGGTTTTTAAATAATCTGGATTTCATTAGTCATGTCTAGAATTTCAGGGTAATTATTTTAAGTATCTTCAATGAGTAAATTATCTACTGCAATTTTTGTTCTGTTACAAAATGCAACTATATCTGGTTTTATCCTATTTTATTGTCTCTGTTCTTAAAGGGTGAACAGATCTGCTCAGGACACATTGCTACCTAAAGTTCATTCCTTAAATCAGAATCTATAGCCTTGTTAAAGTCAACCACCACAATAGGTGGTTCCTGTTCAGAGTAAGATATTTTAAAATATTCTACAGAATAGATTTACTGCTAGAGAAGAGATTCTTAAGCAAAAGGGAAGGGAGTGGTTCACAGTGACCTCTAGAATGTGATAATTTTGGAAAGAGAACAGGACTAGGATTATTTAAATTTGAGACAGTGCAGAAAATCCCTGCTTTACCCTGAGTAGACTAGACAAAAGCAGAGTCCTGAGAGATAGTTTTACTGGGGTGGCATTTTGTTACAGTCAATGGTGTACTGGAAATGGACAAGTGAGAGCTTGCAACAGAGCAGAGGAGCGATTGTACATGCATACATCGGTGTCTAGGAATGTGCGCACACAGACAAATCTGCACGTATGTATCTCTGTGGTGAAGAGGCAAAAGAGAGGGAGCATAGACTATTACAGGAAGCAAGAAATATAATCCCCAATACAAATGTTAGGACTACTACTCTGAAGGACTAGATGCAGAGCAAACATTCTGAACAAATCACTGCTAATTGCTATATGATTTTCTCCAGAGTGACATTTAAGCAATATGACAAGGATGACAAATAGATTTACAAAACCATATTAGAAAAGTAAGTTTTTCCTTGGAGCAAAAAATTCAAGGCAAGTTTTGCATGCGAAGTGGGTGTTCGTTGTCAGAAACAAGTAACAGGAATGGCAAAACATATACAACCCCAGAAGGGAATCTTCTACACTTTCACTTACTGTTTGCTAACATAAAAGCCATATTTCTCTGAAAAACTTCATTGCATTTGTTTTCATGTGTTATTAACCAGAGAGTAGTTAAATGCATCAATAATTTCCTTTTGATTAAAAAAAAATCTACTACCTGATTCTTTCTGAATTTAGTCTGTTAAGATCCTGTACTCTGGAAAACACTTGAAAATAAATTTCAGAATATGTCCATATGGTCTGGACTCAGCAATACTTTTATCCAGATTTTCAGCTTGCTCTGTGAATTCCATTCTTGATGTGAAAGGCAGTTCCCTGATCAATACTCAATATAAATGAAGATTATAAGAAAAAATGCGGACAAATATTTATGTGTTACTTCAACCCATTGTACAAAAAACTTCTGAAAACGAAAAATCGGGAGCTGTTACTATACTATATTGTGACAATTATTACAAAAAAACACTGCTTCAAAGTGACTTCTGAAGATCATAGTATGATGCATACCATCTGTTGGTTCTTGTTTGGCTGGGCTTTTTTTTTTTATTTGATTTAATTACAGCACAATGCACCTTTGCTCTGTGAGATTGAACAGGTAGAATTTGTATCTGAGTGAGAACTTTTCCTGAAGGTTCCGAGAAACACAAGGCATTTGTGCTTCCATTGTTTTTAACAATGTGGAATATACTAAAGTGAAAACAAAAAAGCGTACCATGTACGGACAAATATCTCCAGACAGCTGCTTTTTTTTTTCCTCCTTCTTCTTCTTCCTATTGTTGCTGCTCCTGAGAAATGATGAAAGGAAGTAGAAACCCAACAGAGAAATACCCTGCCTGAAATATCCTCATGGCACCTGAATCTCTCTCAGTAACCTGAGTAGACATTATTTGCTGTGTCTGGCTCACAACAGGATGTCACACTGTGAAGGTCCCTCCTGTTTGTTCTAGGGATATTCCAGGGCTAGTGTGCCTCAATCACCTGCAAGGCTGGGGAAACATCTTTGCACATACTTTCATATTTGCACACACACTTCACAGAACTTGTGATCCAGGCTGGTAATAAGCAGATGTTCTTTATAACATGTGCAAGGAAAATATGAGTGATACAGAGATTTCCTGAGGCTGACAAGGAGGAGCAGAGCGCACACAGAATTTAAATGCCTGAATAGTTTTGCTGGAACACATGCTATGTGTTGGTACCTTCTTTCTTGGTAATTTTTTATTTAACACCTTTGGACTCACCCCTACAGTCTCAGCCTCCTTCATCCTGCCCATAATAGACTTTTCACTCGGCCACTTGCAGTTGTCCTGACTGGTGCCACACTGAAATTTTTCTGATGCCCTTCTCCTCTTACTCTGGCATCCTGACTGACTCAGTCCTAGTCTTCAGTCTTACCTTCCTAATCCCATCTCAGTCTTCGTTTCTCTGGCTTCAGGCTGGTGGCCAGCCAAGTCCATGTCATTCTGACAGTCTTCCCATATGCAGCACCTGTTTGTAATGGCCAGAAGTGACAAGGTGTATGTAGGAGGGGCTTACAGTGGTACCCTGTGTGGGAGAAGGCCATGAACTTCCATGTGCTGGTCACAAAGGATGACACATGCTAAAGTAGGGACACCCCTGAGGGACTGTGGCTGTGGGTCACCTATGCCAAGGCTGGGACAACAGTGAAGGATGGTGGTCCATGAGTGACCCGCACCTGAGCAGGGACGCCCATGAGGTACCATGTCCTGTGGATGAACCATGCCTGAGCAGGGACAACTCTGAAGAGCTGCAGCCTGTGGGGAACCCATGCCAGGGAGGGAACAGACCTGAGACACCACAGCCTGTGGGCAATCTAGACCAGAGCAGAGACACAAAAGAACAAGATGGCAGGAAGCCATTAAGTGTAGCGTGGCAGAAAGGACCCATTACACCCAGGGTGGCAAAACACTGTCTCACGTAAAAAAAAAGCAAAAACATGGCTATGTAGATTACCTCCCCCTGCTATGCCACCCAGCACCTCCCTGAAAGAATTTTGGTAGAGAGAGTGTAACCCAGAGGGAACATATGGAAAATAGGCTATGGAGGTAGAAGGGTAGATGTTACATAAGTATTTTTTTAATTGTTTTTTTTTTTTTCTTTTTCTCACTGTCTGAATCAGGGATCAGAATTGTGTGTCCACTGTCAAGGAATTAAGTCAAATAAAATTAACCTACTTGAGACTATTTTGCTGGCAGCACCATACAATGATGTAAGCATTCCATCCCCACCTCACCACATATTCTTAGTTCTTTTGCCTTGCCAGCGCTGCAAAATGTCCCTTGGTCAAACTAATTTATTTTCCTAGCCAACCTCTGCCTTCAAAGCCATTGTAAGCCCATGTTCCAGTTCCCTGTTTTTACCTGTCTTCCCACACTCAGGACCAAATATCTCCTTTTAATGCCCCATTAAGTCACCCATACTTTGGTGGACAAAACTTTTACTCAGGACAAAACTTTTATTCTGTCTCCTAATTCTTCCTTCAATGGGAATTGTGGAAAAGAGGGAATAGGGAGCACAGAGCAGGCAAGCCACATAGACTTTTTTCTACTGGCCAGCTCTGGACCTCAGGCTAACACTGCTTCAGCAAAAAGATCAGTAATTGCAAGGAAAATGTTCTTGGAGTATGGCCAATGCAAAGACAATCTTTGAAGAATTAAGCCACAAAGCTCTAAAAAACTGGTACTGAGCATCTGCAAGCTATTTAAAATCAAAATGTTAAGGCTCTACTCCCAATTATAGGGATACAAGGTTGTTTCAAATGATTTCAAGATTGGGAGGGGAGGTTGGAGTGTGGGGACTGACTTTTTAAAAATAAACATTAGACGGTAATAGTAGTCTTTACTAATCTGACAGAAAAATGAAGCCCAGATGGTTAAAATTTAGGAAAGTTAGAAGCTAGTGTAAAAATAGCATGTTCCAGTTTATACTGGGAAGCATTATAATCTCAATAATAACTTGTACAACTGTTCAACCTCAAACCTCTGTTACAATAAAATATAGCAGAACATTATTTTTTTGCAGTTGAGGAAAGAAATGTCCAACTTCCTTGCAAAAAGAAAAGCAAGCTCCATACCAGCTGTTTGACTTATACAAGTTTCCCATACTATCTATAACTGCAGTGTTGTGCCAGTATTAGCAGGTTTCATGCTGCCCTCAAGCTTGCAAAGAACCTTGCCAAGAGATTCCAAGAGCTTCTTCAAGTAATTAATATTATATGCCCTGGTTATTCCAAACTTCAATAACGCCTTCAGGGTCATTAAATTATTTTTGCACAATTCTAATAATGAATGTATATATAATGATACATTCACTGTAAAGCTATCAACCCTAAATTTTATAACTTATGTTCTTATTTGTTATCTTCTTTATTACCAGAGCAAGAAATCCAGAGGTAAGGAAATAATTTCTGGTTAATAAGCCTTACATATTTTTTTCTGCACCTACATTAAAATTCATAAAAACAATGTGTAACAACACTGCCTTTGTTACTCAACTCCCAGTTTTAAGATTTTCGGGGTTACTAGACTGTTGTAGTATTTCTGCAAGGTGTAGTAGCATTTCAAATTTTATCATAGTTTAGTGAGTAAAATATTTAAAAGGAAAAGCACAGAATCACAGAATCATTAAGGCTGGACAAGACTTTTAAGACCATCAAGTCCAACCATTAACCAACTACCACCAGGCCCACTAACCTATACCCTAAAATGCCACACCTACATGTTTTTTTGAACACTTCCAGTGATGGTGACTCCACCACATCCCTGGGCAGTCTGTTCAAATGCTTGACCACTCTCTCAGTAATTGAATTTTTCCCAATATCCAATCTAAACCTCCCCTGGTGCAACTTGAGGCCATTTCCTCTCGTCCTATCACTGGTTACTTGGGAGAAGAGACCAACACCCACCTCGCCACAACCACCTTTCAGGTAGTTGCAGACAGCGATAAGATCTCCCCTCAGCCTCCTCTTCTCCAGGCTAAACAACCCCAGTTCCCGCAGCCGCTCCTCATAAGACTTGTTCTCCAGACCCCTCACCAGCTTTGTTGCCCTTCTCTGGACACTTCCTAGTACCTCAACGTCCTTCTTGTAGTGAGGGGCCCAAAACTGAACACAGTACTTGAGGTGTCCCCTCATCAGTGCCAAATACAGGGGTACAATCCCTTCCCTACTCCTGCTGGCCACACTATTTCTGATACAGGCCAGGATGCTGTTGGCCTTCTTGGCCACCTGGGCGTACTGCCAGCTCATACTCAACCGCCTGTCAACCAGCATCCCCAGGTCCTTTTCCACCAGGCAGCTGTCCAGCCACTCCTCCCCAAGCCTGTAGCGTTGCATGGGGTTGTTGTGACCCAAGTGCAGGACCCGGCACTTGGCCTTATTAAATCTCATACAACTGACCTCAGCCCATCGATGCAGCCTGTCCAGATCCTTCTGCAGAGACTTCCTACCCTCGAGCAGATCACTCAACTTGGTGTTGAACAGAACACTCCCACTTAACTTGGTTTCATCTGCAAACTTACTGAGGGAGCGCTCGATTCCCTCATCCAGATCATTGATAAAGATATTGAACAAGACCGGCCCCAGAACCAAGCCCTGGGGAACACCGCTTGTGACCAGCCACCAACCAGATTTAACGCCATTCACCACAACTCTCTGGGCTCAGCCATCCAGCCAGTTCTTTACCCAGCAAAGACTACACCTGTCTAAGCCATGAGCCGCCAGTTTCTCCAGGAGAATGCTGTGGGAGACGCTGTCAAAGGCTTTACTGAAGTCCAGGGAGACAACATCCACAGCCTTCCCCACATCCACTAGGCGGGTCACCTGGTCATAGAAGGAGATCAGGTTGGTCAAGCAGGAACCACCTTTCATGAACCTGTGCTGGCTGGTCCTGATCCCTTGGTTGTCCTGCACATGTCCTGTGAGTGCCCTCAAGATGAAGTGCTCCATAATCTTCCCTGGTACCGAGGTCAGGCTGACAGGCCTCTAGTTCCCCAGATCCTCCTTCCAGCCTTTCTTGTAGATAATGTTACACTGGCAAGCCTCCAGTCTTCTGGGACCTCCCCTGTTAACCAGGACTGCTGAGAAATGATGGAGAGTGGCTTGGCAAGCTCCTCCGCCAGCTCCCTCAGTACTCTTGGGTGGATGCCATCAGGCCCCATAGACTTGTGGGTATCCAGGTGGCATAGCAAGTCCTTAACTCTTTCCTGCTGAATTATGAGTTTATCGTGCTCTCCATCCCTGTCTTCCAGCTCCAGGGGCTGAATAACCTGCATATACCTGGTCTGGTTATTAAAGACTGAGGCAAAGAAGGCACTAAGTACCTCAGCCTTTTCCTCACCCTTGGTGACAATGTTCACCCCTCACATCCAATAAAGGATGGAGATTCTCCTTGGTTCTCTTTTTGTTGCTAATTTATTTGTAAAAATATTTTTTGTCCTTTATGACCATACCCACATTGTGTTCTAGCTGGGCTTTTGACTTTCTAAATTTGTCCCTGCTTGACCTAACAAGATCCTTGTGCTCTTCCTGAGTTGCCTGCCCCTTCTTCCAGAGGTGAGAAACTCTCCTCTTTTCCCTGAGTCCCAGCAAAATCTCCCTGTTCAGCCAGGCTGGTTTTCTTCCCCACCAGCTCATCTTATGGCACATGGGGACAGCCTACTCCTATGCCTTTAAGATTTCTTTCTTGAAGAATGTCATCTTTCCTGGACTCCTTTGCCCTTCAGGACTCTCTTCCAAGGGACTCTCTCAACCAATGACCTGAACAGGCCAAAGTCTGCCCTCCGGAAGTCCATGGTAGCAGTTTTGCTGACCCCCCTCCTTACTTCACTCTGAATTGAGAATTCTATCATGTCATGGTCACTAAGCCCAAGACAGCCTCCAACCATCACATCTCCCACCAGTCCTTCTCTGTTCGTAAACAGCAGGTCAAGCGAGGCACCTCCCCTGGTAGGCTCACTCACCAGCTGTGTCAGGAAGTTCTCTTCCACACACTCCAGGAACCTCCTAGACTGTTCCCTCTCTGTTGTGTTATACTTCCAGCAGATGTCCCGTAGATCGAAGTCCCCTACAAGAACAAGGGCTAGCGATTGCGAGACTTCTGCAAGTCGCTTGTAGAATGTCTCATCTGTCTCTTCATCCCGGTTGGGTGGTCTATAACAGACTCCCAGCAGGATATCTGCCTCATTGGCCTTCACCCTTATCCTTACCCATAAGCACTCGAGTTGGTCTTCACAATTGTTGGTTTCTATACAATCAAAACACTCCGTAACATACAGAACCACCCCACTGCCTCTCCTTCCATACTATCCCTTCTAAAGAGCTTATAGCCACCTATTGCAGCACCTCAGTCATGAGAGACATCCTGCCATGTTTCTGTGATGGCAACTATGTCATAGCTGTCCCGCTGCACAATGGCTTCCAGCTCTTCCTGTTTGGTGCCCATGCTGCGTGCATTGGTGTAGATGCAACTTGAGCTGGGCTATTGATTTTGCCCCAAACACCGGCATGCCACCCCTAGGCTCATCTCTAGTGAGTCTGGTTTTATCCCCTTCCCCCTTCAAATCTAGTTTAAAGCCCTCTCGATGAGACCTGCCAACTCGTAAGCAAGAATCCTTTTCCCCCTTGGAGACAGTTGAATTCCATCTGCTGCCAGCAGGCCCGCTGCTGTGTAAACCGCCCCATGGTCAAAAAACCCACAATTCCACTGATAGCACCAACCCCTGAGCCATGTGCTGACCAGGTGTGTTTTCCTGTTCCTTTCAGCATTCCTGCCACTGAAAGGATTGACAAAAACACTACCTGTGCTCCTGCTCCATCAACCAGTCACCCCAGCGCTCTGAAGTCCCTTTTAATCACTTTTGGACTTCTTTGTGCAGCCTCATTGTTGACAACCTGCATAAGCAACGGCAGATAGTAATCAGTTGGCCAAACCAGACTAGGGAGTTTCCTGGTGACATCTCTCACCTGAGCCCCAGGGAGGCAACAGCCTTCCCTGTGGGTTGGGTCTAGTCGGCATATTGGGCCCTCTGTTCCCCTCAGAAGGGAGTCACCTACAACAATTACCCTTCTTTTTTTCTTAAGAGAGGAAGTCTTGATGCGTGGGGCTGGCTAAGTCACCCTAGGCAACCCCCTGGATGGACTTTCATCAAGGTCCGCATGTTCCTGGCCCTCAAGTTCCAGAGCCCCATACCTGTTGTGTAAGGGCAGCTTGGACAGTGTCCCGATCCGACGTCGGGGTAGGTTTCGATATGATCCCGAGAGAGATTAAGACACAAACGAGGTCAAATGCCATATACCCAAAACAACTTTTATTATCAAAAATAAAATAAAAAAAATAGTAACGATAATTAAAAGTAAGAAACTAATAACGATAGGACAGAGTGGAATAAAAAGACAGAAATCAAGTGAGCATTCGGGACAGAGTTGCAAGGAAAGCCACCACCACGGATCCGCGGTGTCCCGGTGTCCAAGTTTCTTGATGTTTCAGCGGCACGCGACCGCCGCAGGAGCAGCGTGCACACACGCACAGACCTGTCTTGGCAGCCCCTTTTATTCTCATTCATGGGCTGCAAATTCCGTGTCAACGACACGTACTTGCCCGTCTGCACATGCGCGTATGCTTCACGCGGCTCCAGTCCCTCTCCTCACGTGATGATCATGTGGCTATCGCATGACGTCTGGTGCATGATTGGGCCTTGTAGCACCAATCACAAGTCTCTGTGGCCCTGCAGCCACGCCCATTGCCAGCCGAAGGAATTCTCTCCCAGACAAACAGTCTTTGAGACGAGTGCCCCGCGGTTTGCCCCACGGTTCAGTCTCTCACAGACAGTGAGGGAGGCCGGGAGGGGATTCACCTGCCGCCCCAAGCAGGGGCCTGTTCCCATTCCCCCTCGTCTCTTAGGTCCCCTCCTCCTGCCCGGCAGCAAGAGGGCAGGGGATCCCCCGCTGCTTGTGGAGCCTCCGCCGGCTGCCTCTGCCTCAGGGATGGCCGGCGGTGGCTCCACCGACCCGTCTCCCTCTCACACCCCCTGATGCTCCTCAGCCTCTCCGCGGCCTCTGCCAGCCCTGCCCCAGGCTGAGCAGGTCGCTCACCCGGTCGCACTGCACACAGGTGGCGTCTCCGCTGCCCCCAGCACGAGCGACAGGCTCAGGTGCTGCCTGCAGCTGGACACCGGGACAGCGCGCGCTTGAGCGGGAGCTCGGTCTGGGTCGCCACATCCCTTCTGGCTGTGGCTTCGGCCCAGCGGAGACCACGGCCGAGCCCCCTCTGGGAAGGCGATGGCTGCTGCTTGAGAGACCCTCTAGTGCCGGGGGGGACACATTGCGCCGCTCCCCCCCGCACGCCTGCCCTGCGCCGACTGACGCGCGAACTGACGCGCCACGTCCTCTTTGCCCACTGTTGGCCGCGCTCCGGGTCACTCCCTGGGGCGGCTCTGGCACGTGCGGTGCTTTGGCCGCTGCCGCTCCCGTCCCCGCGCGCGCTGCGTCAGCGCTGCCGCTCGCCAGGAGCCCGCGCTGCCAGCCCGGGGCGGCTGGGGCCCCTCTCTCTCCCCGCGCTGCCGCCTTCGCCGTTTGGCCGCTTCAGGAAGGGTCCCCCGGTGCGAGCCTCTGCCCCAGAGCCTTTCGCCGTGGTGGATTCCACCACCAGCAGCGTGTTCAGAGGATATTATTTGCCTTGACTTAATGTGTGGTGTCAAGCATTTCTGTGTGTTTTATGAAAAATTTACTGCAAAAAGCCTGTTACTATTAAAATAGTCCACATTAAGACATCCAGCATAATGACCAGATTCTTCCTCCATGGTTCTTATAAACAGTCTGTTTTCTCTGTCTTTCTTCATTAGAGAATTTTAGTACTCAAGAGGAATTTTCATCTTGAATGCTGTCACCTGCAACACATTTTACATCTCTCAGGAACTACAGAGTGTTTCCTTCTGTGATAGTGGGAAAAAGCAGCTGGCTTTCAATGCACAAGATTATCAAGCATATTTTACAGTAATCTATCTGACTTTATGTTGCTTTTTTCCCAAGCTCTAACCTCAAAAAAGGTATGTTTGTGAAAGTAAGGTTCTTACCAATAAAGAGCGAACTTCCATGTGAGAGTGCTGTTAGGAGGCTGTTGAGAGCTGAACCACAAGTGGAAAGACCTCAGTGGCTGAAACAGTAGTCCAATACCAAAATTCGGACAGGTAAGAAAACCCTGTAGCAGCCACCAGCATACCATTCAGTTAATGCTTAGGTGGCAAGTCCTCTTAAATGGATCGATAAGGAGGAAATCAGTTCAAACTCCCAGGTTATCAAATATTTGTGTGTGAACATTTGTAAAGAATTGAAAGGATAGTGCCCAGTTTTCGTTCCACTTTGGTAAATGACTCAGCATATTTGCAACACTGGAGTTTTATCCATTACAGCTGATCAAGGTTTCACCAGTAGTAATACAAACTTTTTAATTGTTGCATACGCTCATTTACAAAATTGCCATGGCTGAAGAGGAACACGCATTCCAAAATCCTGACACAGCAAGCAAAGTTGACAAAGACCTTTTGCAATCAAAGGACCTATGTAGGAAACAAAACTTGCTGAAGCCACAATTTGATCAAAGGATTTATAATATGGCTCTACATAGTTGGAAGACAAATGCACATTTGAAATGTGATGAATTCTAGTACAATACAAGCCATTTTTTAACAACTGATCTAGCAAAATAATATGTGCATAGACAATGTATATTATGCATCTGCTGCAGCTGACAGAGAAAAAAAAGAGTTCATGAATATGTACTACTGGGAAATTTGATTTTTGTTATATTTTGAAATCACAGGCTTGCCATTTCCTTGCCTTCAAAAGATTATTTTTATGATGTGAATTTCCAGCAGTTTCTTAAATCTAGATTTACTTTACTATTCTTAAGAAGCTTGCCCAAACTGTGCTGCATTTTTAAAACCTATCTTCAATTTTCTCACTTTGAAAAGCAGTGAAGTAGTCTTAAGAGAATGCACTGATATGCCTAACCTGAACCACAGTTCCTTGCAATTTTACATGGTATCAGAGACACACAGTCCTGTTTTAAATCTAGCTTTTAAGAAAATAGTATTAACAAGTTACAAAGTCTTGGTTTCCCTTAACTGTGAAGAAGCCCTGAAGTTACAAACATAGCTGGAAATACACAAAACAGGACTTGTAAATCTGAAGACAGATTATATTTTAGTTTATGCTCACAAAAGTGTGATCCTGTCTTTTTTAGCTGGCTTGTATTAGTAAGATGCCTGAATTCTTGTGGTATCTAGAACACAGGGATGTAGACTCTATTTCCTGTGCAACATAAAGTAGACAGAAGCCATCAGCTCACCCATAGAAAATAAAATCTGTCCTTACTCATGTAGATAGTCTCTATTCAGTTAAGGCATGCCAAAGGCAAGGTGACGTAAAGGCAAAATAAGCACAGAAAAAATACTTGTATTTCACAAGGTTCAGGAAGTTTCCAATTATTTTAGTAGATTTATGTTAGTAAAAAAATCTAGTCCACATATTTCTGATGCAATACATTTCCTCTTTAAAAATGTCAATTTGATGGAATCAAAATACATGATGAAATTCTAAAATACATATATATTTATGAGACCAGAATTTTTCATTTTACTTTATTGTATTTGTAACACTAATGGTATTTTTGTAGCAAAGATATTGAACCACTGAAATGGAGTAAAAAAACAGAATGGTAGGACCCTATGAAAAGTTAAGTATTACACAGTTTCAAAATATTTCATTTCACGAGAAGATTTTTGGTCATGAGGTTTATTCTACATTTGGGGAAAAAAAGTCTTCTAAATTCTGGCTATCCAGTTTAGCAGGGACACTTGTGTCTGAGTACTGGCATAAAAACAAATATATGTACATAGTTTATTTTAAAGATGCCATTTATAGTTTATTTTGAGAAAGACTGAGTGTATGTAACTGGAAAAAAGATGATGCCTGTATGCTGTTACTACAAATCAATCAGCCAACCAAACTTTAGAACCAAAGCATAACCTTGCTCATTCACTAAAGCAGATCCTATAACTTCTATAGTCTGTTTTAGGAAGAAAAGAGAAGAGACACTTAAATGATAGGTATGCACATGATATAATTACGCACAAAATGACATTACCTATTGCAAAACATATCTTCAAAAGCGTAGTCTTTTCCCTGGATAAGTGAGGTCTTCAGCAACAGGAATCCCCATGAGCAGAACTCAAAAAAGACATGAGATTGTTAGGAATTACTTTCTGAAGATCACAAGGCTTTCATTAGTTAGCCTTGTGGATAATAAGATTATTATTGTTGTCTCCACCTCTTTACTGAAAAAAGTTGGTACTGAAAGAAAACTCTTTGCAGGAATTGAAAAATTGTATGTGGGCTCACCTTTCAACAAATCTTCGAATTATTATAAATTGTTGTGTCAGTTCTGTAGTTCTGTTTTCTTTTAAAAGGCAATAGTGAATTTTTCTCCTCTCCTGGATCAGAGACATCTCATAAAAATTGTGATTTAGTTACAATTAGAAGTAGAAAAAAAAAAAAATTTCTAGCAATGTAATAAAACAGAAACATTTTTCTTGTGTTTGTGTCTGGAGCCCAGTACTGCCAAGACTTGAACTCCATCTCGCATTCGTCACCTCTAAGCACGTGTTAGTAACAAAAATATAAAGCTTCAGAGATACTGTTATTCATAGAATCACAGAGTATTTTCAGTTGAAGGGATCTTTAAAAGCCATCTAATCCAACGCCCCTGCAATGAACAGGGACACCTTCAACTAGATCAGGTTGCTCAGAGCCGCGTCCAACCCGATCTTGAATGTTTCTAGGGATGTAGCATCCACAACTTCTCTAGGCAATCTGTTCCAGTGTCTTACCACCCACATAATAAAAAAATATTTCTTCCTTATTTCCAGTCTAAATCTACTCTCAATTTAAAACCATTGCCCCTTGTCCTGTTACTACATGCATTGGTAAAACGTTTCTCTCCATCTTTCTTATAAGTCCGCTTTAAGTACTGGAAAGCTACAATAAGGTCTCTCCGGAGCCTTCTCTTCTCCAGGCTGATTAACCCCAATTCTCTCAGCCTTTCTTCATAGGAGAGGTGTTCCATCCCTCTGATCATTTTTGTCACCCTCCTTGGACCCACTCTGACAGGTTCATATCTTTCTGGGGATCCCAGCACTGGATGCAGGACTCCAGGTGGGGTCTCACCAGAGCGGAGTAGAGGGGCAGAATCACATCCATCGACCTGCTGGCCATACTTTTTTTTACTGCAGCCCAGGATCCAGTTGGTTTTCTGGTCTGCAGGCACACAATGCCAGTTCATGTCTGATTTTTCATCCACCAGTATCTCAAAGTCCTTCTCTGCAGGGCTGCTCTCAATTCATTCATTCTCCAGTCTGTACTGATACTGGGGGTTTCCTTGAACCAGGTGCAGGACCTTGCACTTGGCCTTGTTGAACTTCATGAGGTTTGCATGGGTCCATGTCCCAAACCTGTCAAGGTCCCTTTCAATGTCATCCATTCTCTCCAGCAAATCAACTGCACCACTCAGCTTGGTGTCATCTGCAAACTTGCTGAGGGTGCACTCAGTCCCATTAGGTCACTGCTGAAGATATTAAATAGTATTGGTTCCAGTTACAGACACTTGAGAGACACCACTCATTACTGGTTTCCCCTTGGAACTGAACCAGTGACTAACTTTTTGCACCTGGCCATCCATCCAATTCCTTATCCACCTAATAGCCCACACATCAAACCCATATTTCTCCAATTTAAAGGTAATAATGCTGTGGGGGACTGTATCAAAGGCCTTACAGAAGTCAGGTACATGACATTCATAGCTTTTCCTTTGTCCTCTGATGCAGTCACTCCATTGTAAAAGACCAGTATGTTAGTCAGGCACCATTTGCCTTTGGTGAAGCCACGCTGGTTGTCTCTAATAATCTCCCTGTCTTCCATAGTCTCAACATATCTTCCAGGGGGATCTGCTCCATGATCTTACCAAGAACAGAAATGAGGCTGACTGGTTGGTCAGTAGTTCCCAGGGTCCTCCTTTTTATTCTTTTAAAAAATGGCTGTGATGTTTCCCTTTTCCAGTCTCTGGGGACTTTGCTTGACTGCCATGACTTTTCAAATATGATAGAGAGTAGCAGCTTAGCAACTACATCAACAAATTCCTTCAGTACCCTAGGATGAATCTTGTTGTGTCCCATGGACTTGTGTATGTTCAGGTTCCTTCTGATCTGAACCTGATCTTCTCTTATAGTGGGAGGGACTTTTTTTCCCAGTCCCTGCCTTAAGGTTCAGGGACTTTGATATGGGAAGAGAGATTACCATTGAAAAATAAGGCAAAAAATTTGTTGAATACCTCAGCCTGTTCCACGCTTGTTGTCACTGGTTATCCTGTCAGGCTGGGTACATTTTCTTTAATTTTCCTTTTCTGGCTAACATACCTGTAAAAGCCCTTCTTATTCTTTGCATGCCTTGCCAAATTCAGGTCCAGCTGTACCTTAGCTTTCCTGATTCCATCCCTACACATCTGGGCAGAATCCCTATATTCTGCCCAGGACACATGTTCCTGGTTCCACTGCCTATGCATTTCCTTCTTAGAGTTTGGTTTCATCAGGAGGTCCTTACTGAGCCATGCTGGTCTCCTGCCATCCTTGTCTTATTTCTTACATGTAGGAATCAAGATTTTCTTTCTAAGAAAAATATCCTTAAAGAGCTGTCAGCTCTGTTCAGCTCCTTTGTTCCTGAGGGCAGTTTCCGAGGGGGTTCCATCCACTAATTCTTTAAATAACTGAAAGTTTGTTCTCATAAAATTCAGTGTCTTGACTACTCCTCAGCTGGCCCATATCCCTTAGGATTGTGAATTCCATCAAGATATGAATAATCACTGAAGCCCAGGCTGCCACCAATCTTTACATCTCTAATTAGTTCATCCATGTTGGTAAGCAACTGGTCTAGTAATGCTTCTCCTCTGGTCAGGCTGTTAATCACCTGAATTAAGAAATTATCCTTGATGCACTCCAAAAGCCTCCTGGACTGCTTACAACTTGCTGTGCTGTTTTTCCAACAGATGTCAGGGTGATTCAACTCTCCCAGCATGATCAGAGCCTGCAAGCATGATGCTTTCTGTAGTTGAAGCAAGAACATTTCATCAACAGGCTCCTTTTTGTTGGGCTGCCTGTAGTAAACACCTACCGTAATGTTTCTTTTGTTGGCTTGGCCCCTAATTTTTACCTATAAGCTCTCAACCTGTTCATCACTGTTTTTCAAAGACAACTCTGTGCAGTAAATTCATTCTTTTACACAGAGGGTAACCCCCACCCTCTACCCCTCCTTCCTGTCTGTCCCTTATGAACAGTTTATAGCTATCAAGAGCAGCATTCCAGTCGAGTTTCAGCAATAGAGGTTAGATCATAGATTTCTAGCTGTACAGTGGCTTCCAGCTCCTCCAGTTTGTTACCTGTCATGAGTGCATTGGTACAGAGGAACTTGACCTATTGACTATGTTATTAGGACACCAAGAACACTTGGTCACGAAAAAGATGGTATGGTCAAGATAGGGGTGGAAGAAATGTTTTAGAACAGAGCACTGGCCCTGTAGAGGATGGTAACTATTAATAATTTGATAACATATCCTGGGCTGCATCAAAAAAAGCGTTGACGAGGGAGATGATCCTGCCCCTCTACTCGCTCTGGTGAGATCCCACCTGGAATACTGTGTCCAGCTCTGGGACCCCCCAGCATAAGAAAGACATGGACCTGTTGAAGCAAGTCCAGAGGAGGGCCACAAAAATGATCTGAGGGATGGAACACTTCTCCTATGAGGACAGGCTGAGAGAACTGGGATTTTTCAACCTGGAGAAGAGAAAGCTCTGGGGACATCTTGTTGCAGCCTTTCAGTACTTAAAGGGGCCGATAGGAAAGACAGACTTTTTAGCAGGGACTATTGCAATAGGACAATGGGTAATGGTTTTAAACTAAAAGAGGGTAGAATTAGACTAGAGGGTGGCGAAACCCTGGAACAGGTTGTGCAGAGAGGTGGTAGATGCCTCATGCCTGGAATCATTCAAGGTCAGGTTGGATGGGGCTCTGAGCAACCTGATCTGGTTGAAGATGTCCCTGCCCATTGCAGGGAGGTTGGACTAGGTGACCTTTAAAGGTCCCTTCCAACCCAAACTGTTCTATGATTCTATGATTCTATGAGCACAGTGCTTTGATTACATTATATAAATTCTTTAACATCTTCACCAGAAGAGTATTAGATTTCACTAACACGCTTGGTGAAACCTTGGTAATTCTCTTAGCATTTTTACTGTTTATTCCACTTTTATGGAAGGAGGAAATGAAAAAAAATGTAACTAACATGCTTCAGATGAACATTTGGGTACTTTTTATCAGGCATTCCTATAGTGCCCTCCTGTGATAACTGAGCTGTGGGTTCTTGAAAACATCTTTGACAGTAATACAAAGTAGGAGAAATTGCCAGACTTGATCAGAGCTGACAAAAATTTGTCAGGTGCTCAGACTCCCATTATGACAAATACCAGCTGCTTCAGAAGACCAGAAAAAGAACTCCAATAGCTTCCATATCAGAATTTCCTCTTAAGCTTTGTCAAGGATTAATTTCTGTTAAAAAAATGTACAAACAAGTTCAAGCTAAGTCATCATCATTCTCAGCTGTCAACTCTTTTACTGGTTACAAAGTTTTTAAATTATTTTTTTAAAGCGTCTGTTCTTTGACCTCAGGAGTGTATTCTGTCCCTGAATCTGCCTGTTCCTTTGTAAATTGTTAATATATTATTTTTTAATTTCATTTATGTCTCTGTTGTTTCCTTGCAATAGAAGAATGAAGATACTTATATAGAAGAAAGAGGATATGCACGGTTTAACTTTTTATGCCATTAATCATTGTATTAAATTGATTTCCAACTGTTTTTGGATCCATACTGGCTTCTATCCTCATGCAGTGTGTTGTCTTTTTAGAAATAAGATCTTAGAAATAATATCTGACAGTATTACATATGAAGACACTAGTAGGTAGTGTCTTCACTACTAGGTGTTACTAAGTATTTGAAATTTCATTTTTTTATACATTACATGCACAATAGTGCTGGCTTTTCTAGTTGACCTCTGATCACAAGTGACATGCATATTTCTGTCAAGATAAGAAAGTAGCCTTGGTACCACTGTGTTGAGTTTTAACTTGAAACTTGATAACTTTAGTTCAAACTCATTTAAGCACATTTGCCGGAGCCAGTTGAAATTCTGAATAGAAAGTGTATTTGTTCTACACATCTTGGTGGATCCCTGTAGAAAACAGACTAGAACATTTTTACTAAAAAATTTTAATTTACTCGTATTTAGTAGCTATCTATGTTTATTTCTGTTTGGTCAAAATATCTTTCATCAACCACAGTATTCAAACTCTATGAGCTGTAGATGATTTAACATTGCAACAGGCATACCGAGTTCATTGCGTTTCTTGTATTCTTTAGCTTACCTTGTTTATTTACCCAAGGTGTGCAACTTTTATATAGATTCTTCATGACATTCAAGAAAAATGTTCTCCTCAATGTCTACATCTCCTCTTCACCTCCCTCCCATCCATTCCTCTGTTCCTTTATTCCACCCTATATTAAGGAAGCATGATTAGATTGGGTGAGGTTATTTTGGTTTATGTTTCTGAGCTAGAAAACCAGAGTTAATTGTCATTCCATTGCATCTGTCTACTGAAATACCTGCTGATGCAGTTGTCATCTAAGCTGTGTCCATGTTTTTCTAGTCTTCCATATTTCCAGAATATTTTTCTTAGTTTAACAGAGCTCTGTATGCATTATGTGCTTGCATTTGAAGAAACACAAAAGACAGGAAATCCAGCTTAGTCATTCCGTTTAATCTAGTCTATGCAGGTCAAAGCCTAAAAGTGGAATCAAAGAGTAATTCAGTTTAGATTTTTAAGGCAAGCCCATAAAAGCTTATTTGACAAAGTCTTAATCTCTGGTGAGCTGATTAATGTGGATCTATTGCCAATATAGTTTCAAATTTCTAAAACTGTACAATAGAATTAATATCTTTCAAATGACTGCTTGATCTAATTGCTATGATAGCATCATTTCACTTAGAATTACATAACCAACTAATTTTACCTCCTATTCTCCTATTTAGGTTCTGATCTTGATACTAAACAATCCTGGCCTTGGTAGAAGAGCAAGAAAAGATTAGTATTTCAAGGTAATTGGTCTGAAACATGTTCCTGGCTTTTCAGTATGTGTGCTGTGTCAGGCTTTCATCTCAGCTGTGGCATATTATCATCACTCCTTCTGAGTGTGATACACGATGAGCTCGTTTTCTCAATTAATGTAAACCAAAACAATACTCACTGCCTTGATAACAGTATGATAGTATATAAGGTATTTAGATTTTTTTCCTTATTCTGTATATAGGTTTCTGGATAACTGAAAAGCATATTTAATTCTTATTAAATTATTATATTGATGTGTATCCTGGATCTTAATGTTACACAGGAATTTATCAAATACCTTTCAGCGTAACTACATAGTGTACTACATTTATTTCAATAGGTAATACAGCATAAGATCATGAAGGAGTTCATTACATGTTTTTCAGTTCACTATAGATCTGTCAACAGTTGATTAGTAAGCAGTTTGACTGTTGGGATCACCGGTGTAATTCTGGGATGCAAACATTACCGTCTGTGTTTTTTCTCAATCCCCTTGAAAACGTTATGCATATTTTATTTATTTCAGTTTAGCTGTATTTCTGATGCTTTTCTATGTGTTTTTTCTTCATATTTCAAGTGACCAGTCAGGTCTTTCTACAAAACTATTTTTCTTTCTATTTTCCCCTTTTCCTTTTAAGGTTAATGTTATCAATGTATAAAAAAACCCCACAGAAATGTTTCTGATATAGGTTACTTGGACTCAATTTATATTGATCAGGTTTGGTTCTAAGAACGAAAAATAAAAAATATGTAGTTACTGCACTATTTAACTATGAAAAACAGGTAGAAATATGAAATCTGACAGATTTCTTCAAATTCACATCACAATTTTACAACATCCATATATGACAAGCATGTTTTTCTTCGTAAAAATTTTATTTAGTCACTATTTTTTGCATAGTTGAAATTTCAGTCATCCTGCCGATACTGGAGTTGAAAGATGAGATTTCAGGTTAAATTAATTTTCCTGTTGAAAGAAAAATTGGAAGGAAATTCAGAAAAGCATAAGAAACCTATCCAGCTTAGTCTAATAAATGACCATTGAAACTATAATGAAAAAGTTAAACACTATGAGCTTCCATACCACTAGGTCATTAGCTATTTTTGTACAAATAATAATAACCCCTTACTCATGCGTACTCTTACTTGATTGTTATACAAGGCCTGCCTGTTCATTTCACATAAACACACATATTAGTACATGTAATGAAGTACAATAATATGAGCCATTACTGAGCTCAATGTATTATCCAAACTTTAATGTATGATCTGCATAAAAAAATAAATCAAAGAAATAAAAAAGTATGATTTTAATAACACTCATTGCATATTTTCATTTTTTCTATTTGTTAGTGAAACTATATTGAGGAAAATAGGCCTGAAGACTTGACCAGACCTTGGTCTCTTTCCCTGCAGTGACCTTCATACACTAGGGATGAAATGCAATAGCATTTGTAATTTGCTGCCATCAGCAACCTTTCAATCAGGACACAGGCGATCATGTTGACATCTGACAAGAGCAAGATGAGGCAATCTACACCATGAACTAACTATCCTTGAGTTCATTTGCTGTTTATGTCTCCTTTAAGTCACAAATGCAAACATATTACCTGTATCCCTGGTGTGAAATGTAAATTTACCACACCATCTAATTTCTCTAAAAACAGGAAGCTTAGCTCTGATTCTGGGTGTAACTACAGGTAACACCAGTAAACAGTGGTATTTCCTCATCAGTACTCTCATTGTGTGAAAAAAAATAATATTTTCTTTGTGGCTGCATTTTATTACTGCTACTCATTAGTTCTTGTGTTTCTTCATTCGATTCTACTATGTGTGGCTAGCAGACTAGTTGTGACATAATAACAAAAAAGCCCCCAATATTCTTCACAATAAGAAAACTTCTCCCTTGCACCTGAACATACAATTACCAATGTGGATTCAGAAGTATAGTTTCTAATATCCCAATAATACAGAAGAATGCCTTTCCTTATTCTTCTGGCTAGGCATGCAACACATACCAAAACCTGCCTCTTGGGGACTCTGGCGGGGATTCAAGCCAAAGACGTTTATTGTTATAAGCATCTGCTTTTTATACAGTTACAGCTCTTCACACGCCACAAAATGCGTCCTGATTGGTTACTACACACAGTCCATGCGCTTCTCACACAGTCAGGATTGGCTGCCTGCAGGTGTCCATGCGCTCTTCTCTAACCATTCTCCTTCCTTCTTCTGCTCCGGTACTTCCCCTTTTGCCGCTCACGAGAATGTCATGCGCTTCTCCACTTCCTCCTTGGTTGTTTACTGTCTTTTAGTGCCACAGTTCCTTCTCCTCAAGGTCAAGCCTCTGCAAGGTAATCCCAACAGCCTCTTATTGTGCTAAGTGATGTGGCTGACAATAAAAGTGGCCTGCATACTTCATTAACATTGATTGATAAAAATTACCTGATACTTTGAAATACCTTCACTTTTTTTTTTTAATCTTCTGCCGTCTGACCTCTCCTCAAGAAGGATATTACAAGGAGATTTCTGTTAAATTTTTACCCTTCAGTTCTCAGACTGGAAACTTTCCATTGTCACTTAGCTACAGTAAGGAAGCTGAGGCTGAATGCCTTGGGGACTTTTCTCTCCAAGGAAAGCATTTGGAGAGACAAAGCCCCTTAGCACTGAAGTAATAAGAAGTGGAAATGGCTATAAGCAATAACACACCTTGTATTGCTGCAATAAGATCTTAATGGGCAGGACATCTTTGCAGCATGTCACTGTAAAATGGTCTTAATAAGGAAAGAGGTTTAATGCTTGGCTAGATGCAGATATACATGAAAGGTGAAGAAATAGGACCCAAATCAGATACATTACAACTATCTGTACTATGTCACAAGTTCAGTAAAATATCATTGCATGTAAATGCTTGGGGAATACTTATTTTATTTAAAAATCCAACCACCTATGCTGCAATAGACCTGCTACAGAGAAATGTAAAGCGGGAATTGGATTCATTTATCATGTTTTTAATTTCAAAGTACCAGTGCAGTTCGGATAAAGAAGGCTACAAAATTGTAAATGGTACTGTGGTTATCAAAGCAGAATAAGCTCATACATGAAGTAGTCTCTGGTGACATAACAAGAAATTAAGTACTGTTGTATAGATTATGGACATGACACCAAAGTGGCACAAAGTATGTAATTAAGCAACTCCTTAGATTTTTAAATAATTTGGCCAGTAGGTAAAAACACTTAGTAGCTGCTATGAACAGTGTACTTGTGGTTTTGTTAAGCAGAAATGCTCACTATTTGCTAATGTGACGCCCATTTACAAAAAAGGCCGGAAGGAGGATCCTGGGAACTACAGGCCTGTCAGCCTGACCTCCATACCGGGGAAGATCATGGAGTGGTTCATCTTGAGAGTGCCCACGGGGCATATGAAGGACAACCAAGGGATCAGGCCCAGCCAGCAAGGGTTCATGAAAGGCAGGTCCTGCTTGAACAACCTGATCTCCCTCTATGACCAGGTGACCCGCCTAGTGGATGAGGGAAAGGCTGTGGACGTTGTCTACCTGGACTTTAGTAAAGCCTTTGACAGCGTCTCCCACAGCATTCTCCTGGAGAAACTGGCGGCTCGTGGCTTAGACAGGTGTAATCTTCGCTGGGTGAAGAACTGGCTGGACAGCCAAGCCCAGAGAGTTGTGGTGAATGGTGTTAAATCCAGCTGGCGGCCAGTCACAAGCGGTGTTCCCCAGGGCTTGGTTCTGGGGCCGCTCTTGTTCAATATCTTTATTGATGATCTGGATGAGGGGATCGAGTGCTCCCTCAGTAAGTTTGCAGATGACACCAAGTTGGGTGGGAGTGTCGATCTGCTGAGGGGTAGAAAGGCTCTGCAGAGGGATCTGGACAGGCTGGATCGATGGGCTGAGATCAACTGTATGAGGTTTGATAAGGCCAAGTGCTGGGTCCTGCACTTGGGTCACAACAACCCCATGCAAGGCTACAGGCTTGGGGAAGAGTGGCTGGAGAGCTGCCCGGTGGAAAGGGACCTGGGATTGCTGGTTGACAGCCGGCTGAACATGACTCATCAGTGTGCCCAGGTGGCCAAGAAGGCCAACAGTGTCCTGGCCTGTATCAGAAATAGTGTGGCCAGCAGGAGTAGAGAAGGGATCGTGCCTGTGTACTCGGCACTGGTGAGGCCGCACCTTGAATACTATGTTCAGTTTTGGGCCCCTCACTACAAGAGGGACATTGACATGCTTGGACGTGTCCAAAGAAGGGCAACAAAGCTGGTGAGGGGTCTGGAGCACAAGTCGTATGGGGAGCGGCTGAGGGAACTGGAGTTGTTTAGTCTGGAGAAAAGGAGGCTGAGGGGAGACCCTATCGCTCTCTGCAACTACCTGAAAGGGGGTTGTGGTGACGTGGATGTTGGCCTCTTCTCCCAAGTGACTAGTGATAGGATGAGAGGAAATGGCCTCAAGTTACGCTAGGGGAGGTTTAGATTGGATATTACAAAAAATTTCTTCACTGAGAGAGTGGTCAAGCACTGGAACAGGCTGGCCAGGGCGGTGGTGGAGTCACCATCTCTGGAAGTGTTCAAAAAACATGTGGATGTGGCGCTTCAGGACATGGTTTAGGGGACACGGTGGCGCTGGATTAATGGTTGGACTCGATGATCTTGAAGGTCCTTTCCAACCTTAGTGATTCAGTGATTCTGTGATTCTATTTATAAATATTGGATTATGTTACATTAGCATATGGAATAACTAGCATGTAGGCCATTCAGCCTAAAACACTCCAGAGTAACCCATTGGTTTATCATTGGCTTCCATGGACTTCAGTGGAGTTATTGTATAATGAGAAAAGGATGAAGTTTTGCATCTGAAAACCTGTGTCCTTATAGGGATGGAAAGGTCCTTGACCCTATGATGTTTGTAATTTGGAACAACATTGTCTCTCAGAAACCTCAGGGAATGATTTTGCAATGATAAGTAGATAAACATGGAGACAACACGAGTAGCTAAATACAGGTTTTAATTGCTTTCTTTTTTCCATTGGAAACCTCAGGGATTTTCTAAAAGGGAATTATATCCAATGTTCTGTCATGGTACTATCATTATTGCTCACGTGTTTCTTTTTCAACAATCAAAAATATAGGTTGATAATTTTTCATGCTTTTGATAAGACTTTGATTTATTGTTCCCATTTGCCAGTATTGTATTTTTAATCAATCACTTCTGTTCATTCTCATTGTTTGTCACATTCATTGGACTAAAATTACGTTATTGATTAGATCTGTGAGGCAAGGATGGCACCTGAACATTACCTATTTATTCTGATACTAAAAAACCTTATGCAGTACTCTGGGAACTTTTGACAAATATAATAAATATATAACAATAATTCATTAAGGTCCAGTCAAACTACTGCCAACTTAGATGAGATAGAAATTAATATTTCTTTTTCTCATATCCCCTGCAATAATCACAAAACAAGCTGTCTGGAAATCTGAGAACAAAGTTGTTTTTTTAAAAATGTTAATTTCCAGGTTAAAAACTGATGAAAGAAATATGCTGAATTTTCTAAATCAGAGTCAAAAGGAATTTAATAAATTTGCACCAGAAATCATGATGAAAGCAGCAAAGATTTCATCCAGAGAGATTCGGTCTGGTGGTGAGGGAATGTTTACACCTTCCCAAAACATGATGACCTTCTTTACAAAGCAGTAAAATACCTGCTTCAAGATGTAGGTAGTTGTCATGGTTGAAGCCCAGCCAGCAACTAAGCGCCACACAGCCACTCGCTCACTCCCCCATGGTGGGACGGGGGCGAGAATTGGAAGAGTAAAAGTGAGAAAACTCATGGATTGAGATAAAGACAGTTTAATAGGTAAAGCAAAAGCTGCGCACGCAAGCAAAGCAAAACCATGGGCAGGCAGGTGTTCAGCCATCTCCAGGGAAGCTCCAGGGCTCCATCACATGTAATGGTTTCCTGGGAAGACAGACGCCATCACTCCAAACGTCCCTCCACACCCTCCTTCTTCTTCCCCCCAGCTTTATATACCAAGCATGATGTGATATGGTATGGAATATCCCTTTGGCCAGCCTGGGTCAGCTGTCCTGGCTGTGTCCCCTCCCAGCTTCCCATGCACCCCCAGCCTTTTTGTTGGCAGGCCGGCATGAGAAGCTGGACTGTCCTTGACTAGTTGGCAACAACACAAAACATCAGCATGTTACCAACATTTTCTCATCCCGATAAGAAATTTTCTCATCCCAATTTTCTCATCCCAAATCTAAAACATAGCCTCACACTAGCTTCTATGAAGAAAATTAACTCTATCCTGGCTGCAACCAGGACAGTATCCACCCCTTTATTCCATACCATTTACGTTATGCTCACCTACCGCACTATCCAATACAACCTCACTGTGTACAAGTTTCAGACCTATCACTGACGAAGTGCTATGGGAAGGTTAACTTACTAATTCCAATAATTAGCACATTTTAATTTGACACAGGTACAAAATAAAAACATCCCTGACATTGCTGTAGTGACTGTTGATCTAAAGTGTTTCTTTAACAGTTCTGTTGTGCCATTTATCTTCACTAGCTCTTTTACATCTATAAAGAATAATTTGTTTGACACGCTGAGGAGAGAGGAGGTATCCTAAACCACAGTGAAAAGACAGAAGATAAGTAGGACATTATTGTTCATTTTTCATAACAACCCAAACACTTGGGTAAATAAAGAGTTTAGAAATAGCAAAGAAAGTCCTTTTTTGCATGCACAATTAAAATCTTTCAGACAACTTTCCGAACTAACAAGAATATAGGAGTTCAAAATATGTTTATAAAAAGAAACACAGAGTAAATGCAATGACCTAAAGGGATCTTAATCTGATGGCTGTTGGAAATCTGAGCGATAATGTGTGTTTTCCCAGTTTTTATGATGCTTCTCCCAGGCTACAAGCCACTCTACACTGTCAAAAATAACACCTGAGAGTTGGTATGTCAGTAAGGTCTGGGTTGTTGGAGAGGAAGTCGATCAGTTGCCACGGGACAAGCTACCCCCTTTCCATCCACACTTCTATCCAGGCTAATACACCTGAACCAGATCCATTCAGAAAAATAGGGTGGTGGGTGGAAGAAAATTTCTTCACATCTTATACAAAGCACATCCCAATTTGTTAGAGGCTTTCTACTGGCTGCATTTTGAACACAGTGAAAAAGAAATATACTAGAAACAATACTTTATGCATTCAAAGTCACTTCGGGCTTCCTAGTCCTTTCTTCAGCATACCAAAGTTTTAGGAAATCCTTGGCAAAAGAGTTCAGAAATTACTCAGTATTGTACGGCATACATTCATAAACTTTAAAGAAATAAAACACATGCAGAGACCATAGTTTTTGCCCTGTTTACATGGCATTCTTTTATCATTGTACTTCCTGATGCCTTCAGTGTCTTCTCTGCAGTATCATCATATTTGATAGAGTAACTTCCACACCTTATCAAGGGAGAGATCATTGGAAGGACATTCTAATAAGCATGAAGTGCAGCCATGTCATCATTTTCATGTTCACTCTCACCCTCCCCTCCCTAATTACTGAGTAGAATAGCATCCACGCCTTCTGTTTATTAAGCCTTTAAATTTTCTGCTCTTTAGTTCTATGACATGGGCATAAATGCCATTAAGTACAAAGCTGCATCCTCTCCCCAGATCATCACTAAAATCACTCTTAATATAAGCCTCAAGGCAGGCAAAATTCAGTTCTTCATCTGTCATAGCTTTCTTATAAAAGTAATGACTTTGAATTCCTGTATCTCATTAGAAAAGAAACACCATCAACCTGTAGAAACTTCTGGTAAAACACTTCTTTGACATTAAATAGTTATTTTATATTCTGCCATAGCCTCACTTTTCATGAACTGCCTTCTATTCCTACAGCATTCTCTGCTCATAGTGGACAAAACTTTCTCACTGAGATCAGAGAGTATGGGAAAAGATTATCAAACCCTTCACTTGGCCGTCTAACAAAATCATGTTCTTGTCACAATGACTACTTGTAGGAAAAGAAATCCATGCAGTCATCCTAACATCTGAGCAGCAAGTAAGAATTATGACAATTAAGGTATTCATAGGCCTAAATCACTGGATTCAAGACCATAATCAACAGTTTCCTTCCCTAATCAACAGTTTCCTTCCCTAGCACAAAGAACGTCTCTTACAGGTTACAAATACAGGCTCTAGAACAGATACTCAAAAGAGCTAAAGATAACTCCAGGTCCTAAACAGTATGTTTATCAACTCTTTATCAATTTTTTACCAACTTTCTTATCAACTGTCACGCTAAAACTTAAAGGGAAGACAATAGGATCGATGGTGCATGTATATCTGGACCAAGAGAAAGGATTTTAAAGAACAGCATACTTGAAATTTACCTCTGAAATAACTACAAGACAGTGTTTCCAAGATCTGTGACTAACTTGTATAACTGACTGAAAGGTTAAGGATGTGATTTAGAGAGGGAATTAAAAAAAAAGACAGAGAGGGGTATTTCAAATATACATTTCTCTTCAGTGTCTCCCACTGGTTAGTTTAAATAGCACCACAGTCAATGTACCTATCAGAAGTGAATCATATTCTTCAGTACCAAACTTATATTCTTTGTTGTGCAGGGGATGTTAAAGTGAATTATATTTTGAATTCCACTCCCTCAAATGAGGATCTAGTTGTAATGGATGGAATTTTAGTACTACATTTATATTTTTTTTAAACAGTCCCATGAAACTTACTACCCTTGTTACGTGAGCTAAAACATCTTTTCCAATAAAAAGACAAATATTGCTTTACTGCAAGTAAATTTCAGATTGACTGAACCATTTTCACTTTTTGTAATTCATCCTTTAGATTCCTTAAGACCAGGAAAGATCAGTGGAATAGTGAACCAGTCTGGGAATCATAGGTGGCATTAATGAAAGTCTTGAGAAAGACAAGGACAAGGATATGTCTGGAGTGGAAGGGAAATATTTGCTGTGGAAAATCATATCTGTTCATTGAACAGAGATACAAGAAGAGAGGTGTGTGGAAGAAATTATATGTCTTCCATATGTGGGTACACGTAAACTTGTGAGTTATGGTGACTGAAGGAAGAGATTTAATATGTGGAAAAAAAATAAATTAAAATGACCAGATACATGGAGTGTTTGGGAGGACAGTCAATGGTACCTCAGTGAGGATATCTCAAGTATTGATAAATTCCATTCAGGTTGGATGGGGCTCTGATCAACCTGATACAGTGGAAGGTGTTCCTGCTCATTGCAGGGGGGTTGGACTAGATGGCCTTTAAAGGTCCCTTCCAAATGAAATTATTCCATGATTTTAAGTTCCAGTACCTGTCCTCATTGTGTGAAGTTAAACTTACAAACTTACAAAATCTAGATGGGACAAATTTTATAGATTTACAAGAACAAACTTGCTATATATATATAATGCCCTGCTTATTCTGTGAATTCTTTTCAACTAAAATTGTAGAATCACAGAATCATTAATGTTGGAAAAGACCTTTAAGATCATCAAGTCCAACCATCAACACAACACCACCAGCACTAAACCATGTCCCAAAGTGCCACATCCACACATCTTTTTGAATAATCCAGTGATGGTGACTCCACCACTTCCCTGGGCAGCCTCTTCCAATGCTTGACCATTCTCTCAGTAAAGAATTTTTTCCTAATATCTAGTCTAAACCTCCCCTGGAGCAGCTTGAGGCCATTTCCTCTCATCCTATCACTTGTTACTTGGGAGAAGAGACCAACACTCACCTCACCACAACCCCCTTTCAAGTAGCTGGATAGAAATGAAACGTGATATCTCTGATGTTAGTGTTTGGTGCTGTAAAGGCTCTATTTTATCATCTGTTAATTTATAAAGAATAAGTAACTGCTTTCTTGTTTGTTTTTTTTTTTTCAATTGTATCCTACCACAGGTACTATTAAAAAGATTCTTTGTCTACATTAAGTAGCATTTGGGTTAAAAAGAAAGGAAAAAAAACCCCAAAACTCAACCAACACAAACCACAGTATAGGAACCATTTTATAAATTGATTTTACTTCAAGCTCACCAGAAGATTTACTTGTAGATTGTTGTTGGGTGACCCTGGCTGGATGCCAGGTGCCAAAACCAAAGCCACTCTATCACTCCCTTTCCTCAGCTGGGCAGGGAAGAGAAAACATAATGAAAAGTTTGTGGGTTGAGTTAAGGACAGGGAGAGATCATTCACCAATTACCATCACAGGCAAAAGAGACACAACTTGGAGAAATTAATTTCATTTATTACCAATTAAATCAGAGTAGGGTAATGAGAAAGAAAAACTAAATCTGAAACCACCTTCCCCCCACCCCTCCCTTCTTCCCAGGCTCAACTTTGCTCCAGATTTTCTCTGCCTCCTGCCCCTGCAGCAGCACAGAGGGATGGGGAATTGGGGCTGCAGTCAGTTCATCACACATTGTCTCTGCCACTCCCTCCTCAAGAAGAGGACTCCTCACACTCTTCCCCTGCTCCAGCATGGGGTTACTCCCACGGGAGACAGTCCTCCACAGACTTCTCCAACGTGAGTCCTTCCCACAGGCTGCAGTTCTTCATGAGCTGCTCCACCCTGAGTCTCTTCCATGGAGTGCCATCCTTCAGGAACAGACTGCTCCAGTGTGGGTCCTTTCCATGGGGTCACAAGTCCTGCCAGCAAGCCTGCTCTAGCATGGTCTTCCCACAGGGTCACAGCCTCCTCCAAGTGCACTCACCTGCTTCAGCATGGGATCCTCCACCATTAACCTTCATGGGCTGCAAGGGGACAGCCGGCCTCACCATGGTCTTCACCATGGGCTGCAGGGGAATCTCTGCTCTGGTGTCTGGAACACCTCCTCCCCCTCCTTCTTCACTGACTTTGGTGTCTGCAGAGTTGTTTCTCTCACATATTCTCACTCTTCTCTCCGCTGCTGTTGTTCTGCTGCAACTTTTTTCCCTCTTCTTAAATCTGTTATTGCAGAGGCTTTACCGTCATTACTGATTGCCTCAGCCTGGGCCAGCAATGGGTCCTTCTTGGATCCAGCTGCCATTGGCTCTATTTGACACAGGGGAAGCTTCTAGAAACTTCTCTCAGAAGCCTGTAGCCCCCCCCCACTACCAAAACCTTGCCACACAAATCCAATACATGGATTCTCAGAACTAAATATATCAAAAAATAGGAACAATTTATATGATTGGGGTGTATAAACTCTATTATTCATAGCAATTTAACTTCTGCAATAAGTGAAAAATTCAGTTTAGTAATATCTATAAATGTGTTTCTGAAGGTCTGGAATGAACAATTTCAAGAAAAGAAATAGAATTTGTTAGTAAATAAAAAGGATTCTGTTTAAATATAATTGCTTTATGCTGGTACTTCATAATCTTTTCTAACTTGCTTTTTCTTGAGATTTATAGATAAGATATTGTGGATCCAAAGGTGCATTTATAGACACGTTTACAGGCTGACATAGAATTACCTTTTTGTCTCAGTCTCACAACAAAATCGCTAAAACATTATAGAATCATAGAATCATTTATGCTGGAAAAGACCCTTAAGATCATTCAGTCCAACCATAAACCTAATGCTGCCAAGTCCACCACTATATCATTGACTTAACTGAAACCTGTACCTAGAGGTAAATATCTGACTTTTCTTCCACAAATGCAAAACGCAACTTAAATCAGATTCCTGAATAATTCCAATTTCTTATACTGCCAGCAACAAAATACTGCAAAAATATCAGAATAAATACCTTGTTCTGGCCTACCTCATTCTTTTATATTCAGTGAATGATAAATTCATCTTAATCCATATCATACTTCTCAACAAATCAGATCTTTAGGACTCATAAACCAGATATATCTTCAGTGAAGATTAGTAATTTCTAGTCATTACACAGTTATTATTACAGTTATACACCTAGGAAGAAAAAAATAATTCACATGAAGACCTGATGGCGATTCAGTGGGAGACAGGGTGTTGTGGTTTAACCCACCAGGTAGCTAAAGCAACCACACAGCTATTCGCGCACTCTTCCCTCCCAGCACAGCAGGACTGGGGGGAGAATAGGAAAAAGTAAAAGGGTAAGACTCATGGGTTGAGATAAAGATAGTTTAATAGGACAGGGAAAAAAAAAAATAAAAAGATATACAAAACAAGTGGTGCACAGCACAATTGCTCACCACCCGCTGACCGATGCCCAGTTAGTTCCCAAGCCACGGTTCCTGCCCGGCCAATTCCCCCAGGTTATATACTGAACATGATGTTGTGTGATATGGAATATCCCTTTGGTCAGTTTGGGTCAGCTGTCCTAGCTGTGTCCTCTCCCACCTTCCTGTGCACCCCTGATCTTCTCACTGGCAGGCCACAGCATGGGAAGCTGAGCAGTCCTTGACTGCTTAACAGCAACTAAAACCATCACAATCTTATCAACATTATTCTCATGCTAAATCCAAAAGACAACACTGTACCAGCTATCAGGAAGGAAATGAACTCTATCCCAGCCAAAACCAGGACACAGGATTATGTCCACAGTGGGAAAAAGAGAAAATGGAAATAAAAGTTAAGTATGTAACAAATTAAAAGACAGATTCATAACAAAGACAGTTGGCATTACATTTTCCAACTAATACACAAAACAGTGACTATAACAAGTCTTTCATTAGTCTCTATCTGAATGCCCTACAAAGTAAATGGTGGCACATAAAGTCATTTATAATTGGACATCTACATATTTACAATGGTCATCCTATGAAACATTAATTTCATGACTAAGCATTGCTCATCTAGATTGTATCTCTATCTTCTTTAGTAGAAATTTTTAAGTTATAGGATATTTGTATAAATGTATGCAGAAGGGTTATTTACACAACCAATGTAAGTAACTGAAATATGTAAGCTTAAAAGTAAATGTTACTCATGCAGGGTTTTTGTTATTCTATGTGAGTGTGGACTCAAAAAAAAAAGCTTTTGAAAAGTTTGGGGTTTTTTTTCGTCAATGCTGGATATATGGAAAACCTTCCTTAAGTGTTTTTAATGGCAGTCAAAAGGTAAATGATGAGCAACTACACACGAGGTTCTATCAAAGATACCTTAATTTACTGTTGAGAAATTTTTTAGTGATGAAGTCTCTTACTTCTGAAATTTCCTTAACCACACACTCTAGATCTATAATAAAAATTAATTTTTAAGGAAAAGGAAAGCCTAAATGTAAATGTAATTGAATTTAATTCTTACAATGTAAGAATGATTAAATTCTGTACTTGCCTAACATTCAATTTGAAGATTGCTTTATACTGTATCTCCAATGAGACTTTCTTGTTCATCTGTTTGCTTGAAAGTTGTAGTTATTAATTGTCAAGATTTAACCAGTTAAAACATAAAATAAAATATTGAAAAAGAAAGAAAACTGCCCAATATTGTTAAGTTTGATTCTGCAAAGTACTAAGATTTTGAAATGTTGCTATAGTAAAAACAGATTAACATACTATGCACTGAAAGAGTGGACAACCAGATGCTATACATTGGGAAAATAGCATAAGTATTGAGGAATTGATTTGGAAAAGAAACAAAATTTCACTATTGAGTTGTAATAGATTTAATTTATTTTTTTTTTAAAAAGAGAGAGTGATTTTGTGATGGTTTCCAGTTTTAGTTAAAGCAACTTTCTAAACCTAGAAGGAAAAATATTTTCATAATTTCAGTTCTTTGTAAAGTCATTCACAGTCTTTACCATTTTCCCTTGCTTCACGCACAAATTTAAAATAAGTCTGTTTAAATGGACTCTGGAAGTGACATTGGTTAGCAGTGAAAACTAAGTATCTGTTATAGGAGTCACTTCCTAGTTCAAACAGTATCCACTGTACAGCGTTAGTAAAAAGCATTAGGTCGCAAGCTGTGATCTTTGACCTAGATACTGATGAACTTATACTGAACTCTTATGTAGTTACATGAGGGGAGGCCCGGAAACTGGTGTAAATTAGAAAGATAAGACAGCCACATCCACCAGCAGAAGCTGCCTCCTAGAAAAAGGAAAAAGAACGGCCCGCCTGGAGACAGTGAAAGGATCCAAAGAGAAACAAGGAGACCCAAGACCCAAATACTACTATCAGATTGAACCGTCTGGGGGAGGGTATAATTGCCCAGAGATTCTTTTGTTTGGGGTCCCTCTCCGGAGGCACCAGCTCGAGCTGTTCTACACCGCTGTACCACCTAACAAATTCGTCTGGTGTACGTCATGTCGGAGGTTCTGTTTACGGAAAACTAGAGTGGAGCCTGCAGGAAGAGGAAGCATCTGAGAGTGAGTATGTGTGAAGCAAAAGGGGCACCTGCCGGCTCACTGGAGTCACCCGCTGTGAAAGGACTCTGGTCCTAGCAGTTAAAGTGTCGGGTGGTGTGTGTGCGACTCCTTGATTGATGTGTGAGTGCTCGGGCAGTGGCTTCTCTCTTAACATATCGATCACTGAAAAGTATCATTTTCCAAAAAAGCAAAAGGAGTTTTTAATCTCTCATATTGTATTCACAGAATTCAAAAAAATCTTGTTTTGCTTTTAATTTTTTTGTCTTCAATATAATATCAGGCCTACCACTTAAAATTTTATATTAAAAAATGATGGAACTTTTTAAAAAATAAACTTTCTAACAAAGAGACCTTAAAACTCAAGTAATGCAAACAAGGTAGGATGGAATGTTGACAATGTGTGATGCAACAAGAAAAGGGAAACAACACTGTCAACACTAAACCAAAAATAATCATAAGAACAAATAATTTATGAGATTTCATCTTGTAAACATGCCTTGAGAAGCTCTTGTTTTTCTTTTTCCTTTTGTTGCTCTTTTTGCATTTTAGTTTTTTGAGATGCACTTAGATCATATTTTCAAGCTTTTCCCTGAAAAAAAAAAAAGAAGCTAGAAACATACAACCATTTAAGAACTTATAAAGCCCCTTTTTACTGTGTCGAATGTTAATTCTTAGAATAGTTCTCAGTAAATTTTGAGAAATTTTAAGTGATGGGTGAGATATAAGAACACTGGAAGAACACAAAGGAGAACAAGGAGCAACAGACAGGCATGTACCTAGTTTAACACCCCCTCACCAGAAAATCTCTGAAATAAGTAATCAATCAAGTTAAGTACTAGTCAAGGTGGCCCTGTCATGAAAATGTTGTGTCAAAACAGCCATAATTTTCTTTCACATCAGAAAAACAACTTTGTGGGTAGAAGATAAGTAATAGACATAGTCTCTCTTGCCTCTGTTATACTTTCTATAGTGCCTTGCATGACATTCTCATAAGCAGTAAGAGAAATATACTCACGCTTACCCATCTGGTAGGTAGCCAAAAACCTAATGAGAAAACTGTAATCAGAAAACAAGTATCAATGAATCACTAGCCAAAAATACTGAGTGGGGTTCCACAATTGTGTATCCTGGCTCTAGTGTTTTGTAGTGTTTTTGTTAGTAATCTGGACAACAGAAAGTATAATTTTGTAGAAAATGTGGGTTTGATTTTGATTGACAAAAAACAAGGACATGCAAATATCTTGGTGAATGGGACTGAAATTCAAATTTACCTTTATAAACTGGAAAAAAAAAGGTTAGAAAATAGTGTGGAATTCTATTAGGACAGAGGCAGCAGTAATCAGTTTCTTAAATACAAGATGGGTTAACCTCTTTCAGAAAATTTTCCAGGCTTCTTGGAAATCACAACAGTGTCTTAGTGTTGGGTGAATGCAGTCCTACTAATGAGCAAGTAATGCAGTATGTCATGGAAGGAACATAGTTATGTTCTGTTCTGCTTGGCAGAGATAAGCTGAAAAACAAACAATTTTGTCAGTAATCAAAAAATCAAGAGTGATCTGACATCTGCAGAAAAGAAGACACATGCTAAAGGTTAAAATTAGCCTAAAAAGGTTAGGAGAAGACTGGAGTGCAGAAGACAACTCAGGAGGTTTTGGAGTTGCATCAGTGTAACTGTATTAAGAACAGGTTACATGAATATCTGAAAGACAGGGCATATACTGAATTAATCCTTCTTTGTGGCAAGGTAATATGCTAGACTATTTTTTTCCTCTGCTTTTTTTACATGATTATATGTCATGGTGATCTTGAAGAGTTTGGCTTATTTCCTAAAAGACAAAAACAATAGATGAAAAATGCATCAAGCTGTGATGAACCTTAGTGGGTTTTGCATAAAGCCAGCTTGATTTTTCTGCACCTTTTTCATGGAATGTGCAAACAATGTGTGTTCCTCTGGCTGGACTCATTGCCAATCCAAAACTTCAACCACCAATAGAAACACTAATTAAAAATAATAAAATAAATATTTTATACAAACAAGAACTCAGAATTCAAAATCAAGGAAAATTAAATTATTTTTCATGAAAAAATGACTAAAATGACTAAAAGTAATCAATTTATTACATTAAAGATAAGTAGGATGCAAATAAACTAGTGATGCTGAGTATGGAACTGTTCTCCATTTCCTGAGGGAAAAACAAAACCAAACCAGCAGCAATACAAAAGGGGCAATCCTTAAAAAAAACCCCAAACCAACAAGATGTACTCTCCCCCACTTAGTTAAATAACACAGTTAAACAAAAAAGTGTCACTGAGGGTAATTCTTTCTCAATTCATACAAATGATAAAAAAGATAAGTAGAAATGCTAGGAAGTGAGGAATAAACAGCAACATTAAAAGCATAATCATGCTAGAAATTTTAGCCTGTTGTCTTGAACACTGCACAGTCATCCTCATCTCTAAAAGATACTATGGCAAGTGCAAAGCAGAGCATGAAAAAAATTACTAGATTCCTTATGGTGGTACTTTAAAAAGACCAGGAGTTTTCAATTTAAAGGCCAGGTAACTGGAAGGATCCATGACAAAAATTAAGTTGCAGGAAAACATTAATAAGAAATAATTCTTTACTGTTATTTATAATAGAAAAACTACAGGATATTACATATAATTAAGAGATGGTCAAGGAGAGTTTAGGTTTTTTGCCACACAGTGTATAATAAGCTTGAACTTCTTATAGCAGGATATTTTGGATAGGGAACTTACAAATTTATTAAAAAATAATGAAAATTCGCAGAAGACACGTGTGAATAAAACTTCCATCCCAAGTAACAATATGCTGAATATTATCAGAACTAGAAGACTGCCAGGGAAGGGATCATGTTGAAATTACTTTATTCTTTTATTCATTACCCAAGCAGCTGTTATAGGCCACCATCAGAAAAAAAGATACAGAACTAGATGTCTGAGCTTTTCTTAGTTTTGTAATGATGAGGACAACTGTGTTGATCTGTGTACATACATCCCTGTCTTGATTATTTTCCTTATTCTGCTTCTAAGAATACATGAATATATGCCTGATCAAGTAAATCAAGTCTACTTCACCAATTGTGTTATTACAACAACGTTAATTTTTTTCTGATTTTTGGCAAAATTAAATTTGACTTCCTTAGAGTTATGTGCAATGCATGACAATCTAGAAGAGCAGATAGCTACCTTTTAATTTATGCAGTATATTAACTATTAATATGACAGGTGAAGAAGTCTGACCCCGCGTGGATGTAAGTAAAAGTTGCAATTAATCCGTTTCCTTAAGAGAAAAGGTCAGTAAAGTAAATGAATAAGCAAACCGTGAAATGAAAGAGCAGAAAAGTATGCCTTTATACATGACATTTCCGCTGGTGTCTGCCTTGATACAGTTACCATTACTACTCTTATCCAAAATCTAGAGACCTTATTTAAAAGACAAATAGAAGCAGTCTTTCTATTTATTTTTTAACCTATTTCAGAACAATACATTGGAAATAGTAAAAATCTGGAAAACAAACAGGCAATGTTTAAGACTTGCTTCATGCCATTTGCCTTCTACTAAGAAGAAATACTCTCTTCACAGATTGTTATTGTTTTGGGGAGAAGGACATGGAATAATCCTAATCAGTAGCGACAGGAAGCCCACTTGCTAGATAGCATCAGGTGTTCTTCCCTGGCAGTACTTCTAAAATGGATTTGAACTTATGATGGTTGTGAAAAGATCCAAGACACCTTAAATTCAGTGCATGGAATTTATGCATTACTCTCTCCTTTTACCACTGACAAACATATTGGTGTGTGTCACACAAAACTTCACTTATAAAATAAAAGAATTGGAGGCAGGGGAGGGGTAAAGCTCTTAGTGAAAACATACATGTTTTTAAAGTGAAGGCTTTTGTGTTTTTTTCCACCATATACTTTAAAAAGAGAACAGTTACTCACTGCCCTGAAAATACTGGGGGAAGCATGCCCTATCTGAGCTGGAAATTCTGACCAACTGTCTGCAGATATTGTTATCAGATGTTTAGATGTCTGTTTACCTTTCACCAATGTTTTATTGTAATTAAACTATCTTTGCATAGGAAAGAAAGTACAGTAGATACTTAGTGTTAGCATGCATTCATAATCAAATATCTAACCTGCCCTCAATCCTCATTCTACTACTATGTCTTCCTTCAAGGCAATAGTTTATTAAAATCTGTAATTACACAATGAAGATGCATGATTATTGGCTGTGTCATACATTTATGACACAGGTTTTTTATCTACAGGACTTTATATATCTACCTTTTGCTGAACTGCTGTGCTGTGAAGGTGAATCTATGTGATGGTCTGACAGACAGCAGAAAGGCACGTTGGTATATACTGTCAGGTTACAATAAATGTGAAAATGCAGCAAGAAAAGAAGAAAGCTAACAAACATTTTATTCTCTTTTTCCTTGCCTTTCTTCTTTTGTGTGCTGTCTCTGTGATTTTTTTTTTTAATATCATACAATAACAGTACTAATGCTAGTAAAGCAGTTTCGACAATAAGTCCAGGGAGTAATTTTTGTACCCTGCCTGGGAACCTACTGGCTTACATTACTTCCTCCTTATGGGCTCAAGACTTTGACACGAATGGACATTACAGTGAGGAGAATATTTTCCATCCTTCTTTCCTCCCACTCTTTTATAAAATGAACAGCAGGGAGGAAGTCAACCAAGTTGTTCACAAACTTCCACCTAACTCTCAAACCAGCCATTTTCCTGCCAGCTGCAGTGACACCAATTATTATAGACATAATCCCCTTCTGGTGTTAATTTAGTGAAAAATGTAACTTTGAGTAATGCTGAAATGAAGAGTCAATTGATTTACCCCCTATCAGAACTTCAGTAATTAGAACAGTGTGCACAATATAATTATTCACATTGTTTCTAATTTAATTTTAAATAATTTCACATTGATAACGAAATTTTAATGCTCTTGGAATATAAGTTATAAAAACAAGCAGGGAAACCAAGATGGTTATCCTACTCCTATCTTTTAAACACTGTAACATCTCTTAGGAAAAAAAAAATCTATTTAATATGATAATTCAGCAATGATTTTCTGCATTCCAAACTGTTGGGATTTTTATCTGTGTAGAAGAATAACTGAGCAAATAGCCTATTCAAACAACACTTTCTGTTTGTTATTTCTGAAGGACAAAGGGAAGGTGAACTGCAAAAGTAAAAGGTCTAGCGTAAGTCATGACTCTGCAGCTCGATCTCACTACCTCACTATACCGATTGAAAAAATGTAGCATTTATTTTAATTTAGTGGTGCAGTGTATTGAATTTGTTATCACTGTTGGCAGTGGCAGTAACATTTGTCAACTTAACCTACAGAAGATATTGTGCACAGAAGAACCATCGTATTACTTCATGCTCATCTTCTACAGTTGTTCCTGCTCCCACACAGGAGGACTGGTAGCAATATACCTTCTACTTTGTCAAAAAATTAAAGAGCCTATGTACACATGGCAGTTTTCTTTTTAAGAAACAGTCATTCATTTAAGTATTTAAAAGTTGTCAATACACAAAATATCTGTACATTGTACCACTAAGCAACATCCCTTTTACTTGAGCAATGGACTTAGAATTTTTTTTCCCTTTGTCAGAGTCTGTGGCTTCCATGGTTGAGAAAATATTTGGGATATCTTTTGTATGTTGCTTCACTGTTGTCAAGGCTCTGAATCATCCCAATTGTAAGATCTCTGTACGAGTCACCACAAGAGTTTCCACTGAGAAAAATACTCCCCAAATAAGTATCTCTTCCTGCTGAGATGTAAAAAAAAGACCATTTCCCAAGATAGCTGATCTCTATTCTCTATAACTGTGGAAAACAGAAATAAATATCTTGAATGAGAGTTTTCCACCCATGTTGACTAGAAACCCCTGTGATACTTGCAATAAGAAGTATGCATTTTGTGCGTGTGTGTGTTCTGCTGAAGAAGATGTACTATCCATTATCATACATAGCTTTGCAAGTAAGAACTGAATCAATCTTCTAACCGTTAGAAAATTATAGCAGGTAATCCTGATTAAACTTCATGGCAGTCATTCAAAACCCTGTTAAGTTGGGTAAGTCAGAAAAAAAGGCACCCAGAGATCGAGCCAGCAGCAGATGAACAGTGTTATAGTTCCCATCATTTCTCCAGAGCCCTTGCTCCCTTTTTCCTACAGCTGTTTTTAGCATGGGTTTTTATGTTTGTTTGTGGGTGGGGCTGGGGGTTGCAATTTTGGAGACTGTTGTAGTTTAACCCAGCAGGCATCTAAACATCACACAGCCGTTCACTCACTCTCTTCCCCGGTGGGATGGGGGACAGAATTGGAAAACAGGCAAGACTCATCAGTTGAGATAAAGACAATGTAATAGGACAGAAAAGGAAGGGAAAATAATAGTAATGATAAAAGAATATACAAAAAATGTGATGTACAATGCAATTACTCACCACCCACGGACCAATGCCCAGATAGCCCCCGAGCAGTGGCTGCCGCCCCCCAGACAACTCCAGACAGTTTTATTTTTCAGCATGATGTTATATGGTATGGAATATCCCTTTGGTCAGCTTGTGTCAGCTGTCCTGGCTGTGTCCCCTCTCAACTTCTTGTGCACCAGGCTTCTCGCTGGCAGGGCAGTATGAGAAGCTGAAAAGTCCTTGACTTAGTGTAAGCACTGCTCAGCAACAACTAAAACAGTGTGTTATCAACATTATTCTCACACTAAATCCAGACTGCAGTACTATACCAGGTACTAGGAAGAAAATTTATACCAGCTGAAAATGAGACTTGGGTTTTTTGGTTTGATTTTTTTTTTTTTGAGAAGCCTGTTTCCTTAAACTTCATGACAAAACAGAGACAAAATGGTTGTACAGCTTCCTGTTGATTGTGAGAATAAACACATCTATTTGAATAAGATGATGTTCAGTACAGATAAGATCTAAGTTCAAGGTCAGGCCTAGCTGTGAAAGTGTGCTCCAGGCTCTAACTACAGATATTTTTAATCACAAGGGAACTTGTAACACATTAAAACTCTATTAGATATATGATTATAGCACTAATATTATTACTCTTTGCCAATGAGCTAATCATTAAAAGTATTTATTTCTACTTTTGTTTTTAATTAGTGCTTTCCATTCGAGGTTTTTTCCAACTAATTTAAACCTAAACATATAGCTATTACTGCAACCTATTCAAGTACATTTGTAAAACTACTAACTTTTATGAATATTCATTTTATAAGCATTATAAAACACATGTGGAATTGAGCTCAACAGAGAACAATGCCAATATTAAAGTTAAACATTTAAAATAAACATGTACAAACCAAACCTTCAAAAGAAATTTATATTTTAGGATCAATCCATCTACTACTATTATTAGTGTTAGATGGTTATACTGACATAGACATTCATAGAGAAATTCTATTAGTTAAAACATTTATTGCATAAAAATGTTACCTATAATGTAAATTCACAGGATATAAAAATTAGCACTTAAGCATTAACTCAGAAGCAAGTATTTGCAAAAATAGGTCAGGAAGTGTAAAGTCCACACTTAAATTAAAATCACTTTAAAAAGAAAGCCTAGACTAGCCTGCTTGCCTTCTGCATCCCCAACTGACAGACAGAGCTTAAAATAACTTTAGCTATTGCTGAGGATGACAGATGAGATGAATCTGTGTTAAGAAAGTGAGACAGTAAATGAATGTTGAAGGGGAAGGAGCAAAGAAGCTGCTGTTCTCTGGTGCTTTCAAAAGATGCTGAAAACAGCAGCTTTCAAAACTGCTCACAGCCGTGCATTAAAAACAATTGCCACACAATCCAAGGAAATACACTTGTATATATACATATTTAAAGCCCTATGAAATAACCGAATTTCAACTTTTGTTTTTCAAAGAATTTTTTTTGTCTTGTTTTTCCCTGAGTTAATCTCAGCTAGTAAAGGATTTTCTTTCAAAGACAGCAGTGACAATTAAAATAGAAAAAAAAACAAAACAAAAAACCAAACAATAGAATAAAATACGTTGTCTTTCATGTGACTTCTTACAATGTATGATTAACATGCATTACCAATAGCTGTCACAATGTTTAGTTTTGTATACAGAACATACACCTGGCCAGGAATAAGAGGGGTTTTTTCCCCTCTTGGAGAAAGTGGATTTTCTTTAGAAACAAAACAAACCGAACCCATAAAATTGAAAAATCCAGTGTTCTGACGAATGCCTCATTCTACAGCAAAACAATTACTTGAGTTTTTTTGCATAACCAAATATTTCAACACTATTCAAGACAACTTTTAAAATTGTATTTTCATTTTATATTTACTAATTCTATATTTATGTGTTTCTTAGTATCAGGTGACTTAAATATTTATTCATTACATTACATGCTGTCTTTTTTCCTCTTGATTTAGAAGATATTTAAGGATTCCAAATACTAAAAGTAATTTTCACAACAAACTTGCTAAATTTGTTACTAATTACTTTGACACTTTAAAATCCTGTGGGCTGCCATCTGTAAGCACAAACAGTACAAGACAGAATGATAAACTGTATTGAAAACACCTGGATAATTTTTCTCCCCATCTTCCACAGTCTACATGTTTTCCCAAGTGCATATACATCTGAATAGTCGTTAAAAACTTAAACAGCTCTTTACCTAGGACATGAGACATACTTTACAGAAACCACAGATATCAATGCCTTGTATTTTTGAACTTGTATATTGAGAGGGATCATCAAGCTATCTTCCTCTTCAGGATCTTTCCACTATTCTAATGCATTTTTAAAAAAAATTGCAATTTTTGAAGAAAGTAAGCATTATTTTCTAATAAGAATAAGCCATTTTGAGTAAGCCTAGTCTTCAGTACTGATGTATTATAAATGTAAGCAGAAAGACAATAAACACTATTTGTAAGATTATCACAACTATAGACACTATTTGTTGTCTTTTTTTTCATACAATTCCAGCAATTTCAGCAGAATGCACCAATAAAACTGCAAAAGCATGTTGTTTAATAATCACTAAATACAATCTGGCAAATTGTTCATGAAAAACAAAATATCAGAGGGTTATTCTAAAACTCATTTTTTTATTCAAGCACATTATTTAATAACATTTAAAGAAGATGAAACATGATGTAGTCATTAACTTTTCATGACACATACCAATATGAGTTATGGGTATTTCTACCAGGCAATCAAACCAATAGAGATCTGTGTTAAGCTTTCTTTAGTGTTTCCATCAATGCAGTAATAAAAGCATTCATCTTGATCTGATTAAGATGGTTATAAACAGAAAATCATTTCATAATCTTACATAAAGGGTAGGAAAACAATTTGTTCATATACTGTATAGTTGATTTGCTATCTGTAGGACCGTATTCAACATTATGTGACTATCCTAATTGAAGCAAGAGAAGATTCATTAACTTTAAAAAAAATCAGAAGCCACAAGTAAGAAATTTGGAAACAAGAATTTCTCATTTACTTTTGTCAGGATAAGACAAAAGCTGTCAATAGATCTTGTACCACATATATTAAAATGTCTTTACAGCCTTTACAGCTTCTCACTAGTTATGTGTATTCACCTATCTAAAGAAATATAGTCTAAAAAGAAAACCAATTTTTTCCAAGAATAAAATACAACTACAGTAATCAAGTAATACTCTAAAATTAAACTCAGACATGACTAATACATCATGAGAATTGTTTATTATCACCAAAACTGTTTGGCCTGTCCTATATCTCAAGGTGAAATATATTTAAAAGCTAATAATGATTAATCATTTAATATTTGATTAATAGCAAACAAAAAAACACCACTTAAGTACTAAAAGTTAATAGTTCTAAGGTGGGGAAGTTGCTGTTTATTTACGTCAAAAGCAGCCTTTAAAATCTTTTCAGTCAGTGCAACATCACCGTTTAAGATTTATTTTCTTTACTCTTCCTTTTTGTGTACTTTTTCACACATTTAACAAAATTCCAAGTTGCACAGGCAGAATATGAACTTACAATTGGTCTCTGCCTACCATATTACTGAAATGAACAATTTGTTAACTTAAAGTAAAAATTTACTGCAGTTCCCATAGCCAAACAAATAGTCTATGAAATTATGTAAGGTGGCATAGAACATCTTACATGCCCATAGATAAGTAAGGCAATATAGAACAAAAGAAAAACTATTTAAAGTAGACCTATCTAACCAGATTTCACACTAGATAAGTTGAGATTAAAATATCCAGTATTGTATCTCTGGCACTCAACTGAAAGATGATCTGACCACACTACAGAGGGAAGTAGGAAACACTTTATTTTGTAGGAAAAGTGAAGAATTACCTATATTCCACCTGAAAATGCCTAGTATTTTTTGTCTAGAGACTATGTGAATTTATGTGATGTGTGAAACATTCTAAAGAACAGTAAAGGCATTTTTTAAATAATAATATATATCAGCAAACTCCAAGCTTATATGAAAGCAATCTTCAGATCATCCCCTAGCCATTGATTTTGCTCACTGGAGGAGAATTATTTCATCTCCCTGAAGTACACCGCACTTACTGCTTCTTTTTTCACTGCCCAATACGATAAGTATTTTTTTAAATACAAGGCCAGATTTGTAAAAGAAAAATATTCTTTAATAAATCTTAATATGATGTCAGGTTATGATTGTATTTCTTCAATAGAGGAGGAAATAATTCTCTAAGTAGCTAATAATTATTGACGAAAAATAATCTGAATATGAAAATGCATAGCAAGGTAATGGAAAAGTAATTGATTGACCAGATATGCTCAGCCATAGTAAAACAATTGTGAACCTGAAGCGACAAGTTCTCTTGTCAATGGTCTTGTTTTGGGCTTTTCTGACCTGTTGCTAACATTGATCTCTCCAGATGCTATGAAAGTCAAGTTTTGTATACCCATCATTACATACAGATACATGGTTCCAAAACCAATCTTAGGAATCAGATACACTTGGACGTGCTGAAAGGGAAGAGAAGGCATTCTTTCATCCGAAGAGAAGTAGAATAGTTAAATCTAGTGGAATTTAAGTTACATGGCTTTGTCCTCTGTCATGACGAGCTATAAAATCATAGGTACTTTTAAATGACATTAACATTCTAAGGAACTCATTGGAAAACTGTTGCAATAGGACAAGGAGTAATGGTTTTAAAGTAAAAGAGAGTAGATTTAGACAAGGTATAAGGAAGAAAATTTTCACAATGAGGGTGGTGAAACACTGGAACAGGTGGCGCAGAGAGATGGTTCATGCCCCATCCCAGGAAGCATTCAAGGTCAGGTTGGACGGGGCTCTGAGCAGCCTGATCTGGTTGAAGATGTCCCTGGTCATTTGCAGGGGGGTTGGACTAGATGACCTTTAAAGGTCCCTTCCAACCCAAACTATTCTATGATTCTATGAAAAGAAAGCAAAATTTTCTTTTTTGTTTGTTTCTTAGAGGTTTTTGGGGGATTGTTTTTTTGGGTGGATTTTTGGGGTGGATTTTTTTTGCAGTGAGGTCATTAGTTCTGGTGTGTGCCAAGCCTTTCCAAGTCTGACCATTTGCAAATGCTACCCTGATTTATTGATACCATTCCAGAGTGTCTCTGTCAAGTTTCAAGACCAGGATTTTTTAATTTCTTCCCTTCCCCATGTTCTCATTTTCTCCTTGCAACAAGGACAACAATGAGGAATAACAGGCTGTGTGGGAAGTGAAGTGAGCTTGCAAGCTTAAAAAGGGGATCATTAAATAATATTATTAAGTGAGATTCTAACAGAAATACTGGACACACATAAGCAAAGTTGAAGCCCCACTAGATCAAATAATTCAATGATCCAAAAAATAGAAGAACATGGAAGGCATTTGACTGTCTGAGACTGCTCCCATAGTTAAGAAGACAGGCACCTTCTGGACTTCTGTCTTACTTGACAAAGGGTTAACAAAGAAGAGGAAGGTGGCTCTTAAGATGGCTCAACCTAGATCAGAAGCTTTCAAAAGATCATCTATTCACAGATATTCTCCTACCTACTCTTAGTAGGTCATTATGCAAATTTATTTACTCTAGTTCTTGCAGGAAACAGGGTGTTTAAAAACAACAAAACAGAGAATGCAAAAGTAAATTACATAAAAAGAAAGCAAAAAAGAAACTTAGAGACATTAATGTATAACTGTCAATTTAATCATATATATATGTAAAGCTGCCACTCTAAAACCCTTTGATAGTCACAAAAACCTGTGTATCATGAAATTAATTAGTAACAATGTTGGACATATAAAACAGCTCTTTTATTTTGATTACAGCATTGCCCAAAAACTCTTTTGAGAGACCAGGACAATTTCTTGCTAAACTTTAAAAATACATAAATAGACCAAATGATGACAACCTGTTTAGTATGAAGCATATGTAATTCAGTTGTGAGATGCAAGACAACACAGAAATTTCTTTGGCACAGACATGAAGGACAGGATTGTATCCTCTCTGCCTCTTGAGAGGCCATGCAACACCACTCATATGGTTGGGCATTGCAGCGCTCTCTGACCCACATTGCATCTACTTTTCACCTCAAGGTATAGACAGCTAAATCAAATAACAGGGACAAAAATGTGTTGCATCAGCTGACTCAGGAATTCAAAGAACTTTCCAAAATGGGAAAATTTGTCCAGTAAAACCTGAGATAAAAATAAATTTCCTCATAGACACTTCTCAAGATAGTGGAATATATGGGAATAAAACATAGTCTATTTCTTTTTTCCCTTTACACTCTTGACAATTTACTCGCCCTCTGTAGTTTAAAGCATGCTAACTTAATGATCTTGAAAGGTTACACTTTAACTGTGTCACAAAAGGAAGACCAGTGATCAGCTGGTCTCTCTAGCTCAAGAAGATATTCACACCTTTCTGATTAACTCGGGGAAGGCTGTTTACACAACCAATTGATCCATCCAACTGATACTGCCATTCTCTTGTCCCTTTTGTGTTGAGATAAACTCAGCTTTCTTTACAGCAGCTGTGGCCACTCCATGTGTTCATCCCTGAGTTTCATGAGCACATCACTTGTGCCCTGATCCTCTGCATCCTATTCCATTGTGGGAATGTGTTGGTCAGTCACACTGGTATGAAATTATACTGCCTATATATATATACTCCTACATAATAACTCAAAAGATGGTTACAATCTCTGTAAAAAACTGCAACTATGTATATTTTGTATTTTTCCTATGGAGTTATATTCACAGCAGTCTCAAAGCTTTTCCAGTACATCATCTTGTGCTTATTGATGTGATACTCATTAGCCCAGCATGAGTTGTAGGCATAGACTTATAGACACAGAGACACACTAACAAGTAAAAGATAAAAAACGGACTATTTTAGTCACTGAAACAAAGCCTGTTGTTTAATAACTGATTTTTAGATAATAATGATTAAAAAATCTTGCAGTTCCATTAATTGAAACATATGTCAAAAATACAGAAATTTCTTTTTAATTTTTAATGACATATCCTAAAAACTTGTTTTTTCAATCACCAATGGGTACTTATATTCTTAAACAAAGGAATAATGAATAACAGCCATAAGAATTACAGGTGAACTTGGGAAAGGACTTAGGCCAGCAAGCATTGTGCTCTACTTCTTGAAATCTTATTTCTTTGGAAGTGTTACTTGAAGTATTGCAATCTTTAGATGTGCTTTTCTTACACTTCAAAATACTCAGTACTTTAAATACTGGGGAAGAAACATCCAAAACATCTATCTAATCATTTAACTAAAACCAAAACATTTGACTTTTTCTTCTTATAGAATCATAGAGTAATTTGGGTTGGAAGGGACCTTTTAAGGTCATCTAGTTCAACCCCCTGCAGTGATCAGGGACATCTTCAACTAGATCAGGTTGGTTAGAGCCCCCTCAGACCTGACCTTGAATGTTTCCAGGGATGGGACATCTACTACTTCTCTGGGCAACCTGTGCTAGGGTTTACCACCCTCAGTGTGAAAATTTTCTTCCTTATATCTAGTCTACATCTACCCTCTTCCTGTTTAAATCCATCACCACTTGTCCTATTGCTACAGGCCCTGATAAAAAGTCTCTGCCCGTCTTTCTTATAAGCCCCCTTTAAGTCCTGGAAGACTGCAATAAGGTCTCCCTGGAGCCTTCTCTTCTCCAGACTGAAAACCCCCAACTCAGCCTGTCCTCAGAGGAGAGCTGTTCCATCCCTCTGATCATTTTTGTGGCCCTCCTCTGAACCCTCTCCAGCAGGTCCATGTCTTTGCCGTGCTGAGGGCTCCAGAGCTGGATGCAGGACTCCAGGTGGGGTCTCATGAGAGCAGAGTAGAGGGGCAGAATCACCTCCCTCGATCTTCTGGCAGTGCTTCTTTTGATGCAACCCAAGATAGGATTGGCCTTTTGGGCTGCGAGAGACAGCCTTATATATGCAGAGGCTGTTAAGATGAGGGAAGCTCCAAATCTCCAAATGTCTTCTGTAATTCAGCAAACTGTGACTGAATCATTTACAGTGTAACTCAGCAGATATATTATAATTGCAGGTAGCATTTATTTTATAGAAATTAAAAAATGTATTGAATTCAAAGATGTTAAAAAAGAAATATATTTTAATTCCAGGACCTGCAAGACTCAGCATTGAAAAAAATTTTTTTTTGTGAACTTCTGAACTTGAGAATTGAGTAAGATTTTATATTAGAGGTAATATTAAAGCCTTACTTATGGTCAATGTACTGTCTTGATATTAAGAAAATGGTATCAACAAATCGGTAATAATCAGCTTCATTGCACTGATGTCTGAATACAGCATTTGGAGGATGTGCAGAGCTGTACATTTTAACATGTGATGTGGGTTTACCTTTTTTAAAATTTCTGTTGCAAAATGAGCACCAGCACAGGAAAATCCAGATATTACATGCATACTTTTTAGAGCTATATGTTGAATTGATGACATTAAGATTCTGCTTAATTTGGGTTTTACTACAAAAATATACATTTTCTGTTAACAGTGAAGTGTTGAATAAAAACAGAATGAGAAGTAATAAGAAGTCCACCAATGTTACATTATATAGCAAAATCATTTGCTTTCAAACATGCATTTAAATGTTAATTTACTTGAGGTCTTGTTATGGAAAAATGACAGTATACCACAGAGCCATGGATTTACTGTCAGTCCAACTAATGATTTAATAGTCTTAGTCTTAGTCAAAATCACCTAATTTAATCAGAAAAAAGTCCTTGACAGTAGAATTACAGATGGCTATAAAAATTTTACAGAAAAAGTCCTCTTATTATCTATGTATTTTCACTAGTTTTATACTCAGCCTTCCAGCACACCTCTTGGACAGTTTCCATGACAGTTTCAATCTTCCTGAAGAAGAGCAAGGCACTGGTGTTCAGCATCCTTCTGTCTTTGCCAGGAGGAGTGTGATACTCACGGGGGAGGGAGAGTATTCCTCCTCAGTCATGGATCTGCTCGGGGATTTTTTTACAGTTTCTTTCCCCACCTGCTCCCTTCCCCCTGTTCCCAGGGCAGGGGTGAAAGTTGCCCCACAGCCCCCCCAGTGGTCCCCCCTGGGGCCGTTTGTCCGGCAGGGAGTGCCTGGGGCTGTCAGCCCCTTCCCCGGGGGCACTCACAGGGCTGGAGCTCAGACAGGCTGGGCAACGGGCACTGGGCCACGGGGCGCCTGGTAAACCCAGCGCAGCCCCGCGCAGGCCGAGGGCAGCCCAGCCCAGTCCTGGGACCTGCCACAGGCTGCCAAGAGCAATGGGAAAACCATATTTACTCAGTTACTGCACATCTGGAAGTTGCTTAAGGCTCATGCATTCTTGACTTCTCCTTTTTATCCACTTTCACCTGCTGAAATTAAGAATTGAGCATTAACGTTTGGTAAATCTATAATCTGTATCTCATCCTGCAGTTTGATTAGATCAAACACCCTCTGCCTCTTCATCCTCCTTGTCCTTTTCCCTTAAAGGGTAGGGACATGCCTTTTCACTGCTGCAAGAGGTTTAACTAAGTTTCAGATCAGATACATATGCAGCTCTATAGACCAGTTAGAGAATCTCAAAATGACAAAAAAGAATCAGTCAGCGATCCTTGCCACAATTTGAGTGCTATTTTCCCCACTAGACAGATGGAGAAATGAAGGAAATAAATAAACTGTCTCTCATAGGCATGTTTTCAGACTTTCACGAAGAGACTTTCAGAGGTGAGGATCCCATTCCCAGTGAAACTAGAAGCTGAGAATATTTTGCCCTAAATTGTAAACACCTATTCAGACAAGGTGTTGGCGATCATTTTACAAGGCACACATTTTACATATGTGCATGCTCAAATAAAAGATGAAAAAAGTCTACTTGCCAAAATCAAATGAAGCTCAAAATACTGATTTTTAATAATTTGAAAAGCTTTGTAAGAAACACCAAAACAGATTGTTTTTATGTTATAATTTTAATTTTACCACTGTGCTTAATTAGGCTGAAAAGAGTGAACCAAAATTATTTATGAAGCAAACAAACAAACAAAATGAAAAAGCAGAATACAAAGGGGGAATTGCAATGTCAGTGCAGAAGTAGGACTCGCAGATCAATAATGAAATAATACTAAATTGAACTGTGTTCATAAAATTAATTTTACTGAGTGTAAAACACAAAATATGATTAAATGACTAAGAAAAGAGATCCATCTCTGATAGTAAGTGGTATATATATTGCATTTCTAATTGTCCTTGTATTAATTTTCTAATGTACACTCTGGGGAATCGTGTGATGATATTCTTGCAGAGTTTCTAGTTGCATAATTAAGTACTCAACGTATAATTTGTCAAGTGCCACATTATGTTATATAAGACTCCATAAACCCCATTCTTCCTCTTCCCCTGACTTAGTTATTAGTTTTATTGTGCCGATGCTGAATATCTAAAATACTTGTGTCGAAGCACATGTTTAGACCCAGCATTCAGAGTCTCTTGCTATATCCTTAAGGAAAAACATCCTGTGATGTCGTTCTCCTGTAGTGGCAAAGATGAAATCAAACTCAGCAGGTGTTCAAGAAGAAAATCAATGTATATCTGTGGTGGGTTGACCTTGGCTAGATGCCAGGTGCCCACCAAAGCCACTCTATCACTCCTCTTACTCAGCAGGACAGGAGAGTGAAAATATAATGAGAAGCTTGTGGGTCGAGATAAAGACAGGGGGAGATTATTCACCAATTCCTCTCATGGTCAAAACAGACCCAAGGAAATTGATTTAGTTTATTGCCAATCAAAATCAGAGTAGGATAATGAGAACTAATTCTTAAAACATGAGAATTTTAATTCTTAAAAATCAAACCTTAAAACACCTTCCCCCCACCCTTACCCTTTTCCCGGGCTTACTTTCACTCCTGAATTCTCTACCTCTTCCCTCAAAAGTGCAACAGTAGGACAAGGAATGGGGGTTGTGGTCAGTTCATCACACGTTTCTGCCGCTCCTTCCTCCTCAGGGGGAGGACTCCTCCCATTCTTCCCCTGCTCCAGTGTGGGGTCCCTCCCGCTAGAGGAAGTTCTCCACAAAATTCTCCAATGTGAGTCCTTCCCACAGGCTGCAGTTCTGCATGAACTGCTCCAGCCTGGGTCCCTTCCACAGGGTGCAGTCCTTCAGGAACAGACTGCTCCAGCACGGGTCCCCAGTGGGGTCACAAGTCCTGCCAGCAAACCTGCTCCAAGACGGGCTCCTCTCTCTCCACAGGTCTACAGGTCCTGCCAGGAGCTTCCTCCAGTGTAGGCTTCCCATGGGGTCGCAGCTTCCTTTGGGCATCCACTTGCTCCAGCATGGGGTCCTCCACAGGCTGCAGGTGGGTATCTGCTCCACTATGGACTACCATGGGCTGCAGGGGGACAGGCTGCCTCACCATGGTCTTCACCAGAGGCTGCAGGGGAATCTCTGCTCCGGTGCTTGAAGCGCCTCCTCCCCCTCCTTTTTCAATGACTTTGGTGTCTGCAGGGCTGCTTCTCTCACATATTCTTACTCCTCTGTCCGTCTGCAAATTCTGAGTGCTGATTTTTTTCCCCTTCTTAAACATGTTATCACTGTTGCTGCCACTGTTGCTTATTCGCTTGTCCTTGGCCAGCAGGGAGTCCATCTTGGATCTGGCTGGAATTGGCTCTGTCAGACATATAGGAAGCTTTGAACAACTTCTCACAGAAGCCACCCCTGCAACCCCACAGCTACCAAAACCTTGTCATGCAAACACAATACAATATCATAGAATATTTTGTGTTGGAAGGGACCTATTAAGGTCATCTAGTCCAACCCCCCCTGCAAATGAGCAGGGACATCAACTAGATCAGGTTTCTCAGAGCCCTGTCCAGCCTGGCTGTGAATGTTTCCAGGGATGGGGCACCTACTACCTCTCTAGGCAATTTGTGCCAGTGCTTCACCACCCTCAGTGTGAAATATTTCCTCCCTATATCTAGTCTAAATACACCATCTTTCAGTCTAAAACCATTACCCCTTGTCCTATTGCTACAGGCCCTGCTAAAAGTCTTTCCCCATCTTTCTTATAAGCCCCCTTTAAGTCCTTGAAGGCTGCAATAAGATCACACCAGAGCCTATTCTTCTCCAAGCTCAACAACCCCAACTCTTTCAGCTTATTCTCATTGGAGCGATGTTCTACCCTCTGATCACCTTCATGGCCCTCCTCTGGACCCATCCCAACAGGTCCATGTCTTTCCTGTGCTGAGGGCTTCAGAGCTGGATGCAGGACTCCAGTTGGGGTCTCATGAGAGCAGAGTAGAGGGGCAGACTCACCTCCCTCAACCTGCTGGTCACGCTTCTTTGGATGCAGCCCAGGATATGGTTGACCTTCTGGGCTACAAACACACATTGCCGGCTCACATCCAGCTTTTCATCCACCAGTACCCCCAAGTCCTACTCTGCAAGGCTGCTCTCAGTCCCTTCATCCCCCAGCCTGTACTGATACTAGGGCTTGCCCCAAACCAGGGGCTTGCCCCAACCCAGGGGCAGGACTCTGTACTTGGCCTTCTTGAATGTTATGAGGTTAACACTGACCCATTCCTCAAGCTTGTCCAGGTCCATCTGGATGACATCCCATCCCTCAGGCGTGTAAACCCCACCATTCATCTTGGTGTCATCTGCAAACTTGCTGAGGGTGCACTCAATCCCACTGCCTCTGTCATAGATGAAGATATTAAACAGTATGGACCCCTGAGGGACACCACTCATCCCCAATCTCCATCTGGACATTGAACCATTGGCCACTACTCTCTGGATGCGACCATCCAACCAATTCCTCATCCACCCTACAGTCCACCCACCACATCCATATCTCTCCAACAGAGAGAGAAGGATGTTGTGGGGGACAGTGTTAAAGGCCTTACAGAAGTCCAGACAGATTACAACGGTAGCTCTTCCCTTGTCCGCTGATGGTGTTCCTCCACCACAGAACGTCACTAGGTTGGTCAAGCAGGACTTGCCCTTGGTGAAGCTGTGCTGGCTGTCTCCAGTCCCCTCTCTGTCCTCCATATGCCTTATCATAGCTTCTAGGAGCATCTGCTCCATGATCTTCCCAGGCACAGAGGTGAGGCTGACAGGTCGGTAGTTCCCAGGGTCCTCCTTGCTACCCTTTTTTGAAGATGGTTGCAATGTTTCTGTCTTACCAGTCACTGGGGACTTCACCTGACTACCATCATCTGATTTTCAACCATCATGGAGAGTGGGTTGGCAACTACATCAGCCAATGTCCTCAGGACTCTGGGATGCATTTTGTCAGGTCCCATAGACTTGCGTATTTTTAGGTTCCTGAGGTGGTCTTGAACCTGATCTCTCTTAAGTGGGAGGGACCTTGCTCCTCCAGTTCCCATCTTGCAGGCCATCAGCTCAAGAGGTGTGGGAAGAAAGACTGCCAGTGAAGCCTGAGGCAATGAAGATGTTGAGTACATCAGGATTAGTCGTATTAGTTTGCATTCTTGTGTGTATTGTATATGGATGCATACCTTTCTACACACATTTTACATACATAACCAGCTGTCCTCAAAGGAGACTTTGTGTATTTTAATTGTCCTGTCACTTACCTGGTTTTAAAATGCTGTAGGTGTCTCACAGACTTGAAAGTTAAGAATGCAGTTTTCTTTTAGGAGAACCATGTCAGCTGTGACAAATTTATTGGCTCATCTCTCATAAAACAGTTATCCTCAGGTTATCACCGGTGTAGAAAAATTACCACTCACTAGAGCACTTGGTCACAGAAATCATTAGTTCATTTTGGTGGATAATGTTATAAGATCAAAGTATTTAGTTTAAGCTAATTACATAGGTTCTCTCTAAGGCAAAAAAAAGATAAGTGGGGTGACATTTGCTCTAGAGGGACATGTCTTTCTACTTCGTTGCCTATAAAGAGATCTGATACAACCACTTATGTTAAATGCTTTCATTTTTGATAGTTAAATTTAAGTGAGATGTATTCCACATTGGCTTCCAAATACTGTTGAAAATTTAACCTAAGTAATTTATCTAAGGTCATATACAAATGGTAACATATTTAATTGAATCCTATTTTCTTAGATTCATGACTAGTGCTCTAATTATTTGCCCGTTCTTCCTCTCTGTGAAAAGTGACTCAGTAAAAGTTTTTTATGGTTTTCAATCTGTGTTTGAATTCAGTTGAGGATGTCAGGCATTAGGTCAGCTCACAAGATCTGGTAACAGTTGTCTACCAGCAACACCATATTTTTATCACCTCCTTATTTGTCTTCTAGTGCTGTGAATAGAGGTAGTAAGAGAGAGGCATAGACTACTGAAATAATGTGAAAAATCTTGGTCTCAACAAACATTTAGCTGTCTTGCAGAGGCAAGATAGCTCAGCATATACTCCTTTGTTTATCATCAGTTTGTTATTCATGTATGTCCTGTTGATCTTATCAGGGTAGAGAGTGGTTTAAAGTTACCTGGTCACTCATGGAGACAAAAGATTAGATAATCTATCTAATAAAAAAAAGAAAGTAACATATCTTTGGACAGAAATTACTTTAAGTGTGGGACTGAGAAGCCAAAGAAACAATCAAAACTGTAAAGGAGTAACAAAGATTTATTTTTTAAAAATTGTAGTAGTAGCAAACGTATTTAAACCCAATATAGGTTAGGAAGCATTTATAGGGGAAGTGTGCAATTGGCTTTTAACCAGTTGAAATTAAGAAAATTTTCCATAGGGAATTACTCTTTTGTCTAAAATTTATGAAATTCAGAATTAATAATTCCAACAGATTTTCATTTAGAAAAAAAAATGAAACAATCTAATTTTCCCCTTGCATAGCTTTTTCAATTTGAAATTGTATATAAAAAATAAAAGCATCAACACTGAATCAAGACTACAAATTTTTGAAACATTTTATCCTGGATAGCTGTCCTGGTTTTATATGGGATGGAGTTAATTTTCCTCCCAGGATCTAATACAAGGATATGTTTTGGATTTGGGATTAAAATAAAGTTGATAACATATTGGTGTTTTCAGTTGTTGCTAAGCAGTCAAGGACTGTCCAGCTTTTCATGCTGGCCTGCCACTGAGAAGGCTGGGGGTGCACAAGAAGCTGGGAGGGGACGTATCTGGTACAGCTGACCCAGGATGGCCAAAGGGATATTCCATACCATATGACATCATGCTCAGCATATAAAGCTGGGGAAAGAAGAAGGAAGTGGCGGGGGTGACACATTTGGAGTTTTGGCATTTGTCTTCCCAAGTAACCATTACGCATGATGGAGCCCTGGAGCTTCTCTGGAGATGGCTGAACACCTGCCCGCCTGTGGGGAGTGGTGAATAAATTCCTTGTTTTTCTTCACTTGCATGCATGGCTTTTGCTTTACCTATTAAACTCTTTTTCTCAACCCATGAGCTTTCTTACTTTTACCCTTCTGGTTCTCTCCCCCATCCCACCAGGAGAGAGTGCACGAGCAGCTGCATGGTGCATGGTTGCCAGCTGGGTTTAAATCATGACAATAGCTTTTCCACATTTTTGTCTTTTAATTTCAGTTCAGGATTATTGCTTTTAAAACTCAGAATGTTTTCTGGTCAGAATCGTTAAAAGGTGATAAGATTTTAAAAGGAAGTGTAACTGTTATCAGCTCTCTACAATTGCTGTATAAAATCTGACTAAGAATTAATTTTCAGGAAATTCTGAACTTTTTTTTAAGAAATATGGAGAGAATTGAAGTTCTTGAAGCCATACAACATCATTAAAACAGATCTTAAACTAAGGATTTTTGATTAAAAGCCTCAACATTTTTAAAAATGAAATTTACCATATGCCAGTTCAGAAATACCTTTTATATTTAGGTATCAGCTATGTAAAACAAACACTTCAAAATGAATATACTGTTTTTATCTTGAAAAGTCCAATGCTGACCATTTCAGTATCAAACAATGTTTGAATTTTGTCAATTAATTGTCATAAGGTGCAGGATATTTTTTCTGAATACACATCCCCAAAACCCACAAAATAACGCTTACTAAAGTTTTTCAATAGTGACAGAAAACAGATGTTGATATTTCTAAAACAGCTCCAGGAAAAGTTCTTCACACTTCCTCACATAATGACTTTAGTCAGTTTTGATAAATATGTAAATAAGAGAAAGAATAGGAGATTTACTATTAGTATCCTAACAATCTTAAAGGAAAAAATGGAAAAATTTGATTTTCTCTCCTCAGGGAGCATTTGGTTCCAAATTATTATTTTATTATAGCTTCATGATATGTTTTACTTCCAAAGAGCCATGATTTATAACAAATGACATACAATTATTATTATTACCATTATTACTATTATTATTGTTATCATCATCATCATTATTAAAGTACTAATATTCCATCATATGGTAAAAATAATAAAATCTCCTTGAACAAAGCCAATATAGCTTCAACAACATCTGATCTTTTTACTGCGAGCACTACAGCTCAAGTGATATTAAGGAAAAACAAACAAATTGGTAGTATGGGTGTTATGATTCCATGGAGTTTAAACGCCTGGATACAGATATGAAAATGTACAAATAACAAACTTAAAATGACACAAAACCAAAAGCAATAAAAAAGACTAACAACCCACACACGCTTTTTTAATGGGAAAATTAAAAAAGATTTATTACTGAGCCCTGCTCTGTGGAAATCACACAATAAATAATAGTTTTGGAGACAAAGTGTGTTTTCTGAAGCATATTATTTTGTTTGAATTTTGCATTTTTACCATAAATTTAGTGAATGAACTCTACTTTTTTATAATATGTACATGTTTTAGTAAAGATTAGCAACCCCTTGACTAAGACTGTACATAATGCGTACTTCATATGTGCATAAGAATAATTTTCTTGTGATGCCCTGAGTATTTTCTCTGTTGATTATACCTCCCTGTGAAAGATGGCAATCCTGGTCTTCTCTAAAAAACACGATAATTGCAAGTTTCTCAGTTTCCTTAAAAAAAAACAAAACCAAAAAAAACCACCCCCCCCAAAAAAAGAAAAAACCCAAAAAATTGCTTTTAGACAACAGAACACACTGTTTAAAAATATATACTTTCTGGGATTCTGGATGATCCTTTGTCAAAGTTCATTTCAAGCATTTATTTAGGTGGTATCTTCTTCACTCAGCTGGATCATTGTAACAGCCTGCTTGTCCAGTCCAACCAGAGCACAGAGGATGAAGAAACAGCATCATCCAGTCTGGTAACCCAAGATGTTTCCTTCTCAAGGAAGTCCCAATATGCCACAGCTTGTTATTAATCCTAAGAGTTTCTAAACAAAAACATTTCTATGTGCATATCCTCCAATTTATACAACTTGCATTGTAACAGTAAGAGGAAGAAAAAGAAAGTGACATGACACGAAAAGTGGTGAAAGTACCAATGCCCCAAAAACAATCGTGTAAAAAAATCCGTGAACCACTGATAAAGGTTCTATGAAATGTGTTTAAGCAAAATATTGATAGATATATATGTAAGTACTTCATATGTACTTCAGAACACTTTTATACAGAATAGCACCTCACTTCTGAAAACTAACTGAAAAATTGCATACATAGATTTATTTTTTACTGAGACATCAATTACCATGGTTACCTTCTTTCCTCTTACTAAATATAAGCTAATGGAACATCAAATATAGTAATCCAGACAGTGACTCATCAAGTCTTACCTCATATTTATATTTCTTCAGAAAAAGCATTAAGATACGAGATAGAATTGGTGTGGTAGTTTATCTCAAACAGAGGTGTAGCAGTCTTTTCCCTATTTACAATGCAGTACCATTTGCAGTCTAATAAAATATGACCTAAGTTTACAAACATATTGAAGCATGTTTCTGGTTTGGAAAAATGTATTTTTTTTTAATAATGTGGTAGAGTTGAATGCTAAGAGTTTACACTGTCTTAAATATCAAGAACAGAAAAAAATTCAGGACATTTAAACATAATTCAGTCTGTGTCCAGCTATGGTCTTTCCGTCTCATTTGTCACTACTAGACACCCAGGTGTAAAGTTGCACTTAAACCTGGGCCAGCGTGTTGCCTTTAGACCTTCATCTCAGGGGAAGCTAACTAAAGCTTAACACAGAACAAAGTTGCACAACAGAACGCAGTGGAATCCACTTCACTAAAATAATCTGTGATAGCCTGCCTTCCCTATGGAAAAAATGTTAATATATTTTTTTTGTCACTGAAGTTGGCAGATGTGGCTGACTAAATCTAATCCCAGTATACTAGTAGGATTTTTATAACAGAGTACTCTGTATTTCACAGAAAGATTACATCTCAATTTTAAATGATTCTGGTAAATATAATAAACATTTTTTCTTCTTAAAAATATTTTAACACCAACTGACATAAAAATACATCTTCATTTCATCTGAAATAAAACTTTTAATTATAGGGGAAAAAAAAGAAAGGAAAAAAAAAGATGTTTAACTTCTTTTTATTCTTCAGAGACAACAAATAAGTCATCACAACCAAAGAAATAATTATTTAAATAAGTTAAATATCTGATATCCTGGTGTACTGCACAACCTAGAAGGCATCAAATACCCTTGTGGCACAGAAACTCCCATGACCTAGCCTAGCAGCGTTTTTACTGCCTAAATTCACATCACCCTGTGGAAATGTCCGTAACTTACGTAAGTCCTCCTTGCATTATGAACCAAGGGAAATTCAGGCAGACAACAGGAAAGCTTGACCTTTTCTGTTTTTTTCACAGATCTGGAATAAAAAGGTACTTTTCATCCCTTTTTTCCTCTGAGCTTTACAAAGCAACTGGATTAGGATTCACTGTGCTGTTATAACTAATATAGCTTGTTTCCTTAAAAAAAGTTAATGTCAGCAAACAAACAGAAATATTTTGTATTGAAACTAAATTATGCTTTTGTCTAATTTTGCCTCAGAAAGCTCTGCTATTTTTGGCTAAATGCCATATACAAGATTATATTGATAATAATAAAATAATAATAATAAAGAATAAAAATATCCTGCTATGCCTTATGAGGATTGCAGTTTGATTAGTTTTGCTCTCACACTCCTCTTCAGGCCATATGCCCATATGCTCAGATTTTATTCTACTTCCCAAAGGGTGCTGTCATATTTTCACCTGGAAAGAAGGTTATGGTGAATCATCAGAATGGTACACTGTAGGAAGCGTTGTCGAGGTGAGGAAGCTAGCCCAAGACAAACAGGTACATAAAGGCAGTTGAATTGCGATTCCCATAGAAGCCTATGCAATTCAAAATGCATTTATTCAGACAAAATATTTTACTTTGAAGACTTCTTCTTTGCAAGGCCAACAAGAAGATATTTTCTGAAGACAACAGGTATTACTCATTAAAACTTTTCGTTATATTAAAACCAAAATTTTGTACTGAAATTCTATTCCCACTTTTCATGGGAATTTTTTATTGGCCTGATAAGGGATGCACTGAAGTTGGCTAGCAAAATGAAGGACATAAAGCTATATAGAATTAAGGTTTAGCTGAATGTGTGGCAGAGGTCACATAACAAGAAAAAGAAAAGCTTTTACTAATAACAAACCACAAACAAATGCTTAAATGAAGAAAGTAACAGTGGGATGTGATAGAACAACAGCAACACCACCACCACCACCACCACCAATAACAATAATAGAATCCATGTTTGGAAACTTTTTATACAGCTCACAGATTATGGTGACAAATATTTCACACAAGTATTATACAAACAATATTCAATTATAGACACACTTTTTTTTTTTTTTTTTTTAATATTTCTGGGGATGTGGGAATGGGATCTGTGGGAAAGGCAGACCAGAAGAACACAGTACTTTATGAATTTTGGAGTTCACAGTCAGACTGATCTCAGACCAGATATTTTAGTCTGATGGCTAGGAAAAAACAGTGTCCCTACCCCTAATTTGGTGAATACTTCAGCACAATACAAAATAAAATTATGAGAAGCTCAGAACAGTGCACCCCTGATCTCTCACATTAGACCTGCAGCTGGGCATTTGTATTTTCTCAGCTAAAGACATAAATCAGAATCATATCTTTCTAAAGCTTCAGGAAAACAGCTCATCTGTTGATGGAAAATTCCCCCCATCCTAATCTGCATAGATTTTTTTTTTTAAAAACATACACATACAAATACAGATATATGTATTGCTCATTTATATATTTACACATTTTTCTCAAAAACACCCTTTTTTCAGAACATAAAATTTCCATGAATACTTCTACTAAATCAAAATGTCTAAACACTTGTGGATTTATTTTAATTAAAACCAAAAAACAACTCCCCCCAAAAAAAACCAAAACGTTTATATTTTTAACTGTCAATAAATAAAATAAAACAAAAAAATGAACAGGGTTCCTGGGGGAATGGAGGGAAGTGGAATTACAAACATAGAATCATAGAAATATAAAAGCATAGAATAGTTTGGATTTGAAAGGAGGTTTAGAGGTCATCTCGTCCAACCCCCCTGCAATGAGCAGGGACATCTTCAACTACATCAGGGTGCTCAGAGCCCCGTCCAGCCTGACCTTCAATGTTTCCCAGGATGAGGCATCTACCACCTCTCTGGGCAACCTGTTCCAGTGTTTCACCACCCTCATTGTGAAAATTTTCTTCCTTATATCTAGTTGAAAACTACTCTCTTTTAGTTTAAAACCATTACCTACGTTAATACTGAATAAGCCAGAAATTTAATAATTTTTAAACATAAACAGAACAAGTTTACATTTTTTGAAAAACAATGCTTTAAAAATATCCATATGGCACTGGAAAATTTTCAACCAGCTACATATTCCATGTATATACTGGTATTAGCATATTTTCATATCTTTTTCATCCTGGGATTCATTCTGTCTCTGTCATGTAAACTGGCCAAATTTGGCTTTTCTGGTTGCTGACTAATTTTGAGGTATTTCTCCTACCTTCTTTTTTTCAGAATATGTGAGTCTATGTCTGCTACAAAGGCAATGTTTATCTATTTTTAATTGTCCAAAATTTAAAAATTAATCTAGAATACATTTTAAAATACGTCTTAATACATCTTCAGAAATTCAAGTCCTCTCATAAAGACCTGATGTTTGCTTTTTCATCTTCCAGTTAAACATAGGTATCTGCTTTGAATTATTTTTCATATTGTATTTGTTTAATGGCTTGTAAAATACATGAAAATTATCTTAAAAAAAATAAAAAAGCTAATTGACACCATATGTTATGAATTTAGCAGCTGCTTATAGAAATTTTCAACTTCATTTCAAAATGCTATTTTTTGTGATCATTAAGAATGAAAGATGCATGATTCGACTATAAAATTCACCCTCCATGAAGAATTAGATGCACACAGACCAAAAATTATTAATAAAAGGAATCACCGTGGATTTTCTGTTTTCTTTATGTTTTCTTTACAATTCTATATTTGTTATTCTTGACAGCTCTTTTAAACAGAAGTTTAATATTTTCTTTTCCCAGCCATTTCACTGGAAATTTGTAGAACAGAAAGACATAAATTTGCCTTTAGATCTGAGATACATCAATTAGATTTTTTTTGTTTAATTGAATAGTTTTGCTGTCAGAAGAGTGGCTTTTCTTGAAGTAGCACACAGTAAAATTGGATTATTTTTCTTTTTAAACCTTCCAAATGTTTCCCTATTCCTGCTCATTGTTAGCACTTTCCTACAGGTATCTAATTTTAAATTGCAGTTGGCACTGAACCTTTTTAAAAACTGTAAATAAGTACATAAGGAAATGCAACTTGCTAAAAGTACAGTGATTTAGGTGATAATTTCTTAAATGTGATTCATAATACATAAAGTAATGACAATGGCTAGAATGATGTACTCCTCTGCTTTTCTGGTCTCATAGTCTAGTGTACTGGTTTTGGCTAGAATAGAGTTAATTTTCTTCCCAATGGCTAGCATGGGGATATGTTTTGGAATTGTATTGAAGTCAGTATTGATAATACAGGAATTTTTTTTAATTGCTGAGCAGTGCTTACACAGAGTCAAGACCTTTTCTGCTTCTCTTACCATCCTACCAGCGAGTAGGCTGGGGATGCACAAGAAGCTCAGAGGGGACACAGCCAGGACAGCTGACCCCAACTGACCAAAGAGATATCCCATACCATATGATGTCATGCTCAGCATATAAAGCTGGGGGAATAAGGTAGAGGGGGACATTCGGAGTGATGTTCCCAAGTAACCATTATGCGTGATGGAGCCCTGCTTTCCTGGAGGTGGCTGAACACCTGCCTGATGATGGGAAGTGGTGAACGAATTCCTTGTTCTGCTTTGCTTGTGTGAAGGATTTTTCTTTACCTATTAAACTGTCTTTATCCCATCCCACAAGTTTTCTCACTTTTACTCTTCTGATTCCCTCCCCCATCCCACTAAGGGGGAGTGAGCAAGTGGCTGTGTGGGGCTTAGTTGCCAGCTGGGGTTAAACCATGACACCTAGCCAGAACAGGACTGGTCATTTAAGTTCCCAAGTATCTCATAGTGGTTTACACATTTAACTATGTAGACCGGGGCCAAATGCCCACTCTTGTAAGTTTTAACCCTAGAAATCACTGAAAAATTCTCAGATCATAGGAAATGATTAGGACCATTTCTTTTAAATAAAAGATTGCTAGAAAAAGAGCTGAAAAGTCTAATTCAGCAGAAAAAAAATGTTTCTGCAGAAATTGCCAGGGTTCTTACAGTGAATAGTGATGTAAGGAACAGATTGGTCTAATGACTAATGTTATAACTTTTAAATTGTGAATAGACTTTATAGCTAAAATAAGTAAGAAAATAATTTGTTTGTGAACTTTGGGTGAAAAGATTACCAAAAAAATCATTTAAATATTATGTTTCTTAGGGAAAAAAGCACAGTTATGACAATGAGTATACTTTGCCAGAAAGTACCATGTGAAATATCTAATTTAATGTCCAATAACCTTATCCAGTTTCTTCATCAAGCCTTTAATAACTGTTCCAAGTGAAGCATTTAAAAATATATATATTAAGCTTCAAATTAAAGGCTTCAATAAGCATTTTAATACAGTTAAATAAAGATCATATTTAGGAACAAAGAATGTACAAATTACTTAGGAGATAAAAGTCGGTACTCTCAAATGAAATGATCCTGAAAAGGATCTGGAGACCAAGCTGAATGCAAACTCTGAATGCTACTATGAGTGACTCATAATAAAGAGGATTCCTTTTTCTAATCCTAGCAAAGAGAATAACTCAATGTTTGGAAGAATACGAAAGAGAATATCAAAACAGAAATGGGGATGTATTCCTCGTATGCTTTAAGACACACTATTGTTAGAATCATTGTCTGGTTCAGTAGTCACATCAAAAAATAACAAGGTTTGATCCTACTTGCTTGATACTTTTAGAAGTGTATGAGAATAGAACTCTACTGGAAATGGACATGCATCTCATTCCCTCTCAATGTATCCCTGTGATGTTTTTGAAAAATATTTTGAGGCTTGCAAATTAGAGAGGATATTCTTACACTGTTTTTGAGACATGCTTTAAATACCTGAATTAGGAGTTTTAATCACCAAGAGCTCTACTTAGAAATGAGAACACCTTGGTCTCAAGTATCTCTGTAGGCTCCCTTGTTGACAAAGCAATTTACATCCAAATTCAGGAGGTATTGCAAACTATATTTGTATTAGTAAATTAATCAGTACTCAAGATTTTCACTGGAAACTTGTAGAACACAGAGAAGATATAAATTATGCCTGTGAATTCTGAGGCACTTGTATTTCTACAAGGTTAATTTTTTAACAAACATAGGTGGCACACTTCAGTCCTGTGTCAATGAGCAGACTTTCAGACAATTCCTGGGCAGAATTTGGAATTTAGCGCATTTCAAAGGAAGTTCTTAAATATTGATGACAATTACTGCTAATTATTAATATAAAGTCATTCAGAATAGTCCTACAGCAGTATCACAACAGGCATCATGTCTGTACACATGTATGCCCTTTTGCTACATTACACATGGCCCAACATCATGTTACAAAAATACAAGTCTAGGAAGCTACACAACCTTGTGTTCAGTCCCTTGACACACAAAATGTGCACAAATGTTTTTTGATGAGTGTCTTCAGAAAAGGATGTCTGCCATTGCCATCTGAGAGAAACAGAGTGAGAACCAAGTGGTCCAGCTCTGCCTGTATCTCTCTCATTCTAAATCCCTAACTTAACCTATAACTTGGAGGTATGTGGAGTGAAGACAGTAACAAAGTTTTCCAACTCAGAAAATAAAACTCAAAATGGCATGACTAAGAGGGAAGGATATGTATCATCATTCCAGGGTGTTGCAGCACAACTGCAGCTGGGTGTCAGCCTACACGGATCTTCAGATGCTGTTGAATCCCTTGTTACCTAGGTTCTGAAGGCGGTATTCCTACACCTGACTCCCACCCGCTCTGCTGCTGCAGCAATAGTCTTCCTCCAAGGCATGTTGGTCAGTAGGCACTCCTCTCCTACCCCACACACTGCCATCTCCACAGAATCACAGCGTCACAGAATGGTAGGGGTTGGAAGGGACCTCTGAAGATCATCTGGTCCAACCCCCCTGCCAAGGCAGGATCACCTAGGGCAGGTGCACAGGAACGCGTCCAGTCAGGTTTTGAAGGTCTCCAGAGAAGGAGACTCCACAACCTCTTTGGGCAGCCTGTTCCAGTGCTCCATCACCCTCACAGTAAAGTTTCTCCTCATGTTGAGGTGGAACCTCTTGTACTGCAGTTTATGCCCATTGCCCCTCATCCTATCACTGGGCACTACTGAAAAGAGACTGACTCCATCCTCCTGACAGCCACCCTTCAGATATTTATAGACATTTATAAGGTCCCCTCTCAGCCTTCTCCTTTCCAGACTAAACAGCCCCAGGTCTCTCAGCTTTTCCTCCACCACTCTTTGTCATATTCACGAGAATTTGGCAAGCTGGCTGGTTCAGAGCTACTTTCTAATAAAGCCTCTTTTCATTATGGGAGCAAGCAATTCACCCAGGACCACAGTGCTCCACCTTTTTTCTTGGTCTTTGTCAGGGAAATTGTAAAAGCTGTTGTCTAGTGGGGTAGAGGACCTATATATGTTTGTATACCCTAGGAATATTTCTGCTGCAGAGATGAGCGGGTAGGTAGGAAGGAGGTCAGAATAACTAAGATCTTTTGGGAAGAATGGATTTGACTAGGGGGGAATGACAAGTAAAGAGTTAGACAAAACATTAGGCATTTTGTGAAATTTCCAATCTGTTAATTTAAAGAGATGAAGAAAAGAGATAGCAGAAAAGCAGGAGAAGGAATAGAGACCTATAAGCATCTTGAGAGTTTCAACTGAGAGACCTCTTACTAAATAGAGACCAAAAGCTATAATCCATGCCTAGAAACAGGCTGTCAGTGTGAACATTTTAAGAGCATGCAGGCAAAACAAGAGGTATCTGCGGAATTCATAGAACCATAGAATCATGGAATGATTTGGTTTGGAAGGGACCTTAAAGATCATGTAGTCCCAACCCCTCTGCCATGTGCAGGGACACTTTCCACTAGACCAGGTTGCTCAAAGCCCCATACAATACAGACTTGAACACTTTCAGGGATGGGGCATCCACAGCTTCTTAGGGCAACCTGTGCCAGTGCCTCATCACCCTCATAGTGAAGAATTTCTTCCTTGTATCTAATCTAAATCTACCCTCTTTCAGTTTAAAGCTGTTAGCCCTTGTCCTATCACTACATGCCCTTGTAAAGAGTCCCTCTCCAGCTTTCTTGTAGGTTTCCTTCAGGTACTGCAAGTGTGCTGTAAGGTCTCCCCGGAGCCTTCTCTTCTCCAGGCTAAACAACCCCAACTCTCTTAACCTTTCTTCATAGGAGAGGAGCTCCAGTCCTCTGATAATTTTTTTGGCCCTCCTCTGGACTCACTCCAACTGGTCCATGTACTTCTTAAGTTGGGGGCCCCACAGCTCAACACAGTACTCCAGGTAGGGTCTCACCAGAGCAGAGTAGAGGGGCATAATCATCTCCCTCAACCTGCTGGCCACACTTCTTTTGATACAGCCCAGGATACCACTGGGTTTCTGGGTTGGCTTTGCCAGGTGATGTTGAGCTTCTCATCAACCAACACCCCCAAGTCCTTCTCCTCAGGACTGCTCTCAATCCTTTCTCCACCCAGCATGTATTTGTGCTTGGGATTGCCCTAACCTATGTGCAGGACTTTGTACTTGGCCTTGTTGAACTTCATGAGGTTCACACAAGCCAACTTCTCAAGGCTGTCAAGGTCCCTGTGGATGGCATCCCTTCTGTCCAATGTGTCGACTGCACCACACAGCTTGGTGTCATCAGCAAACTTGCTGAGGATGCACTCAGTCCCACCTGTCCATGTCACTGACAAAGACGCTAAACAGTGCCAGTCCCAATACCGACCCCTGAGGAATGCCACTTGTCACCGGTCTCCTCTTGGACATCAAGCTATTGACTGCAACTCTTTGAGTGTCACCGTCCAGCCAATTTCTTATCCACCAAATGGTCTATCCATCAAATCCATGACTCTCCAATTTAGAGACAAGGTTGGCATGCAGGACAGTGTCAAATGCTTTGCACAAGTCCAGGTAGATGACGTCAGTTGCTCTTCCTTTATCCACCAATGTTGTAATCCTGTCATAGATGGCCTCCAGATTTGTCCGGCACTATTTGCCCTTTGTGAAGCCATGTTGGCTGTCATGAATCACCTCCTTATTTTCCATGTGCCTTCGCATAGTTTCCAGGAGGATCTGCTCAATGATCTTGCCAGGCACAGAGGTGAGACTGACTGGCCTGTAGTTCCCCCGGTCTTCCTTTTCTCCCTTTTTTTCCCTGGGTGTTATGTTTCCCTTTTCCAGTCACTGAGAACTTCACCAGACTGCCACGACTTCTCAGATATGATGGACAGTAGCTTAGCAACTTCCTCCGCCGTTTCCATCAGGACCCACAGATGCATCTTGTCAGGTCCCATGGACTTGTGCACCTTCAGGTTCCTTAGATGTTCTCAAACCTGATCTTCTCCTACAGTGGGCAGTTCTTCATTCTCCCAGTCCCTGCCTTTGCCTTCTGCGACATGGGAGTATGGCTTGAGCACTTGCTGGTGAAGAGTGAGGCAAAAAAGTCACTGAGTACCTCAGCCTTCTCCATATCCTGGGTAACCAGGTCTCCTGTTTCCTTCCAGAGAGGGCCCACATTTTCCCAAGTCTTCCTTTTATCACTGACATACCTATAGAAGCTTTTCTTGCACTTGACATCCCTGGCCAATTAATTCTATCAGGGCTTTAGCTTTCCTAACCTGATCTCTGGCTTCTTGCACAATTTCTCTGTATTCCTCCCTTGCTTCCACCCACTGTAGGTTTCCTTTTTGTGTTTGAGTTTGTCCAGGAGCTACTTGTTCAACCATATAGGCCTTCTGCAAAAGCTTTTTTTCTGAGAAGTTTAGAGGCTGAGAAGACTATTTGGTGTTTTGTTTGTGGCTTTTTTCCAAATCATTACTGGAACTCTGAAAAGCTTTTTTAGGTTTCTACTACCATATCCATCATGTTTGGGTTGCAACAAATCCCAAGGCAGATAAGAACAGGAATCTCCATATCTGCATCATCATAACTGCAAGGGCAGGCTGGCAAACAGGAATGCAAAGACCAATTTTGCTGTAATGCATCACTTTGAAATTGCTCACTGGTGTCCTTGCACGAGTAATTGATGGCACTGCAGGAAATCACACACAAAAGATGGCTCTTGAGATGGGGTGACGTGACACACGACTGAATCTAATTTTCAGTGAGATCCTGAAGGGACCAACAGAAGTGAGCATGATGCTTCTGGTTGTGGTCAACATCAGGATTGTAACTGGGAAGTAGTACCTTTCACAAGGCAGCGTGCCACCCTGCAAACTGACACCCATGGTCAGGAAGTGGATGCTCTTCTGGATTGTTCATGAAGGACAGACATACTCAAATAGTACAGTTACTTGCTGTCCTGTGTCCATGGTGGCTCACAGAAAGGAATGACAGCTGCTACTGCTGATGCACTCAAAGAGAACTCTGAAAGAATAATTCAGATTACAGCAAATGCTCCTACCCAGTTAGGGGCGCTGCAATAGGCAAAGAGGACTAGAGTGCTAATAAATATTGCTGACAGTAATCATGCCTCAACGACCTTTCTATCACTTCTCTGTCTGCCACTATTGTAGTCCTATCATGTACTTAAAGACCCAAAACCAGTTACCCACTGACTACTGAGAGTCAGAGATAGCAAAGCTCAAGGGAACAATGGCAACTCTCTTCTCCGTAAGTAAGGGTTCCTGGAAGTGGTGCCCAGTGTGAAGGGCTTTCTTGCATTTGATGTTCAGCACCAGCTCCCATGGGATGCCACATTTGTAGCGCAGTGTCTTACCATCAGAAACCTACAGTTCCATCATGGTGCTGAGCGTCAATATGGTAGCCTCAAGTTGGGGAAATGGAATGGACCTCTCATTGCTTCAGAAACATCATAACATGGACTTGAGCAGAAACAACAGGAACCCCAGAAGCCTGAGCTTCCTAAGATGGAGTGCAGGAGGGCAAATGCAATAGGCATGGTGGATAGAAAGTGGCCAGTACCACAACCTGAAGTTGTGGGGAGTTGAACCCCTTTATAAAACAGCTGCAGCCATTATGACATGCCCTACACAGGGCAGATGAGAGAGGAGCACGGTCTGTCTGCAGTGCCTGAGGTACATAGTTGAGAAGATGAAAAGGCTTGTAGAATGTTTTCTGTGATAAGGCCAGGGCCAACAGCGTGCAGCTGGGACACTCCCAACTTATTCTGGGCAACAGCAACTATAGTAGCACAGAATAGACAGAGTTCAGTACACTTCAGCATCAAAAAATGATCCCATATCCATTTACATTACTGTTATATGTCATCTACTGTCTCTCATTGTAATCACTAAAAAGTTAGTGCTCCTGAAGAGGTTTTATTATGGAAATCAAATATTCTTTCAGAATAAATTCATGAAGATTCAAACTAGGTGATTATAAGACCCTTTCTAGTACAATGTCAAATTTCTCCCATTTTAGACACTGGCAAATATGGACAATTTTTAATCAGAAATGTAAATACAAATTTTGCAGTCATAACTGACTGAAGACTTTTTTCAACTTCCAATACCTATTTATCACTGTGCTTTGCAAATGACATTACACACATTTAGTTCAGTACTTGACCTAGTCTAGCCAAATTTGAATATGTTTTCCACTTAATCTTTTGCAGTGAATGAATACAGGTTGACTTGAATTTTAATCCATAATTTTGGAACTTGTTCATGCTGCTAAGAAGCATGCAAATAAATGCCAGTTTCTTGCTGAAATACTTTATCAACAACAATAAATAAAGTAATGCTTCAAGCTTTATTTGAAGTTATTGTTTAAATGCACATAATATACATACACTCTCTTCCAAATTCATAGGGGCATAAATCTTATATCAAATATAAACTTTTCTTCAGGACTCAAAGTCCAGCACCTATTTGAGTTAATGGGAAAGTCTCTCAACTTAATTAATATCTAATTAGGCAAAAAATAAGTTGTTGAGGTCAAGTTCTCCATTGTATCCCTATGTAAATTAAAATGACTCACCATTTCCACAAAAGAATTAAGAAAAAGCAACATCATTTGCATGGAAGAGGAACCAAGCTCACACATTGCTGACCTTCCTACTATACATAGAGAAGTCCATCTCAGCTTTAGCGCAACATGCAGCTATAAAAGCCTGTATGCCCATATATGGATATACATATACATACACACACCACTTAATCCTCCAAGAAATTTATTTAATTCAGAGTTTTTTGTGAAGCAGTTTAAAACTGTAACACTAATCACTTTTCAGCTCAACTTATTTGACAGAAAGGCCCCAAACTCTCAGTTTTTCTGTGAAACCTATTCATAAGGGAGAAAAAGATATTGATATGGATATGTTAAGAAAATGAAATTAGTTTTATTTTTTCATACTAACAAAGTAAAAAAATTGTCTTAAAATTTTTTCTTTTGCTTTAAAAAATCTGTCCTTTGTAGGTTGTTCCTTCTGAGGCCATGATGTCACTTGTACCGGAGGGTAGCAGAGACACCACCCGTGTGCGGTGTGACCAGGTGAGCGACCTGCTCAGCTTGGGGCAGGGCTGGCAGAGGCCGCGGAGAGGCTGAGGAGCATCAGGGAGAGTGAGAGGGAGATGGGTCGGTGGAGCCACCCCCAGCCATCCCTGAGGCAAAGGCAGCAGGTGGAGCCTCCACAAGAAGCAGAGGATCCCCCACTCTTTTGCCACCAGGCAGAAGGAGGGGACCTAAGAGATGAGGGGGAATGGAAATGGGTCCCTGCTCGGGGCAGCAGGCGAATCCCGTCCCAGCCTCCCTCACCATTCCAGCTGCCCTTACACAACAGATATGGGGCTCTGGAACTTGCGGGCCAGGAACATGAGGATGTAGATGAAGGTCCATCCAGGGGGTTGCCTAGAGTGAGTCAGTAAGCCCCACACATTACGACTGCCTCTGTTAAGAAAAAAAGGATGGTAATTGTCATAGGTGACTTCTGAGGGGAACAGTGGGCCCAATGCACCGACCAGACCCAACCCACAGGGAAGTCTGCTGCCTCCCAGGGGCCCAGGTGAGAGACATTAGTAGGAAATTCCCTGGTTTGGTATGGCCCACTGATTATTACCCACTATTGGTTATGCAGGCTGGCAGTGATGAGGTTGCAGAGAGAAGTCCAAAAGTGATCAAAAGGGATTTCAGGGCACTGGGGTGATTGGTTGAACGATCAGGAGCACAGGTAATGTATTCCTCAATCCCTTCAGTGGCAGGGAAGAATACTGAAAAGAACAGGAAAACACACCTGATTAACACGTGGCTCAGAGGCTGGTGCCATTGCTGGCATTCTGGGTTTTTTGACCATGGGGCAGTTTACATGGCACCAGGCCTCGTGGCAGCAGGTGGAGTTCATCTATCTCAAAGGGGGAAAAGGATTCTTGGTTTCATATGTTGGTGGGGCTCATCAAGAGCTTTAAACCAGGTTCAAAGGGGGAAAGGGATAAAATCAGGCTCACTAGACATGAACCTAGGGGTGGCATGCCAATGTTGGTGGTGAAATCACCCAGCTCAAGTGCATCTACACCAATGCACACAGCAAACAGGAGGAGCTGGAAGCCATTGTGCATCAGGATAAGTTATGACTTAGTCCCCATCACAGAAACATGGTGGGATGACTCCCATGACTGGGGTGCTGCAATGGATGGCTATAAGCTCTTCAGAAGAGATAGGAAAAGAAAGAGAGGCAGTGGAGTGGCTCTGTATGTCAGGGAGTGTTTTGCTTGTATAGAAATCAACAATTGTGATGACCAAGTTGAGTGCTTATGGGTAAGGATGAGGGGGAAGGCCAACGAGGCAGATATCCTGCTGGGAGTCTGTTATAGACCACCTAACCAGGGCAAAGAGACAGACAAAACATTCTACAAGCAGCTGGCAGAAGTCTCAAAACTATTAGCCCTTGTTCTTGTAGGGGACTTCAATCTACGAGACATCTGCTGGAAATACACACAGCAAAGAGGAAACAGTCTAGGAGGTTCCTGGAGTGTGTGGAAGAGAACTTCCTGACACAGCTGGTAAGTGAGCCTACCAGGGGAGGTGCCTTGCTGGACCTGCTGTTTACAAACAGAGAAGGACTGGTGGGAGATGTGGTGGTCAGAGGCCGTCTTGGTTTTAGCAGCCATGACATGACAGAATTCTCAATTCTTGGTGAAGGAGAGGGGTCAGCAAAACTGCTACCATGGACTTCCGGAGGGCATACTTCAGCCTGTTCAGGTCATTGGTTGAGAGTGTCCTTTGGGAGACAGTTCTGAAGGGCAAAGGGGTCCAGGAAGGCTGGACATTCTTCAAGAAGGTGATCTTAAAGGCACAAGAGCAGGCAGTCCCCATGCCCTGTAAGATGAACTGGTGGGGAAGATGACCAGCCTGACTGGGAAATTTTGCTGGGACTCAGGAACAACAGGCGAGTTTATAACACTTTGGAAGAAGGGGCAGGAAACTCAAGAAGAGTACAGGGATCTTGTTACAGAATCACAGAATCACACAGAATCACAGAATCTCACAGAATCACAGAGTCATTAAGGTTGGAAAGGACCTTCAAGATCATCAAGTCCAACCATTAATCCAGCGCCACCATGCTCCCTAAACCATGTCCCGAAACACCACATCCACACCCACAGTGATGGTGACTGCAGCACCTCCCTGGGCAGCCTGTTCCAATGCTTGACCACTCTCCCAGTAAAGAAATTTTTCCTAGTATCCAATCTAAGCCTCCCCTCCAGGAGGAAGCTGTTAATGACCTGCCACACCACCTGGACACTCGCAAGTCTATGGGGCTGAATGGGATCCACTTAAGAGTACTGAGAGAGCTGGCGGAGGAGCTTGCCAAGCCACTCTCCATCATTTCTCAGCAGTCCTGGTTAACAGGGGAGGTCCCAGAAGACTAGAGGCTTGCCAATGTGACACCCATCCACAAAAACGGCCAGAAGGAGAATCCAGGGAACTACAGGCCTGTCAGCCTGACCTTGGTACCAGGGAAGATGATAGAGTGGTTCATCTTGAGGGCGCTCACAGGGCATGTGCAGGAAAGCCAGGGGGTCAGGCCTGGCCAGCACAGGTTCATGAAAGGCAGGTCCTGCTTGACCATCCTGGTCTCCTTCTATGACCAGGTGACCTGCCTAGTGGATGAGGGAAAGGCTGTGGATGTTGTCTACCTGGACTTTAGTAAAGCCTTTGACAGCGTCTCCCACAGCATTCTAATGGAGAAACTGGCAGCTCGTGTCTTAGACAGGTGTACTCTTCACTGGGTAAAGAACTGGCTGGATGGCTGAGCCCAGAGAGTTGTGGTGAACAGAGTGAAATCTGGTTTGTGTCCGGTCACAAGTGGTGTTCCCCAGGGCTCAGTTTTGGGGCCGGTCTTGTTCAATATCTTTATCAATGATCTGGATGAGGGGATCGAGTTCTCCCTCAGTAAGTTTGCAGACGACACCAAGTTGTGTGGGAGTGTTGATCTGCTGAGGGGTAGGAAGGCTCTGCGGAGGGATCTGGACAGGCTGGATTGATGGGCCGAGGTCAACTGTATGAGGTTTGATAAGGCCAAGTGCTGGGTCCTGTACTTCAGCCACAACAACCCCATGCAATACTACAGGCTGGGGAGGAGTGGCTGGGGAGCTGCCCAGCAGAGAAAGACCTGCGGCTGCTAGTTGACAGCTGGCTGAACATGAGCTGGCAGTGTGCCCAGGTGGCCAAGAAGGCCAACAGCATCCTGGCCTATATCAGAAATGGTGTGGCCAGCAGGAGTAGGGAAGTGATTGTGCCCCTGTACTCGGCACTGGTGAGGCCGCACCTTGAACCCTGTGTTCAGTTTTGGGCCCCTCACTACAAGAACACTGAGGTACTGGAGCATGTCCAGAGAAAGACTGTGAAGCTGATGAGGGGTCAGGAGAACAAGTCTTATTGAGGAGGCTGAGGGGAGACCTCATTGCTCTCTACAACTACCTGAAAGGAGGTTGTGGTGAGGTGAGTATTTGTCTCTTCTCCCAAGTAACTAGCAACAGAACGAGAGGAAATAGCCTCAAGTTTCTACAGGGGAGGTTTAGATTGGATATTAGGAAAAATTTCTTCACTGAAAGAGATGTCAGGTATTGGAACAGGCTGCCCAGGGAAGTGGTTGAGTCACCATTACTGAGGGTGTTAAAAAACATGTAAACATGGCACTTCAGGATGTGATTTAGTGGGCATGGTGGTGTTGGGCTGACAGTTGGATCTTAGAAGTCTTTTCCAACCTTTATGATTTTATGTGGTTCTTCTTGTAGTTATAAAGGTATTTGTCATTTGCTAAAGCCAAACACTGAGAATGTGTTCCTACAGGAATTTCTCGTGAGCCTAAGCACCAACAAGTGTTCGAGAATAGGTGAACTTGAATCACCACAAGTCATTTGTTTACATGAAAGCATTTTTTAATGTTCCTAATGTAACTCTCCCAAATCAGCTGGACAGTTGCTGGACTCCTTCCAGCTGCTGAAATAAAATAGAATATTCAAATCCAGAGAAATAAAAACTGAGGTCCCTTAAATTTAGTAGTATGTTCAGATATATTTATTCTGCTTTTGAAACACTGAATTGTATAGTAACTCATACCCTCTCAGGACTGAAAAAAGAGCGGATCTTCTAATGTTGATTGATAAATGTATTACATAACCATGTTTCTTTTCTGTGCTGTGTAGGGGTCTTGTTTAAGTTTGCTGCTCTGTTTAATTTCGGCTTCTATTTTTCCCTTGTTGGGAAAAATAACTTCTTTTATTCAATATGTATTTATATTCCTTTATAATTTTATATTCTGCTGTGACATGAGGAAAATAGTTCAATACATGTTGATGAATTTGTCATTAGTTTTGTTGAATAAAGGTTTCTCTCATTTTAAATGTAAAGTAGGAGATTATCTCTATCTTGTAAAAGTCTGCAGCAAATAAAGAACTCATTGTCTAAATCCTGGAGGTAATACAGGAGCCAAAGACCAAATTATCCTGAAACTCTTATTAAGTAAGACCTTTTCATTTAGACAATTTTTTTTCAGCTTAGTTTTTCTTTCCAGTTGAAATTAGTTGTTATAGTTAAAACTATTTATTTTCATTCAGATGTTCCCAGCTTTAGAAGCTGTTCATTTGCTTTTTTGTGTTTGTATTTGCTTGTAATTAAACTGTCATGATAAGAAATCAAATGAAACCTATTTTAAATTTAAACAAAGCGAAAGCTATGTGATAAATTAATTTCAAAAATTACATAAAAATTACATTAAGATAATTTCTTTCCTCTTATAGAATAGCATCATAGAATCATTTAGGATGGAAAAGAACTTTAAGATCATTGAGTCCAACCATTAACCTAGCACTGCCAAATCCACCACTAAACCATGTCCCAAAGTGCTGCATCTACATATCTTTTAAATACCTCCAGGGATGGTGACTCATCCACTTCCAGTTTCCAATGATTGACAAACCTTTCAGTGAATAAATTTTTCCTAATATCTAAACTCAACCTCCCTTAGTGCACTTTAAGGCTGTTTCCTCTCATCCTATTGGTAATTACTTGGGAAAAGAGGCTGACACCCACCTCACTACAACCCCCTTTCAGGTAGTTGTAGAGAGCGATAAGGTCTCCCCTCAGTTTATTCTTCTCCAGACTAAACAACCCCAGTTCCCTCAGCCACTTCTCATAAGACTGGTTCTCTAGACCCCTCACCAGCTTCAGTGCCCTTCTCTGGACATGCTCCAGCACCTCAATGTCCTTCTTGTAGTGAGGGGCCCAAAACTGAACACAGGATTCGAGGTGTGGCCTCACCAGTGCCGAGTACAGAGGAGCAATAACTTCTCTAGTCCTGCTGGCCACGCTATTTCTGATACAAGCCAGGATGCTTGTGCAGTACTCAGTACTTAGCCCTGTGGAACCCCATATAATTGGCCTCAGCCCATCCAGATCCCTCTGTAGAGCCTTCCTAGTCGTCTAATAAAATTCTAAATTAATCTTCTGTCTTCCCATTAGTCATCCTCATACCTCTCTAGAAAGTGTAGCACTGTTTTTTTTTTCAAACCTTAAACAAGCATAAATTGTTTCAGTGGGTTTTGTGGTGGTTTTTTTTTAGAAACTGTGCCTTGACAGTCTTTGATGAATAATCTCTCCGATATATAAATTTAAATGGAAACATGCCACATATTAATCAGTATCTGTATGTGTCCACTTATTTTATCCTATGATAGGTACTGTCAATAGAGGTACTGTCAATAGAGCATGGACAGCCTTTGGATATGATCCAAGAGGCACAGATGGATTGCAACAACACAAGCTTATTCAGAAAATAGGAAATGAAAGAAAAGCATATGATAATATTTTGGCTGCAAAGATTTTGCATGCATCATGGAAACAACTGTGCATCTTATACATATCATTAAGCCTTGGCTATTACATTAATCAGACTATTTCTCAAATAATTAAAATGTATTTTGTGTGTATTACTCAACGTTATTATAGCAAACACAGGCTCACTAAAACACATAAACTACCAGGCTCTATATTATTACAAAACCTAGAAATAGTTTTCTTGTGTGGTGTGCTGTCCAGGGATATACTATTTTACACTGAATCCTTTCAAATTATGAACTAAACAGAGCCTGACTTGGTCACTACATAGAATGCTTTGAAAGAAAACACTGCAGTATGCTGGGGGTTGCTTTGCAGGTGCTGCTTTTCCTCCTGTGTTTCATTGTCTTTATTTGAGCATTTAAAAATTAGCACCCTAAAACTACTTGAAAGAATATGTAAGTGTTCACGCCACATATATCCAGGAAACTGTCATTCTCTGCTACCTGTTACAGAGCAGGCTGAAGACTCTAGACCATCCTGCCTCCAGCACACTGAACATTCATCTTCTGAGGGTAACCCATGCCTCCTTCGGCCCTTCATCCCATCTCTGCTTGAGTCTTCAGTCTTGACATGGGAACATCATGATCTTTACCCAGCATTTTCCAAGAGAATATTTCTGTTTACCAAGTATGATGGAATCACAGTTCCCTTATTTGCATTAGGTGAGCGTCAAGTATAGGATTTACTTTATTAGCATTATAACATTACACATTCTATACAGTATTTTGGCCATTCTTCATGTACGTCATCGCATAGTAGGAAACTCGTCCTCCAGCAAGAGTGTTTTGTTCATGACTTCGCGAGAGCCAGGCTTTCTGTTCTAGTTTTTTTTTTTTTAATGGATTTATTTTGCATTATTATGCCCTGATTTATTTATAATATCTCCTTATAATTCTCAAAATAGTTGCCTTTGAAGTAGCTATGGGACATAGTGAATATACTATTAAATTTGAGATACAGATGCAAACACACGGTCTAAATATTACCTCAAGTGTACATTTACCTAGTTACTAGAGAGTTAACACCAGGACTTTGCCCTTGTGGTAGTCTGTTCCTGAGCATGGCACTGTTAGCTTTTGCTTCAGAATGCTCTGGGGAAGTGTCAGAGCAGCTGTATCTGTTAGAGCTGTTCTTACAAATTCCAACTTTTGGTGATCAAAATGAGAAAAAATATTGGAAATGTGTTGTGTCCTTACATCAACAATAACTGATAACTGTCAAAACAAATGCATTTTTGTGAGTGTGAGGGGAAGGAAGAAACCAAAGAAATAACCATTCAATTATGAAGACATATACTACAGCAGGTGTGTGGCAGAATTAATCTTTCTTTTTAAACAACTTTTCCTCTATTTCTTTTCCTATTTAGAATGTTTTCAAACATAATGATAAGAAGAATTAATGGTACAAACCAAAAAAGACTGCTAGGAGTTTGGATTTTTTTGCCAGGAAAAACAGATATTTTAAGAATTTACTCTCTACTGAAGAAAACTGAACCTGCTAATCTCTCCTGTACCCTGTTTTATCACCTCATCTATCACTTGCATTCTCATCTTCTACCCACAAGTTATTTCCAGGCTTGCAACTGAATCTTCTCTTTCCAAGGAAAAACTATGATCATGATCTATGGCTTCTCTGATTTTTCTCCAATAATCAGAATGCTCTGAATTGATTTTGTCCTGCCACACTTTTCTTCTGTCACACATCGGCTGTTTTCACTCACAACTATAAGAAAGCAAACAAAAACTTTATGTACAAATAGTTGCAGCAAGCCAGGCAGGAGCAAGTAGTAATGTAAGGATCAGTTAATGATGGCATTGTCTAGGAAAAGCTTGTTTCAGACAATTTCTATTGGAGAGGTAGAAAAGAAGCATTGTGTAATCTATTTCCAAGGGTTTTTTTCCAAAAGTAAGAAAATCTGGTGGGGGAAAAAAAGGAAAAAAAGTGTAAAATTAGAGTTAAGAAGATGAAAGACTGAATGGCTAATCTCAATCCACTAAAAGGAAAGTTTTGTGTGAATTACCCTAAACCATCAAAGTAGTTAGCTGCCAAAGCTATCTATCAATACTGACAGGATAAAGATAGGACAAGGAAGAAGAAATCATTCCATTGTTAGAAGTGTGATTTCTTCCACACTGTGCTCTCCCCAAAAGAAGATCTTTCAGTTTTGACTATTTACATTTGCCTTACAGCAATATAGTGGATATTACAAAAGCACCTTGTTGTTTTGGATGATACCCTTACTGACATTGTTATTTGTGCATTTAAAAATAAATAGATAACAGCCTCTGCAAACTCTACTATGTTTGTACTTTAAAGCATACCAAGTAAGGTTAGAAAAAAGAGAAACTGTCATTCCTCTTCTCTTGAGATAGGAAACGAGAAATTATCTTCAAAGATGACTCAGGACTCTGTGCCATATTCTTTAAGTGCAACATGAAGTAAAATTCACTGAGTACTTTAAGTGATGAAAGACAGTCTCCTAAAGTAATTCAACATGTGGATAACTTCTCTGGGTTTTATATTGTTTCCTTTTGAAACTAAGAAGAAAATCAAGGCAAAATGTTCAATTTTTTTTTAGATTGGTCTCTAGTCTTTCCTCTGTGGCTCTAGAATGTTAGAAGACCTAGTTTATCTTAATTAAATCTAAACTTCAGAAAGAAACTAATAGAAGTGTTAAGGACAAAATAGTGAACTAATAAATTATATTAATTAAAATAAATTTATTTTAAAAGTGATATGATTGAAAAACAATTGGAATACAATGATGTTTCTTTGTTAAAGATTTTTAAAAAGAACTCAAAGACGAAGGACTGGATCAGATTATAGTAAGTTTTCTATGCAGCAAACAAGAAAAAAGTAAAAAGTACTGAAAAGAAGCGAAGATCTAAGATTATCCTCTGTTTGTCTGAGATTGTATAGACACTTCACTTCTTAGATGAAAAGTGCTATTTTTGTGTTCTGAATCTAATCCTGAGCTGAGATCAAATTTAGTATCTTCAAAAGAAAAAATAAAACAAACACAACAAAAACTTATCAAACATGTAATTTGCTAATTTAAAAACATCTGTATACGTAGGGAATATTTTTCTAGAACTCTTTGTTACCTGAAAGGGAAGAGACAACCTTGCTGAAAGACTTCTTGTTTCTCTTCAAAGCTTAAATGCAAAATATACCAGAACTATTACAACAATGTCATGTTTTAGAACAGTTAGAGGCATAAATCACTAGACTGCTGCACTAACACCAGGACATAAAATATAAAAGGAGGAAAATTAAGTACATAGAATAAAAGAATCCACCTTAATGTATCATATACTCATGTAATTTTTTTTTCAAGTTATCTGAATATTCTAATGTACACCATTAGTGAGCTTTTCAAGGCAATTATGGAGCCAGGCACAACTAGAAGGAACAACAGCAAAATTTGAAGCAGTGGGGAAAAGAGATACTTGGAGATAGAGAAAAGTCACATTTTACCATGTTCTTTTGAAAAAAACAGTTTAGGGACAGTTCTCAGAACAGCAGTTTAAATCTTAGTAACACAGAGGGAATTGAAAACAGATCAGACCATCAAAGAAAAAAAATCAAACAACAAAACCATATGAAAAGAATCTCAGTATAGGAACAAAATAGTTTCTCTGCAGAGAGAATCACAAATGTAATGAAGAACCGTAAAAATTTGTTCCTAATGAATTGTCTCCCAATGCAAGGAGTAGGGGACACTCAGTTAAATAGTCAGACAGTAACTCAAAACTAACAGCAAGAAGAACAGTTTTCTCCCCAGGCACCCACAGGTAAATTGGGGAGATTATTATCATACGATGTGAAAGCCAGAAGCATAAATAGATTCAAAACAGACAAGACAAACTTATCAAGGATTGTTCAATAGGTTTTCCTAAAAACTATTGAATAACCTTGCCCGTTTCTGTATTATTTCTACTAAAATAAGAAAATATGGAGTCCTGGTATTTTTATTTTGAATTTTTTGAGAAGTATTTGATGATAGAGTCTTCTCTGAAATTTGAATGGTTTGTAAAGAAAAAAAAAAACAAAAAAAACTTGCTCCTTTCCCAAGTATTCACAGCGGTACATACCCAGAAATGGGAGAACAAGTTAGTTTAATCTTCACATTCATGTGGTATAGCTTTCCATCTCTAATAGAATCATAGAATAGTTTGGGTTGGAAGGGAACTTAAAGGTCATCTAGTCCAACCCCCCTGCAATGAGCAGGGACATCTTCAACTAAAGCAGGTTGCTTAGAGTCCTGTCAGACCCAGGATTGTTTCCAGGGATGGGGCATTGACCACCTCTCTTGGCAACCTGTGACAGTGTTTCACCACCCTCAGTGTGAAATATTTCCTCCTTATATCTAGTTGAAATCTATCCTCTTTTAGTTTAAAACCACTATCCCTTGTCCTGTTGCTACAGGCCCTGATAAAAAGTCTGTTCCCATCTTTCTTATAAGCCCCCTTTAAGTCGTGGAAGGCTGCAATAAGGTCTCCCTGGATCCTTCTCTTCTCCAGGCTGAAAAACCCCAACTCTCTCAGCCTGTCCTCATAGCAGATGTGTTCTATCCCTGTGGCCCTCCTCTGGACCCTCTCCAGCAGGTCCATGTCTTTGCTGTGCTGAGGGCTCCAAAGCTGGACACAGGACTCCAGGTGGGGTCTCGTGAGAGCAGAGTAGAGGGGCAGAATCACCTCCCTTGACCTGCTGGCCACGCTTCTTTGGATGCAGCCCAGGATACAGTTGGCCTTCTGGGCTACAAGCGCACATTGTTGGCTCATGTCCAGCTTTTCATCCACCAGTACCCCCAAGTCCTACTCTGAAGGGATGGTCTCAGTCCCTTCATCCCCCAGCCTGTACTGATACAGGGACTTGCCCTGACCCAGGTGCAGGACCCTGCACTTGGCCTTGTTGAACCTCATGAGGTTCACACTGACCCATTCCTCAAGCTTGTCCAGGTCCCTCTGGATGGCATCCCATCCCTCAAGCGTGTCAACTGCACCATGTAGCCTGGTGTCATCTGCAAACTTGCTGAGGGTGCACTTGATCCCCCTCTCTATGTCATTGGCGAAGATAGTAAAGAGTATTGGTCCCAGTACAGACCCCTGAGGGACATTGGTCATCCCCAATCTCCATCTGGACATTGAGCCATTGACCGCTACACTCTGGATGCCACCATCCAACCAATTCCTCATCCACCCAACAGTCCTTTTATCAAATCCGTATCTCTCCAACTGAGAGAGAAGGATGTTGTGGGGGACCGTGTCAAAGGCCTTACGGAAGTCCAGTAGCTCTTCCATTGTCTATTGATGTATTTACTACATCATACAAGGCCACGAGGTTTGTCAGGCAGGACTTGCCTTGGTGAAGCCATGCTGGCTGTCTCGAATCCCCTCTCTGTCCTCCATGTGCCTTAACATAGCTTCTAGGAGGATCTGCTCCATGATCTTCCCAGGCACAGAGGTGACGATGATGGGTTGGTAGTTCTCAGGGTCCTCCTTGCTATCTTTTTTAAAGATGGGTGCAATGTTTCCCTTTCTCCAGTCACTGGGGACTTCACTTGACTGCTGTGACTTTTCAGCTATGATGGAGAGTCACTCAGCAACTACACCAGCCAATGTCCTCAGGACTCTGGGATTCATCTCATCAGGTCCCATAGACTTGTATATGTTCAGGTTCCTGAGGTGGTCTTGAACCTGATCTTCTCTTACAGTGGGAGGGACTTGGATCCTCCAGTCTCTGTCTTGCAGTCCATCAACTCAAGAGGTGTGGGAAGAGAGACTGCCAGTGAAGCCTGAAGCAAAGAAGTCTTTCAGTACCTCAGCCTTCTCCTCATCCATTGTTGCCAGTCTGCCACTCTTGCTCATCAAAGGAGGTAGGCATTCTTTCACCTTCCTTTTCTGGCTGACATACCTGCAGAAGCCCTTCTTCTTATTCTTTGCATCCCTTGACAATTTCAGCTCCAGCCATGCCCTGGCCTTCCTGACCCCAGGCCTACACAACGGGCAGCATCCCTGTAATCCTACTAGCATACCTGTCCCTGCTTCCACAGCCTGTGCATCTCCTTCTTGCCCTTTAGTTTGACCAGCAGGGTTCAACTCAGCCATGCCAGTCTTTTGCCTTCCTTTCCTGATTTCTTACCCCTGGGGATTGAGAGCTCTTGTGCTCTGTGGAAAGTGTCCTTAAAGGTCTGCCAGTTCTATTCTGCTGCTTTGTCCCTGAGAGCAGTTTCCCAGGGGGTCCTATTGACTAACTCCCTGAAGAACTAGAAGTTTGCTTTCTTAAAATTCAGGGTCCTGACTTTACTCTTTGCCTGCCCCATATCCCTCAGGACTGCCAACTTCACCAGTACATGATCACTGTAGCCCAGGCTGCCTCCAGTCTTGACATCACCAGTTAGCTCATTTGCGTTGGTGACCAGCGGGTCCGGTATGGCATCCCATCTGGCAGGGCTGTCTATTACCTGGCGTAGGAAGTTATCCTCAATGCCTTCCAGGAGTCTCCTGGATTGCCTACAGCTCGCTGTGCTACTTTTCCAGCAAATGTTGGGGTGGTTGAATTCCTCCAGCAGGATGAGAACCTGCGAGCATGATTCAGCCTGTAGCTGGGGTAGGAAGGCTTCATCAATAGACTCCCCTTGATTGGGCCACATGTAGTAGATGCCAACAACAAGGTTCTCTTTGTTGCTCTGTCCCTGATTCTTACCCATAAGCTTTTGACCTGCTTGTGGCTATTCCTCAGAGACAACTCTTTACACTCTATCCAATTCTTCACATAGAAGGCAACACCTCCACCCCTTGTTCCTTGCCTGTCCCTGCTGAACAGCCTGTAGCCATTGATAGCTTCACTCCAGTCATAGGATTCATCCCACCAGGTTTCAGTGATGATGACTATGTTACAGCTTTCTAGCAGCATGGTGGCTTCAAGCCCCTCATGGTTTTTGCCCATGCTGCTTGCATTGATGTAGAGGCACTTCAGCTGGGCTCTCAGCCATGTCACCCTCTTAGAGGAACCCCCTTTAGTTTGTCTGAGGTCTTTCTCTGGTGCAACAGGCTGAGGGGACTCTCTAGCACCCTGTCCCCCTAACCTTGGTGTGTCATCCCACAGTTTATCATGGATAAGCCTGATTTTATCCCCCTCTCCCTTCGAGTCTAGTTTAAAGCCCTCTCAATGAGACCTGCTTGCTTGTGAGAACAGACCCTCTTCCCTCTTTGAGAAAGGTTAATCTCATCTGATGCCAGCAAGCCAGGTGCCCTGGAGGCCATCCCATTATTCAAAAATCTGAAATTGTGGTCCTGGCAGAAGTCACGGTGCCATTCATTAATAGACTGGACCCAACTGTTTCTTCCATTGTCACTGCTTGCAACTGGAAGGAGGGAGGCAAAAATAACCTATGCTCTAAATTCCCTTACTGACTGTCCCAAGGCCCTGAAGTCTCTTTTGATTGTGCTTGGACTCTGAGTTGCAGCTTCATCGCCACCCACATGGAAGAACAGTAGAGGGTAACAGTCTGAGGGCCACACAAGGCTGATGTTTCAACCAGTTATCTAAGATATTTTAAACTTCTGATATGAGGAATGTAACTCTTTGTTAATACAACTTCTAAAAAAAGGAGTTGATTGAACAGGGCCTGCAACAGCAGACCAGTCCTTTGCTTGGGTTAAATAAAGCATAATTTTCCTGCTTTCCATAGAAATGTGCCAATATAAGCCAGGGTTTACATAGCGTCTTGGAGGAGTAAGACTCCTGATAGCTTTGCGCATCCTAAAATCATGATTAGAGAGAAGAAAACTGATACTTTTTCAAAGTCTTAACTGCAAGGGAACAGCATGAGCAGGACTGCTGATGAGGCCAGAGAAGAAATACGGCTCCTGGGTAAGGGAGACTGGGGCAGGGGGCTCTTCCAGGTGGAGCTGCTCAGTGCAATGATACAGGTCTGATGGTGCACTCAGAGCCCTGACATTAAATATCTACAATTCCCACTATTTCATGTGAGACCAAGATCTGTTGCCATGCTGAATGAGCAGTTCTAAACCTGTAGTAGCTTGGAAAATTGTTATAAAAATTCATTAAACATAATTTTGTCAGCTTATTCAACTGTAGTTAAAAAGAGTATACATCCAATAACAGATTCTGCACTATGTAGCACATGGGATCTTTTGGGATCTCAAGCTGGAGGTCGAAGGAAGGCTGCTTTGGAACAGGGTAAGAGGTACCAAGTGGGGGGACTTACTCTCCCCAGCACAGGGAACAAGATATCACAGCCCAGAATGGGGGCTCCTGGTTTTAAATCCCATAGTACTAAATTTCTTGTGAGAAGTCTGTGAAGTTGTTTTGACTCTTTTCTGAGAAGAAGCAATCAGCATTTTGGCAAATTTCTTCAGCAGTATAACCTTTGATGTATGGCTTCCTGGAGCTAAATGAATTAACACCGTCTGCAGAACTCTCCCACATTGCGGCCAGTCCCCGGGATCATACTATGGAAACCCTGCTAGGCTTCTCTCCATAGTAAAAATGAAACTAGTTCAAAAACCCATTCAACCGCTCACTTTATTTCATTATATTTTAATTAATTCTTTTGAAAACTCCTCTGAGAAAAGGATCTGAACTTTTTAGCATTGAGTTTAAAGCTAAAATTAAGGCAATGAATCAGGCTGTGGGAAGTTGGAAGCTAATATTCAAAAAGTATTTGCCACACAGCACAACAGTATTGGAAGCTGTGCGCGTTTGTTTTGAATGTTGACATATAGTATGTGTTTTTTCCCCAAAAATTATGGCTTGTTTCTCTTGTGCCTAGGATAACAATCTTTTCCCATTTTCTACTACAAGCAAAAAATGCCCCTACCCTTCAATGTTTCTATAACAAACTTTGCAAAAATTAGTCATCACTATAAAAAAACCCAACAACCTATGTTTAGGATTGAGAAAATTTTTTTATATATATAATGAATGTATTTGGTTAATGATAAGAGCATAATTTGCTCTGTTCTTTTGCCATGCAATATACAAAATTGTCATAAGAATAAAGTGTCAGTGTGACCAGATATTTCTTCAATTTGATTACTTCCTACTTGTTTCCAACAGACACATTATGTTAATTTCACCCATTATAATGCATGCACATTTTAGCATTTCAGTGATTTGAATCACCATAGATTTGAATCATCTTAAGCACCTGTAACCAAACATGTGATTTGTTCCACAGTTTTTATGGATAACATATTTTGGGGAACTTTTTCCTTCTCTCATGCAAGATGTTCCAGAATACACTGAGAACATTGCAGAGGAATTGCAGCACAATAAGTAACTTCAATAGCCCTGACATCAAAGTCAGTAGGTACAGTCATCTTTCAATGAAAGCCAGGTTAAGTCCTACACTGAAATGCAAAATATACAGGCACCAAGCCACCCTACTCAAAATGACCATGACTGCAGTGCAATGTGCAGTTCTCTGACAATGTTGAACCTGGCATCTTTGGGGAAATTTAGCACTAAGCCCACTTAGCAGAAAAGGGCAACCTGAACCATGCTTTGTTTCAACACAAAATCAAAATCTGGCTTGTCACACATTTCCATAATGTTCTCCTATATATGCTTCTGGCACTAATTGTATTGAGGTTTTTTTGTGTTGTTCCTTCAAAGTTGGAGAAGGAATGTTTTATTTAAAATAATAAGATGCACATTTCGGAATTTATAGCTGACACTACAGTCATTTGAACGTCTCGTGTGCCCCAGCTGGAGAAGCAGAGAAACTTAACTCTGACAACTGAGAAAAAACTCAACAAACAAATAAATAAATGGGTACAGTCTGTGCTAATCAAGAGAGGGTAATATAATATGTCCTGTAGAATAAACCACTTGTGAAGACACTTAAAACATATTAGTTAGTTAGAAAGAGGAATAAACCCACTAAGTTTAGACGTAAAAAAAGTTCACTGTTTTAGAAGACTACTAAGAGGAAAGTAAGAAAAACACACACTTTTTTGATTGATGTTATGTTGTTTTATTCGTTTTCATCTGTATTTATGTTCTGACAGGTGAGTATTTTGTTTTGAAGAGGATCTCCCAAGTCACCACAATTTCAACCTCTCAGATACTGCAAATGAGAAATCTATAAAAGCAGCCAAACAGCTTTGGAAGATGTGATATGGTTTGTTAAAGAGTACTATTGTCACTTGGAGACATAGCTGAAAAAGGGATGAATAGAGGAATATCATCCAGAGATCCAGAGGCAGACACAGGAGCTAATACTAGGAAAGTGATTAACATGGGCAAAGGAGACGCTCAACTAGAAGCTTAAAATCACCTTGTGTGCATTTTTTTAAAGAAACTGTACTTTTTTTTTATTTTTAAAATACAGAATCAGAGAGTATTAGTCTTATTGTTTCATTTTTCCATGTTCCTATAGTGATTTTTCACTGTTTATTGTTGTTCTTCTTTCTTATTGTCTTTAATATTTAACGAGGAACATAATTAAAGTTTTTCAAGATTAAATTCATAAAAATAACAACATCAAATGAAAACTAAATTATTAATTTATAATTTCTTTAAAGTATTTATTTAGAAAGATATAGATTAATGGCAGACACAGTACTACTTTCTACCCCTTTTAGATATATAAACTACTTCTAAGAGACTGTCTATATCAGAGACAGTACTTGAGTAAACATCAGTAAAGGGGATATAGCTATTTACTGACACTTACTTTTAAAAGATATTTGTTTTGTTTTGTTTTTAATACTGATTGGTGAGAAGGTAAAAGAAATTAGCATTTGACAAACCTTGTTGCTTATACGGAATTACAATTCAAACCCCTCAGAACCGGAAAAATACTAATCTAATAGAAAATGAACCTCATGCACCCAACTGAAGGAATTAAACACTGGATTAGACTTCTTATGTACATGGTGGTTTTGAGCAAGAGTGGAAAGGGTAGACACCTCAGAAAATTGTAGAAGCTTCAGGGAATTTGTACTGCATTTGGCAGAATCCATGAGTCAGCTGGAGAGATAGTACCCAATATCTTTCCTCTGGCAGAGGCCAAGGGAGGGCAGAAGAAGAGACCTCCAAAAAACCAAAACACTGCTGCTAAGTTGATGCTTGTATTCCAAAGAGAAGAAAGTAAGACTAGAAAGCTCAAAGCATGCTTCATAACTTATCCAATTCCTGTTCACATTTCTTCCAAGCCAACTGTCTGCTGGCAATGTGCTGATTTGCCAATCCTTATCAGTCACATGGGGGTCAGTGACCACTGGAGGCATATCCTGACCTCCCTGCCAATCACTCTTGCAAAAATTAGACAAGATCAGAGGATGCCTTTCACAAACAATGTAGACACAGCACAAATGGAAATTGGTAAATGCTTTTTATGGAAGGACGGCATTTAAAAGAGTAATCACATGAACTGTCATGTTTGATGGACAGGGCTTCACTTTTTCACCTGCCAGAGCTCTGTCAGCAAAATAATCTCTGGAAATCTGTTCAGACAGCCAATACTGGTGCCAAAAATGTCTGGATCCCTAAATAAATGACTACATTAAAAAAAAAGTAAATTAATGATTTATTTTTCATTTTATGTTGTTGCCATTATTATTTTTATGATTTTATGCATTTTACCCTTCCAGAGACCATACAGCTACATCATTGGGGAAGAATCCAGAATTTCCCATTTCCTGATAAGGAAAGATAAATCTCACGGCATGTCTGTTTCTCCTAACATCACAAAATCAGTGAAAGAAACTAATAAAATTATTTGCTCATTGTAAAAAAAAATAAGGTGAGAGAAGGACAAGGAGATGCTCCAAGTGCTGGAGCAGAGATCCCCTGCAGCCCCTGGAGAGACCAAGGAGGAGCAGGTATTGCCTTACAGCCCATGGAGAGGACAGTGCTGGAGCAGGTATCTACACTGCAGCACATGGAGGACACCACACTGGAGCACGTGGATATTTCCTGACAGAAACTGCATCCCATGGGAGGGACCCATGCTAGCACAGAGGAACAGTGTGAAGAGGAAGAAATGGCAAACAAAAACTGTTATGGCCTGGCCACAATCCCCCCATTCCCCATCCCTTTACACAGCTCAAGGGAGGGAGATAGAGGAGTTGGGAATGAAGGACTGAAGTTGAGACTGGGAAAAAGGTGGGAGTAAGGGAAAGTTGTTTTAGGTTTTGTCTTTGTTTCTCACCACCCAAATCTATTCTAATTGGCAATAATTTAAATTAATTTTCCCCAAGTTGTGTCTGTTTCCCCGTGATGGTAGGTGGTAAGTGATCTCCTTTTTATCTCAGCCCACAAGCTTTTCCATCTTATTTTCTCCTCCTGTCTTGCTGAGGATGGGGAATGAGAGAGTGGCTGGGTGAGCATCTGGCCAAGGTCAACCCACCACACTTTGTAGTCAGAACACAGTTCCTACTTCTGTCATTTCTCACCTCTGCTCCAATTATTGGTACTACTTCCACCTACTGTCTTTTCACTCTGCCATTTACCCTTTCTAAAGAATCATAAGAACACTGCCCTCCTCCCTTTCAAGTCCTTTTAAGAATACCTTCAATAAATTAAATAATTGTAGCTATTAGTAAAAAGGTAGCAAATAGTATCTGTAATAAAAAATAAAAACAAACAATGCTTTTATTAATTTTTAGACTTCTGTTCAATGCATTCAGTGTAGGAAAACCTGACCCAATATAGGCAATAAAAGTGAGACAGATTATTTGAAAGTTTGCCTTTTGGGAAAATGACTCACCTTCTTACGTAGTTCAGAAGTTGAATGACTTACTCATTTAAATGCATCTCTTAGAAGTCCAGTGATTTTTCAGTTTGTTGCACATTATGCAACTATTCACTATAAATCTTAGAGATCACAGTTAATAGTTAGAAACTGGCAGACAAAACAAAGTAGTCTCAGTTAATCTAATTACAATGTGATTGAAAAATACATTTCTATTTTAAGAGAGGATTAAGATATTTAATATCATCAGTATACAAGAATCTGACCTCTTTAAGCTGAAGGCTTAAAGCTTCCTTCAGCTTTCTTTCTATGCCCTGAAATCCTTAATGTTTGATTGAAAATGTTAATGGTATTTAAAATGCAAAAGATCAAATCCCTACGTGAGCATAGTATTTCTTTGAGAATTTGTAAATATAATTTTTCCACTAATAGTTAGTTAATTTTGTGCCAGACTTAAAAACAAGCAAACAAACAAACGCAGTTCTTTGAATACCTGAGTAGCTATTGAAAAAGCAAGATCCTCAGCTACATTTCAAAGGAGTCTAAAACCTACAAGAGATAAGGGACTTGTCAGATTTACTCTGAGCAGGTGTTTAGTTTCTTTTCGGGTATCACCAGTGATGATCAGGCCAAAAAGTGCCACACCTGAAGCCAAAACTCTAGTCCTCACAGACAAGTGTCATCCAAATGGGTCTTTCATCAGTAAACATCAACAAAAGAAGGCTGAATTGGGTTGAAGATGGACTGTAAAATGTAAACATATTTTACCTAATTATATACAAAATTATTTCAATAATTTCTACTCGATTCACACAAGTCTTTCCTCCATTTACTACCTGCTCTGCTCCATGTTCAGACATTTTGCCAAACCTGAACTACCTCAGAAAAGTTAAACCCTTCATCAACAACTATATATAGCAATCATTAATATGGATTTAAGGTCTCTGGCAAACAAAAAATTCCCAGAATTGAGAAAACAAAACCATTTGAACTCCACTGGAATATTATTGAAGGAATTACTGCCAGTACCTTTGTTCAAAAGAAGGATTAATTTAAAAAAAAACAGAAGTGAAGGAAGCTGAAACAGCCTTACTCAGTATCATCTGAGTTTTCATAGGAAGTCACTTATTTAAATACTAACAAGACCATATGGCTTCAAGATCTTACCAGAAACATTTCAGGCTAAATTTAACACAACACAGGAGACAAGCTGGCTAGTATGTGAGTCAGATCACATTAAAAATGTGAAAATATAATCTAAAAAAAATATTGGAAGTCTGCAGGCAATTCTTGTGTATCTTCACCTACTTGTTGCCTCTTTATTCCACTCCTTGAGTGTTTTGAGTTTTTCCTAAAACAAAAAAAAATGTTGAGAGAATTCAGAGCTAACATGTAATTGCCTATTTACTTCATCTGACATTCACATTACATAAATTGTCTAAGCGTTAAACAGATGGTAAGATTAGTAGAAAAAAAGTGTTTGAGAGTATTTGGAATCACTTAATTTCATTACAAATAATTCACCAAATTATTCTGCTTGATCTTTCTGAAGAACATTCTAAACATAATTGTGTAACCCTTCCTGTCTTTAAAAAAGAAGTATTGTTGGCAATTGTGACTACTTGCTCCCTTTGGAAACAAAATTTCTTTTTTTTAAATTGTTTTATAAAATTGGGGGGGGTTAGGGTTTTTTAATAGATATAATGTAGATTTTTTTTTATTTCAGTGGGTATTTTCCCACTTCAAATACTATACAAACTTTTAATACATGATATTTTGCAAATCTTTGAGTTTCAAAGTGCGAACATGTTTGAAATTTACACAGGAAAATCTGATAGACTGATCTATGGATAGATTACTTAAGATAGAGACAGGGGTTTTTTTCTGTAATGAAGTTTAAAAAAAGGAAAGGACTAAACACTCTTGTTTTACAATGACAGTCTAATTACTGATGAAGTTAAAAATTTTCAGAGGTAGAATATAAGCCTGTATATATCATACAGAAGTATGGTCACATATATATGACTGTCTCATAGGTAGAGTTTTCTACGTTAGAGAGGCAGAGGCCAACATTTGTTCTTCTGAAGTCAGAGTATATAAAATGGCTATTCAAAACACTATCATAGCAGAGTTGTAATTGTTAGAGTTTTGTATTTATCTTAATTTATTTCTTTTTTATAAACTTGCAGAGAAAAGCTGATATTCCACATATTAGAATGGCAAATACCTTGAACTTGTAAACAATAGATATTTTACTGCATTTTCTTTGCAAAGGCATTAACAGCAGCTTCAAGCAAAAACAGAATAACCAGCTAGTGCAACTGTTGGTGACAGAGAGGTGAGAAAGCTTAATATTCTTTCATATTTGTATTTGAATAGGTAAATTAGTCTGACAGACTTAATAAAAGGACTGCAATACTCTGAACAAAGTATTTTCAGGTATTTTCAGAGATTAGATACTCTCAACCGTACAGAATCAAAGCATATTTTAATGCCAGTTACAGGGTCAAATTCTGGTCTTAACTTCAACTGTCTACTAACTGAAACAAGTTACATATGAGCAGTAGTTGGCCTAATATATCGTGATACTCCCTTCCTTCCAAAATATTTCCTTTGCAATCAGGCAAACTACAAAGTAGTACCTTCCACATAAGTCATCAAACATTAAATCTAAGACTACTTTGCATTAATGAGCTACAATGTCTATGTCTCGCCATGGAAATACTGTAAAGGTTAAGCCAGTGTTCCTTATTTTCCAAGTACGTTACACTTGCACACATAACCATACAGCTTCAATTGTGAAGCTCACCCACAGAGCACAGATTTTTCTAATGTTATTTTTTATTAGTTGGAGAATATTGTTCTGAGTTCAGCTAAATTTGACTGGAGGCAACAAGCTTCTGAGGTCTTTATGGCTAATTTGTAACACCCCTTGGTGTTACAAGGGGTAACACTAGGAAATACTATTCCACTTTCCACATATAAAGTTACGTATTATATCATTGCTCCTGAATCTAGTCTACTTAACAAGAGAAATGAAGAGAAAAAAATTTCCTCTCCCTTGATATTAATTGCTAAACTTGACAACAAACATAATTCAGTTTCTATTCTTAAAGAATTCCCTTCACTACCCCTCCTGTGACACGCAATTGACATGTATAACCATGCCAAGTAAGCATACTCTGGGAAAAGCAAAGTTAATGCTATAATTAGTATGTCATAAGATTAAATGATTGTAAACAATACTTCTCTGTGCTAGCCTGTAAAGCCTGTAAAGCCTACATATTGTGCCAATCTTAGATTCTGCAAGTGGTCTGCCAGACTTCCCTCACTGCCAGAGTGAAGTGGGGAAATACGAAAAGTGACCTACTATTGTGACATCATCACCAGTTTCAGGCTGCTATGCATTCAGGTACCATCATTACATTTGATACTGCAGTGTCCAAATGACAATGAGAGTGTTTACTAGAAATAGGACCATTTCTTGAAAGCCTGCTCATCAGCTCATGCACATTCCATAAGTCCTTCCCAAAGGAAAATTGAAGTCCATGTGGCTTACAGGTACAAGGATAGTTGGTCGAAGATACATTTTCAAGATCAGGGCTTGCATTTTGTAGATGACTTAAATTTGGAAGAACGTATGAAACGTGCTATTCAAGAAAAATTGAACAATGCTTCCATAAAGTTGGGGGAAAATACATATAAATTAATCCAATATTTCAGTGGTAAAAAAATGATTAAAAACCAGACCCTCTAGACAATGTAGAATTCTAGCTGCAAGCCATCTCACTAGCCAAAACTGATATGAAAATTAGGAAGTTTATGAATAGATGAACAAATACAACAACATATTGATGCTTCCAAACACAAGGGGTTTTGTTCTTCAACAGTTATCAGAGGAAAAGCTCTTTTTTTTTGAGAAGGGGAAGAAAGCTACACAGAGGGCTATCTTCTTCCTAAATTGCTGCCCCCCGCTATTGTTTTCTGAGGAACTCAGTAAGTATGGACAATATTTCCACTTATTCAGTTTAATGTCAGTTTAATTTAGTATTTATTAATTTGTTAGACCTTTGGTCACATTATCATCTACAGACCGCCCTGTTTCTTGACTGCATCTTGACTTTAGGGCATTCAAAAAAACTCAACGCAATGGTCATCTTGAAAAGGACATCTTAATACAGGGCAAATGTACATTTAGCTCTCTAACTGCCACAGGAAGATATCAATTAAATGAATTATAACAAATTAGTGAATTTTTAATTAAATGTAATGTTTATGTGTGTAATATTTTCTGACCTTATCAGACTGAGAAAATGTAGAAGCTACAGATGTAAAAGGACAGGAAAAGGACATGTGTTTTTCTTCAAGAAATCAACATCAGTGGCTCTTACATATTATTAATAAATTAAAAAGGTTGAAGCATTTTCAAAGCACATTTCTCACTGTAGCTGAGATGTTCTACAACATTGTTTCTAATGTTTTTTTCAGGAAAATAGATTAATCACCATTTGATGTAAAAATAGAACATGGAAACAAGAGTAATCTTCTAATTATGCGATATCCATAAATCCAGGGCAGGATAATAGATGGGACAGAAAATATTAAAAATGTAGTATTACCACATTACTTCTGTAGAGGTACATAAAAATTAACACCCTATTACGTGCAAATTTTCCCCTAATCATCAAGGATAGTTTGTTTTCTTAGAAAGGACTAAAATCCTGCTAAGAGTCTCCTCCTCTTAATTCCAGGAATTTTATCTGTACTATAAGTTATTTATAACCAGGTCCTTGTAAATTACTGTGATTTAGTTAAATTAATTAGAAGAATGACTAACCAGGAGATCCATCAACCTCATTGCTTTCAGACATTATTCTCTTCAGAATATCTACTAAGAAAACATACAATTGAGAATATTTTTACCTTGAACAGAAGCAGCTATTTTCATTTTCTAAAAAGTGCTGTAATATGACAGAAAACCTAAAGTATAATTAGAAGGACAGGTACTAGAACATGGAAATAAGAATTCATTCTGAACAATGTCCTTCAAAAATCTAGGACATGACATTAAAGTTAATAGCTAATTGTATCTGTGTGTCTTACAGCCACTTGCTTAAAATACAATTTTAGATATTTGCATTAAGCAGTTACTGCTTCTTCTGGCCTCAAAAGCTCTTAAGGGAGCTGGAGATGATGGACACCATCAAACACCATACACAACCTGACTGAATATTTATGACTGAATAATTACTTGCTATAAAATATGGTAAGGAGCAAAAGACAAATCCATCAGATGACAGCTATCCTTACCTACCAAACAATGTTTGTTACTCACATATTTAGGCACATTTAAGAAACAGTTCCTTAGCTGTATAAATGGGCCCAAAAATTTATGATCTACTAACAGAAATGAGTTTTTGTACATTTAAGATAGCTAGTACCTAATAGATGGAGTTTAACTGGTTTGTTCCTGGATAACTTCGCCTGCCGCTCATCTTATAGATGAAATTTTAAAAGAAATCTTTCAAGTTTTGCTCTCATTTTCTATGTGTATCAGTGAATATTTTTTGGTATTGACACCAGAAATACTATATAAGAAGAAATATTCTAAAATTCAATTTTGGTTTGATTTTTCCCCACCACTATCTACATTATTTCTTGTATTCTAAGATGTTAGACTCCATTAGGACCTCAAATGTTACTATGAAGACTCCTGTTGTGCATTGCTCAAAATGGATCCATAACAGTTCTTGCTACAGCAAGGATTGTTTATTTGTCCTATGTATCCCATTACCATTTTTTACACAAGTTTACCAGTATTCACAGTTTTGAAGTGTCTAAGATATGGCAGTCCAACCAATAATTCTAAACATTATAGCTTAGTATAAAAGTAATTTTTCTCATCCTCTGTGCTTTTCATGAAATATACTTTTATTTTTCTTAAAATTCCACATATACAAGCCATTTACAGATGAGATCCATCTGTATATGCTCTACTTCCTTGGCTGACACATCAAGATATGACATGCCATAAATCATTGTATCAATCTTTTCAGGATATTATTGTATGACTTAATACCATCTGACATGACTATTAAGAACCAGATGCAGTGTTTCATAATACCACAAGTCAGTCTGAGGTACAAGAAAAGACACCTTCAACAATGATCAGAGAACTATTCTTTAAGAATTAATTAGCCCCCAGTCTGTTGAAAAGGTCATAAAAGTAGCAGCCTTTGCAGATACATTTGCATGTGCAGATGTGCAACCAAACTGCTGCTATGAAATAATAAAAGGTTCCATAGCGTATTTCTTTTCCTCTCCAGTTGCTTTAAATGATGAATTCAAAAAGAAAAGCAAAAGGGAAAAGGAAAGGAAAAGGAAAAGGAAAAGGGAAAAAGGAGAAAAAAAGACTGGTAGCCCAGTTTAATTTAGGGAAGGCTGCTCACCTGGTGGGAATTGCTACACAAATGATGGTGAAGGAACAAAAGGTCTTGTTTCAGATGCTCGTGACAATGCTGGAAGATCTCCCTGAGAAAATTCTGTGCAGAGGTAGCCAAGCTGTAACTCACAGGCAGTTCAGATGGCTTACCAGCTGTACCGACTGAGGCCCAAAACAATCCTGTTCTGAGTTCAACAGCAAGGTACATGCACATAAAAGTAAATAAGTACAAAAGTGTTTGTTTGCCTTAACAGGAGCAAGCTACCACTTGCCAGCTGACACCTGTTTATGTCTGCTCTGCAGAGTTGCCTTTAGTGATTTCTCCAGAAAGTCAAGCTTTCTCAGGACCTTGCTCTGTACAAAGCTTGTGATATCATCAGTGATATTTAATGTAAGACACAGGTTAAGAGGATGGGCAAAAAAGGAAATAAAGGAGTTGGGAGAAATGTGTTCAGATAATAGAATGGCAAATATGGGTTCAGAAAATTTATACTACATTATAGTTCTAACACAGTAAAGGAAACTTCCTTTTGCTGATCTTCTGGATTTTAACTCCTAATAACTGCAATGCTGGAAACGGGAAGTAGATACTGTATAGACATTTGGAAATTTGCAGAGTAATTAAACACCTTTTTCCATATTCTTATTCTGTGGACATCCCTAATAAAGAAATAAATTAATAAATGTCAGGTTCCATAGATTATTATAATCCAAAGGACTTTAAAAGGGAAATCAAACACTTTCTGTCCCAAACCCACCCCAGGGAAGAAGAAAAAAAGTGGAAAAAAAATTAAAAAAAAAAGAAAAAAAGAGGGAAAGAAAGAAGAAGAAAAAAACCCAACATTCTGTTACCAAACAGATTGTTACTTCGAGTTTTTCCTGGACTCCTTTTAGAGTGATGGCCTCATTGCTGCAGCAGAAAGGAGGTTGTCCTTCCCAGGATCAGCTGCTGCCATTGTTCCTTTCTTCTACCTCCCCTCCCTGTCCAGTCCCACAACAAACCTAAAAGCAGCAGAGACTAAAAATAGAGCAGTGCTTCAGCAAAATTGTGTTGGGTTTGTGTGGCAAGGTTTTGGTAGCAGGGGGGCGGCAGCAGTGGCTTCTGTGAGAAGCTGCTAAAAACTTCCCCTGTGCCTGATAGACACAATGCCAGCCAGATCGAAGATGGACCTGACACTGGCAATGGCCAAATCCATCATTGATAGTGGTAGTGCCTCTGTGATAACATATTTAAGAAGGGGAAAAAAAAGTGGCACTCCAAATTTGCAACCAGAGAGAGGAGTGAGAATATGTGAGAGAAACAACTCTGCAGGCACCAAGGTCAGTGAAGAAGGAGGTGGAGGAGGTGCTCCAGGAACTAGAACAGAGAATCCCTTGCAGCCTGTGGTGAAGACCATGATGAAGCAGGCTATCCTCCTGCAGCCTATTGTGGTCCATGGTGGAGCAGATCTCCACCTGCAGCCCATGGAGGACCCCATGCTGGAGCAGGTGGATGGCTGAAGGAGGCTGTGACCCCATGGGAAGTCCATGCTGGAGCAAGCTCTTGGCAGGACCTGTGGACCTGTGGAGGGAGAGGAGCCCATCTTGGAACAGGTTTGCTGGCAGGACTTGTGACCCCATGGAAAGAAGCAGTCTGGAGCAGTCTGTTCCTGAAGGTCTGCACCCCATGAAATAGACCCAGGCTGGAGCAGTTCGTGAAGAACTGCAGCCTGTGGGAAGCACATTGTAGAAGTTTGTGGAGGACGGTCTCCTGTGGGAGAGACCCCACTCTGGAGCAGGGGAAGAGTGTGAGGAGTTCTCCCTGTGATGAGGGAGGAGCGGCAGAAATAATGTGTAATGAACTGACCGTAACCCCCATTCCCCGTCCCTCTGTGTTGCTCAGAGGGAAGAGTTAGAGAAACTGGCAGTGAAGTCGAGCCCAGAAAGAAGGGAGGGGTGGGGGGAACATGTTTTAAGATTTGGTTTTAGTTTTCATTATCCTACTCTGATTTTGATTGGTAATAAATTAAATTAATTTCCCCAAGCCAAGTCTGTTTTAATTGGTGACTGATCTCTCCCTGTCCTTATCTCAACTCACAAGCTTTTCGTTATCTTTTCTCCCCCTCTCCAGCTGAGTAGGGGGAGTAATAGAGCAGCTTTGGTGGGCACTTGGCATCCATCCAGGGTCAACCCACACCAAAAGTCAAGATTCAATACCTACGATCATTTCAGTTGGAAAATGGTACATAGCCTACTGTTAAGTAGCCACAAATGTCTATGTTTTATTTCAAAGCAAATTTTTAGATTATTTGTAAAAAGTGGTTACAATTACAAATTATTACAAACATTTAATAGTAGGAAGTGAACACAGAAGGAATCTAGGTGCAGTTTAACCTATGAAGACTTAAAACTATTCATGCTGCCAAACAAATCTGTGTTTATAGTCAGCACTTCCAAAATTCTCTTGCTGAAGTTCCTAAGGAATCAAAAGATGAAAATGTAAACGCTCAGATGTGTCAAAGATCCTCTAAGCAACACTGTAATGTTGGACTGTATTTTCAAACTAAGTCTGTTTTTTTAGCCGTTACAATTTAAACCTGTTAGAGCTATGTAATCTCACAGAAGTAAAATACATGATAATTTTTTAGTTAGGCAATTTGATTCATACAATAGCAGTATTTACTTCCACTGAAATATATTCATCTTATGCCCCACTGAGCCCCACAGCGCTACCTGTCCTTCTCAGAAATGAAGTTACACCTACCCCAATCTTCTGGCTTTTCAAAACTACAGCTAACCACTGTTTAACTTTTTTCCTCTTCCCAAAATCCACCAAACATAAAATGGAGTTTTACCTACTCTGCTAAGAAGCTTTGAGCCAGCTCTGGCTGGCATCAGGCACTGCTGCAAATGAGTGACTGGACTAAGTGTGCCATTCTTCTGATATTGGTAGCTGTCTGAGATCGCCAACCTGCAAATTTTGAAGGTACAGGGAAAGAATATTCCCATCAAAATGTGTCACGCAAAGTTCAGAAACAATTGACATTGAGTGCTATCCAAGTTTATTTAAAATATTGCAAAGGGCGCAAATTTAAACAACTCTGATCAGTCACAATCAACAAAGGAAAAGTGCTTACACCACCTCTTTTCTTCATTTCTCTTCAGTGGTTCTGGAAAGTGCATACGCATAAAAAGTTTAAACAGTAGGCTGTTACCTATTGTCTCTTAATGCTAATTTAGAAATTTAATAAATTAATACAGTGGGATTTTTTATTTCATTGTAATTGGAAAGTACATAAGGGAATGAGACTGTGGGATTTGAGAACTAGGAGGTTATACTAGAAGGCTTTCTGATCTATGTATTCTTGTCAGCCTGCTTGCAAGAAGGCAAGATAATGTTAATGAAAACATGACGTTAGAAAATAACCAGTGAAGATTTCTGTCAGTAGCTCAGTTAAGACAGAGAACAGGAGGAGAATAAATGTGAGTCAAACTTAACTGACAAAGTATGAAGCATAATGTTCAGACAAAGCCCAGAGTTAGTAAGATTACTCTTGACAGATTGATGCTGGATAACTGGAACATGGTACATAAAATACTAACATTTAATATTTTATTTTCCTGCCATGTGCAAGTCACATTGAAAAAAAAAAAACACAACAAAACAGAGAAAAAAAAAAAACAACCACACCCCCCCAAAAAAGCTTGCAGTTTATTTTTTAAAATATTGTGCAAAATGGTCCCAAGATAATTAAATTTACAACCCAACTATAAAACAACATTCAAAAGACCTTTATAAGAGGTTATAAAAAGGAGATTTTAAATTTACCAGTTGTTTAAATGCTTCATTTTATTTGCCTGTATGTTAATTAAGTCTTAAAACAAAAGCTTTCAGTGTCTCCCTTACTTTGAAAACAGAAAATAGTGGTGGCATCTTAAAGCTAGAAAATCATACTAAAATAAGGATTCCTTGCATCATCTAGTGTTTTTAACCAGCTGCTAGAATTAAATCCAGTTGTCAAAATACAATCCTGGTGAAAACTGGAAAAAACTGGTACAATACTTGCATTGGATAAGAGTTTTCTCAGCAAATGGTGGCAATAGCTGGGAATTTTGATGAACCAGTGCTGTAAGACTTGTGACATAATGACTACACTAAGTGAGCCAATTTATAACTCACTGCTGCTGAATCCCTCTTTATATCCCTCAACACCACTCTTCCAGAATATGCTTTTAAGTGTCAGAATGCTTATACACCAGACCACTACTGCTGATGGCAAATGAAAAAAAAAAAAAACACTCTAACCACATATAAAATGTGATTAGAGAGGTCTTCTTTTCATTTGCCATCAACAGTAGGTAAGACTCTAGATAAAGGTACAAATGAAAGGTGTCAAACAAATTACAAAATATATAGTACTTAACAGACTGAGCTCACACTTGCTACTTCCATTGGAAGCTTGTTATACATGAACACTTGCAGAAAATAAGCATCAGACTCAAATAAAATAATATTTGCATTTGAAATTACACATTTGCTGCCTGTAATGCAACAAGCACCTATGTAAGAAAAAGATTCAGCATCAATGGATGCCTTCCACATGGCTTGGAACAAAATGGATTTTGTGATTTGAATGCAGACCAAATTTCTCATCCTGCTGCTGCAACACAAACCTGAATACGTTGATGTATGTTAGCTGCAGTGGTCACAACAAAAGAAGCACAACCGATGTGACAATTTTTTTGCACTTACTTGCTAACACACTGTGATCATAACTATTCATCAGAGCCCTAATAAAGAGGTAATTAACTGAGACAGACATTTCTGAGTGAACCTAATGTGATTAGAACGACATATGTAATTTTGTGTGACTACAGGAAGAAAAAAAATCACAGTTTGAATACTACATGCAGGCAATACCTTTCACAGTAGCACATTATTTGTAAAAAAGAAACAAATAATCAAACAAACCTCCAACAGAGTCTCTATATCTTACTAAATATTCATTTACATAGACACAAAGAATAATTTCTTTTGGGATTTCTGGAAGTCACCTCATGCATCCTCCTGTTGAAAGCCTAACTTCCAGTTAGGCTAACTGGAAGTTAGGTGTCTTGCTTAGGTCTATGTCCAATTGAGTTTTGAAAACTCCAAGAATGGATATTCTCCAACAGGTCCAAACAGTCTGTTGAAGTGTTTAATTACCTTTGTTATAGGTTTTTGTTACCTTTGGGTTTCCCTTGCAGCCACTCATGACCATTTCATGATACCCTGTCACTGTTCACCACTGAGCAGATTCTGGCACCATCTCCTCTATCCATCTGTAAGATAGTGAAAGGCTGCAAATTAGACACCCCACAAGCCTTCTCTTCTCCAGGCTGGCAAAAAACCCAGGTCTGGATTCAGTAACCTTGAGCAATCAAACACAGATAGGCCCTCAGCATCTCCAACAACTCAAAAGATGTCCAATTGTTTCCAGAACATCTACTCCAATGCGTACTCCATCCACTGCACAAAGTAAAACATCTCTTTGAATACCCCATGGAAAAAAAACAAAGTACTATAGGAAAGATCAAAACCCTATAAGTCGATATAGACTATGAAAAGAGTAGAAAATAACACAATTTAGTTTTCTCTGTTCCTGCAACATATATTTCCTCTGCTTTGTTAAGTGCTGTTGTCCAAATAGCAGACAGAACAGTTATCTCTGTACATTACAGAGGAAGAAAAATAAATCAGTGCAAGGTACTCTCTAGACAGAGGCAATTTACTCCCAACTTAAGCCTCACCTTCAAATCCTATCAGCAGTAGAACAAGAATCACCGACTTGATTTTTCTTTTTTTTAAGTAGCAACAAAAATAGGAGTGCAATCTGCTCTACCTCTCACGTCCAAGTATGGTTAGTTTCCAGAAGCATATATAAGGACATCAGCTAAGTTATTTCTCCTCTTAACTTGAATTATTCTTTTTTGGTCCCTGAAAGCAGACAGTAGTTTACCTGAAGTGTGAGACTAATAAACATACATTTGTTGCAAAAACATCTGACATGGAAAAGAAAATTTTCAAAATTACTATTGTGTTTTGAACCGGTATATTGTTAATTAATGAACATGTGCTAGTGACATTTTTATTTTGTAGTAAGGTTACTCTACACAATCTTAACAGTTTTCAGAATTGGGAATTATTTTGCTCAGTTTATAACTGGCACAAGGGAAAATCCATATTATACTAACAGAACAGTTTTATGTTTTAATAAGATTCCTTGCTAAAGATACTGTCCTATGCAGTAAAGGTGTTAGATGTCTTCATGCAGCTGTTAAAGAAAATGAAAAATATGGTCTTGTATCTGAAATACTAGAATATGAACTGCTACCTTAAAAAGACTACTATGATCCTAAAAATATTTCTAATGATAACTGACTGGAGTAAGGTCAAACATATTAATGTCATAACTAAATAAAATGGAAACCTCTAATTTATTATGCTTTTATAGAGTAGTCCATCATAATTTAATGGGAGCAATGCTATCCATATTTTTCATGTACTATGTAAAAATGTAATTGTTTTGATGAATGATTCTCACAGTATCCATAAGTGTTATTGATTTTGCAGGAGGTGTGATTCAAAAGTGATTTTTCTGGGTCATTCAAAGCAACTAAATTTACACAAGAACATTTAAGATTCATCTGTTTAAAATATTAGAATAAAGTCCAATGCAATAACTCAAGAAGTTCCCGTTGTTGATAAATTTAAGTGAAAGTCTAAAACTGGAAAAACTTTTCCATCTGTAATCTCCAGAATTTTTTTTTCCCAGCAATGCCAAAACCTCTCCTGATGGCATTTTACATGGGGAAAAAAAAAAAAAATCAAACATTTTCTCTTCTATTGTAGAAAAGGTGTTTGGATTATTTTATGGAGTTGTGTCAAAGCATGGTCACTCAGAAAAATTACTTACTTCAGTTATTAAAAGCAACACAACCTTTTTACATTTTTTACATCTGCAGCTCTGATATTCAAGATAGTGGAGTCCGGGCTTAGAAGAAACAGTTAGTTGTTTTTAAGTCTAACTAGAAAAATATAATATAGAATAAGAAACAGACATTGTCAGAAATGACAGATTTGGTCCTCAGAGGGAGTTAATCCTGAGCATATGCTCTGTTCTGCCTCTTCTCATATCATAGTTTAACAGAAAAAATGCCCAAGAAGATATAAGACACTGAGTTTTGACATAACAGAAAAGAGGTAAAAGTCAAGGAGAAATCTCTAGTCTTAAAACAGATGTGCATACAAATCCACATATATTTTTACTTGCAAAGCAAGGCTAAAATTAAAAAACAAGCAGGATTCAGCAGAATTGAAAAATGTTAATATTCTTCCCCTGAGAAAAGGCGGTATATGTTTAGTACACCATGTTGTCCCAGGACATAAGTAAAAAGTCAACAGCTCAGCTGAAGTCAAATGAATGAATTGAATTCATTGTTGAGCTGAAGTCAATCACAGCTACAAAAATTTTCTCTGAAAAGTGACAGTGAGAAGTAGTATTATGTCCAATTTCTCTATTTTGCAGCTATTTTGTAAACTGTCACAAAGTCACTTACAACAACGCTTGTTTGCCAACTAGAAGTCTAAGCCATTTCACAGGATCATTATCAAACTTAGCAGGATTGCAACGCTGTGGGGGACTTGACAAGTGTGGATTAATCACCTACCCAAATGGGAGATTATATTTATGAGTCCTCTTATTTTGAAAATAATTTTATATTTATTTATTTATGCTCTTTTTAAATTTTTTTGCTCACTATTTTCCTTTATTCATTTCCAAAGTAACAAGTTACATATGGGTCATTTGAAATAGTTATTTGTTTATGTCCTTATTCCATTAAACAAATGGTAAATATTTATCATTCTTGCTTTTCACCAGGTAATACTTTGGATACACAAGAATTATTGTATTCTAGTCTTGGGACTTAAACACCATCTCCCTGCTGTCAGCAGCTATATTTAACTAACTCAGATTATTTCAGAAAAATAATTGCAATTCCCAGCTATTAACTTCAGCTAGCAAATCCCTTAACATCAGATCACATTGTTAGTTCCAAAGTCAAACCTTTCGAGTGTCCTTACAAAAGAGTTGTACTTTACCCTGATACTGAGTTAGACTGTATTATTTAAGAGGATTACAAAACTGGTTCACACAAGCTCCCTCATGTACATGGTTCTCATTTCCTCTGGCCTCACATAGATTTTTTTTTTTTCTTTTTTTTTGTATTCAGCAGCCCCTTCAGCGAGTCAGATCTCTCTGCCAATTTCTAAACCTTCTCCAGAAGCCTTTGCTTCTGCTTTTTTGTTTGTTTGTTTGTTTCAGTTTACACAAGGTTCCATATTAGCAATGGTAGCTTTGTAAGATGAAAGTTTTCTGGTTTGATGTTTATGGACCAGTTTAGGTAACAGCCTAAAAAATAAGTGCGAAAGCAGCGAAAGTAACCACACCAAAACCAAGGAAGCAAACAAGCAATGCCACTAAACTCCTAAACTACATAAAAAGGACGTTTGCACTTAAGTATGAATGGCAGTAAGTACTGACCATTATCAGTATGCGTGTCAATGGTGACTCAATTTATGGCCAAAATAATGTTATAGTTATGAAGCTGCTTTTAATATGCCATTAGTATTTTTTCCTCGCAATTGAATCCCAAGAATTGTTGTATTTAGATCTAATACTTGGCATAATTTTTCATCTAATTCTTATTTGTCTAACTTTCTCTACAAGTATCCCCAAAATTGCATTTCCATTTTTCAAACTAAGAATGTGAGAATAGTTTGGCACTTCTTTTACAACACTCACATCTTCCTCCTACAAACATGAGTACATATGTTTTTTGTTTGTTTGTTTAATTTAGGTCTTATTATCTCCTCATTTATTCACAGAAGTCTTTCCTGGAAAAGAAAAAGCTTTACTATGCATGCACACTCTTGATTTTTATTTTCTCTTAAGGCACTTTTCACACAGGAATGGTAATGACACGGTACAAATGCAGATGAAGTGTTCCTGGAAAATACTGTTCTGTTTGTGCAGGAGAAAAGGTCATATTTCTGCAACTTGCACGAGGAAATTAAACACATAATTTCAGAATTTTAAGAAGTGGCAAAATAGTTGTGAAGTTGTCCTTATTGTTTGAACTGAAATCATTACAATTATTAGCCACCCAGAACTGCTCTTCAGTACTGAACTGAACTTCCATTAGAATTGCCTTATTTTTCATACACCTGTATAAGGTTGTCTAGATAATATTACTTGGATGTAAACATAAAATAAACTCCCCAATGTTTCATATTAAAAATATCTGAATTATAAATTATGACATCATATTAACTCTTTAGAACTTTATTATTAAAAACTGGAATTACTGTTGATGACTTTATATGCACATAAATAAACATAATTTAAATTCCTAGGGAAATAGAATAAAATGGCCTTAATGGGGTCACTTGCTTGTGTAGATATTCCATTGCATAAAGTCCTTTTCCAATTTTAGCCATCAAAAAATCTTTGAAGATTTTATTGTTTTATATAGCAATTCTTAAATATAAAGACTTACTGGCTACAGATGGAGGGGCATGCAAAATTTGCTTTTCAGACTTCAGCTGGCATTTGTAGGGCTTGCCAATGACCACAACAATATAATTCAAGGTTAACCTTTCTGTATTCAAGGTTAACCTTTTTAAAATACCTGGAACTAAACTAATCTAACTAGGGGCCTAATCTAGCAAATTGACCTCTGTGAGTGCTTAGTTTCATGATCCAGTTAATTCAGTCACATGCAGCAGATATAGTTTCTCGATATATCAGATGCTAAATATTCAAAAGACCAAACATAATAGATATCCAAAATAGCACTAGTCTATGACTAAACTCATAAAAGTTGGAAGCTGTGCCTTAGCTGAAACATTTTCTTCCTTTCTACTGCAAGTGTCTGAAAGTAGAAGTGTGTATCAAGTGAAATATTTTATTCACCTTGAAACAATTTTTGGTGTTATCAATAATTTTTTGTGTGTGTGTTTCTAATTGACCTGAAGAAAAAACTTTGAACAATTAGCAAGAACAATTATGAACAATTACATACAATGATGAAAAACCTTAATCCTAGAATTGAACCTTGACCAATACTACATTTCTATGTTTGTGCTATGGAAGACAAAATTCATAAAATAAAGGTCAAAACTGTTTTTGTTTTACCAGCTATTTCTTAACCCTGCAACACAATATATTGTTTACAGGAATACATATGGTCTTCCCACCACAATGATCATTACAGTTTGCTCTAAACAGGGTTTCATAAAAAAAAATTATTTTGTTTCTAAGTTCTAGATGAAGAGCTGAAAAATGACACATTAGTATTATTAATGTTCCTTGGTGGGTACAGCTTGTATCTGAGAAAATAGAAAAGCCGTAATTTCATTTTCACAGAACCACAGAATCATAGAATCATTAGGTTTGGAAAAGACCTTTAAGATCATCAAGCCCAACCACTAACCCAACACCAACAAGCCCACTAAACCATGTCCCAAAGTGCCACATCCACAAGTTTTTTGAACACTTCCAGGGATGGTGACTCCACCACCTCCCTGGGCAGCCTGTTCCAATGTTTGACCACTCTCTCAGTAAAGAAATTTTTCCTAATACCTAGTCTAAACCTCCCCTGGTGCAACTTCAGGCCATTTCCTTTCATTCTGTTGCTAGTTACTTGGGAGAAGAGACCAACACCCACCTCACCACAACCTCCTTTCAGGTAGTTGTAGAGAGCGATAAGGTCTCCCCTCAGCCTCCTCTTCTCCAGGCTGAACAACCCCAGTTCCCTCAGCTGCTCCTCATCAGACTTGTGCTCCAGCCCCCTCACCTCTTAATTTTCCTATTAAATAAGCAATTATAAATCTTACAATGTTTAGATTTATCAGAAAAGGAATCTTTATCTCCATAATGGATAATAACGATATAAGCTATATTTTATCCTTTTATCAAAATAATAGGCAATAAACAAGCACTTGATGATGTTTGTTGTATGAAATGTTAATCTTACATACATGTAAGATCTTACATACCATCTATGATTCTCCATAATTTTGTTTAACTTAGCAAAAGTTTTAAATGCTGTAAACTTTTTCATTATCTTTAGAAAACAGATATTAGAAACTAGGCCTCTTCTGTACAATAAAAGCATTTTAAATCTGCACATAAAGGATAGAAAAAATGTTTAACAGTTTCAAAATCTGACAAACTGCTGGAAAGCTCACATAAAATATACTTTTCCTTTCTTTTTGATAAGCTTAAATATTTTTAAGTCTAAACTTGAAGCTTCTGTGATATGTGTGATACACCTAGGCCCATACCTGTTTCAGAAGATGAACTTTGTGCCTTTTTAAACATTAGTCTCTTCAGAAATTAACAGCTGAGTGTCTTGCAAAGGTCACTTAAAAAATCCAAGGGTTCATCTGCCTGGCATGGTCAATTATTAGAAAGAACTACCACTTAAAAATTAATTATTCTAAAACAAAAGATGATGTCATCTATTTTTTATGAAGAGAGAGAAATAGCTGAAATAGATTATGAAGGATTATTTCTTTCTACTGATTTTATTAGTGGTTTTGTAATCCTTCAAATTTTTCTTTCCTGGAAATAGAATTTGGCTCATCATTTTGCATTTTTTCTTTGACGCTTCAGATATTGGCCTCTGTCAGAGAGAGTAGACCAGACAAGATGAATTTCTAGTCTGATCTAATATAGGAGCTATTTTTTACGTTCTCAGTGTTGCTGCTAGACAGTGAATTTGTTAAAGGCTAGAGGAAGCATACGGAAAAAAAAGAGGGGAAAAAAAGAGGAGTGCAACTGGGTTACATGTCAGAAGCTGCCGGAGTGGGAGGCGATCCCGGAGTAATGATGAGTCCCAATGTGGGTATGGTCATTCTCCTTTATTTTAGCAAAGTACACAGCTTTTATAGGTTAACATACTGTCCACGTGCCAGACATCGCCCCCCATTGGTTACAAGCATTTGATCACGCACTGTCCACGCGCCCCTCACACAGTCAGGATTGCTGCTTGCAGGTGTCCCTGTTTTTCTTGCTTCTTCTTAGCTGTTTACCACAGCTCCCTCTTCTCAAGGCCGAGCCGTGCCGATATCCAGCTGTTTACCAGCTTCTCAATGCTGCAGCTCCTTCTCCTTAAGGTCGAGCCGTCCAGAGTGATCCCAACAAGAAGCCAATAAACTAACACAAGAACCATATACCAAGATATTCAAAGGCAAGATAATTGGGGAGTACATCTTACAGTTAAGGAAAATCTTAAGTGGGAAGACTACAAGGAGGTCACCTGTGTATTCCAAAATCCAAGGCTACATTATTAACTCTGAAACTAAACCAGACATGAACAAAGCACAATTTAGATTAAAAATAAACAATTAAAAACCTTCCACAAATGTTAACTTTGATCAAGACTTGTTTAAGTTATACCAGATGAATATGAACAGGGAAGGAAACACAGAAAACAAGCTGCACAGTACAGAGTAAATTTCTAAGCCTTTAGCACTAATAAGTTACAACCTTAAAATAAAAAAAATATGAAAGAGAAAGTAATGTTAGCACCTAATACCATTCACACATTATTTGTTAATGAAGGGAACTGATATTTGGAAAATAATGGAATCAGTCACAAAAAAGAATCATAAATGTATTCGTAGAGATTAAATTTCCCAAGCCATTTTGATAATATTTCTGGTGCTGATACAATTGCAGAACTATGAGAAAGGCATGCAGGAGATCTATCTGGATTTCTCAAAATGTATTTGATGCTATGTCACAGCATATCCTATGGGGAATTTAAATCAAATTGGTTTAGAGAGCAACACAATTAAATGAATCAAAAGCTGTCTGTCTTCCTCAGGAGAGGGTAATTATAAATAGTACTTCCATCTAAATGAGGAAATAATGTCTAGCACTGCTCCCCACAGATGCCCTTTGGGTCTTATTTTGTCCAATATCTTTATTGAGAAAATTTATAAAAGCAGGGGTAAATAGTTGCATCCACAACTACTGAACACTTATCCCCGTGTTGGAGAAATCCCATATTATTATTCAAACCTTGACAACCCCATCTGTATCCACACTGCAGGTCCTTGGGCAATAATCCTGGAGTGCTTCTCTGAAGATGCAGTGTAGATATGACTGTATGTTAGAGTTTTGATTGTATAGAAATCAACGATTGTGATGACCAAGTCCAGTGCTTATGGGTAAGGATGAAGGGGAAGGCCAATGAGGCAGATATCCTGCTGGGAGTCTGTTATAGACCACCCAACCAGGATGAAGAGGCAGATGAAACATTCTATAAGCAACTGGCAGAAGTCTCGCAACCGCTAGCCCTTGTTCTTGTGGGGGACTTCAATCTACTGGACATCTGCTGGAAGTATAACACAGCAGAGAGGAAACAGTCTAGAAGGTTCCTCGAGTGTGTGGAGGATAACTTCCTGACACAGCTGGTGAGTGAGCCTACCAGGGGAGGTGCCTTGCTGGACCTGCTGTTTACAAACAGAGAAGGACTGGTGGGAGATGTGGTGGTCGGAGGCCGTCTTGGTCTTAGCAACCATGACATGATAGAATTCTCAATTCAGAGTGAAGTAAGGAGTGGGGTCAGCAAAACTGCTACCACGGACTTCCGGAGGGCAGACTTCAGCCTGTTCAGGTCACTGGTTGAGAGAGTCCCTTGGGAAACAGTTCTGAAGGGTGGGAAACAGCTCTGAAGGGCAAAGGGGTCCAGGAAGGCTGGACAGTCTTCAAGAAGGAAGTCTTAAAGGTGCAGGAGCAGGCAGTCCCCATGTGCCATAAGACGAGCTGGCAAGGAAGGTGACTGGCCTGGCTGAACAGGGAGATTTTGCTGGGACTCAGGGAAAAGAGGAGAGTTTATCACTTTTGGAAGAAGGGGGAGGCAACTCACGAAGAGTACAGGGATCTCGTTAGGTCAAGCAGGGACAAAATTAGAAAGGCAAAAGCCCAGCTAGAGCTCAGTCTGGCCACAGTCATAAAGGATAACAAAAAATGCTTCTACAAGTACATTAACAACAAAAAGAGAGGCAAAGGTAATCTCCATCCCTTACGGGATATGGCAGGGAACATTGCCTCCAAGGATGAGGACAAGGTTGAGGTACTTAATGCCTTCTTTGCCTCAGTCTTTAATAGCCAGACCAGGTATCTGCAGGGTATTCAGCCCCCTGAGCTGGAAGACGGGGATGGAGAGCACAATAACCCGCCCATAATCCAGGAGGAAGCAGTTAAGGACATGTTAAGCCACCCGGACACCACAAGTCTATGGGGCCTGATGGGATCCACCCGAGTACTGAGGGAGCTGGCAGAGGAGCTTGCCAAGCCACTCTCCATCATTTCTCGGCAGTCCTGGTTAACAGGGGAGGTCCCAGACAGCTGGAGCCTTGCCAATGTGACGCCCATCTACAAGAAAGGCTGGAAAGAGGATCCCGGGAACTACAGGCCTGTCAGCCTGACCTCCGTACTGGGGAAGATTATGGAGCGGTTCATCTTGAGAGTGCTCACAGGGCATATGAAGGACAACCAAGGGATCATGCCCAGCCAGCATGGGTTCATGAAAGGCAGGTCCTGCTTGACCAACCTGATCTCCTTCTATGACCAGGTGACCCACCTAGTGGATGAGGGAAAGGCTGTGGATGTTGTCTCCCTGGACTTTAGTAAAGCCTTTGACAGCATTTGACAGAGGAAAAAGAGCAGGCAGGAACTGGAAAACATATAAAAAAGAAAGCCAAATGGACCCCACGACTGAAACAGTATAAGACGCCAATGTCATGATCCCCGTCACAAAGAATAGGAAGTAATTCCTACCATGAACTTCTGCCTCTGCTGGCAAAGACCTCAGGATGCTGCCAACACATCTTACTTTCCTACTCCCTCTTTCTTCCTGAGGAAGTCTGAATCTGCCAACTTTGGGATTTCTATGAACTGTTATATTCACTGGAAGGGTGAATATAACACCAGGGAAAAGGGAGCAGGAATTATTAAATTATTTTGTACGCACTTTCAAAGGTATTATTAATGAGGTTTTCCTGATTTAATTTAGACCATGAGTGCTACTATTACTTTAATTGGACTAATAATTTGGCCTGTCAGACTGTTGAAACATTAGTTTGGCTAAAAATAAAATTCCTAGCTACATACAGATAGTGTGCTCCCCCTTGCCCACAATAAGATTTGAGTACAACAGCCTCCTTTCCTTGCTGCAAACAATCTCTGAAATTGATGTTACTACCTGGTCTGGCCTTCGCTAGTTGGTGGAAGTGGGTATGGATGCAGTGCCTAGCAAGCCCTTCTGTCTAGATTTGTAATATTCTGAGGCTGAAAACAGCTGTAAGGTATACAAATGTGCACTTCAGTTGGAAGAAACTGACATACTCGCATTGGTAAAGGTCATCCAAGCTTCAACATTTCTATGACCACATGCTAGTATTCCTAGAAAGTCTTGATCCTGAAAGGTATTCTGTTGGAACTGTTTGTGGAGTGAGACCATCAGATTATTTCTCATGTCTTCCTCTTTTCAGTATCATACACCAGCATGCACCTCAGCCTGCGTGACACTCAGAACTCTGGATAGGCAACAAGGAGATATCCTTAGCTTTTCCATGGTGCCTGTGATCAGTGGATTCATGCACAGATGTGTGATTTTTGTTTCTAGCAGTGACAGAGATCCATGTTAATATCTTAGCTTGAGAATCCATTTTTCTCTTTCTGTTTTTAAGAAAAAAACATTTGTTTGAATACTCTTTGCCACTCATATCCTTTTTAAAATTTAGAATAATCTATGGAGGGAGAGCGGAATGAAGGATTTAGTTAGCTGCAATTCCGTGTGCTTCCCTCTCACACTAGTACTTTGCCTGCTAACTAAACCAGGACAAACTCTTCAGTCCTCCCAGTGCCCATTCTCATTTCTTCACTGACAAAAATATAACCAAATACTGCTTTGGATCAGTTCTTCCTGGCTCTAATCTGTCTGTTGCCAAACGGTGATGTCACTCTGCTGTCCTTTCAGAGTGAACTTGGAAGTTCAGGCTCTCCAAGAGGAGATGGTCACTAACTTTACATTAGACAACAAAATTCAGCTTCCTGCAATCCAGCTTCAAGAAACACTGCTCTACCCTACCCCCAAAATGTTCTTTCCTACTCCTGTGAGACTTCTTAAGGAATTTTATAATCCTGTAAGGACTTTTTATTACATCCCTTACACTTTCCTCCAGACAGCTTCTGTTGATACTTCTTTTCAAATGCTTCAGTGCTTCCCAGTTCTCTCTCTCCCCCTACTCTCTGCTCCTAATGCTCTGGTGTAACCCCTGATCCTAAAGAAGTGTAAACGGGCTGTATCCCACTTGTCTGAAGGGGCATTGCACTTATTTTTCTTAAAATGGCAGGGACATGTGCAGAAACAGTGAACATGTAACCTTTAGAAATATTTAGTGGACTACTTTTGTTGGAGTGTTTCAATTCAAGCATACTTTATAAATATTATCTTTTTTCCAGAATAGTGTCTTCTGAGTTCTAGAAATAGGATGTATAGAAGTATACATCTTCTTTCTAGAAGTATAAGAAAACTTTTAAGTAAATATTAAAGATATCATATCCTGAAGGTACATGTACTAGTTCCTAGGAACCCTTTTTATGGCCTCCACTCTGCTGTTAATTCCTCTACATAAAAAGTTTCACAGATGTTAAGCAAGTGAAAACACTTAAATCTTCAGTAATAAGACAAATGTTTTTCTTTGCAGATAATGTATCATTGTGACTGTCAAAAGCCAGGCAAGGACAATAAAATATGCATAGAAAGGACAGCAAATTCGTAAAGTCCTCCTGATTCCAGGATTTTAGCACCTAGTATGGAATTTTTAAGTAAGTTTCATACAAGTTATGCAAAATCTCCTAACAATTTTGCAAGATTATTTAAAAAGTAATTCTATCTTTTCTACATGTCCTGATTTGTTTTTCCTTTACTTTTTTAAGAAATTAGGTTACCCATTAGATTTTCACCTTAAATGCAAAACATGATTACAACAGAATATTGCTTCGTGGTGAATTTCCAGATTTATAAGCACCTGAGGGGTCCAGCGGTCTAGCTGTAAATTTGTTTCTAATGAAAATAACACGTGTTCTTTGCAAAATATCTCGTATCTATTTTCCAATTTGAATCTAAACTCTATCTCAAGTTCTGCATTATTTCTCATTCCAACTAACTTCTTACATTCAAATTTTAGTCATTCTGAGTTGCTGGAACTTGTATAAAATAAGATTTTTTTTTTCCCTTGAATACAAAAACCCTCTGTGAAACTAAAAAATCTAATTTTGGATTCTCCAGTGGTAAGGTTATATTTTCCTCTTCTCTGCCTTGCTACTTCACTTCACAAAAAACCCCACGAATACTATATAAAACTTTCGAGAGCCAAACTCTATTTTCTTCCAAAAGAAGCTTCCAAACCCAACCCCAAAACACTGAACCAAGCATACAAATAAAGTCAAAGAACAATATAAAGCAATGTAACATTCTTCTAAGAGTGCCATGGAGAACACAATCATATTTGACTTAGTTGCACACAGTTGATGCAACACCTGGACCTGCAGTATTAAAAAAAAAAAAAAGGATTAATCTCCCTCAAATGTTTCTGTCTGACCCTTGAGTTTAAATTGTTCACATCATAACACAGCCATTTGAGGCCCCTTGTGGTGTATAGTAACTTGCAAGCACAGGCAGCATCAAATACCAAACTCCTGTTAGGTCAACGTGTCCCCAAAGAGAGTGTTTGTTTTCAGTTTATTTCTACCGCAAATAGAGCACCTTATAAAATACCAGTTAGTACAAGTATATAGATTTTAGTTTGTAAAAAAAATGAAACACAAATGCTGTCAAAACTCAAAGTGAACTCTGCTTTCCTTCCTTTGCTAGTCACAAATCTTATTTTCCTCAAACTATTGTTCGGTATGTTTCTTTCAACATTCTCTTCCAGTTTAATTTTTACTCAGTGTGTTTGGTGTTTCATTTCACTTGTATTTGAGAAGAAGCAATCTTTGCCTCCATTGCAAAGTTCTGCAAATTAACAAACTAGATGAAAACAAGACCATTAATGATATCTGATTTGCATTAATTAAAATTCATCAATTATTGATTACATCTATAGACTCAGTTAAAAAGCTTACTTCCACAAACATTATGCACCATATACAATTGCTAGAAGGTAGAATAGACCTTTATTTTAATATAATCTGTACTGTAACTTTGTGACAGCTGTACTGCTTCTTCACTCTGTCTTGTAACCTACACACATTTATCATAAGGAACTAATCCAAGTTCCTTTTGAACAAGTACAGTTTATTGGATCTAATAGAGAATTTTGTCTAAGCTGAGATCAGCTTTGGTTTGTCCACAGTGAGGCTCCAAAGGATTATTGCTGGGGTTCTCACAACAGGGTACAAGAGAAAGAAAAGGACTGTTTTTCTAAAATTTTGTGTACTGTAGCTATATTTACTTTCTATACTAGCAATGCTCACTGATGTTTTTGTACTTAGGTACCAAATTATGTAAATTTATGTGCTCTGAGCATTATATAGTGGATTATTATACCTTCTAAAATATAAATCTAATACCTTAAACGTCTTACAGCACAATCTCCCCATTATAGATCTGTATAATGTTGTATTTACCTTCTATCATTACTTCTCATTTTAATTATATATATTCAGCTTTAGAGAAGTTCAATTTCTTTTTTATTCCTTCCTTTAGGATATATTTAATTAGTTTAATTCAAACCCATGCCCTTCTGGCATCATCATTAATACAGACTTAGTATAATTAGCATTTTAATGTACGATAAATAATCCTGTACAAGTCAGTTTTTTACATTACTTCTTCCCTTTTAACAACAAACCTATAAACCTATTTTCCATTCATGTCTCCTTTTTTTTCCTTTTTTTTTTCTTTTTTCCCCAAGATAACAGAACAGTGGCCAGAACACAAAAATATTAATTGAATATTCTTTCACTTATCAACTCATTTTGACCTTATTGCCCTCAGTACTTCACAGTGTTTTATACTGTTTTCAATAACAGCTATCAAAGTGGTTGAATGAAGCATCTATTTGTAGCTGAGCCACTCCAGGTGTCCTAAAGGTCTTTTAGGGATTTAAGGTCTTAGATTTTAAATTGCCAGCTTACTTTATAAATGTACCCAGCTTCAAAAGTATGGATTGCAAAAGACTGGACAAACAAATACAAACAGAGATAATTAAATTATTCTGAAAGTCAGAACAATAAAAATATTACCAAATTGTTATAACAATATTACATTTATTTTTTTTTAATTATGACTTGCAGTTCATGGAAATTCAGAAAAGACTCAAATCTAAGATTTTAGACTAGATATAAGGAAGACATTTTTCACAATGAGGGTGGTGAAACACTGGAGCAGGTTGCCCAGAGAGGTGGTAGATGCCCCATTCCTGGGACATTCAAGGTCAGGTTAGACAAGACTTTGAACCTGATGTAGTTGAAGATGTCTTGGGGCTTGTTGAAGTAGTAGTTGAAGATGTTGAAGATGGGGTTGGACTGGATGATCTTTAAAGGTCCCTTCCAGCCCAAACTACTCTATGATTCTTTGATTCTATGATTCTTTGATTTTTTTGAAAATGTAAGTATACTTCTACCTCTGTCTTTCCACCTCCAAATCCACATACTGCAAGTATATGACTGAAATTAATACTGCATTTTTAGCAGCTTAATCCATAGGTTTCACCAAAAATCAAACTAACAAAATTAAGAACAAACCCTTTGAAATAAAATGAGAAGTCAGAGTGAGTATAATTTCATCAATTCTCTCTAAGAATAACCTTTCTGATAAGAAAAATCTGTGGAAGAAAAAAGACTACACTGAATTCAAACAGAATTTCTGCCTTTAAAAAGTGACCCCGATGCCAACAGACTTCAGAAGGATGTAAATGTTTTACAGTTAAAATCAAATCAGTTAAGATCACTGAAGCTCATATCCCTTAAATTAACATTAAATTTCACATATAAATTACTACCAAAATTATGCCACTTAAATAGGACAAACTAATTTTTATGTCAAAATAAGCTGTGACCTTTTGGAAATTAGTTAAGTGGGAAGTCCATTTCCCAGCAGATAAGCAATCAAGGAAAGAAAGAAAGGAAGAAAAAATATAAAAAAAAGATCACCAGAGCTGCAAATACAGTACTCATAACTTTCATTGAGTGAACACATTAGAATATAGAGAGTGTCTGGGACATACTGTGGCATTTTATATTTCAAAAACTTACAGCATGGTTATATGTTTCTACATGATTCTATTTTTTTATATGTGTATTTTTTCATGGAGGGATCAGTTGGAGGAGTTTATTTCAGTCCAGATTAATCTCTAGCTCTGCTATAATTTTCCTCCTCTTTTACGTTCTTTATGGTGTTTTGTGCTTTCTGCAAATTTGTCTCTGACACAATTCTGTGAATGTAAGCATAATTCAATAACATCTAACTTTCTTGAACTTTAGAATACAGAGCTATGTCATTATGCCCCAGTAATTCACACTGAGAAACTGCTGGCATTTAATTATGTCATTTAATCCTTTTCTGTTAATTCTGTTTATAATTTCAGTTATGTTATATCACCAATAGCTCACTGATGTTTATAACAGAGACTTTGTTATATATATTAGCTATGCAGAAAAATTATCTTATGTACAGTATCCATTCAAATGTTGAAAACCATTCCAATATATGAAAATCTTTATTTAAGCAGGAAATAACTTGGCATAACTCCTTCGTCTGTAAGTGGGAGACACCATTACTATTTTAAAAATATTACTGCTTTTTTAGATGCATCTACCTATTCTGATATGCTTTTACACTTTAGCAATTAAATAAATGAAAAAATGAAACTTAAATAATCTTTATACTAGGTTGATAATTTGTGAAATTCCTGTAATTCATGTAAAAATACAGATCAGGAGTTTTTTATGATTTATAAAGTTTGACTACTGACCTGCAGGAGCTGAGTTGGCTGCAGTTTAAGTCTCTGCCTATTTTCCAGGTCATCCTTGATTAAGCTCCCTTTAACATGTCAGGCTTTTGTATGTTTTACAAATGTGATGAAGCTTCAGTTTTCTAGTAACCTGTGCTACCTTATGCACATTCTATAACTTTAAAAGAGGGGAAAAAAAAAGAATTATCTGAGGAAAAGAAAGAATGTACTGCTTTCCCTTAGTCAGCAGGATGAATTACGTGAAAATGAAGCGAGGCAGGAAGGAGATATTGAAAGAAAAAAAGTATATATTGTTCCATATTTTATATAAACAGAAAGAGGAACCTTCAATTTCTAAAGAAATACACTTATATTCTGAACACATTTTGATCAGTCTGATTGAAAAAGATGTCTGATAACACCCAGAGCAGATGCAGCAGAAGGAAAAGAATAATAAAGATTTTGCTATACATGCATATATATTGGAGGCAGAATAAAAACCCTAAGGTGCTGGAAAGACTTCAATCTGTAGTATAATAAAAAAGAGTTTTCCACATCAATATCTTAATTATATTTATTTTTTGTTGGGCAGAGAGGAAGATAATGGTCATGAAAACAATATTTACAGAGTAAAATTTGTGATGATAACATCAGCTCTAGGAAAAAATAGTTCTAATTTTTATTTTGTCCAATATACACTGACAAAGTCTCTGATGCAGTAGAATTGCACACAAAAAATACATGCTAACTTATTTAAGCTTTGGGTTTTTTTCAAAATACATTCACCACTTTCCAGACATGACCTTTTCAAATAATTTCAGTGGATTGTGTCTACATGAGTTTATTTTCTTTGAGATTATGTATTTCTACAGGGAGGAAAACAAACAAACAAACAAATAAATAAAAAGGGGTGGTAGGAAAGGAAAAAGGACAAAAGGCTGTAATTATTTTAAGAGAAAAATAATATATATATGGTCCTTATGATAAAACACATTTGGGGAGGAAATAAGCAAAAAGGGAACAAAATGTAGAGATTATAAAATAAGAGTTGTATTTGATCTCATCAATGCACAATTTTAGAATTTCTTAACTGTCAGCTGACTGTATGTTGCAATGATGATTTTATTTTCATTTCACTGTCATTTTGTATGGAACTTTCTGAACTTAAAAAAAGTAAAAAAAGTGTTAGAAGTTTAGGGGTAAGAAATGTTTAAGATTTTTACTGCAAAGCTATGATTTGTTAACTCTTTTGAGGATTTTCTTAAAGATCATATCAATAACTAAACCAAACAAGCTTTGGAAGAATGATAGGCAAGTAATTCTAGATTTTGAAAGTAAGCTCATTAGTTATTTGTGTGTTAGATAACAAATATGTTATCTGAGAAGTCCAAATTACAGGTCTGAATGAAAAATCTGGACATTTTGTTAAAACATATTTTTTCCATGGTTAATAAAAAGAATCTGCCTTTATTACAAAAAAAAAAAAGAGGTCATTTTGTTTAAGGGGAAAGATACAGCCCTCAGAATGACATAAAATATGATTGTTCTAATACCCTTGCTGTTCTATTCAGTAATTCTTAAAAGCAAAATAAATACCATACCCTGAAGAAGGAATCAGAAGCTGGTATTTCTTCACCATCATACCTCAATTTTCAGAGTCAGGTTTCCTTCGCCTATTTTCTTTTCCTAGTTCCATGAGTCTCCCGCTTTGGCTATACTATGGTCCAATCCCAGTGGAAGGAAGTGGTCCCAGGCAGTGCTCCAGAGAGAAGTTGAATTAATAAGCCTAATATTCAAGTTTCCCATTTTTGGAATATGACTTATAAACCAAAAGCAATTTTTCAAAAACAATTGTATAGTTTTTACATTTGTTTGACTGCCCTTTTGCTTGGGTGACATTAGCTCTGAATATGCTTAAATTACATAGCTTATTCAGAATTTGTGAGATGAAGGAGGCTTAGCACTGAATTTGAATTTCAACAGATGGAATTATCTTTTTTACATAAGAAAGAAGTGAAGTATAAGCAAATAATATATTAGAGAAAATAAAACACTTATGTTGTAAACATCTGTTTTGTTTAATTCACAAAGGTTGGCATCTTGAATCATAGTTTAACAATCAATTTACAATGGCACAAACCAATACTGTTATTAAAAAGAAAGAAAGAAACAAAAAAATCCTCTGTTCTCTCCACATTCCTAGCTGCTTTTTCTGTTGTCTGTCCTGCCCCTTTTTGGCACCACAAGTTTCTGTGGACTTACTTGGGTTAAAATACTCCATGTAAAAGAAAAGCTTTATTAAGATGGATCATCTTACTCATCCATTTCTTTATGCAGCTTCACCTGCACCTTGACCTGCAGCAGCAGCCCAGGCTGGCACAGTGATGGGACAAACGTGGGCTCCTTCTGTAGCAGCACTGGCTTCAAGCATCTGTGAACCCCGACTCAAGCAGCAGGGCTGTCAGAAAGAAGAAAGTGAAGGGGAATGTGGTACCAGAAGCATGCTATCAATACTTCTACATGTTTTAAAGTTAAATTACTTTAGTAATTAGGATCACTTCTACACAGGCTCAGACAATTCTCTTTTTATTAATACTTTAAAATCCTGCTTTTAAAAAATACAATGATGTAATAATGTAATATGCGGTAACAACACTGTTCGCTTAAGAAGCCCATTGACCCTCTAATATCAGTTATGGTCTAACTGCATTGTCATGATATAGATCTTAGTGAGATGGAAAAGACAGAACTGCATTCAGTACATTAATGTAAATATACAACTACAGTTGTAATATACAGGCAACTAACTGTTAGAATAGGTGACAGATTGTCAGTCTTAAATAATCTTCAGTAAGGATGACTAAGGCTCACATCTGAAAAACGAACGATTGACTGCAGCAGTGAATGCATAGAAACCCTTATGTTGTTAAAAATCTGATCTCTCTAGAAAAATATGCAACCCTGAGATAAGCACTGGACTATGTGTAGAATATCTGATGAGGATTAAATGTCTCTATAAACAAGCCACAAAAGCCAGTATCCTCAGTGAATGAACCTACACTAATCAAGAAAGGGAACTGTGTACCTTAAATTTGAGGGACAGGAAAAGATTTATTTTTATGAGTCACATTCACACAGGGCATCCCTTTATCCTTTCATATAAAGATCCCAGAATCCTCTTCTGAACTGAGCATTTCCAATTGTCACTGGCGTCCTGTGCAAAATACAGCACCCCTGAACTCTCCGGGATACACTATTTTTCAATGGAAATGTGGCATGAGCAAGCTGAGTGAGCCAGTTTATAAACCACTCTTCTTCCTTACAAAGTCTTTCTCCTCCTTTTTTTCCCCCTCCTAACAAAGCCTTCCCTTTACAATTACAACTCAGTGTTGGAAATACAAAGATTGAAAATTGAAAAACTCAAACTTCTTGTTAATAATCACACACTATAGATATACACACATACACACATGTATTTGTGTACACCGCCCCCTCCCCCAAAAAAAATCAGGGAGTAACCCCTTGCCTTAAAGTACAGCACTAGGAAAAGGAGTTGTACTGCTTCTCTTTTTCCTCTTTATCACCTCCTCAATCTCATCTTATTTGACAAATCAATTACTGAATACACACCAAGGATTTTTATTCCTCCCTCTTCACCATTCCTAACACCTGAGGGGATTATTGAAAACTACCTATCCAGTACGGATGTCCTGGCCAACAGATTATAAACTCTTATAACAAGGTATCATTACTCCTGTTCTAATTCACTCTGCATAAAGGAGTTAATGGTTCATTGAACCAGAAAGGACAAACAGACTACAAAAGAGATCATACCAATCACTTAGAAAGAAGGAGACTTTGGTTCTAGTTTCAGTTTCAAAGACCTTCATTAAACTTCAGTGAATGATATCAAGTACAGAAACAGTCCTTAATGAAATGTCTACAAGAGGCTGCAGTGGTGGGAACTGTAACAACATTTTAAAAGAGAAGAGTTAATAATATTAATTTTCATTATTACTAGTTAAAATATTAATTTTAGTGCTTTTCATTTTGTTCCTATTTAAAATACCACAAAAAAACCCCAAACATGCAGTTGTAATTTGTTAGTGATATACAGGTTGAAATAGTGCTGAGTAAGAAGTCATGTAAAAATTATTATGATTTGTTTCTTGAATAAGATGAGCTACTGGAGGACCGAAAGTTTAGTGTTGCTGGTTTTAGCAAAATATTTCTTAAAATTCAGATTTACAGAAATCCCAAGCAAAGAGAAAACTTATTTAAGGACACCTATGTGTGCAAAATCTACAGGAAGCTAGTTCAGCCCACACTTAATACATGAAAAATTACCTGTCTATTTTTAAGTAGCCCTACTTATGAATTTAAACCTGTTGCCTTCTACAGTCATGATAAGTTTATTTTTAGAGCTTGGCACTATTTGACATCATTCAGACCATAGGACAGCAATAACCAATAGCAAGTGTGGTCATCCAACTACTTAAAAAATTTTGTGTGATATCTATAGTGCAATTACTAGTGAAATCTACATTTACCCAAAGTTTTACTAGTACTGCATGAAAATCAGGGCAGTTGCAGAAGTATTAAATTTCTATAATTTTTATATAATAGATAATAAAGTTAGTCTTTATGTTGGCATGCTGAGATGCATAAGATTTTTATATGGGTTATAAAGTAACTAAAGCTGAATTTTTTATAACTGTTACATTGCTATATCATAACCATATATATATCTCTTTACAAAGAGAAAGACTGTTACAGCTTGTGTTTAAATCCCTTTTTAAATGCCTTTCTATTTATGTTCAAAGTCCCTTAACTCCTTTAACTTTCCAATTTTTAGTGTCATAACATTACATCTGCCCTCTTTTTTTTTTTAAGTCAGCTGATACAAAAACAGTAAGAAGAAAATGGAATTTCCAGGTTGTCCTGATCAGTATAGAAAACAGAAGAATCCTTCAAGTGTGAAATCTTCTTAACTGGATTGTTTGGCATTATTTCCCCCACATATAGAGGCATTTCAGAATATTTGTGATAGCTTGTGAAGAGCAGATGCCAGCTAACTTTTCCAGGTAAACATCAGTGAAGAACAACCATTTCCATTGTTTAAAAAAATACTTTTCTTGGAACCAAGACCAACCAACCTCTCAGAAAAATAAAATCATTATTCAGATTCATAAAAAAGCTTACATTGAGCTTTGAATTTGCTTTCAAAACTCTGTTGAATGTATTGAAAACCAATCTAATACTGTATCCTACAAACATTGTCTTCATATTGTAATGTGATCTCAGCAGCAAAGATCTGTTTTCAGCATAGTGTCATCTGGTTGATTAAAAACAAAACCAGTGAATACTTGCTTTTTTTAAAGCATTTTTTCTGTATTCTGCAAATTCTAACCTTAATTTACAAACGTCTTTCTGATTAATTTTTCCATCAGACTCTCACTGAGATATGAAGTCATAGTGTATTGGTCTTCTCACTCAACCCATTTCCACTCAAATCGCTAGAGATGAGATTTTACTGCTTGATATTTTAATTACTAATGTTATAGAGAACATAAAATTGGATACTTTAAAAAGATAAAACATTTTAAGTGTATTTTATTTTATTGAATTAAAGTGGGAAAAACAACATCAGTACTCTACATGATATTAATTAGGCCAGTCTATGTAGTTGCAGGTAATCTAGGTATTAGTGTGATTCCTTTCTAGTGGATTCTTCAACTGGTAATACTGAATTTCATGATAAATAGATCAGTTAATTAAAAGGCTAAATTAAGAGCTGTGGAAAATAAACTGGGAAAATAACAATAAAAGATCTAATATTACTATATTTACTATATATTTACTATACCCTTGAATTCTCACAGAACACTTCAACTGTTTATAAGTTTTATAAGCTTATAAGCTTATTCACTATCATTACATATTGCCAAATAATATACTGAACGTTTGGAAAATAATGAAAAAATCATGACAGAAAACTGATATGAAAGTTAAACCATGTAAATTAAATACTGAGAAAAGCAAGAAAAGATTTTCCTTATTTCTGTCCTGAGTGCATCAGCTATCATTAATTTCAGACCTCATAAGAAATGTGGTTATTGATCTCATTAAGAGAACCTTAGCATTAAATCTGTTCAGGAATCCATTGTTAAACAATGATTACTTAAGATCTTCTGCAAAGAGCTAAGCAGTCACTCAACTCCTCTTCCTAAATTTTTGGGAAGATTTATTTCAGTGCAGAGACATGAACTCTAAGGGACCGCACTGAAAAAAATAAGCACTTGAATCACAGCCTTCTTCTGAGCAACATAGTCATATGGATTTGTGAGGACTGGGTAGCATGTAGTAGATAAAGATTGGTGGAAAAATGCGATAAAAGACAGTGCAAAGAGAAAAGACAAATGATTACAAAATATATATTAACATATAACAGTTCAAGGGTCTTTTTAGTAGACTCATAGTATTCAAAGTACTAATTATATCTTCAGTCAGAAGAAATGTATTGAGAAAAGAAGATGGTTTATCAATTTCACAATAGTTTAACAAAATCTACCATATTTGTGAGTACATTGCTGAAACTTCTTTAAGAGTACTATTCTTAAAGACAGTTTCTCAGATAACCTGATACTCATTCTTTTCCAAGGTGTCTGTAGATCCTTGAGCTTATATACGTATACTCTATCTCTTAAACATCAGATTCAACTATAGTTTGAGACATCAGACAACAGAAATTATAACAGTCAATACATCTCAAAATCCACAAAATTAAAAGAAGTCCTAAGGAATGAAGTGAAGGGGTTCACATATACCTGATTATTTACTTTTGTGTCATCTTGGACAGGTATTTGAAAGCTGTTAATGCATATACATTTAAATACATAAATAATACTATTTTACTACTACTGTTCTTTGAGAGAAAGGGCTTAAAATATACATGAACTGACTGCCTGACTTCTCTGATGTTCAACTTTGAATTTAATCATTCAAAATACATACTGAAAAGTTATTTTGTTTTCACATTCAGAGGGTTTGTTTTCAGCAGGTGTGGAGTTAAGTAGTTTGGTTTGTGTACCTATTAGTTACCCACTCACTATGTTGGATTTTTTTGAGAGATGTTGCATGTGTCTTAGAGTTAACTGAGAAAACTGGTTAATTGCATACGGACACATTATCAGATGTTAATAACAGGGAGCTCATTTCATGGCATTGATAAGAAGTCAAATATCCTTTCTGAACTTAAGATAAAGTATGTTATATTCTTTTTATTGTTGCTTATTATTACAAAGCTGGACACTTATGCATTATCTTTACTCCAGTGTAAAAGCTGAGCCTCTAGGATTTTTAGTTACATCTATTTTTGGTTGCAGCATTCTGTCTTTCAATCATATAAATTTTCAGTGTAATTTTTTATAATTATTCTCTGTAAATAATGGTCATGTCAAATAGCCATAAAAGCATATCTCTTTTAAACATAATCCAAATAAGAACACTAGAAGGTAACAAACAGGAGCAATATATAAATAACTTTCTGAATAGTAAAACCTAAATTTGTTATGAATTCTGTCCATAATTGCCCTATCTCAGGCTTAAACTGGCAATGTGAACATGAATAATTCACAGCAAAGCCAGAGCTGGGTACTTTTTAACACCCTGCTTCAATGTGTACTAGATCACATTTGTGTTTGCTTTTCCTTTCGTTCCTACACATAATACCTTCTCAATAATGGCTTGCTAATATTTTGTTTCTAGACTTAGAACAAACCTTTGTACATGAAATAGCTATTTATCACAAAGGGAATGCTGCACATTATTAGAAAACAGCAATGTAATATGTAATAATTTCACATCATTAATATTTTGCAGTTTTCCTTGACAAGTAGTTAGGATTAACTTTGCTCTTGGAAAATTAATTGTATTTCTTTGATCATTACACTATTCTTTTATAACCTTTTATAATTTACACCTTTTTGATGGGGTTTGAACTTGCATATTGCTTATATGATGGGTACTTCACCTCTCACTGGGGAGGGAAAGCAGAATCATGAATATAGTTGTGCAAAAAGCAGCAGTTTTGTAGCAACTTGGATTTAGTACCAGGGAAATGATAAAGACAGTTTTATTTCATGGAACAATACAATACTTTCAAGCAGCAGATCTCTTCACGCATTATTTCATTCTTTTTCTTTAGCCAGACTGTTGGTTCAAGTCACTGAACTGAACTGACTGCAAAAGTTCATGTCAGGCATAAATCATATAAATACTGCTTAGAAATGTAGATGCCAAAAGCCTGTTCATAAGGACAGTATTATCTTTTTATCTAAATTTATCTCCAGGGAAATTTGTTCAAACATATTTGTAGTAATGAGATCCACAGAACATGCATGTACTGTATGTATCCCACATAAATATCCCAGTTTTCACACCTTTTTTTTAATGCATTACATTGCACCTGACAGTTGTTTAGGAATCAGATGGCTGGAAAGGAAGAAGCCAGCTAGTCTGTTACCCTGATCTTAACTAATGCATTTCTAAAATGTACTTGCGTAACCTATTTCTTCTCAGCTGTGGTGACAGAGAGTTCACAGCCTGTTGGAAAACATATTCTAGTGCTTTGCTACCTTTATGGTGCTTTTCTACCTGAGCGGCATTGAATCTTCCTTGTTGCAAATAAAGGATATTACTACCTATCTTATCCTCTTACCCACCATGGACATAGATCACTCCATCCTCTTTACAATTGCCTTTTTCACATTTCAAGTTGTGAAGTTACCAGCCCTCCCTCAATCTTCACTTTTTTTAAAGTTACGACTACAAATCATATAATATATTTCAGAATTCATGATTTTTAGATCTAAAATTACTTTCCCTTCTCCTGCTAGACTCTGATTTTTTCTGGAACTGTGGTACCTGGAATACAATACCATAGTCTAAATAATTCTGTATGAATGCCAGAAAAGATTACTTCATGTGTCTATGTGCCTGTAACATAGTGTTTGTTTTTCAGTATACACATCAATACATCAGCACTGACTCAGGCAAAATCACAGCACCTTCTTTGAAGAAACTACTACGGAACTAATTTTTGTGGTCTATGATAGCATTAATCCTGCTTTTTTGAGATTATTTCTCAAATGTCTAATAATTTCAAATTGTAATTTTGTTCTTCAGTGTGCTTTCAATACAGGTGTCAGCTGTATATTTAAGATGCAAACTTTCTATTTCAAGGACAAGGGGTAATGGTTTTAAACTAAAAGAGGGTAGATTTAGACTGGATATAAGGAAGAAATTTTTCACAATGAGGGTGGTGAAACACTGGAACAGGTTGCCCCCTGGGGAGGTGGTAGATGCCCCATCCCTGGAAACATTCAAGGTCAGGTTGGACGGGGTTCTGAGCTACCTGATGTAGTTGAAGGTGTCCCTACTTATTGCAGGAGGGTTGGACTAAATGACCTTTAAAGGTCCCTTCCAAGTCAAACTATTTAATGATTCTACCGTTCTAAGAGTGTTACAAAATTGTTTGGAAAGGTGGGATTTTTCACATGGAATGTAAAATTAATGAACCATTCATAAATAAGCAAGTGTCTTCAGGACATGTGTTAGGGAGCTACTTCTGTTTTTCTTGGGAAGCTGAAGGCACTTAACCTTCAGTGCTACATGTCTTTTGAGGTATGCACCAATAGTCAATACTCCTGCCCCTTTCCATGACAGCTTACTGACAATTTAGTATCACCCACCCATCCCTCCACATGCAGCCCTCCTTAGAGCTCTGCAGCAGGATTCACTGCCTGCTAGATCTCTGCTCCTCTTTCTATAGGCCATTAACTCCAAGCAGCATGCTCCAGTCAGCAATGTATTCCTTGTTAATTACTTTAGTCAGGACATGAATGAAAACACACTCCTTCTTGCTGAGACAGTTTCAGAATCTTTATCTCCTTAGAATACCTTGTAAAATCTCTTCCAGAACTGTAGATCCTCACTTTGGCAACTTTCATCATCAGTAATTTGAAGGCTTAAAGAACTAAAATATTTATTTGCTTCAATCTTGGTGACAGATGAGCATCTCTTTGATGGGCAGATCAAAAGTTCTACAGAAAACATTCATCAGTTCCACTTAATTTTAGCCTGAATCAAGTAGGTTTAATTACCAGTATAACAACTGAGTATGCGAGCAGAAGTACCATTTATAATGTCAGGAAAGAATGTAAGTCTTGTTACCTTAAGAAAGTAAATTCAATGATATCCCATAAATTAACAGACTATACCAGAAGTTTTAGTTATATTTTATAGAAGTTACAGCTACTTCAGGAAAACATTTTATTATGTTTCCCACAGCCTTCTCCTAGACAAACTGACAAGATACAGACTGGATTGATGGTCTGTGAGGTGAATAGGAAATTGCCTAAGAGCTCACACTCAGGCAGTGGTGATCAATGGTTGCTACTCAGGCTGGTCCTTCAGGGATCAGTACTGGGCTCCACGATGTTAAACATCTTCATAAATGATCTAGATGACGGGACTGAATGCACCTTCACCAAATTTGCTGATGATATTAAACTGAGTAGTGAGGTGGACATTTCAGAAGGGAGAGAGATCTTACAGAGAGACCTGTGCAGGCTGGGAGAGTGGGCTAGCAAAAATAGTATGGAGTTTAACAAAGACAAGTGGAAGTCCTGCACTGGGGACAACATAACCAAACAGTCCAGTATAGGTTAAGACCTGTGTGGCTGGGGAGCAGACTTGCTGAAAGGGACCTGGGGCTCCTGGCAGACAACAAGCTGAACATGAGTCAGCAGTGCACCACTGAAGCAACAAGGGAAAATTGGATGCTGGGCTGTGTCCATGGGGCTGTTACTGGCAGAGACAGAGGTTTGATCATCCCACTCTACTCAGCACCTGTCAGCTCATGCCTGGAGTACTGTCTAGTTCTGATCCCCACAATTCAAAAAAGACAAGGACAGACTGGAGATGGTCCAAAGGAGGGGCATGAAGATGATCAAAGTGTTGGAGAACTTGACCTTTGTGGAAAGACTGAAGGTGTTAAGTCTTTTCTCCCTGGAGAAAAGAAGTCTTAAGGGGACATCATCACAGCATTCCAGTACACCAAGGCTGGCTTCAAAGAGGATGGAGGCTCTCTCTTCCCAAGGAACCACATGAGGAAGACAAGGGGCAATGGGTACAAGTTGCAACAGGAAAGGTTTCATCACAATCTAAGAAATTTTTTACAGTGAGAACAACCATTCACTGGAACAACCTCTCCAGGGACATGGTAGAGTCCCTATCACTAGAGGTTTTAAAGATGTTTTCAAGGTTTTCATGCCTTACTGGAGGGGATGCAATACCAGACCTGTTGGTCACCAATGCAAGTGAGCTAATCGGTGACGTCAAGATTGGGGGCAACCTGGGCTGCGCTGATCAAGCACTGGTGGAGTTTGAGGTCCTGATGAATATGGGGCAGGTGAAGAGCGAAGTAAGGAACCTGAACTTTAGGAAAACAAACTTCTAGCTCTTCAGGGAGTTAGTCAATAGGATCCCCTGGGAAACTGCCCTCAGGGACAAGGGAACAGAACAGAGCTGTCAAACCTTTAAGGATGCTTTCCATAGAGCGCAAGAGCTCTTGATCCCCAGGTATAACAAATCAGGAAAGGAAGACAAGACACTGGCTTGGATGAGTTGAGCCCTGCTGGTCAAACTAGAGGGCAAGAAGGAAATGCACAGGCAGTGGAAGCAGGAACAGGTATCCTGGGAGGATTACAGAGATGATGCACAGTTATAAGGTCAGGAATGCCAAGGCATGGCTGGAGCTGAACTTGGCAAGGGATGCAACAAATAAGGAGGGGTTTTGCAGGTATGAAGGAAGAAAAGGAAGGTAAAAGAAAGCATATCCCCTTTGATGGGCAAGACTGGCAAACTGCCAACAGTGGATGAGGAGAAGGCTGATGTACTGAATGACTTCTCTGCCTCAGGCTTCACTGGCAATCTCTCTTCCCACACCTCTAGAAAGGATGAGCTGTAAGACAGGGACTGGAGGAATGAAGTCCCTCCCACTGTAAGAGAAGATCAGGATCAAGACCACCTGAGGAACCTGAACATACACAAGTCTATGGGACCTGATGAGGTATATCCCAGAGTCCTGAGGACATTGGCTGATGTAGTTGCCAAGTCACTCTCCGTGATATTTGAAAAGTCATGGGAGTCAGGTGAAGTTCCTGGAGACTGGAAAAGGGAAACATTGCACCCATTTCTAAAACGGGTAGTAAGGACGACCCTGAGAATTACCGACCCGTCAGCCTCACCTCTGGGCCTGGGAAGATCATGGAGCAGATCCTCCTAGAAGCTATGCTAAGGCACATGGAAGACAGGGAGGTGATTCGAAACAGCCAGCACAGTTTCACCAAGGGCAAGCCCTGCCTGACCAACCTCGTGGCCTTGTATGATGGAGTGTTCACATCAGTGGACAAGGGAAGAGCTATGGATGTCATCTATCTGGACTTCTGTAAGGCCTTTGACACGGTTCTTCAAAACATCCTTCTCTCTCAACTGGAGAGATATGGATGTGGTGGGTGGACTGTTGGGTGGATGAGGAATTGGTTGGATGGTCACACCCAGAGGGTGTTTGACAGCTCAATGTCTAGATGGAGGCTGGGGATGAGTGGTGTCCCTCAGGGGTCTGTATTGGGACCTCTTTACTGTCTTCATCAATGACATAGACAATGGGATCAAGTGCACCCTCAGCCAGTTTGCAGATGACACCAAGCTGAGTGGTGCGGTCAACACACCTGGGGGACAGGATGCCATCCAGAGGGACCTGGACAAGCCCAAGGAATGGGTCAGTGTGAATCTCATGAGGTTCAACAAGGCCAAGTGCAGGGTCCTGCACCTGGGCCGGGGCAACCCCCAGTATCAGTACAGGCTGGGGGTAGAAGGGATTGAGAGCAGCCCTGCCAAGAAGGACTTGGGGTTACTGGTGGATGAAAAGCTGGACATGAGCCAACAATGTACGCTTGTAGGCCAGAAGGCAAACTGTATGCTGGGCTGCATCCAAAGAAGCGTGGCCAGCAGGTCAAGGGAGGTGGTTCTGCCCCTCTACTCTGCTCTGGTGAGTCCTCACCTAGAGTCCTGCATCCAGCTCTGGAGCCCTTAGCACAGGAAAGACATGGACCTGTTGGAGCAGGCCCAGAGTAGGACCACAAGAATGATCAGAGGGATGGAACATGTCTGCTATGAGGACAGGCTGAGAGAGTTGGGGTTGTTCACCCTGGAGAAGAGAAGGCTGCGGGGAGACCCGATTGCAGCCTGCCAGTACTTAAAGGGGGCTTATAAGAAAGATGGGAACAGACTTTTCAGCAGGGCCTGTAGCAATAGGACAAGGGGTAATGGTTTTAATCTGAATGATGGTATATTTGATTAGACATAAGTAAGAATTTTTTTACAATGAGGATGGTGAAACACTGGCACACGTTGCCCAGAGAGGTGGCAAATGCCCCATCCCTGGGAACATTCAAGGTCAGGTCTGACAGGACTCTGAGCAACCTGAAGTAGTTGAAGATGTCACTGCTCATTTCAGGGGGCTTCAACTAGATGACCTTTAAGGTCCCTTCCAACCCAAAGTATTCTATGAGTCTATGACTATGTGACTGGACAGTGTGCTAGATAATCTCATCTAGGCTCTGTTTCCCATGAAATGTTGGACCAGAAGAGTTTTTGATGTCTATTCCAACCTGGCCTGTTATATGATTCTATGATATTATGTGCAGAATTAGGAGTGTTTGAAAACATATGGAATTTGTTACGGTATCAGTATATAAGAAGTGATTGCTCAATGATAGAAGGATAATATTTTTCTTAAGAGGATAGCTAAGGAATGAAAGAACAACCTATAGTTGATATAAATGCTTAATTTCCAGCAGCTATGCCTTTCCTATTTATAATTGTGACAGGTCAGTCTAAAGCATAGCATAGTTTTGACACCTGACATTTATATTGCAGTTACTGCAATTTATTAATAAGATATTTAATTTCCTCTCCCCACCCAAACATATTCCCATTTCCCTTCCTGTCTATGGCCTAAGAAATAAATTATTTTACCTGAACTAACCATATGAGTCTAAGTTTTGAGTACGTATTGAAGAGATACTGTATGCTAACTCTTAATTTTAATTCTTTTCTCTTTTAATCAGATATCCAGGTTACATTTTCTGACCTTGGGGCAGTTATCAAACCTTGAATCATGCAAACCAGTGTTTTGAAGTCTCTCGAGTAGGAACTTCTTTTGACTTTCCCTTGACTTTTTTCCTTTCTTCAAAATAAACTGCAAATATTGTCTTCATAACTTCTGGATACTATCCAAAACTGTCTGTGTTGATTTAAAATGTACTTGAGGAGGAGCTTTCAGCCTTGTGACTCTATATTCCCTTTAAAAATAATACCTGTCTTATTTATAGTTCCGTATTATCAAATGCAGGTTGTATTTTGTGCAACTCTGAAGTCTTCATAGAAAATCACTTCCTTACTTTTATTTCTCCAAAAAAACCCCAAACTATTTAGAAATCTGTACAACTGGCATGTATGAAAGATTTTAGAAATCTGTCATATAAAAATAAGAAGCACTGTTTCTCATCCAATTTGTTTCAACTGAACACAATGAAATATGCCACGATACTGAAATCTCCCTTCATAGAAAAAAACATCACAGGCAGCAGTACAGGAAAAAATCTTCTCACCAATATGTAGGCACATTTCTTTCTTACTTTATATATTTACAGTTGGTGTCCAGAGGATGTTCTAAAGCAATGACATTTTCAGTCATAAGCAACCTCAGTCAAACTGAATAAAATAAGTGGTATGGAAACAAGAGATCTTAGGCCAACTGTATACCAGAGAAATTGTAATATTGTAAGCGATGTCCAGTCAGTTACATAACTTAGTTAGAAAATAACACTTAAAACAAAAAGAAAGAAATGTAAACAATATTTTGAAATTCACTTGTGAGGTTTAGCATCATACAGCCTCCACAATATTAATGAACTAAACTCCAGTTTTGCAAAAATTAAGTATGTATGCACCTTCTCAACATGTGAATAATCCCAATGAACCTCAATTTGGGTTTAGAGAACTGGGGTTTGACCATGGGCCGCACCTGTTTCATACTACTTCTAGGAAAGCTTCTAGCTTGCTGATGTCACAGTTTTGCTGAGAATCTTTAAAAAACAGTAATCACTTATCTGACTTTATTTCCTCACGTTTTCTTTCCAGATATAGGAAAGAAACGGTCTATATTTTCTATGTCAAAATACAAGTGCATTTTTAAAGAAATAGATCATGATTTTTTTTTTCTAAATACATTTTTACCTTTTCTTGATAATTTTTGCCAATTTTCAATCAAGTCTATAATACGAGTAAACATTAATCAAGCATAGAATTTCTGTAAGCAAGCACTCCTTTCCTCAAAAAGCAAGCAAACAGAAAGAAAAACCCCAAACAGATGAATAATGAGCCTTGAAAGAAAATACAGATATTCAAGAAATACTTTTTTCTTCTCTGGGTATTAGCCTATGCAGCCAATTTTTGTGCGATATAAACCAGATCAAATTACAATAGTTTGTGTAATAGTTGATTTAGGGCTAGAAGTGGCTAACCTGGATCAATTCTCCATGCAAAGGCTGACTCTCTGAGCTATGGGTGGTTTATTTCCAGTTATTCTATTTTACACTGAAAGTGAACCAGACACATAGGCATACAAACTATTTCCAGAGATGGGGGAGAGTCTGAATTCACAGAATACCAGATAAAGTAATGAGTGCTTCATTTAAGAAAGTGACCGCAATTGAAGCTAATAAAGTATTACAGTTCTAATTGTACTTCTGTTTCAAAGCATATGATAATCTGAATGAACAGCTCTGTAACGACAAATCCTTAGAGCTTATCTCAATGAGTCTGTAATATCATATAATGTCAATATCTTCCATTTCTGATTCTGTTAAAGCAAATAAAAGCAAAAAATGAGCAGTGATTAAAGTTTAATTAGTTAGAAGCCAACAACCAAATTTTATCTTAGCAAAAGTTGTTAAATTTTTCACTTTCCATATCATACTTATGCTCTTGTCTTTTTCCTTTTTGTTCTTCCCATTTGCTTTAACTTTTTATCCCAAAGCAAGACTCTCATCTTTTTTTCTTCCTTTTCCTTTTTTCCCCTATAATTTTCAGATTATGTTGATGTTTTTTAATATTATACTTTTTCTTTTTTCTTGTAGGACCACCTTGTTAAATGTTATATTCCAATCAACACTTGCATCTAAGAGATAATGAAATAATGACAAAATTATCCTGAAAAAGTTATCAAGGAATAGCAATATAGTCTCTCATTTGCTTCCATTAGGGAAAAGTTCTTCAGAACTCATTAAAGCAGAGTTAAATTGATGAAAAGATAGTATGTGATAAACTTTAGCCATAGAGATTATTTCACATATTCTATTCATAGACTAAAAGAGAGATCTCATGGAAATCCCATGCAACAAGAATGCAGATACCCCATTTTCCAGATTCCGCTTTGCGTTAGTGACTCACTACTTCTAAGAACACCAAGGCCTAATTAGTCTTCCCCGATTTTACATCTGCCAATGCATCATGTCCAACCGGATTCATCCAAAGGGAGAGTCATCTTTCTTCTCTCTCCTGGTCCTTTCAGTACTTAAAAATATTGTTACAAGTCACTGAACATAGCAGAATATGATATGCTGGTCCTGGGAACTACACCAGGAATTTTAAGTCTCAGTAAGCATATTTCTAAAAAGCCATTGCGTGTATGTTTGCATGATTTGGGGGATTTTTTCTAAAATGTCACTTCACAGTTATTCACAATTGTTTTAAACTGGTTTGACTTACAAAAACACCCCAAAACATAAAACCAAAACAACTTCAACTGAAAGTTGTACACATGTATTATAAAAATTTGGGAAGTGAAAGCCCTTTTGACACCTGTTTAAAACTTATTTCAGTCACGAACATGTTTTCAATATAGTTTCCATTAGTCAATATTATTTATCAATGAATCATAGCATCACAAAATGTTGTTTAGAAGGGATCTTTGTGGTCATCTAGCTCAACTTCACACACAAAGCATGACGGTGACCTGCACTAGATAGGTCATCTTTGTGTTTTTCTAGCAAAGATCTCCACTTCCAAGGGTGGAGGATCCATGATTTCTGTGGGCAACCAATTCAGCACTACACTGCCCTTCCAGTTATACGTTTTTTTCCTAAGGTCCATCTTGAAGTTTCCAAGACACAGCTCATGGTCCCTCCACCCCTCATTACATCTGAGTCTAATGAGAAGAGTTTGGCTCCATCATCTTTGCAATTCTCCTTCAAAGGACTGTAAGGCGGTTTGTCAGAGGAAACAAGTCCAGACCCCTTCACCACTTCTCAAGGCTGGTGTCTTCTAGACCCTGACCATACTGTAGTCCTCAGCTGGACCCTCTTGAACAAGATGTGCCCAGTTGTATGCAGCATCCCCAGTGCAGCCTCACTAGTCCTGCACAGAGTGGGGAGAATAACTTCCCTCAAATTTTGTACTGTTGGAATTGCAGCAACATTTTTGATCTATGTATATAGAATATAGAATTTTTAGCTAATTCTATAGAAATACAGAATTTGTAAAAATATATGCAGTAAATCTGAAAGAAAAATTCAAATCGGATCAGACTGAATGAGAAGTAAGATAGTTGAAGCAGAAACCAGGTCCTCTTCAGGAGGAGGTATTGCTTTGGTCCAGTGAGGAATTATGACCTTACCTACTAGGTAGGCTTATCCACTAAGGAAACTACAGTGTATGCCATGAATACTGCCATGAATACTAAGTAACTAAGAAGACACAACCAAAACCCAGATTCACATGTATGACTTCAGCAGCAAATATTAATGTTACCATAAAAATAAAGATAAAATGATTACATTCAGCATTTTATTAAATTCTTCTTAGCTTTTTACGAGCATTTCATAATGAATTCATAGTGAATCAGTATTTGTAAACACTAATTTCATTGTTAAAATAGGAAGAAAATCAAATGTAACTTCAAACATATTTGCCACATGAAGATAATAATTTACAAGAAATAAGAATCATAAAATGAATGCAATTTCAATTATACAAATAGTCATTTTCTGATTTTTTAATGCATTATCTAAAATGTTAAGAAAATGTGCTATCAACAGTTATGAACTCATCTTCATTATTGTGTATTATCAGAAGAGAAATGTATGGTTGTCTTTATCTCAATCATTTCTATGCACATAAATAATACATTGTCAACGTCATTTTATTTAACCATTCTTGACAGTTGGCAGCCTTCATTGCAATATATTACCGAGTGCATTATACAGGCTGGATATTAATTTGCATCACGAATGGAATTCAGTCTCTAACTCTTAAGCAGAGAAGTGTGTCCCATAGAAAACTCATGTTAGCTTGGGATGTTCTGAGTTGGTGGCTAGTTTAGAGGTTGCAAAGTAAATACATACAAACAATATGCATGTCCATGGTTTTTAGTTGCATATTTTTAGATGAAAAACAATTTTTGCTTCAAAATGAAATCTTTTTTGTTACAGCGATTTATTATGTTAATACTATACTGTACCTGAACTTGATTCACAGAGATAGAGAATCAGAGAATGGTTGTTGTAAGGGACCTTTGGAGGTCATCTGATCCAACTCCTCTGCTCAAACATGGCCACTTGCATCCTCTCTTCAGGTATTTATACACATTAATACGATCCCCCTGAGCTTTCTCTTCTCTAAGCTAAACAGTCCCATCTGCCTCAGCCTTTCTTTACATGCTGCAGTCCCTTAATCATCTTTGTGGCCTTTGTTAGACTTTTTCCAGTATGTCCATGCCTTTCTTGCAGCGGGGAACCCAGAACTGGACACTCTGATTTTACTCTAAAATCACGCATTTTGTGAGAGATATTTTTTTCCTTTTTGGGATGCTGCATCCAGACACTTCCAAAGCCCTTTTTACTTCTAGTCTGAAGTCACAAAAAAACATTATTGCCATCTGAAACAAATGACTTGAGACTTTCATGCTTTAATTTATGCACATATACAATATTAATAATTACTTTATAAGTCTTCTTATCTATCTGAATTTTCCCATTCAAAATGGAAACTGCTCACATGATTTCCCGTCACAAAAGACAATGTTACAACTATGTTACAACTCTACCTTCATTTCAATTCTGCTGCTGCAGGATATTAATTTTATGAAAATTTAATTTAAATTTTTTGAGTGGGCCTACTGATAGCGTATTTGCTACTGCATATTTAGTGACACGCTTCTTAGTTGTTCTGCACTGACCTTGTCTTCAGTGTTTCTTCACTGAAGACAACATAAAAATGGATCTAACCAAAATGCAAAGAAAAACTTTGTGAGTTTAACCTCAAAGTTTTTATTTATATATTTATTTTAAGAAATTCATAAAATTAATATGATGTGTTTAAGCTGCAAGGCAGTGGAGAAAAAAAAATATATTTCTATGGGATCTGGCAGGAAATTAAATGTTTTCATTTTTATAAACAACGTGGTTTTAAAGTAAACTCTTTGCTTAGAAAATACATGAGGCCATATGTGTGGTCCATGACTATGACATACAAAATCTCATTTAAAGTGACTGGTTTACTACCAGTATTATCTCAAATAATGCTAGCAAGCTGCTTGTTTTTCTTTCCAGGTGTTTTCCCTTTTGCTATAGACAGCAGGGAACTGCCTAGCATCCTTTTACACCCATGAGAACTGTGGCTACTGTTATGAAAGACCATCCATACTTTTTGTTTTGTTTTGTTTTTTAATAGTTTGTAAGTATCAAGTCTCAACATTTATGGGTGTCTACACCAGAGTGAGAAAAGTTGCTTTTGGAGGACTTTTGGATTTTTTCTCACTCACACCACTCACTGTTCATTTAAAGCAGTGTAAGAGTCACTTCACAATTTCACACAGTTCTGCAGAGCTGTAGGGTGATTTTTAAAATTTTGGTGATTTAAAAATTTTTAGTTTTCAGGAAAAACTAAAAGAAATGATCATATGTCTACAGAACATATTTAACAAATTGAGACAACCATCTCAAACACTGCAGATGCTCAAAACATTTCAGCTGAAAATTCCATATGCTTCGTAGTTCAAAAATAGAAATCAGAGAAAATAGTTCAAAAGGAACGTTGTCATGAGTTTGTTTGATATTCAGTGTTTTCAATTTTGAAACCAGTTGCCCAATTCCTTTGAGATAAACCCATTCAATTTCCAAGGTATGTGCCCTGGGATCCTCAATCCTGTTTGTTCCCTATCTAGGTATGTTTCTGAACTGAAGGAATATTTATGCTCTACCCCAGAAAATACTTTATAATTAACCGAGAGCACTCTTACACCTTTCTCCTGACACTACCAATAAGTAGGTTTTTTACCAATAAGTTTTTTTCCCCTGAATCAAGTTGATGTTGCCATCTGGCACACTTCACCCTGCGTACTGATCATGAAATTTTTGTGAGTTTTCATCATCAGCATAGGTAGAGAAATTTAAAAGTAATAGAAATTGAAAAGCAAGAAGCAAGTAATGTTCTAGAGCATTTATTTAAACCCAGAACAGAATTTAAAAAAATTTCTGTTTTCATAGGTTTATTTCAAGATAGCATTTGAGAATTCTATTATCTTTAAGCATACTTAAAGTTAAGATAAAGCGTAGGCAAGCCAGGATACTCTCCATTATTGAAATCATGAGCATTAACATGCAAGTCATGTGAGTAACCATTTAGTCCTATATGTAGATTTTTTGCAGTAACAGCTAACATTATGGCAAAGAGACAGACATTTTCCTTGTATTCTTCTATCTTTTATAATTCAAACAAAACAAATTTTCAACTCCTTCATTTTACTGTAAAATCCTAAAAATTCTGGAGATCTAAAACATGATATTGCAAAAGACTATAGTTCAAACTGCAACTAATCTTTTACTCAGATGGCATGGAGTGGAACGGGGTTGTTTCAGTTTCAGTCTGAAACTGCATGCGCTATCACCTTTCATATTTTGGAGATTTGTCAAGAACCCTAGGAAAAGGAGATGGAAATTATTATCTAGCACTCTTGATATTTCAAATGTCAGGAGAAATAAGAAAAGTTTGAATGCATTTTTATGACTTGCTAGTGCACTTCAACACTCTTCCAGACATTACAGCTTAAGTGAATAGTTTAAATCACTTTGCCAGTGCTTCTTAAGCTTTGTAGGTAAAGATAAATGTCAGAGACACTAAGATCTCAATTTTCTTCTCCCACTAATTGAAATTGAGTTAGTATTAATTAACAAAATTACAGTGAAATTATAAATTATTTGCTACTTTCTAGTTATGCCTTAGAAAGATTGTTTCCTATCTTACAGAAAGTGAAACCATTATTTTTTATTTGTGTTTATATCTCCTGGGCATCTACAAAACCAAAAACTTACAAAGAGTACATTACTTCTAAAAACATATACTCTGAGAACTGCCCCTGAGATTTTTCAATGTGAGTTTGTGGTTTCTAATATGACTTTTCAAACCCAATATGAAACCTTTTTTCACTTAATTTGTAAACTATCAGAGTATTCCAAGAGAAAGTTTAAGAAAGAAATCCTACTGTTATTAAAAAAGTTTGACTTTGAAAAATGCTGCTGTTTGTGAAACCTGTTAGAAAATGTGTGTTTATATATAGACAAGGACTATTCAAAGATTAGATACATTACTCAAAAATGTCCTTGAGTTGTCATTTAAGGGATTCAACTCCCAAATATATTCACTTCCCGCTCCCATTTAATTCAATGGGGAAAAAAAGAAGAAAACTTTCCATAGGTCTTTGATGGAAACAATATTAAGTCAATGCAGTTCTTTCCAAAATTTTACATAAATATTTTGAATGGTGTGAAAGGACTATGCAGCTTTTAGTTATAGCATAGTGACTACTATAGGCAAATAGACTCTGAAAAAAAAATTACAACAGTCCAGTCAAACAAAAGTAAAGTTGTTGTTGGTTTTGTTCTGTTATCAAAAATAGGCAAGGATATTAACTAATCTCTGGCATTTACATCCCTTCATTACCCCTCACCATAATTCAAAAAATGTTCTCCCACAGGTCTTGAAACAACAGAAGCTATATATGAGTGAATTGTGTTGTTGATCCCACCTTACTGATTTTAGTTTTGTGTCAAATATCTCAGAATTGAGATCTGCATTTATTTCCATTCTTGAGTCACAGCCTGAAAACCATTTTGTTTTCTAAATTTGTTTCCCTCAAAAATTGTGAAAACTACAGTTATACTCTCATTAATAGTAACATGAATCTGTAACTAGTATTTTTATGCATTTTAGAATTATCTTACCTTGTGTTCTTAATATATTCTGTGAATTTAGAATTGTCAATAATGAACTTATGATTAAAATTGAAGAAATAATATAAATACACGTAACTGCCATCAAAAAGTGGCTTTATAGCAATCTTATCCAGGATTTTACAATCACCTCAGGACAGAGGATCTTCATGAGAAATAGTGATTTCTAATTTAACAAAAACATGACTCTTGCCTCTTACCTTTATCAAAGAGTAACACATACCCCTAACCATGGAGTAGCAGAATGTGATCATTCACTCCTGAGCTTTTCTGAATGTTCCACAAAGGTAACTGAGGGTCTGGCCTTGAGCACGGAAGAATCTGGGCTATAAGAAGGGGCCAATTATTTGAAACTTTTGAAAGGTTTTTAACTTCTTGAAATAGTAATGCCAGTTTATGCCTAATCATTTATGCCCAAGTTAGCAAATTTAATAAACTGTAAGCACACAGTGAAATCATACAATGAGGTTTGTTTTGCCAGAAGGGCAGCAATAAACTGTCAGAGAGAAAATATATTCCCAAAGATGGACATACCAGTGAGACCTAGAGAACTGCAGATCAATAGGGTAACTGCTTTGGACATTTGAGGTATTGCTGGATAATTCTCATTCTTTACTTCTGCTAAGTAAGACTCTTCTTTGACAGATGAGCTTTACTGTGTTGTCTCTTGAAACAGAGAAGTCACACTTGGACATCTTGTTTGGGTATGACATCTTGTTTGGGTATGTCTCCTTAGAAACAAATAGAGAAATATAAAACTGACACAATAAAAAAAATACTACTAGCTTAACACAAAATAAACTGACTCTTTTTTCTTCTGACTGTCAAGAGTAGAAAGATTAGTACATAAAACCTTGTGTTGGAAGAAAAGACATCAAAATCAGTACACATTTTTTTCTGATCAGCAGCTCAGTCCTTATATATATAGTATAGCTGACATTTTTTTAAAATGCAGTTTGCTGAACAGGATCTATTCCCAACCAACTTTCTTGTTAAATTCCATTTAGTTAGCTTATCCTGCAATTTGCAGAAAGGAAAAATAAACTAAAGAAATAAGAAAGAGGGTTTATAGAAATCATAATTATTATTTTTTCTTTTCCTGATAATATTAAGCATTGTAGTTCAGCAAGCATGAAAAACATCTGATCATGCAAAAAAACTTTCTTCTTAGAATGTTTTTTTTTTTCCAGATTACAGCAACGAATAGTGTTAGTACTGAAATAAAATTACTGCACAATTTAATAACTATTAATTAGAACCATCAATCACCAGAGAATGTTCACTTTGTGAGTAACCCAAAAAAACTAAGGCATCTGCAAAATATGAATGTTGACAGAGAAAAGACAGAAGGATATTAATTTTTTATTACCTGATAGTCATGTAGTCATCCTTTGGGCCAAAAGCCTTTTTTCCTAGCACTAAGCCTAATTGTGATTCTTTAGAAGACAAAGTGATTTAAGAAGAGGAAGTATAATTTATATGTCATGTGGCAAGTAATAAAAACTTCTCACTTGAAAGGGAAAAAGATCTTTAAAAATAGAAAATACAATTTCTATTATGATCAGTGATGGAAATGTTTGCTATGAAACAATTTTTTTTTTAACATATAGCAAATTCAATGGAAACAGAAAGTATTAGATGAGTATAACCTGTTATACTTAAGCTTATATACAAGTGTAGTAGAACCACTAGTGACGGAAATGCCTCTATTGTGTAATGATCTATCCTCCTTGATCTTGAAAGACAGTGTATTTTCTTCACTAGTAAGTTGTAAATTCAAATATTACGGTTTAAAAAAGCAGTGACATTTAGTTGTTTGCACCTGACATCTAGATGTTTTTAGTTTTTCAGTGCTTGCTTATTTTTTCGCCTTGCAAAATGTCCACTTCATTCTTCTGCCATTTGTAAAAAGACCTTTTATTTATCCATTTTCTAATTTTAATTTTAAACTGTGGATGGTAGCCACTTTTTTTCAGTGCTACTGACTAGCATTTGACATTTTCTTCCTCAGCCTAATTCATCTCTAAGTGTTAAACAAAGAACACAGGCATTTATAAGTTTTTTTCCCTCAAAGCCTGTTCTAACAAGTAGCATATGTTGCATTTTAATAATTATACAACAGGAATAAAAATTATTGTTTAAAAGCTAGAAGAAAGCTACAATAAATAACAAGAAAGAATTTTCATCATGACTCTCAGAGTACTCTTACATGATTTTAAGATGGTCGGGAAGTCATATATATAGCAAAGCAAAATGTATTGTATAATAAGGATGTCGTGACTCTTCTCTCCATTTTCTTCCTGTAAATGTGAAGCTGGGATTGCAAGCTAACAGTGGTCCTCTAAGAGAAAGTGGATGGCAGAGGCTCCAGGTTTGATGCCCCCAGAAGTCTGCCATAGAAAGTTTAGGTATAGAACAGGGGATGGTAGTACGGCTCTGCAGGCAGTATTTCTCAGTAAGGCATCCTTACATATGCTGGCCAGGTATCAGAAAAAATATATTCTTTCCTAGGCTGATACAGATATCAAAAAGTAGTCAACATAGATCTACAGAGGTTACTTAGATATTTTCTGGTATCTTTCTATCAAAAATTGCAGCAATTCCCACCATAATATTTGGGCTTATGTTAGTCCTGAAACAATTTTTGTTACTTTTTTTTAAAATAAAGCCTGTTCTTAACTTCTGAGTCTCTGTCCAGATATAAATTGATATTTTACTAGGATACTACAATGTATTACTTTATTTGAGGTAACATATTGTCTTTGATAGTTATTCGCAGTTCAGAAATCATTGCTTCATGAAAGCTTTCTTGGACAACTAACACATATTAATTGGCAGGGTTACCAGCAGTAGCATATGATCTGAAAACTTATGGAAGTCCATAGATGAAAAATTGTATTTTGATTATGGCTTTGATTTGTTTAAGGTTGAAGAGTAAACTACTTTAAGAATAGCAAGTTGAAAAAGAAGTTGAAGAACATGTCATGAGGAATTAGTAATCATGAATAGTAATCAAGATTTTTTTCCTTTAAAATACTTTTTTTTAGAAGATACGATAATATGTGAAAAGCAAATCCTCTTACAATGAATGGAACACATCAAACAGGAACCAAGAAAACACAGAAAAAAGAAACTGAACATTTTATTACATTTGTCAATTTGGCAGTTTTTCTCACAACTTCATACCATCTTGTTCAGACCAATATAAGGACAATATCAAGTCTCACCAACTCACAAAAAGGGGCATTAAGTATTGCATGCCCTGCATGAAACTTTACAAGGTACAAATCATTGAAGATGAATAGCCAAATACTTGTGTTTTCTATGAAAAGGAAGATGTCTTAGTACAGACCCTGAAGAATTGAGAGAAAGTGGAGAACGTAAGCTCTTATCTGCAGAGAAGGGTTTCTGTTCCAGAGCTGTGAATCACTAAAGACAAAACGGGGACAAAATGAGGACCCCTACCGTACCTCTTTGTGAGATAACAAGAGACTTCATCCGCAAGTTTTCTCAGTTTCATAGCTTCCAAAATCATTACAAATTAAAATTTCAAAAGATATGTAGGGAATATAGCACGCAATTGTTATTGACTCTCAACAGCATCTAAGCACTTGCAAAACCTCCACGTACTCACTACTCTGTACCTAATGAAAACCAGCAATAAATTCACCTGCTGAGATTTCTTATTTTCCTTCATTTCAAGAGGTTGCCCAAGCATATTTTGTGAACTACATATACTCCTTTAGGCTGCACTGTTACTGTTTCATTGAAGTAGAAGGGATCTGACACAGTTTAATGTAAAAAACCCACACAAGTCAGGAAGACAGTGAGGAGAACTTGTTCCAATTTGTGCTTTCCAGTGCTTACAAAAAAAAAATAAACACCCCACAGCCCAAAACTCCTACTTCCCACTGGAAAGCCACAGTCTGCTTTATGGTTCTTCTGTTTTCAAAGTTGTCTTGAGGACACATTGCACTGTGACAACTCAAATCAAATTGTATTCCTTGTACTCTGCCAAGTAGTATTAGAGAAGATAATGCAATGTGATTCTAACAACCTGAGAAAATGTCACAATGAGATAGAGCTCAGATGATCATACACATATTCTATCCAAAATTCAAAAAGGGTTCTGCATAAAATGTCATTTTTCCCAAAGCTTTTCTAAGTTTAGGACTTCCTTTCTATTCACTGTCCATTATATTAATACTGTAAAAAACAACATGTGACTGAACTGCCAGGAAATTAAATGCATAGAATCAAAATCTTCTTCCTGTTGCTCTGGCTCAAAAATGAAGTGTTCCAGATAGAAATCTCACATACTGAAGGCATTCTCATACATTAATATCCTACCCTCAAGTTCCTAGCAAGTAATGTAAAGGCTTTTCCAGTTGTGTAAAAGCACACATCTGCGATGCAACTAACAGGTGTGGAGCAAAAGGGAAAACTTGTTCTAAATAATTTGGGATGCCTTGGATTGCAGTGTAAAGAAGAGTACTACACATATTTCAACAGCTCTTTTGATGCCTGTAATCTTGCAAGTATGCATAAATGTTAGTCTGGATTGTGTATTGTTCAGAAAAAGAGGGGTATAGTCTAATGTACACAATTTAATTTCCATTTACTGCATACAAATAAATATTTTATTTAAATAAATCTTAAATTAAAACCTGAAAAACAATATAGAAGAGATAAAAGATTTTTCCCTAAGAAGTTTTTGAGACAGGTAAGTGAAAATATATTTGGAAAATTTGGAAAGGAATAAACAACATTTATTTTTATAGTAGTGTGCTGAAAAATTATATATAATTAATGAATGTTTTCCTTGACTTTTGCAGCCTTTCTTACAGTTCATTTAATAGACTATAACAAAGAGACACACCACAATAAAACATAAGTAGGGTTGCTTGCATGAATTATATTATTATGGATTTATTTTTATGAAGTTTTTTTCCCACATTAAAGTTTCAGTGAAAAAGTCATGCTTGAGATGGTAGAAAATCAGCTTCAAATTGAGCCTACACTGAATATGTTAGCTGTTTGTGGGTTTAACAAGATTTGAGAGAAATAATCTGTGCTATTCCAGAGTTGAAGAGTAATTTGAGCCAGTGGAAAACTTTCTCCTAAGGGCTGTCAAGCTAACACAACCATCTTGGCAACATTTGAGTCCATTGTATTTGCTTCTATATAGAACTAATGTTAGTGAGTTAGAAAAACACTTTTTGACAACCAGATTCATACCAATTTCAGGGGACAACCAAGTGATATTGTTTTAATACATTGATGAATACCAAATAATATCCAGCTGAAAGAATTTTATACCTCAAAGCTAAAAACCAATAAAACACAACTTAGACTGTCAAGTCACAATCATTAGGAAAACATTAGAGATAAGTGGGCTTCAGAGTAAAGAGTCTTCTAGGGAATGTCTTAAGACTTCATTACAGTGCACGGATTGATAATTTCCTGGAAACATAAAACAATATACCACATCATGCCTGTTGGAGCAGGTCCAGAGGTAGCCACAAAAATTATCAGAGGGGTGGAACACCTCTCCTATGAAGAAAGGCTGAGAGAGTTGGGGGTTTTCAGCCTGGAGACGAGAAGGCTCTGGGGGTACATTATTGTGGCCTTTCAGTACTTAAAGCGGGCTTATAAGAAAAATGGGGACAGACTTTTTAGCAGGGCCTGTTGCAACAGGGCAAGGGGTGATGGTTTTAAACCAAATGAGAGTAGATTTAGGCTAGATGTAAAGAAGAAACTTTTCAGAATGAGGGTGGTGAAACCCTGACACAGGTTGCCCAGAGAGGTGGCAGATTCCCCATCCCTGGAAACATTCCAGGTCAGGTTGGACGGGGCTCTGAGCAACCTGATCTAGTTGCAGGTGTCCCTGCTCACTGCAGGGGGGTTGGACTAGATGGCCTCTAAAGGTCCCTTCCAAACCGAAGATTATGTGATTCTATGATCTTTGGCTTCAAAATGGTGTGAGTTATGATTGAAGAGTCCTGAGAAAATGAGTGGCCTTTATAGCCCAAATATCATAATGTCAGGCAAACAAACTTGCTCCACTAGCAGTTTCTGGAAACACACACTCTATTTGTAAGCAACTCATGCTCTGGTTGTGTGACACCCAAACCCAGACATACTGCATAAATCAGCATGCACGTGTCAAAACAGAATGGGTTTATATGGGAATATTTTATGTGTTTGATTTGGATACAGTAATAAGAATTCAGTCTCTATCATGTAGAAAATCTGATTTTTTTCTAAGATCAAATTTTTGAATGAAAGTATCTCCTCTTTTAATCTTATGGTCAACTTTAAACATTTGAGTGAGTATCATGGAGAGTAGCAAGACCACACACATCAGTAAAGATAAGCACATAGCTTAGCATGCAGTTATCTCTACAACATGTTTTCACTGGAATATTAAAGCACCCTTTTCATCTTTTCACACAATAAGAAATCAATTGGTTTTCTCCACGCAGCTTATATAAAGTACACTAGTCTAAAAACCTCTTTATAGAAGACAACCAAATAGGTCAAAATTATTCTTCTAAAGAAAATAATCAGTACTTGAAATCTGAACCTAAAAACATACTTCATATTTTGAAATATACTTTATCAAATTAAATAGGTGTTTCATAACAAAAATCCTTTTGCACAGGTGAGCACCATGAATATTTTTGTTCCAAACTGTGCCCATGTCTAGCTCACTTACTCCCCCTTTTTGTATATATTTATTGTCTTTGGTTGTAGATGTTCAACAGTTGTAGTCCATTGTAAGTGTTCAGGTAGTTTTTCCTCAACAATTTGTCAAGTAACTAGTACCAGTGTAACTCCAGTTTGTTTTTTGCAATAAGATTTCATATTCAAATTCATTCTTCGATACAGTTCATACATGTGGTCAATACTTTTCATGACACTCATTTAGATGCAGAAAAAATTATTTCAGCAATTTCGTATAAAGAGTAAACCACTACTTGACTGTATTTTTCATCACGCACACCCCAATTATTCCAAATGATTTGTAGATTGTAAATGTGTTCCTTTATGCTTTGAAATTTGAAATAATTGTTACAGATTACAGTGTGAATGCCTTCTACTTAACCATGTTGTGCATTCTAGTTGGTAATTCCTTGAACTTCACACACACAATTCTTTCTTTGATGCTAGAATTTCTCATTTTCATCTTCTATTTTGAAAAGGAAATGCTTTTATGTTGTGTGGGGTAAAAATAAAATAGAAGAAAATATAAAGATCAGAGAAAATTAAACACTGATAAACTTCTGTTTTGACTGACATTTCATTCAGTGACTTCAGAGAAGTCTAAGGTTATCAGCAAAAGGCCATCAAACAAGAAAAATTGCAAATATGTTAAAAAAGTGGTTTTCAAAACATCACAATAATTGTGACTATTTCAAATCAATAGACATTTTATATTTGAGGTATCCTTTGTGAAAAAAGCCAAAGAATTCATAGATTTTAATATAATGATTTTCCATTAGATTCTAAGTGGCAAGGAGTGAACTGTTGAACTTAATCTTTGTTACAATTACCTAGCATAAAAAACTGTAGTTTTAACTATATCTATTCCCTTACTTTTTGACCTCGTTTATATAAATAAGCTTTATATGTCTTACTGTATTCTGTAACAACTTTTGGCAGAATAATAATAACAACTCTTTCAGAAACCCAATTACAATTACACATCAATTGCTGGGCTTTTTAATTGCATAATATATAAGGCAACTCTTAATTTATTTATTTATCTATTCATTGTAAATTGAGTTTAAATTGTACATTTTGTTTTAACATATATTCAGAGATATTATATCCTATTTCTTATATATTTTCAATCTTTTTTCTATCTTTCATCTATTTGTAGCTTAAAGAAAATATTTTTTAATGTGATGGTGACTAAAATAATAGAGTGATGCTCAACTTCTTGTCAATATGAAGATATTCCCTTGTTATATTTAGTAAGTAGAGTTTCCCTTTATTAGCCTATTAATTAACTCACAGCTTCTACCAAGGGAAAAATTCTATTCACTTCACTTGATAGAGAGATAATTTCATCCACAATTTTCCAGTGAGACCTTGAGAAATTTAGGGTAAAGATAAGTGGCAGCTAAAAGGTATGTAAGATAATGTAAAATTTCACATATCATTAACTGATATATTAACATATGTCACTAATTTCATATATCATTATCTTAATATACTCCATAGTTTTCCCTTTTAAAAATTAATAACAGTATTGAAAAATGCATTTACATCTCCTCTTCTCTTTTATCATACTCAAAGAACCATTATCTCTGAGCACAAACTAGGCCAGACTTTGCATATTATCTTTTAAGACTCTGAGGAGCTATGAACAAATGAAACCTGAAGTACACAGATCTAGGAAAACAAGAAGTTGGACAGTGACAACTGTCTGGTCTGTTTTCTCCATTCTATCCATATGAAATACACAAATAAAAGTGATACACATTCAGTAATGACATGATTAAAATACGATGTCAGATGATTAAGTCTGTGACAGTTATATGATATGACAAATATAATGTGTGTATAGTCACAGATTGCTTTTAAGAATGATAGTGATCTCAGCAGGCTCATTGGTCTCAAATAAAAAAGTCAAACCTCATAGCTTACCATAGTGGAACTTTTGTATGGATATAATATTAATTCACGAAAATTAAGTGAACTATGTTAACAGAACATTTAAATCAAATAGAAAGGAATGTAAGCACTGGAGATTGCATTGTCTTACACAACAGTCTTACATTTCAGGCACACACAAACGTGATAAATTTCTTAGCCTTCTGTGTTACAATGCATAGATCCACAGAATGAGTGAGTTTCACATATGGACCAACGGAAATTAAGTTTGATTTTTACCTCAGGAACATAGTTCCGTAAAACTACACATAAAATTTGGTGCTGTTCTTGACACTTTTCTCTTGAAATATTCAAAGCAAATTGCTCTTACAGTGAACAATGTACTGAGATTCAATGGAAATTTATTCAATGTTTAGCTATTCTTACTATCAGAAATGATGGTGTAGTTGACTCTTTAGAACCTACAGCAAAGTTCCGACTTCCTTTGGGGCACCTCAGACTCCTTGTAGTTAATATCACCACTTGTGATTCTGTGCATAGGTACCTGCTGTTCCCAGAAGGTGACTGCAGGTTTTGAAAATTCCTAGAAAAGAAAGACTTGTGTAATATTGTCAGGAACAAGGTAGGGAACACACTTACAATGAAAATACTATGCGATGGCTGCAAAGTATTTAACAGTGCCACAATGCTGTTGCTCATAGTTCATTGTGCTACTATACTTTGCTCCTTACAATACTTCGCTCCTTACAATACTTCATCCCATTTTTTCACAAGTCATTTCACCAGCTGTTTGGAATTCTAACCCCCTGCTTCAGTGTATTCTCAACCCTTCTCACCTTGGTGTCTTCTGCAATTGAATAAATACTGTCTCTCTGTTTCTTTGTCCTGGGTAGAAAGAGTTTTCAACTGCAGCAAGGAAGAGTGAAGCTAGGCATCAGAGAAATAGGGAAACTGTGGAGCAGAATGGTTGGTGACTGGATAGGGCCTCTGTCACTGGAGGGCTGTTAAGAACAGATTAGAGAACACCGGTTAAGAATGAACACAGCTGGTCACGCTTTCAGAAAATTCAGGTGGCTATGTGCATTCTTGTAGTCCCTTCCAGTCTTGCTTTCTCTCATTTTATAACATACTACACAAAAGCTTGAATATACAATCTAGGGTTTGAAAGCAAACTTGACATACCACTGCTCTGGCAGCTTGCAAAATTAATAAAGTGTGAAAAAATGTTAAGAAATTTTATGTTCATTCGGAAGCAATTACAGAAGAATCCCCAGGAAGACCTGGCATAGTTTGAAGATCATACACTCCGATGCAAGAAGAAAAATTCCGCAATTACTTCAAGCCAGTTTATCCATCTGATATTGAATTTCTCTATTACACTGTTTATTGAAAATATCTCATTCAGAACAGTGTTGTTCTTTTGTAAATCTACTTTACAACTAAATTTGAAGTTACTGTTAGGATTATTCACAACTTTTTTATTGATTGAAGAAACAGAACACTTCTTTCAACTAATGAAAACTTATTTTGATATCTATTTTTAATGATAAAGCACCAAACAATCCCCTGGCAACCTAATGTTTTTGTGAATGCCAAGTCTCCATCTATTGCAAATGACTTCATCTATTTTTTCCCCCACTAACTGGCAATACCACCTGACAAACAATAGTTGCACATGGTTAATTAGTGATGGAAAGTGACCGAAAGCTACTATAATTGAGCTATCATCTGGTGTGAGTGTGTAAGGAATAGTTAATATATTCACTTTTTCTCAGAGTGAACATATGCAAAGAAAGCACAATGTAAGAAAAAGCAAGCGTCCTATCTAAAGCAGTTGCTGCATACTAGCAATTTAGAATGTTCTACAGAATCTGACTCAAGTGGGTACAGAATATACAGAGAGAACAAGTTTTTATTTTTCTTATGTGATCCTAACACTATGCATATTCCAAACTTCCACTAGGGAGAAGTCCTACTGATACAGCATATACAGCAAAAGCACATAATCTGCAAAAGAAAAGTCCAAGTCCATCTATAAAAAAAAAAATAGATTTTAGTTAGCTGTCAGACACATTATTTATCCAAATTTATCACAGACCCTACTCAGGCACCTAGTCTTTATTTAGGAAAGTAAGTTTTAGTACATAAAAGCGCAAGGGAGTCCAACTTCAAGACTACATATGGCAAAAAAAAAATTCTGAATGTCTCTGAAATTGCACTAAGATCTGTTCATTTAACTGCTTGCATGTAGACATTTTTATTAAGATCAAATTTCCTTCATGTGTTATGTTTCAGACACAAAGTCTCTGGTATTATACAAACAATCAAATAAGTATAAATTATCCTTTTTGATTTCAATGGACTGATTTTTCTAAACCTTAGGGTGCACTATTTCATTCTTCATTGAAGTTTAAACTATATCATTTCTGACTGTGTAGATAAAAACACACAGGCATTATGACATTGTTCAAATAAAGGGATAACTTCAATGGTGTCTGAATGCTTTTAATGTAATTTGACTTTCACTACATAAAAAACAATTCTTGCCAAACAGGATGACATTCCTTTTAATGAGTATTTTGAACAGTTGTGTTTCACTGGCTCCACACAAAATGCATCTCTTGACTTTCCGTGTGCAAACACTATGGGTTTCCTTTCAAAATGGGAGGCATCTTTGCAGAAGAATTTAATTTTCAGTAACTTCCTATTTACTGGCATGTGAACACAGCTGTGTAACAAGCTTGCTATCTGTCCCACTGGCTATGCAGTCATTAATTCCTGATCCTACAAATGCAGGAAAAACCCTTGCTAGCTGACACACTGTAACCACCAGAGTGCCACACCTAAATAAAAGCAGATGGAGTAAGCACACAGGTGGCTGGAGGGAAAGGAATAAGAAGGAATTGCAGCAGGGCTTTTCCACAAAATCAGTATTTTCCTCTCCCACGCCCTCCAACCTCTCCTGTTGCTCACTTGGTACCTTTTTGATGACAATGAAATTAACACATTAACAGGACAACACCGGGAAAAAATCCCTTTAACAAACTGCATTTGATACTTAATTGGAAAGATAGAGCAACTAGAAGTTTTATCAACTTTCCTTATTTATATTTTTATACATACACTCACAGACACATGCAATGTATAGTACAGAAGATCCAGCGTGTTTAACAGACACCTAACACACATTTGGGGAAATGATGAAATGCAACTCTCAGAGATATGAGGATTTTTTTTTCCCCCATGTTGCCTCTACTCCAACCTTCTGTTGTCTGTTAAGCTATTTTTTCATGTATTTGGCAAGGGTGATTCATCAGACTGTTTTTTTTTCCTGTAGCATTGTGCAGAAGCTGCTGATGGTACTATTTTTGGAAAATCTGCTTGAGTACATGCTGACTCACGCTTGGACTAAATGCAACACCTCCTACATTTTCTCTACCAAGGCAAGCACTGAACTTACATTTCATGCAAGAAGAACAATATACTTTAATTTTTGTAAAAGAACAGTGGTACATGGTTGTTTTTATTCTGTTTCTTAATTCTTCTCAATTTTAAAATAATTCTTTCTCTTTTACCCTGAAGTTAATTTTCAGGACATTTAGTCTTCTTCAAAGAATAAGATATGTATGATATTAATGCTTTTATTAAAAAAAAAAAAGCTGAAGTGAATATTACAGTTACTTTCTTCTTATATCCACAAAGTTGTAACCTTTGTTTACTCTAATTTCACCAAGTAGTTCCCAATTCCAAGCTTCCAGAAGAGAAGCCCCTAAATGTTAAGAATAAATTCCTTAAAACAGCCTACTTATGTTCAGCCCTAGTCCTCATTTTAGACAACCAGCTGTGATATCACTAGGATGAGTTTAATCTCATCCATGGCAGCTTTCACACTGAGGACAATGAAGTCTATCTCTGCCAGAACTTTATAACATTCTGACTCTTCCTGAGTCTTGCATCCCCCCTGTCTTACATGTAGCAGCATATACATGCTAAGCTCAGCCCTGCAGCATACCAGAAGGGTCCAGACAGGAGCCAGGAGTACACAGTACCTGTACTGTAGTCTTCAGCCAAGTGACACTAGAGTCACTGTTGATATCACCTGATTTTGTAATAGAAGACACAATGAACACCTGAGTCAGCGATCTAGCATCCACTTACAAAGGTCATTAACCTGCCCTATTTTAATTACCTTAAGATGTAAAGTATCATGTCCCCACAATACTTTTCCCTCTGCCCCCTTCCCTTCCTACCCAAAAAAGTAGACTAGATGAATGTATCAGACATATATTTGGGCAGATTAATATTAACATTTATTTTTCTTCTCCTTAATGCATCAACTAAAATGTTCCTCGGCACAAGGTGACAAAAGTTAGGTTCCTATTATGTCTATTCGTTAGAAAATAATGGGAGCATTAAACTGTCCTGTAATTTGGCATAAATTCTTGCCCAGATGAGCATGATGATTTATTAAACAGATCTTAACACTTAATCTAACTCATGTCATTATCAATTATCTATCTGTCTACAGACGTATAGGTACATTTTGCAGTGCAAAATTTGTCTGTTTGCTTCATACAGTTAACCTTTACATCATCAATAACTGCTTCACTAGAGAAACAGCTGTTCGTTGGTTTAAAGGTGGTTCCATTTTAGAGGTGCTGAAAAACTTCAGAAGAAGCTTTTTTGGTTCCTGTTTATTGACACTGATCAAAACTCCTCATCATGTCCTTTTATAGACTCCCTGGATAGAATTAAACTTGCAGAAAGGGCTAACATCCTGTTACATCTCAGGATCTCTTTTGGGTTTTTTTGGTTTGTATTTTTTTGCTGTTGCTTTCTTCTTTCTTTTTTGTATTTACATTATTTTTAAGGAGTTTTTTTCTGTTGCATGCATTTAGTCCCCTCAAGAGAAATATATCCTTTGTCAATCATAGTTGCTTCTCCAATTTGTCCTTGCTCACTATTAAATGTTTCTCTTGTAGCATTTTCTGCAATGAGCCTTTTGCAGTGTTCTTTACATTAGCAAAGCTTCTTCTGATACTCACGTAGACATTTTCCGACTTGTTCCCAATCTCATTAATGTTTTTGACTACCAAATTAAGCCAACATGATTTGTCAAGTCCTGTGTGTATTTTGCACCTCTTACTACAATTTGCCATTGAATCTGTGTTAGTATATAATTTTTATGTCATCGTCTAAGATTTAATATCATTTACTTTTCCACTTTCTACCTCAGTAAGTGATTTAAGCTCCTGCATATGTCTTTCATTTTATGTCCACCCTGTTTCAACAAAGTTTATTATATGCTTAACTTTAAGAATTTCATTGAATTTCACTATTTCCAGCTATCAATTACAAAAATAAAAAATAACTTTTTGTCTCTAAAATATTTTTCTTTTGTTACAAGTTTTTAAAGTATCTTTAAATTGCAATTTGAGCATGCTTTCCTAAAATAAAAAAAAAAATAAACCAACAAAAAACCCCTCCTTTTTCTTCAGTGTTTTACATTTTTAGGTTGCAAATTATTACAGTTCGTAAAGAACTTTCTAAGTAAAAAAGCTCATTTTGTCAAAATGTGACATTTTTTCTAGGGGAATAAACGTTTTAACTGAAAATCCTAAGCGGTTCTATTCTCTGCTTTAGCAGGAAGGTTCAAGGGTCTTCATATTATGTTTATATACATAACAAGTAGAATGATTTTAAGATATTTTGAACAGACTTTTCAGAAGTGTTTAAGCTGACATTTCTTCTATTCATGAAGAAAGTAACAGCATCAATTTAGATGTCTACTGCACCTTCATTAGCATACAAAATGCTCACCAATGATCCTACCACATCAAAACAGAGGAAAGTACATAATTTCCAGTCTCATTCATTATTGTTTTCATGATATAGTCTAGCTACTTGAGCAGGTTAGAAACAATTTGTAAACATATTTTACTTTTTTAAAAAGTCTATATTGTCTATATTTTCAGTACATTTTATCTGTACAATCAGCTGAGGTGTTTATTCAAAATTAGCATAGTATCTGGGTCATCCTCCTATTTTTTTTTTTATCTAGAAGGAAAACATAGTTATATAGATTTATGTCTGAATGCCTAGGCCTGTTATAATCAAGCAGCAGCAACTGCATCAGCATGAATTTTATTGAGATATGAACTCTGAAGCTTTATTACCAGCCAGTCATCACCAGTAGGTGATAAAATGCAAGTAACTCAGGTAAGCCAAGCAGATCTTAAATTTAGTTTTGTCAAGGTAGAGGATTTCAGCTTGGCTGCAGTAGGAACAGGAGGATGAATCAGTTGTGATCTAGCCTCATTGATCTTTCAGCTCTTCATTCAGATTTTCCTCTTTTTGCATTCTGATTTTTGCTGTACTTCCTCTGGCCAAAGCATAAAGTTAAAAGAAATTAATGCATACAAAGATATATAGCTTTAACATTGCACAAGATAATACACTGACTTCTTTGCAAACTGAAAACTCTTCTTGGTCAGTGAAAAAGAAAGATGCTGAACTGTTTGCAAGGTCAATATTGGCTCCCCCTCTTTGTCTCAACGTTGAGAAGGAAGGCTGTGCCAGTGAGGGGGATAACCTAATCACCTCAGGTACTAACCGCCCTGTGTTTTGAGGGCACCAAAGAGGAAAGGAGAGGCAAAATTATGTAGTGCCATGTTTTGTTTCTCTAGGATCAAGACAATCCCCTTTAATTACTATTGAAGTAGTCAACTGATAGATGACTTCAGGTGACTTAACTTTAACTAGGTACTGGGCTAGAAACAAAAAAAAACATCAAATGAGACTCGTTGTTTATAGTTTTGTCTGGCAATACTGAATTGAGCTTTCAGTACTGTATATTTGCTTGCTAGACAAACAATAGTAAGTCATCCTGGGGAACAAAAGAGTTCAGCTCTTACATCCGCACATGGATAGCTTTAGTTTTCTAGTTGAATAGCAGAGTATACCGAGTCAGGCATCAACTCCGTAGCACAGAGCTTGCCCTCTGACTGAACAAATACTGACAACAGTAAATACTAAGTAGGTTTTAATAGCTTACATAGAGGGTTTTTATCAATGCTTAGCTAAAAGTTTTGTTTATAACATGTTATTAATTGTTTTTTGGTTGTGTTTGTTTGTTGTTTTTAAAGATACCATTCAAATGACACGTGTGTATACTCAATTCAATATATTTTGGAATCATGACTGTTTAAATTCTAAATATTTTTAAAACCTTTAAAGATATCTTTTCCTTTTACCTTCTTTCACTGACTCTTTTTCATTTTGTGCTATTTTCTATTCCTCTCTTGAGGTTTGAAGATAAACAGAAAGACAAGACTGCAGACAATTAAGGGGCCTAACCTACTTTAAGAACTGTTGGGTATCAGAATTTGAAATAAAAATTAGTACAGAGTTAAATCATAAATCCATTATTTGAGATAAATACAGCATTAAAAGAAGCGTAACATCTCTAGGTCTTAAATAAGATACATTATGGGACATGAAATCAGTTGAAAGCTTTGCAGAAGCATCTGCGGGTATCTCATTGCAGTAATGAAAATTTTTTTATTAATCCAGAAGTTGCCCCATTTAGCTTCACAAAAAGAGTGGCTTAATCCAACATAAAAGGGCACTATTATAAGACAATTCTATTTTCTGTCTACTTATGTGTTTGGAGTAAAAGCTATATGTATGCATATATATATGTGTGTGTGACTATACATATACATAATAAAAATTATATATGCTGCAAAAAAATCTATGATTTAGCTGAGTTGTGACTAAAACTCTTTTCTGACTTTAATAATGATACAATCACTTTCTGAAATCAGATACGTAATTTAGACCCTTGGTTATATTTTGTTAGTAAGTTGATTTCATTAGAATTGAAACAAAGAAAGAGAAGTTTGTCCTCATAAGCAACATCACTCATGGCTATAGAAGTATAATAACACTAAAAAAAGAGATTCTCACATAACCATGTGGCTCAGTGAGATGGGTTTTAAGATCCTTGGTTACAATAAATTATCATGACTCCACTGGTTTCAGCTCATCTATTTCTCTGCTAAATAAAAATGTACCATCAAATATTGTAAGGCATGATAAAATTTTGAGAGTCAGTGAAACAGGACTAGTAAGTATATACATGCACAGAGGGATTAAAAACTGTCACAAAGAAAAGATTTAGGAGTATACTCCCATTACAATCACAAAAAACACTTTAAAAATGTAGGAACTACTACTAGTTGTTATCACAAAGTCCTGTATAAGCATTATAACATGTGGCTGAATACACTGATTTTCATCCCTGGCATACTTCAGAAGTAAACTTTTCAGATGGAGATTACTACCTCTGTTCTGGCCCATCGCATCACTGTCAATATCAACAAATAAGAACAAAGACCCTTCTTATGGGAAAAACCTAAATAGGCTGGATGTTCTGTAATCCAGAAACACCTATTTCTCTTCATTGGCTGAACTAGGATAAGACACACAGAAGAGGTTTAAAATTAATGAGATGAATCAACAAATTCTCTTCAAACTTCATTCAGAGGAGAGAACTGAATTAGAGTTTTACATTCTTTGTAACCTCTGCACCTGCTGGACCTTATATACAGAGGTGGGCTTGCCTGTCAGGGTCCTCATGGATATGTCCTTCACAAGCCAGGAGGCTTATACTCTGTAGGAAACTTAGCTGGCAGCTGATTTTAGGTCACTGCAGGATGACAGTTTAGCTTAGATTCTGAGGACCTAAATATAATACTTCTGTGTTTAAATTGGGAACTTGATCCCAAATACCAGCCTCAAGAATTTGTAGGATTGTTGTGGACAAAGCAGTCTCAACAAAGGGGATTTAAAATCATTTCCATAATGACCAATTAAAATAAACTTAATTACTGATGTGGCTATAAAGGGGACAAAAGGGAAAAAAACCCCAAAACAAATAATTAAACAAACACTTAGGGAAACACCTTTCCTTCGCCTTTCCCAGGCTCAACTCCCGTTCAATACCTCTCCTTCCTTTCTAGGCTCAATTTCCCTTGTTTTTGATGAGGGTTAGATGCAGTGTCTCCCAATCTCTTTGGTTAATCATCTGGTAGTGCAGGAGGTTGAGGTTAGTAACGGTTTATTTCTGTGACTCCCTGCATTGTATTTGTTCTCCTTCATTGTTTTGTGTTTCCTATTTGTTCACTTTGTACAAAATGGGCTCCTCCATGGGCCGTGGTCCCTCAGAGGTAACCCTGAAATGGTGTGGTTTCCTTCGTGGGCCACAATCCCTTTGGGGCCTCCCCACCCCAACATGGACTCCTCTATGGTCCACAGTCCATTCAGGGTCACCCACGTCCTTGTGTGGTCTCCTCCATGGGCCATGATCCCTCAGAGATACCTCCTCTGTCATGGAGCATCTCCTTCTAGGAGTACATCTCCAGCCATGTCCCTAACAGTATGCCTTTATGGTCTTCGTCTCTACCCCCTTTTCCTCACACACATCTCCTTGTATGCCTCCTCAGGTGTCTCCTTTTGTATGTCTTTCTGTTCTCTCATATGTCTCCTTGCTGCATCTCATACCCCTTGTTGCTGCTGCCCTCTCTTAAACATGTTTCAGCAGCAGTGACACTGGTTGCTGAGCTGGCCTAGGGAAGCTTATGGACTCCCTCCACAGCTCCCTCCCACCCAAATATTGCCAGATATGCCCAACACATGGTCCCAGTGTAAAACCTCAGGCACAAGCATATATATTAGATTTCATTTCAATAGTTTTTTGTAGGAAAAGGAAGGTAGACACCTGACTTTTTTATTGAGGTTTAGTGTTTCTAAATTCTGTTCCTTTCTTGTTCTACAAGGAAAATAAAGTCTTCCTGGCTTAGCCTTTGCTTCATGGTAAATTGGACTGGTCTCATTTTCCAGAAACTTTATTTTCAAATAAGTGTGTCTTCTAATAGCTTTTTTGAAAGAGAATTAGTGCATAACAAACAAAGGACAGTAAGCCTATCTTACATGAGCTGACTGAAAGAGCTTGGCTTGTTTAGCCTAGCAAAACATAAGATAAGAGGGCAGATGATTGTTCTCTATAAGTACATCTGGGAACAAGCATAAGGGAGAGGAAAGGGCTATTAAAGCTAAAGGACAATATCACTGCTAGAACAAAAGTATGTAATTTGGCCTGAAAATTCACTGTAAATGAGAAGAAGATTTCTAACCACGAGAAAATGAAGCTGTGAAGCAGTGCCTAAAAGGAAGAGTAAAAAAACCTGCAGACATGGGCTATCCCTAATAAAGGGAGATGTGAGTATATGAACAAGATTATGTCATGAGTAGCCTACAGTAGCAGATAATTGGACTTCATGGTTAAGGAAAACCCTTCCTGTTCTACTTTTTTGCTGTTGCTTTTTTGTGGGTTGGTGTTTGTTTGTTTGTTGGTTGGGTTTTTTTTAATATCATAAGGCTGGATAAGTTTGTTGTGAGCAAATTGACCAGTCATTATCAGATGCCTCTGGTACTTGTTTCCAACATAAATGCACTTTTCCTCCAGCTCACTATATAACGAAGGAGCTCTCCAAAATAGAACGTTTGTAATAAAAGAGAATGAATTGTCACCTCAGCTGGTGACAATGGAGTTCATCTGAGATGTGGAAGACATCAGCCATGATTGTATGGCACACGCTGTTAAATTTCACATCCCACTTTAAATGGGTAGAGGAGGTAGAAATTTATTCCAGAGTTCTTGATCTCACTGTACGTTTTAGCTCTTGAATTAATCTTTTTGATGTTGAAAAGTGTTCTGATCTCCTGTAAGCACACAAACCTAATTACTTATGCCAGTGTAAGGCACACTATTCATTCTTTGACACTTCCTTTGTCTGTAATAATGCACAAACGTGATGGACACTGGCAGATGTGGCAATGCAATGTCAGTCTTAAAACTGAGGCACTTATGTACCCTTCATGTATTAGATTACATCATAAGCATCAATTCATCAAAGCATCAATTTCGGAGATCTTCTGAAAGACAGACTGTTTTGTGAGCATCTTAAAATTCCATTTCACACACTCACTGTGATTTTGCAAAGGACATCTGTTTCATCTATTCGATATTTCAATTTTCAGAAAATATTTGGAAAAAACAAGGGATTATAGGTTAAGCTGCCGATAAACTTCCAGTCTTCAATACAACCAAAGCATTTTAATAATAAATCAATCAGTAAATCAAAGACATACACTGTTTCCCATTACTTCTCTTCCTCTTCTTCTTCTCCACCCTATACTGAAAAACTACATTTGATGGAACTTCTTATATGAAGCAGCTCCTGCTGCATGACAGCTCTCTGAAAGCTAAATTCCCCGCTATATCTAAGGCCTATCTTCAGAGATTCCAAAATCTATACCAATAAGGACAAGATAATGAAAAGATCAGAGGAAAAAATGGTATCAAGTCAGAGTAGATACACATCCTTTCTGTAGTACTAAGGACAATCTGTCAAAATAAGCTGCAGTTTGCATTGTCTATTCAATTGTATATTTATCTCCTTCCCAGAAATATGTGATATTGCTAGCAAGGCAAGAGGTCATTACCAGTTGAACATCAACTGTTCTTATTACTGACCCTTAGCAAATGTTGTCTGAGTGCCCACTGAACTTCTTTAATCCATGGGAATTATTATGTCTACATTTACATTAGTATTTCCCAAAATAAATTGTTCATATTTGGTTTAAAAAAAAGCCATACACCACTAGTGCTGTTTCAGCCATACCTACGATGTGGGCACGGGTAAACACAAGTAAATTAAGTTTAACATCTGTTTTCAATAGCATGTAATTTCCCCCTTCAAAATTATAGGTTATCCTATTTATTTATCTATCACCACAGCACTGAATTGTGCTAAAGCAAAAATTCAGGATCTAGAGAGAGACTAATAATGACTGTAATTGTATCTGAAAAGTACTGTTCATTACCATCTGGAAATATGGTTTCATCGCTGTCTCACACTGTTAGAATTTGCACTCTGAAGAAGTACTAGTAAAATCTGCTTCAACTATAGAAAAGGACAAAATTATGATATAGGAAAGTTTCTAAAAGTAGGAAAACAATGAAGCTGCTAGAAAGGAAATGCAGTTTTTGCAACTCCTGCAAGTTACTTTATTTTGATAGATAGGGGTCTTTCTGTCCACACAAGCTTCCTCTACATGTCTGCTATAAGTTATCAGCTCATATTGTTCATTAATGCCAGTATAAAACAAAGCCCAGTGCCATTTTAGGACCATCACATAATACCTAGTGAGATTTACTGCTGGGACCTGAAAGTGTTTTATTCTGGCTTGCAAACCTCTCCTCTCCTTTGTGGGCCTGTGTATGACTCAGATAAAATACTGACATGAGCACTTGCTTATCCTGATTTAAAGTCCATTTACATCTATGGGGAATGTTCCACTGACATTAGTGGGTTTTGTATTGTGCCCTTTTTAGCACACCAGCAAGGTCCTATGCCTCCAGGCAATGCTCCAAGATCCTTAAAAAGGCATGACATGCAATCTCACTAAGTGAATGGTACATTCACTATTCCTGTCTGATGTACAACTACCTTTTTGAAATATATGTTTGTACCACAGGCTCTTCTATATGTTTATGATAGGAACAAACAAGATATATGACCAGCCACACCCTCATAACTTCTCCCTTTTCCCCAAACTGTTAAGTTATGGTTTGTTTCAGTCATTACCCAGTAACAGGGGCTCACATTATTTCTTCAACTCTTAGACACTCTGGAGAAATGCAATAAAATAAAATAAATCAAAATACCAAACCACCCCATCCTGAATTCAGTAACAGAAGGAATTTCTTGCACGTACCTGGGATCATATAAGGCAACACCACGAAAATGCACAATATTACTTCCTAAAGTAGGAAAGAGATAATAAAATAATTTCTAATTTGAGGACACAGTTAAAGCTTGATCTTCTGGTTACCAACAACTTTCTTTGCCTTTTAACCAAAACCAGGTAGAATTAAGGTTAAGATTGATTTAAACTGTGTGTCTGCATGTTTAAATATAGATTAGATAAAGAAACAACATATCTACAGTGTCTTTTTCATTTTAAAACATTAATTTAGGACTCATGTAATAAACTTGTGATTGGTGTGGGCACCTTGTGCTTACTTTTTACTACAGGCCACCCAATGAAGGGGACACTATTGATGAAGCCTTACTCCAGCTACAGGAGATAGCACACTTGCAGTCTCTCTACCTGAGAGAGGTTCAGAGGGACTGCTGAGGGAGTTCAACCACCCCAACATCTTCTGGAAAAGCAGCATGGCAAGCTGTAGGCAATCCAAAAGAATCCTCAAGTACATTGAGGATAACTTCCTAAGCCAGGTAACAGACAACCCAACCAGACGGGATGCCATACTGGACCTGCTGGTCACCAACGCAAGTGAGCTAACTAGTGACATTGAGATTGGAGGCAGACTGGGCTGCACTGATTGTGCACTGGTGGAGTTGACAGTCCTGAGGGATATGGGGCAGACGAGAGTAAAGTCAGGACCCAAAATTTTAGGAAAGCAAAATTCCAGCTCTTCAGGGAGTTAGTCAATAGGACCCCCTGGGAAACTGCCCTCAGGGACAAGGGAGCTGAACAGAGCTGGCAGATCTTTAAGGACACTTTCCACAGAGCTCAAGAGCTCTTGATCCCCAGGTGTAAGAAATCAGGAAAGGAAGGCAAGAGGCAGGCATGGCTGAGAGGAGACCTGATGGTCAAATTAAAGGGCAAGAAGAAAATGCACAGGCTGTGGAAGCAGGGATGAGTACAGGGATGTTGTGCAGCAGTGTAGGGATGGGGTCAGAAGGGCCATGGTGCGGTTGGAGCCGAACTTGGCAAGGGATGCAGAGAATAGGAAGAGGGGCTTCTACAGGTATGTCAGCCAGAAAAGGAAGGTGAGAGAAAGCATACCTCCTTTGACGAGGAAGACTGGCAAACTGGGAACAAAAGATGAGGAGAAGGCTGAGGTACTGAAAGACTTCTTTGCCTCAGGCTTCACTGGCAGTCTCTCTTCCCACACTTCTAGAGGGGATGAACTGCAAGACAGGGACTAGAGGAGCAAAGTCGCTCCTACTGTAAGAAAAGATCAAGTTTGAGACCACCTGAAGAACCTGAACATACATGAGTTTATGGGACCTGATGAGATGCATCCTAGAGTTCTGAGGATATTGGCTGATGTTGTTGCCAAGCCACTCTCCATGATAACTGAAAAGTCACAGCAGTCAGGTGAAGTCCCTGGAGACTGGAAAAAAGAAAAAAATGTGCCCATTTGTAAAAAGGGTAGAAAGGAGGACCCTGGAAGCTCTCAAGCTGCCATCCTTGCCACTGTGCTTGGGAAGATCATGGAGCAGATCCTCCTAGAAGCTGCGCTAAGGAGAGGTAGGTGATTCGAGACAGCCAGCATGGGTTTCATCAAGGGCAAGTCCTGCCTGACCAAGATAGTGGCCTTCTATGATGGAGTGGCTACGTCAGTGGACAAGGGAAGAGCTACGTATGTCATCTATCTGGATTTCTGTGAGGCCTTTGACACACTCCCCCACAATACCCTTCTCTCTAAATTGGAGAGCAATAGGTTTGATGTGTGAACTGTTCTGTGGATGAGTAATTATAACCATAAAATCATGGAATCATAGAATCGTTTAGGTTGGAAAAGACTTTTAAGATCATCAGGTCCAGCACTGTGTTCTGGTGTGTCAGAAACTAGGACACATTGCCAAGTTCACCACAAAACCGTATCCTTACCCACCACAACTACACATCTTTCAAATACCTCCAGGGACCATCACTCAACAGTTTCCCTGGACAGCCTGTTCCAGTGCTTGACAATCCTCTTGGTGAAGACATTTTTCCTAATATCCAATCTAAACCTCTCCTGGCACAACTTGAGGCCATTTCCTCTCATTGTATTGCTAGTTACTTGAGAGACCATCATCCACCTCACCACAACCTTCTGTCAGGTAGTTGTAGAGAATGATAAGGTCTGCCCTCAGCATCCTCTTCTCCAGACTGAACAACCCCTGTTCCCTCAGCCACCCCTCATAAGTCTTTTTCTTCAGACCACTCACCAGCTTTGTTGCCCTTCTTTGGTCACACTCCAGCACCTCAATGTCCTTCTTGTAGTGAGGGGCCCAAAACTGAACACAGGATTCAAGGTGCGGCCTCACCAGTGCCGAGTACAGGGGCACGATCACTTCCTTACTCCTGCTGGCCACACTGTTAATGATACAGACCAGGATGCTGTTGGCCTTCTTAGCCACCTGGGCACACTGCTGGCTCATGTTCAGCTGCCTGTCAACCAACACCCCCAGGTCCTTTTCTGCCAGGCAGCTCTCCAGCCACTCTTCCCCAAGTCTGTAGAATTGCATGGGGTTGTTGTGACCCAAGTGCAGGACCCAGCACTTGGCCTTATTAAACCTCATACAATTGACCTCAGCCAATTGATCCAGCCTATCCAGGTCCCTCTGAAGATCCTTCCTACTTAAAGGGGGCTTATAAGAAAGGTGGGGACAGACTTTTTAACAGGGCGTGTTGTTATAGGACAAGGGGTCATGTTTTTAAGATAAAAGAGGGCAGGTATAGACTAGATATAAGGAAGAAAGTTTTCACAAGGAGGGTGGTAAAACTCTGGCACAGGTTGCCCAGAGAGGTGGCAGATGCTCCATCCCTGGAAACATTCAAGGTCAGGTTGGACAGGACAATCCTGATGTAGTTGAAGATGTCCCTGCTTATTGCAGGGGGCTTGGACTAAATGACCTTTAAAGGTCCCTTCCAACTCAAAGATTCTTTGTTTTTATGAGTTTATGATTCTATGATTCTGTGATTGTACAATTCAAGTCAAAGTGACAAATTCAGTGGTCAGGTGAAGCCAAAAGATAAGAATAAGTCTATTTAATGGGTATCATAGGTAGCACAGTAAGATTAAACTTTTTTGAGATTCACATAATCACTTAAAATCTTTGTTAATCAGTGTGTCTGTGAGACGCAAAAGAAAGCCAGAAGACTGATCATTGCCAATTGCTTATATTGTCCAACTGAACTGTGGCACACAGTGTGAGACATTCAAAAATTAGCAATGTTTGACTGCAAGTCAAAAAACGAAAATCTGCAAATCCATAGACCACAGTCAAGGCACATAAAGCCTCATTCTGTCCGCAACAGAAGACGTTAATTTTTATGATGACTAACAAAAAAATTAAAATTCCAAGAAATGGAAAGTATTAACTCTCTCATCAATAAAACTGTAACATAAACACTTACCTAAACCAACAAAGAACTCTAAAAACATGGTATTATATACAACACTTTCTGACATTTTCAAGACCAGGGAGAAATGCTGCACTGAGAACAAAAAGAAAGATAAAGTAAAATTGTAGCAGACCAAAATACTACTTAAAATTTAAGAAAAAACCCCAATAATTTTCTTCAACATGGCCTACCTACCTAATTACAACATTCAAGTCTTGAAACTAATAACTTCCCACAATTTTCTACAATACAAGAAAATGTTGAAAAGACAGCAGACCACATAGCTACCATTATGCTTATGTCTACTGCTAAATTCACTGGGCTTGACAGCTCTCCACACCGCTTTCTTTTAGAACTGTTAAACCTTACAGCTACTTATGGTCACACTTGAGGAAAGTATCTCCTGGAACATAGAGAAGGAAGAATATCTACCAAGGTTCTTATTTTACTTTAAAAAAAAAAAAAAAGTTGAACAACTGAAACATGAAATTTAAGAGCAAGGGTATTAAATTCAGCTATATTCTCTGACTCAAAACTCAACTAAACCACAAAGAACATTGGCCAAATAATAACTAATAAAAAGAATGAGGTGACAGTGTGTCGTGGTTTAGCCACAGCCGGCAACTAAGCACCACACAGCCACTCGCTCACTCCCCCACGGTGGAACAGGGGAGAGAGTTGGAAGAGTAAAGGTGAGGAAATTCATGGTTTGATTTAAAGACAGTTTAATACGTAAAGCAAAAGCTGCTGACACAAGCAAAGCAAACCAAGGAATTCATTCACTGCCCCCCATGGGCAGGCAGGTGTTCAGCCATCTCCAGGGAAGTCACTCCGAACGTCTCTCCCCCGCTTCCTTCTTCTTCGTCCCAGCTGTATATACTGAGCATGACGTTATGTGGTATGGAATGTCTCTTTGGCCAGCCTGGGTCAGCTGTCCTGGCTGTGTCCCCTCCCAGCTCCCCGTGCACCCCCAGCCTTCTTGCTAGCAGGCCAATACCAGAAGCTGGACTGTCCTTGACTGCTCAGCAACAACTCAAAACATCAGCACGTTATCAACATTTTCTCATCCCAAATCTAAAACACAGTCCCACACTAGCTTCTATGAAGAAAATTAACTCTACCCTGGCTGAAACCAGGACACAGTGGCTTAAAAAGATATTGAAAGCAAGCATCCTACTTTTAAAAATAAAGTATAATATTTGAAAGAAATGGTGGATATTTTAATGAGAGAAAACTTAACCTACTTAATAATTATATTTTAGGAACTGCTAAATGTCTCTGAATTAGGTAAAGAAACTAATGATTAGATATTTTCCCTAGTGTAAAGAACTAGAAAATGGTTGCTCTGGGCAGTGAATGTGATTGCACATTAGAGAAATTCCAAGTACTGCCTCGCTCTATTTTATTTATTAAAATCACCAAATAAATTATGTGAAACTTTTCAGAGAGAGTTTGTAACAAGTTTAGTTGATTGTAGGTACTGTTTGAAAGACAGAAATTGCTAAAGAGAAGAATGGAAAACATTATTTTGATAGAGTTTTGTAAAATATTCAGAAAGTACAATTTAAATCCTATTAATTTAATGCTCAGCTAAATTACTTTTTTAAAATTTCAGGAATGTGTATGTATATTATTGACCAAAAATTAATCTGCTAAATATTAAAACAAATCCATGGAAGTCAATAAAGTGAATTTCACAGTTTATGGAATTCCTCTTTCTTCAGAAGAAACATACTCGCAGTAAATTAGAGAAGACACAAGGTCAAAATTATGCCAATTTACTGGGGAAAATAGTTGTCACAGTAACAGACGATCAAGTCACATCTTCTCCCACAAAAATTTGTTAACAGCTTCTAAGGAAAGAGATGGGACTATACCCAGTGTGCCTTTTGGCACATAAAAAAGAGCAGTTTTTCCTCATCACTCAATAATTCTAGAACTCTACTTAACTCCTGAGATTTGAGATAAGCTTGAACATTATCTGATGCATAGGATCCATCTTTTCTTCTTGCCTCTGCCTTAAAATCTTGTCTCCAAACATCTATCGCAGAGGTTCCATCTCTGAGCAAAGCTCTGGATAGGCTCCTACAGGAAAAGAAATGCAGCATCACTGGTCACTGAAAAATACACAAAATTATTTTTTCAGATTAAAAAAATCCACCTTTCCTGTAGGAGGAAACATCAATGATAAGAAACCAGACCTTTATATAGAAAAGAGCAATCAATGGGTTAACATCACTTTGGGGAAGCAGGATAAGATTATGATGGTTTATCTTTATTCTTAGGAACTTTATCAATTAATTTTTTAGTCCATGAAAATAGTTTACCAAAAAAAATTAAGTTCTTAAATGTTTTGATTTGTAATTTTCATTGAAAAAAACATACTCCAGTCAATGTAGCTCCTGCTGAAAATTCTCTTGATTTTTTCATCTAAAAAGAAAACAAATAAAACCCTTAAGAACATACTATGCAAAGAACTGCTTGAGATCTTGTGCCTACCCTGTGTGTAACCAACACTCTATCTTGGAATTCTAATGCTGTTACAAGCACCCAACAGGTTTGACATCATTCTTGGAAGACTATTTGAACTTCAAAGTTAAATGGTTTAATTCAGCAAGAGATCAACCTTTAGGAATTATGGTTTAGAAAGCTTTATTTAGTTCCTAGTCAATAAATCATCTACAAGTGCCACTTAGAAAACTTTATTTTTGGCTTTATAAAGTCTTTAATCACTGATATTTGATATTAATTGCTCTTTGATATCCAGTCATATTTTGCCTACTAACAACTCAGGTTGTATCTTTTCTAGGTTGTTATTCAAAGCTCTCTATACTTGTAATTACTGTGAAATACTTTAGCAAAAAAATAAGCAGTTGATTTCCCATATATGTAAATATCTATGTCCTTGTCTATTTCAGGCTTAGAAAACTGTACTTCAAACAATGAAGCCAAATTCACAGCTGTCAGCAAAAAAATAATCCTGAACAAATTTCCAAAACCAGTGGCAGCTCCATCTAGCCTCATGCTTAAGGTACAGAACTTATTTTTAAAAAGGCAACATCATAATTTAGAGTATTGTCTCTTGTCTATAATATTCTGTATAATATTATATATTCTATATAATTCTCACTGCCCTTGATATGGAAACTAAATGGCAATTCTTTGTATATTCATTTTTAAAACTGTTTTATGCCCTTTTATGCCCGCTTTATGATTTTGCACTATTTTACATTCAAAAATATTACAAGCAGATGGAACTGCCAATAACAAAAGTTCTTATTTACTGTGTTAAATATACATTTAAGTATAAAAATTAGGAAAAAAAATATTGCTTACTCAATAATGCTCCTTCCATAGTTTCACATTTTTCAACAGTACCATTTGTGATGTAACCCTAATGCTTTACAGCATTTTCTATAATGATGTGATTTAAAATACATACTTTTAATGACATGGATGTACTTTCAGCTACAATAGATGAACATAGATGGATCTTTCTATGGGAAGCAGATTAGAAAAGAGGGAACACTGCTATATCAATAAGTTTATTATAGGTATTATAACTCCTTCCTCCAAAAGCAAACAAAATGATTCACGTGTGTATATTAAAACTGTCTTTTCTTTTATACGAGTAGTCTGCACCATTGATTACTTCCACTGAGAAATTGTTATTTTGGGATGCTTAATAGCATTTAAACATAATTTCATGGTATAACATGAGACTCAGCTATCTGAAAGGTAGAATATCTTACATTTGCAACTGAAAAGGAGAAAAAAGAAAGGGGGTGAGCATGGGGATGGAGAAGTATAAGAAAGGGATCCTTGAATAGAGCTTTCTACTACAGCTGCATGGTACCTGTGATAAAAATACATGAGGAGGGCAATGATAAAAAACAATACTTAAGGATTAGACCAGCATTTGTCCCATTTAAGTAAAAACCATTACCAGCATGATTGCACAGAAGAGAGCTGAGCTCGTATTCTGTGAAATGTAAGTGAATAATTCACTCAAAAAGAAGGGGAATCTTCCCCAAAGGGAAATTTAATACCTTCCATTTGTCATGATTTGCTGGTTTGTATAGGCAAAAAGGTATGCTCATTGCATGCTCTTTTTTGTAAGCTGCTAGACCTATCATCAGTTTTATGCTAAGTGGCTAAACCTGTATTTACTGTAATGCTGGATTCCTTTTGAATTTGCCAGTTTGGAAAGGAGGATGCTTGAACCATGTAGAGCAATTACAGTAGCAGCTCTGAACATTCATATCATGATCTATGATACATGATGACCATGTTTTTAAACTTGTTTTAGATACATCTATGCTTTGTTGAGATTTTTCACATAAATACAGAAACTGGGTTTGGAGTCATACCTGAAGGGCTTGCATTACTCTGGTAACCTAAGATAAGTTGTCATTTGTGTGTTGCAAAGGAAACCCTCCTTGCTATAGAGAAACATTTCAAAGAGGAACACCTACTGAGAAGTCTCAGAACATGTTTGGGTATCTGTAGTTACTCATTACAGTTATATCAATGAAGTAAAAGAAAATCCAAGTCCTTGCACTAAAGAAAAACAAAGCATCCCGTTTAAGATGCAAAGCATGCCTTACCAGTCTGATGGTTTCTATGATGATATGAATGACTTGGTATAGGAAGACAGAGAACAATGAATGTTGTTTACAGCAGCAAGACCTTAACACTGGCTTCTATAGTACCATTATAATCCAAATGGACAGATACAAACTGGTTAGGTGGACAATATATGAATTTACCTGGACTGCCAGCCTCAAAGAGTTGCAGCCAGCAGTAAAAAAATCCAACTGGCAACCAGTTGCTAGAGATGTCCAGAGCATGTTCTCTAGTTGACAGTACAAAACCAGGGTGTACAAGGGCAGCACTGTTACACTTTAGGACTTTGACAGACTCAAGAAATGGGTCGACAGGAACCCCATGAAGTTCAATGAAGTAAGGCAATGTTAAATCCTGCATCTGTAATGGAATAAACCTATACAAGCATACAGGCTGTGTGTCAGCTGGACAGAAGAAAGATTTACAGAAAGCCTGGGGTCCTGGTGGACAAGCTGAACATAAGTCAGCAGCATGCTTTTGTGGCAAAGAAGGACAAGGACATACTGGACTAGTGCTGCTAACACTAGCACGAGTGTGGCCAGCAGGTCCAGGGACGATTATTCCACCCTATTCAGTCCTTGCAAAGCCATGTCTGCAGTACTACATCCAGTTCCGGGTTCTCCAATGCATAATAGACATGTACATACTGGAATAAGTCCAGTGGTCAGGGACTGGATCACATGATGTATGGGGAGAGGCACAGAGAATTTGTTTTTTTCAGCCTTAAAACAAGATGCCTCTGGAGAGACGTTATTGCTGTTCTTGGCAATATTCAAAACTTATCTAGACATGGCCCTGAGCAACTTGCACTAATTAACCTGTGTTCAGCAGGAAGATGGACAGGAGGAACTCTGGAAAGGAGGTCTCTTCCAACTTTCATGACACTAATTCTGTGTTAAAAGAGCAAATCAACACTTCCAGGAAGTAAACTGCACACAGTGCAGTTTCAGGATTTCAGTGAAGTTAAATGAAACAAATCTGCCTGGGAAACTGCAACTAAAAAGACAAGAAGATATGCAGAACCCTCACAGGCCAGCAACCATTAGATCTATAATATGTTTTATTGACTGATATACCACACAGTAAACTTTCAATTTGCTAGGGAAAAAAAAAAAGTAAATTTGCTGATAAGAAGTAGAAAAATCCCTAGGCCTGTTGAGATGGCACAAGGAGTGTCATTACTCATTAGTGAAAGCAATCTCAACAATCATAAACATTTATGGATATTCATGGTGGAATACGTAAAGCAAATTTGAGCAAAAAGTAAGAAGCCGAAAAGATAAAAGGAGAGAGAAGTTTACAAGAAGCTTAAAGTACTTGCATTAATTGTCACAAGTTACCCTAAGAAAAAAAAAGTTAAAAAAAAGAAAAGAAAAGTCATGTAATCTCATCCATAGATTCCTGTAATTTGCGTCTAATGGTTCTAAGAAGCAATAGACAATTAAACATATGCAGTAAGTTTTTGCATGTTTTGTTTCTTTGTTTTTTGTTTTCCTATGTAGTAGTAAGATATGAAAACTCATACAGACATTTAAATTTGCCAGTAAAATGGTTGTTCTCCTCTCAGCCACATTCATAACACAAGTCAAATCTGCCAGAACTTTAGGAATATCTTTTGGGATCTACAGGTTTACAGAAACATTCTAGATAGATCCAGTTATCACAAGATCTGTAATTTTAAACAGAATATTTCTTGCTTTCTTCCAGTGTCTTTGTTCTCTTGCTTCCTTTCTTGCAATGAGGAGTAACTCGCTTTGTTCTGCATTACTTCAGTTCTAATCTCAATATAGCATTCACTATTTCTCCAAGAACAGTCTTCTAGCTAAAAAAATTGGAGCTTAACATGTCAGTGGCCCAATTACCACAAAAAAAAAGTTGAAACATTCATATTTGTCACCTGACAACTTTGTCTTCCAACTGGCATGTTCATCTGTCATACAAGCTTTGAGTAATCTTGCACTTGGGAATGCTTTCCAGTAAGTAAAAGTCCAATGAAATGAGCATGTCAGAGGTTCAATAATGTCCAAAAATCATCTTTTGGGAAAGTACTTTTCATCAATACATAGGTCTTAGATATTTTGTTACTTTTTAAAAGGCTTTTTTTTTTTTTTTGAGAACAGACCGTGACAGCACTATTTCTCATTGCCAAAGGGTACAAGGTAGGACTTATCATACAGTGTGTAGATAGGAACTAAAATGAGTCCAGAAATGATGCTGAAAAACATTCTTCAGAGTAATTCAGACCTTAAAATAATTCACTGCTGAAAAAAGCTACCAAGAAAAAAAATTTTGAGCAGACAGTAAACATTTTCAGCTCCCACTTGCTTACTATTGTTAGGATATTGTATATTAAAAAGTAATTCCTGAAAGTAGAAATTATAGAAGCACCTATTTTTTTTAAAAGTAACATCCCATTTGCATCCTGATGCCCTCATAAAAATTTATCTTTATACACTTGGTTTGAAACTTTAGACATAAGCTGAGTAAAGAATGAATAAAATAAATTGAATAATTTCTTTTTTATTGTAGAAAAAAATAATCAAAGTAATTTTTAAGGATAATAACAGACCAGCTCTCACTTGGGAAAAAAGTAATGTCTTGGATCAGAAAGGTTGTAATAAGACATGAGGACGAAGTTTATACTCCTTCAAACCTTACTATATTGAAACTTTTACTGGATTAGTATTGCATATTTTAAAAAATTTGCAGAAACCAAATTAAACAGTCCCTTCACCTCCAATCTTGACTGTCCATTTGCTTCAATTACAGAGCCATGGCATTTTCCTGTCATTTTAGAAGGGGCCATTTGTCTGCTACTTCAGAAAAGGAACTAATGCTAACCTTTGTACTAATTAAACTGAAACTGAGATTATAAAATCACTGAGACCCCGTTTGCCTTAAAGCTCAAATGTATCACCTCTCATAAAACAAGTTGCACAACCTAAGGAGCAAAGATCTATAGCCTTGATCTCCCACATTGCCACTGAAATGGCTCATAGCTACTTTTTAATGTAAATCCATTTTCTTACAAACCCAATTTGTGTCATTCAATTTTCTTATCTATGGCCATATGCTTAAAAAGTGATTACTCTGCTAGCATTTTTAATTAAAATGATGTTATCTATGGCTCTAGATGCATTAAGTACACCATTGATCTCAGATACCAAAGGAAATTTCGATAGATGAGTCATGTCATACATTTTCCTGTTTTACAAGTTGCATTGTAACTAGTGCTATGAAACACAAAGGGAATAAGTATCCACCAAATCCTCTCATATCTAACTGTCAGATATAGAAAAGTATGTTTGTTTCTTGCATATTTTTTAATAAATAACATCTGTATTACTCTTATTATCAGTAGGTTGTAAGCTGATATCTGAGGTTAAACTCAGCAGCTGTATATTCCTGCAGGCCATGTATGCCCAATATAGAAAGTGTGTGACAAGAAGGCAAGTTTCTAAGAAAACTTGAATTTTTACATTCTTCAATCACGATTTCAGTCAGCATTTCACCCTGAGTTTATTGGGTCTGTCCCTTAATTATACCAAATGTGAAGCTGTGTTGATTTGATTAATAACTAACTAAATAACTATTTACAAGCAACAACAGTAAAATTTCTAATGCAAGATACTGATCATCATCATGCCCTGCTAATGAAACTATGTCTGTTAAAATTAACATTTATACATTTTCTATGAAGTTGACTTAGTTCCCTATTTGACACAGGCTGCTTGTGTCTAGTGCTTAGATCTGTAACTATAAGGAGATCAATACCCAGTACTGCATTTTCTAAGAAACTGGTGTATAAGGTGATTGCCTTAGGATCAGGGATGGCAAACATCATTTTACAACTGGTAAATAATCACCTGCAAAGATAAGTATCTACACTGTGCATTCAGTGTCACAAGAACTAGAAAATAATGCCATAATATCAATGTATGGAATTTTTCCTAAAAACAATGAAGATCAATCAACAATTTCACACTGATTGTCAGTGTTGGTGATGTAAATCGCATTGTAAATGATTTCAAAATGATATCAAAACACTATCAAACTCCACCGCCAAAATCTTAAAAACATTTTCTTATGACTAGGAGAATAAAAAGAAAATTGAATATAATTTCATTAATTTAAGTAGTAGTGATGGAATATTATTATTCAAAAACTGATCTAGATGTAGACCTCAGATTATGTTTTTGCTGTATTCAAGAAGCTTCATAAATAAAAAAAAATTATTTAGTGCTGTCATTTTGAATTATGTTTTTAGATGTCTTCTAACAGGTACTGTAGTAAAAATTGAAATTTATGTCAGTTAAAACAGCTGCCGGCATATATTACACTAACTGACAACACACTTCTGTTTTCTAATCTTTATACTTTCATACATTCATTTGTATTTGTTACTAATAATGTATATTTTGTCAAATTTTATGTTTGATTATATTTTCATAAAGTATTCTGTGAATGGGGCAATATCTGAAATAGAGTCTCCAGCGTATAAAGTAAATGCATTTTGGCTCTGTGACCATAGAGCGCAGCAGTCTGCTGTGACAACAGTTTTCTTCCCTCCAAATGATCTAAGGCAACATCCTCACAGCAGAAACCCAGTCCTAAACTCCAGTGAAACCAATGTTAGTCTTCTCGCTTGTTTGTCCATGTTTTAAATGAACTCAGCACCTCTTCTATGAGTGTGGACAATGAAGTGCCACAATTTCATGTGTTGTCATTTGGTATTTTCTATTTTGTCACTGTTTCAGTTCATCACTGCAGTTGAAGGAGAGGATAAGTTCCTCTGCATGTGAACAGTGATTCTGTACCTAACCATCACATCTGGAGTAAATGCAAACTAACAAATGAACTGGCATATATTAATACATGCTGAAGCTTAGGTTTTTGCTTGGTTGATTAGTTGGTTTTGGTTCGTTTTTTTTTAACATGTGGCTATGTGCAAAACTTACATTACTACAATGTCATATGAAGTCCAAAAGACAAAATTTACTAGTAATATTTATGCCAACATTTGAGGCAGCTAAATGTTTTTGAAAAAAACCCTTTAAGCAGGACCTTAAATTTGATGTATAACCTTCCAGAACTTTTCCATCTATTTACTGTGCTTGGGGTACATTAATTTCATTTCCACATTCCCATAGCTGCATTTAAAAATTATCTTTATTAAAGCATCTACAATTATATATATCCCTATATTTAGCCAGTGGTTTCACTTAGTTGCATTTTATTATTTTGGATTAACACTAAATGTGGAATAGGAATTCTATATCTTAATATAACATCTCATAATCAGAATTCTTGAGACCCACCAAGAAAAATAATAGTAGCATAAGTGTGTTGAAAGACAAGATGCTCTACAGAATTTTGTCCCACAAAAGATCTTTTAAACTAGCAGTGAAAGGAAGTTTTCAGCAACAGTTATGAGTTAGCAATTAGTTAATTGTAACTAATATCTATTGTTAGGAGAAGAATGGCTTACATACATTATTTTAGTTTAAAGTCATGTTTTTTGATGAAAAAATGAAAGAAAAACTCTTGAACAGTTAATAGTTACCTAATAACATTTGTATATACAATCTGACATATCTTCCTTTTCATAAAAGAGCTGAGATCATAGAATCATATAATCATTTAGGTTGGAAAAGACTTTTAAGATCATCAGGTCCAGCACTGTGTTCTGGTGTGTCAGAAGCTAGGACACATTGCCAAGTTCACCACTAAACCATATCCTTACCCACCACAACCACACATCTTTCAAATACTTCCAGGGACCATCACTCAACAGTTTCCCTGGACAGCCTGTTCCAGTGCTTGACAATCCTTTTGGTGAAGAAATTTTTCCTATTATCCAATCTAAGCCTCCCCTCACACAACTTTAGACCATTTCCTCTCACCTTATCGCTAAGTTATTTGGAAGAAGAGACCAACATACAACCTCCTTTCAGGTAGCTGTAGAGAGCGATAAGGTCTCCCCTCAGCCTTCTCTTCTCCCAACAAAACATCCCAGTTCCCTCAGCTGCTCCTCATAAGACTTGTGTTCCAGACTCCTCACCAGCTTCATTGCCCTTCTCTGGACATACTCCAGCACCTCAATGTCCTTCTTGTACTGAGGGGCCCAAAACTGAACACAGTATTTGATGTGCAGCCTCACCAGTGCCAAGTACAGGGGGCACAATCAGTTCCCTGCTCCTGCTGGCCACACTATTTCTGATACAGGCCAGGATGCTGTTGGCCTTCTTGGCCACCTGGGCACACTGCTGGCTCATGTTCAGCCACCTGTCAACCAGCAATCCCAGGTCCACTGGTCAGCTTTCCAGTCACTCCTCCCCAAGCCTGTAGCATGGTGTTGCATGGGGTTGTTGTGGCTAAAGTGCAGGACTCAGCACTTGGCCTTAATAAAGCTCATACAATCAGCCTTGGTCCATCGATCCAGCCTATCCAGATCCCTCTGTAGAGCCTTCCTTCCCTCAAGCATGTCAGCACCCTTGCCCAACTTGGTGTCATCTGCAAACTTACTGAGCACTTGTCTCTCTCATCCAGATCACTGATGAAGATATTAAACGGAACCGGCCCTAATACTGAGCCCTGGGCAGCACCACTTGTGACCAGCTGTCAACTGGATTTAAATCCATTCACTACAATTCTTTGGATTCGGCCATCCAACCATCTTTTTACCCAACAAAGATTACGTTATCATCTTTATTGAGACATTAAAATGTTATATTTTATTCAGGGAAAGGAAAGCAGATTTTTTTTCCAGTTTGTAAACAAAGTTCATATATAAAGATGTATCAAGGACAAACTGCCATTGTTCCCTAATGGAATAAATTTAGTGTTTCTTTGTTAAAGGGTAAGTACTTGCTTTACTAGTTTTTTTAGAGATCAACTTTAGTGTGTTGGGAGAAAAGCGAACAAAAAAATCAAAATAGCCATTTATTCCAGAGGATTTATTTCCCTTAAAAATTTCCAGTAATGTTTTCTTATTTCCTACTCCCCAGTGAGCAGCTTCAAAGAAGTAAAAATGATTAATACTGCTCTCATCAACTATCCACTTTTAAAGTAGCTGTAGAGAATGTAAATAATAGCAAAAGAAAACAACCATATCTGAAATGGGAACTTCGAAGTTACTGCTAAGCTGTTAATTTAGATTTTACTTAGACTATAACTCTCTCTGCTTCCTAAACCTGAAATGACTGTGAGAATTCATTTATTTGTTTCAAAATCAAATGTGCTTTAAAAACAAAACCCGATATCTGTTCCTGAGGGGACTGTATCAGAACTATATCTGGATAATGGTGTTTTGAGGTACCAAAATTGCTTTAATCCCATATTGGAATATGAACATTTTTCAATAGTTACATGAGACTAGAATAGTGTCAAAAAAGGCTTAAAACTTCCCTTCCTTTATCTCTTTTCCCAATACTAGAAGTATCCGGGCTTGCAAAAACTAAGAAATCCCTGCAAAATTGTTGTTTTCAAACAGTTCTGACCACTGACAGTCCTGATTTATCTTTTAGCATCTGGTCCCATAACCTATTTTTGAAAGTTGAAGATAAAGGGGCGTCTGGTGAATACTTCTGTTCTACGAACATGTTCTGCTATGGTCTTGGGATTGTACACTGTGATGTACCTCACTTTGTGGTGGTGTGTGGTATGGAGCACGTCTTGGAAATAACAGCATTTGATTTAAAGAGTTTCAGAGCACCAAGTTTTTCCATGGTACTGTAAGAAAAATGTATATGTATGTGTGTATGTCGTTAGAAGAGAAAGCAAGCATGCACACAGGAGGAATGATTGTTGTCTCAACTCTTCTCTCTGTTCTTGATTCCAGATAGACAGGAAAATGATTAGACCAGGGTGCTTGGCTTAAATGGAAGACTGTTTGCTCTATGTGGCAGGGTAGAGGTTTGCAGCTCATTTGCTGTTGAGAAAATGAGAGCTGGGGCATTCCCCCTAGTGAATAAAATAAGTGCAATGTTCCACTTCTCTCCTGGATAGAGATATGAAGGCAGGACATTCAATCCTTTGAAGGGCATAGCAGCTAGGAGTGAAACAGATTTCTCTTTAAAAGTAGGAGATTAAACAAGAAATTTCCTCTTCGGGCGGAGCATTTTCCCATTGTATTTCAATGTAATTTTTAGCAAGTTTTTCTATTACATTCCTAAAATCAGGCATTCAAGTAAAATTGTCTTTTACGTTCCTCATACCTTTACCTTAGAATCAGATTAAACTAAATTCTAAACATTTAGAATTATTTCTTTTAAGCACATAATTTCTGTTATGATGCTTTTTAAAACAGACCTCAAGGGGAATAGCGGGAGAGGTTTTTTTGCCTGACAGTTTTATACTTCTCACTCTGGTTAATATTTTTACAGCCTATGTTTACCATAGAAAAATTTCTTTCTCTTTGTTCTCTAATGTACCAAATACATTCCAAAATATACTCCTGATTTCCTGTGGTTTTCCACATTTGAAATTCAAACTGAATGTATGTAATTAGAACCAGTTCACTTGAGTTCACTGAAATCACTTAATTCTTTATTGGTGTAGAACTTTTCGGCAAGTTACTATGTGTTTTTCATGATATTACTTTCCTTAAAAAAATTAGTTAATTTAAATAATTTCTTCCATAAAATAGAGGGGAATTATGATTAGATATTGTCAATAGGAACATATCTGATGTTTTGAAGAACCACAACTGATTTTTTTGAATCAGCCTTCCTCTCTTAAATGTTTTGAAGGCATACGTGTGAAAAGTAACAGAATGACAATGCCATATGCAAAACCTTAGACTTTATCTGCAGTACAGTGTTAGATACAGCACAAACAAAGCAAGCAGCAAGGTTTTTTTTAATTTTCCTTACACTTCAGCTCCAGCCTTTATCCACCAGAATAACTATGACCATCAGCCATTCCAGTTTATGGCAACCAAGTAACAGCTTTTAGGCTTCAGAGGTGACAGACAAATTGATGAAATCTCTAATGGAGGTTAAGCAGGACTGACAGGGTTGTTGGGTTTTTTTTATAACACAGGATTTCTTGTTTGGATAAAAAATGGCATTCAGTGAAGACTGGTATTCTGCCAATTATTTGACAGAGTAAAATTTAGGCTGCATCTATAGGGAAATAAATACATCTAACAACTCCAGATAATATGGCTTCTAGATTCCACTATTATAAAAGATAAATGGGAATTTGGCACATGTGTATCGTGGAACTCTCCATTCAAGTCTCACTTTGCTAACGTAGTTTTTTGCCAATAATTTGTTCATGCGGTGTATTTGTTCTGTTCTGATCTATTCCAAGGTCTGCAGATTTATCTTTCTGTCTAATACTGCATATACTACATATTATTTGCTATAGCAAATAGTAAAGATATAAATACTTTGACTATTCCTCTTTAAAAATGGTATGATATCTAATTTGGAATTATTTATTTTGAACAAAGAAATACTGCTTTTTTTGTCCTTAAAACCCTAACAGTGATGTAGAACAACTATACAGTTCATTTTAAAATTCAGATATTTACTTCTCTGATCTCTGAATTTTAATCTGAAAACTGTTTCTCCCTATTGAGTTTGAAACCTTCAGACCAGGTCCCTGGGATTATCATTGGAATAAGACCTTCCATAAGCAAATATGCTTTTCAAGGACATCACAAAAGATGTTATATGTGAAGCTATGGTTATATGTGAAGCTAAAGAATAAATAACACTTATGAGGAAAAAAATTACATGACATAATTACCTTTATGGGAGAGAATAATAAATTTATATAATGCAGTGATACAAGAGGTGTCTCTTAGATTTATATGAATTTCTAAATTTATATAAATATCTCTAGTCTCAGTTTTATATAAATAAATTATACATATTCTGAGACTAGAGATATTATCTAGCTAATCAGCTGAAGTGTCGCTACTGGAAAGTCTTGATCCTAGATTTATACTACTTCTTAGATTGTAGGATAGCCAAATAACGAAACAGAAGTGGAGCAACTGTACACTGAGATCCACAATAAATTTTAATGGCAAATAAAACAACAGCACAACTGAAAAAAAACCTAAAACCCTAGACTTTAAGCCTTTTCAGACCATGTTATGAGAAAGGAAGAGGAGAAGAGAAGGTGAAGAATAAAAATTCTTTCTGTCAAATTTTATATTTCAAAAGCATTGCTCTTTCATGAGAACATAATGGTGGGTGCTAGAAAGTAAAATCCAGATGTGGTCCCACTCTTCTATATACACATCCAATCTACTAGGAGTAGCACACATATTCTAGGATACATGACTTAATCTTTCCTCTCACATTCAATGTAGTTGCTACATCCAGATGTTATAAATGATTTAGTCCCAAACAGGATTCCAATTCAAATTTACAATTTATTAAGCGAATAGAGGCAAGCAAACAGCGCTGGGTGCGCCGGGAATCTCTGCTCCACCAAGACGCACATGGTACAGTTCCTGTTCCTGGTTTATATCCTGTCCATTACATATTAATGAACAGGCGTGTCTTCTTCAGCGCATGCCCTCTTCTCCTGCTAGAGTCTTCTCGAATCTTCCTCGGCGTGCCCCCAGGATGACCCCAAACCTTATGCATGCACTTTCTTTACAAAATACTATGCAGTCAGTGGTCAAACTGGTTTGAGCTGATACACCAGCAAAGTAGTTTAACTTTCTCCTGTAAAATACCCCTTTTTATGGTGCAGGAGAAATCCATGAAAGTACAGAAGATTACACTTCATCACACGAATCAGATAAACATATTTCACACAGATCTAAAGTAAATCGCTTAACTGTTTCTAATTTTATCCTAGAAACATATTCCTGCATATAGGGGATATAAAATGTAAAAGAAGAAATATATCTTTATGACTTCAGAGCATTTTTAAATTGCCAGTGCTTCTGTTTCTCTAATAACTAAATGCAGTATGGAATAGTTAAATGCTCAGTTTTATAGAATAACTGATATTTCTGGATTTATTAAAAGGTTCTATTTTACAAACCTGCCAAACTTGCAAATTCCATTCTCAGAGCTACAGCGTAAATCAATATAACTGTAACTATTTTCAATCACATATTAGTTTAACACAATTATTTCATTCTGAAATTTGGGAACACTTAGTATTAATGCAACTAATGAAAAGTGACAGTCTCCTTCTTAAAGTGAAAATGTAATTTAAGAAAGAAGTATTGATCCAGTTAAGTCTGAATGGTGAGAAATAATGCCTGTCTATAAACTTAGCATTTCTTTCATCTCACTTTATTAGAGCTGCAAGCTAAAGCTGTTGTTACTTTGCTTTGCTGGGAGATGGTTTAAATCGAAAGGCTTGGATCTGGATTTCAAGAAGCTTGTGTTCAGACCTAGATCTCCACATCTGCACAGCTTTCTGGAATTTCTAGTTCTCGTTGTGTTTCAGACTTAACAGGAATTCAGTTTTATTTTGGAAGCATCTTAAAATCTACTTTTGACCCACATGGTGGGAATGCAAGAAAAACTCTGATAGCAGAGTTTTCCCTGCTTAAGAAATGAACTTTCACCAAAACTGCTGAAATAATATAATCCTCAAATCCAAGTCCCTCTTCAGACTCTATATCAATGGAGACCCTTAATTTGATAATATTTACTATTCTAATACTCATAATTCATCTCTAACCAAACTTAAATTAAACTAGAGATAAATAAAAAATTTTCATTGCTCTCCTATAACTGAATCAGGTCATAAAAGTTATACATAGTTCAAACAAAGTCCTAGAGAAAACACTTAGGCTTCCTAATTAAAATTCAGTCATCAAACTGATGGGCTGATTTACCAGGAGCTATTCTTATTCAGCTGTTTTCTGGCTATTGCTCAATCATCCTGTCACAGATAATCCATCCTTGAGAATCATAACAGGTTTTTATTGGCATTCATTTGGGAGAAGCTGGCACTTCTGATTTGTAGCCTTGTCATATGAGTAATGAAGGAAATCTAAACTCATGTCCATAAAGTAATTAGACCATAGTATCACATGTTACACATTCACACACAGTGAGTGGCTGGTTAAGCATTAACCGCATCATCAATTTATGGACAAATAATTGAAATACAGACAAGATAACTTTGATTTTATATTGTATTTATTAGACTATGTGTCCTCATATAAAGTCAGATTGCTAAAAGCCTGAGTTCAATAATGAAAGATAAGCCTAACCTTCTCTATAGACAAAGATTTACTCTCAAGTTGTATCTTGCAGTCCTGGTATTTCAAGTGCGAAAAGCAAATACTATCCACTGAAAACCAGATATTCCTTCCTTTTGTGTGGTGTTCATTATCAGGAATGTTACACAACTGTATAGCACAGATGGGCTAGATATACAGGCATCTAAAAGAGATATAATCTTAAAAAAAAAGTGAGGAGGTACTTCTTTTGCAGTATTTGAGGTGCAGCCTCACCAGTACTGAGTGTAGGGTCACGATCATTTCCCTACTCCTGCTGGCCACAATATTTCTGATACAGGCCAGGACGCTGTTGGCCTTCTTGGCCACCTGGACACACTGCTGGCTCACATTCAGCCGCCTGTCAACCAGCAACCCCAGGTCCTTTTCTGCTGGGCAGATCTCCAGCCACTCCTCCCCAAGACTGTAGTGTTGCATAGGGTTGTTGTGACCCAAGTGCAGGACCAGCACTTGGTCTTATTAAATCTCATACAATTGACCTCAGCCCATCGATCCAGCCTGTTCAGATCCTTCTGCAGAGCCTTCCTGCCCTCAAGCAGATCAACACGCCCACTCAACTTGGTGTCATCTGAAAACTTATTGAGGAACAAGAAGCTCAACATGACCCAGCAATGTACTCTTGCAGCCCAGAAAACCAACATTATTGCAAGCTGCATCAAAAGAAGCATGGCCAGCAGGTTGAGAGCGGTGATTCTCCCCCTGTACTCTGTACTCAGTACCCCACCTGGAGTACTGCTTTCAGCTCTGGGGCCCCCAACATAAGAAGGACGTGGACCTGTTAGAGCAAGTGCAGAGGAGGGCCACAAAGATGATCAGAGGGATGGAGCACCTATCCTATGAAGACAGGCTGAGAGTATTGGACTTATGCATCCTGTCCCTAGGCTCTGGGGAGAACTTAAAGCAGCCTTTCAGTACCTGAAGGGGGCCTACAAGAAATCTGGCTCTTTACAAGAAATCATACTCTTTACAAGGGCATGTAGTGGTAATGAAGAAGGGGTAATGGCTTTAAACTGAAAGAGGGTAGGTTTAGGTTAGATAAAAGGAAGAAATTCTTCACTATGAGGGTGGTGAGGCACTGCACGGGTTACCCAGAGAAGCTGTGGATACCTCATCCCTGGAAGTGTTCAAGGCCAGATTGTATGGGGTTTTGAGCAACCTGGTCTAGTGGAAGGTGTCCCTGCCCATGGAAGTGGGGTTGGAACTAAATATCTTTAAGGTCCCCTCCAACCCAAACTGTTCTATGATTCTACGATTCTACGATTCTATGATTTTATGATTCTATGACTTGGGACATGTCCCAGCATGTTGACCATGAGCCAGCAACATGCCCTTGTGGCAAAGAGCCAACAGCATCTTGGGCTGCATTAGGAAGAGCCCTGCCAGCAGGTCAAGGGAGGTGATTCTTCCCCTTTGTTTATCCCTGGAGAAACATCTGGATGCTGGGCCCAGTGTCAGGCTCCCCACTAAAAGACAGACAGGAATGTGCACTGCAGCAAGTCCAGGGAAGGACCACAAAGAAGATTAAGGTCTTGGAGCATCTGTCTGATGAAGAGAGGCTAGGAAAACTAGAACTGTTCAGCCTGGACCAGAGAAGGCTTTCTGGAATGTTATTCATGTGTATAAATACTTGATGGTAGAAGTAAAGAAAAGAAAGCCAGTGGTGTCCAATGACAGGGCAAGAAGCAATGTGCAAAAAATTAAACACAGGAAATATTTAAAAATAAGGAAGAAACTTTTTTTCCTGAGAACATGGTCGAACACTGGAACAGGTTCTGCCCACAGATGTCATGGAATCTTCATCTTTAGAGATATCCAAAACCTGACTTGAAACAACCCTAAGCAACCTGCTCCAGCTGACCGTTCTACCATCCAACTCTTTTAACACAGACACGACCATTTCCTCTTCTACTACTTTTTCAGGTTGCAGCTGAAAAAGAATGAACTGAACTTTCTGTAATATCACAAGGTGATGACTATAGATGAAAGAATAGCCACCACAACAAACTGGTGGAAAAAAAAAAATATTCTGTAGTTCTGGAGTTTCTTAGAGGTAGTACAAGAGTATTAAGTGATCATTGGGATGAACTGCCACAATTTGGTGTGACTATATGAATATGATGATGGATACCATACTACAGACAATCTCCCAGAGCAACAAGATAAATGTCAAGCCTATGTCTTGACCTAAAATCTTACTCCGAAATATAGTATAAAGTCATAAAGTACTGGAGAATTATTTTAAAAGCATGTTAATTTTCTTCCTGAAAGAAAGGACAAGTGCTAAATAGTAGATTCAAAACTTTATTTTTCTTAACGCTGCTAAGACTACCTTATGCATAAAACCTGTTTTTTTAATGAAAGGAGTTAACAATATCTAACACTCAGGATCAATGTTCATTGTGAGATTTCTATAGAGTAAAATGCCTGCAGACTCCTAAAAATTATGCAGATCTTGATAACTTGTCAGAATGCTAGAGATATAGGATTCATATTTCATGGTAAACACAGTATCTTTAAGACAATTTGCCTGAAGCTCTTCCTTGCCCTCTTTTTTTTTTCCTTTTTTTTTTTCACTCTTCAGTAGTCTCAGAATTTATGAAGAAATGTGATAAACCAGAAAAATATAAAATTTGTCTACCTTGCTGGGAGAGGTCCTTACTTTGATTTCATTTGCATTTCTCTAATTTACCAGTTTAGTATTTGATTGATACATGAGTAGTTCTAGATATACACTGAATGTTACCAGGAACAAAATCAAATGATGAGGATTTTCTCTAGCCCTTGTTTGGAGAGAAGAGTTAATGAAGGCTATTAACTGAAAGCAATGCCACCCCAAACAATTATTACGAAAGGCTGATACTACCACCTTGTGTCTGTAGGTCTAAAAGATTTTAATCATAAGTTGGCACCACACATTGCTCAAGTACTTTGAGTATTAAAAATATTTTTACATACTTAAGTAAATTTTCTAAGAAGATTATTTATATCTTGTAAATTTTTATATACATAACTATTGAAAGGAAGAAATATGTGAATGGCAAAAAAATTCACTTGTCTGTAACGTTGAGTCTGAGGATTTCATAGAGATAACAAAACATTAGTAGCACTGCTGCTCTAAACCAAAAGAAAGCCAACCACAACACTTTTTGACAAAAGAGAGGAAGAGGAGAAGTGTCAATTACTAAGCATCCATTGTCACATTTAAAATACTCCTAGAATATTCACCTGCCTAATAAGCAGGTTTGGCTTGTAAATATGGTTCCTCAACTCTCAGAGGAATATTTTGGAGCTAATCCTGCTTCCAGCAGGATGCTGAAGACAAACAGACTTTGTCCAACAGGTCTTACTGATCTTTTGCTTTTAAGTATTTCTCCTTTGCTCTTGTTACTTTAAAGCTATCTGAAGTCTATGGAGATAATATATTAAAATTTATAAAATATTATGAACATTTATTCATATGCTATTATTTAATTAAAAGAGTAACATTCATTTTTAAAGTGAAATAGTCTACATTTAAACCTTAATTTCACAGGATGAGGATTCATTTACTGACAGTTTTATCTTCAACCTAAAGAAAAAAAAAAATACTGTTGGGACTGAAATGCATTTGGTTACTGAGTATGGCTGCATATGAATCACAGACAGCAGAACAAAATTAGAAAGGATAAATCTGATTAAACAAGTTATACACACTGAAATTTAGATTTCTTTCAGATATTGATATCTTTCAGATATCATGTCCTGCTAATAATAAGACATAATGTCATGAACATTGTTCCCAAGTAACAAATTGTTAGTTAGTGCACTATCTTCAAAACCACCTTAAAAACCCTTAACTAATTTAAAGAACATGAGGTTAGACTATCTTACTTATTGGGCTATTTTACTTGTAAGAAAGTAAATTACTTGGAATCTGAAATAGTCCAGCACTTGATTTTCTACTGAATGAGTGAATATCATCTTTTGAAGATATAAAACATAAGTAATAAAACAAGTTATTCTTACTATAACAATATCGAGGACTGCAACACAAACCTTGCCATTGCACCAGCAGCAAAACGGCACTTCTGTTACAGTAACAGAATACAGTGCATGACCTACACTTGCATTCAGAAAATGCAAAACCATTTGCAAGTACTTCCTCAGAAGGAGCTATTTCTTCTTTCCTCTGTTCCATCACAAATCTCTATCCCTTTTTCTGAGCAAGAAAAACATTTATTTTTAGAAAGATTTATATAATTTTTATGAATTATGTCCTGCTATAGCCGCCTGGGCTAGGCTTCAGCATTTCCCCAGTATATTCTCACATCAGTCTCTTCCCAGAGTTGGCCGTATGGGTCAGATATAGGTAGGTGAAAGAAACATAAGAGTAGAGCTGGACGTGAGTTACGGGAGATTGAAAAAAAGTGTCAGACCTGCTGTTTCTGTGCTAGACTGGGGCTATAGGGAATCCAGGCAAGCTGATTTATCCCAAGGACTGCCTTTGCCTTCAAATGAGCTAAGAATAAAGAGGGTATAAAAATACTTCAACTTCCTTTTGCCATATTATATTGCTTCTAGCCATGCCACATATCTTCCTGGAACACCAAATATTAACCCACCTCATCAGTTTGAACATTGCCTTTTTCACACATGAGAAAGCAATGCTTCTGTAAACTGGAACTGATCCAGAAATAACTGTCTTCATTATGTACTTCTTGCAAGTAGTTTTTCTGCAACATCTGTAATTCTAAGTCAACATTTTTGTTCCTGAGTATGAACTTACACACCAGAGAAACTGTGCTTGTTCCATTGTGGTTTGAAACTATGTTTTAATATAGTACAAAATACCAAAAAGACACTCATTTTACAAAATCTGTTTCCAGTACCACTAATATAATTTTTCAGCTACTTCACAATCTCACAAAACAGCTAAGATTCAGTTTGACTAAGTAGGCAAAGATATTGCTGAGCTGACTTCAACAGTCTATCTGTAAGCTGAGAGTTGGCTAGCAAGAGATGAAGCTCAGCCATGAGTCAGCCATGCCCAGAATCAGAATAAAGCATCACTTAAATCTGGCTTTCTGTGAAGTTCTTAAAAGAATTTCAAGATTTTTAGGAGTTCTTATTATCTTTCATTTCAAATGCTGATTAAATACTGGACATTGTATAAATAACTACTCTTAATTAAATGTGTTTTTAAATTTGTTTACTGATTTTGGAAGGCTAGTTCCTTGACTACTTTGTAGTTTTTGCAACATCCCATTTTCTTTTGATACCTTGGGATTGAAAAATATATCCAACTTAATACTTTTCTAGTTGATTTACTCTCAAAGTGAATTAATCCGATTGGATAAAATAAATTAGGTGACATTTCACAGGGAGAGTACTGCTGAAATATCCAAGCCTTGGAAGATTTGGCACAAATCTTTTGCTACACTTTTTATCAACTTCAGTCCCAAAACCAGAACTAATTCTTTTACCTGCTATGTCTCTAGGCCAGTTTTTTTTATTTTGCTTCTCTTTGTTACTGCCTCCTTAGAAACCTCCTGCACTTGACTGCAAAGACACACAGAAAATAAAACAGAGCCTCTATAAGGAGGGACTACCTGGACAGGTAAAGGATGCAAAAACTTGGGAAAGTAAGAAGCACTTTGCTTACATCATGCTTCATTTACATTGAAACGTAAAATGTTTGGATGATTTTTGAGTGAAGTTCATACACTATTTCAAGGTTATCTTTAATGATAATGGTAGAGATATTAATGACAGGGCAAATCAAAATCAAATAGTTCATCTGGGAAATATAACTTTAAATTCTGGGTTCTTCTGGCTGCACACTGGTTGCTGCATACACTACTGCGTCTCCCAAGTGACAGACTTCATGATTACACTATGCAAATACCTGTTCTTCAGCGTACATTCTTGTACAGAATACAAGAATCTATTTTAATTATTAACACCATTGCCTATGCCTATTTGCAGACCATTTCATGCATCCAAAATACATCTTCCAATGCAGGCATAAAACAATTTTTTGAAAATGGTTTAATAATTTATGTTCTAGTTTCTTTTATTTTAGCATTCTGAAAACATAGATTTTTATTCTTCATCTTCCATTAACAGTTAGGAATTAGGAGAAGGTATTGTATTCCATTAACAATTTCTTACTCGGATATATAGGAGCGCAACATCAAACCAGGCAGAGTAGTCTGCAAGAAACTGAAAATTTTTAAACAAATTATCTAAAAGTATAAAGAAAAAGAACAGTTATACTATGGTTAACTTTAAAAATCAGTACTTCTCTATTTAATTTGTGTTATTTGCTATTTCTTTTTCTAGCTGGATGACTTTAAAAAATGGGGGACTATGGTAGAGGGTCCTTTAAAATTTACTTGTAAGGAACTTTGGGTGAAAGGTTGTTAAAAAACTGTAGAAGTCCTTCCTTTGAGAAATTTTCTGCAAGAGAAGCTGCTGAGTAGGGAAAGGGAAGACTAGTCAACCTGAAGACTTAGAAAATCAATGACAGAAGAATGAATTTAGCAAAACACTTCTGAACAACCTCTTGGAAATATCATAAGGATTATGCATAGAATAAAAGAAATGCTGGCATTCAGACGAAAAAGAAGATAGTATCCAGACAAACGAGAGAAGCACATGCAAGTCACCTCGCCAAGGCAGACAGAACTCCTTCATTAAATGATACAGTTTTTCTTAGAGAAATATTTAGCCCGATACAAGATACCAAGAGGTAACATGACAGTCAGGGAAGAAAGAGGAACAAGTAGCAGCCAAAGCTATCAGAGATATATTTCATATCCTGTGCTGGCTTTTAACATAGAAGGACTCCATATACTTTTCAAAACTGCACTGTCTCCTTGCCAAGAAGTTACTTTACATTGACACTCTAAATGAAAACTATGGTTACAATCTATAGATATTGATGGACCTTGTTATTGTAGCCAATGCAGAGGTCAGTGATACATGTCAATTAAAAATCTACTAATTAGGATATAATTAATATATCAACTTGCCTTTAACCTGAAAGTAAGTGTGCTAAAGTGGTGTAGCTACCAACAGTATGTTATCATTTTACAATACTGTGATAACATAGCCAGACGAAATTTTACGTTGTTATGTGAGCAATGTGATCACCACAGGAAGAAGAGGATAGTTACACCTCCAAGGCACCCGAGTAACAAAGTTGCCAGATAGAGGAAAAGGGTGAAAATAGGCAGGGTATTCTTCTACAGCCACTGGAAGGATGTTCGGCAAGGTGGAAGAAAACAAGATAAGCAGTACAGACAGCAGAGGACATCACGCTTTTTTTGGGGGGGGGGGAGCAGGGCAATACCATAAAAAAAAGCAGCTTTCCCTTTCCTTTGATTGAGTTTGATTCGTCATTTTGATGACTGTAGAGGCATGTCCCTTTAGATAGTTTGTCACATTACATTAAGAAGATATTCTATAACATGGCTGGTGTAACAGAAATAAGGTACCTATTTGTTTTTGTCATTATATGATTGCCAATTATTGGCAATATAAGGTTTTTTATTGGCTTTCTCATTGTTCCTGTGTTTCCATCAACTCTGATCAGATATGGTATAGAGTGTCTGATTACAGTAAAAGCAAGAGTATCTTCATTAATATTCTTATTGTCATTGTGATTTAGTTTGAAAAGATCAGTGTTACCATAAACCATATTATAACTATAAACAGTTCTTAGCCCACAGAGTTTCTAGAAAGTCTTAGCTTTAGTGCGCCCATTGTAACAGATGTTCACTGTTCCCCTGGTGGAGCTCCCTTCACTCTCATGTAGAGGATCCAGGAGCTGATCCCTTCTACTTTTCTTTTAGTGGTTCATCCTTCCAGGTCCAGATGTAAACCCAATCTCCAGGCATGAAGTTATGTACCTAAGAGTTCAAAGGAAGTGAGAGATACCTGGTTGAGATACCTGTGTAAAGAGGATAAAACCCACGAGAGAGAGAACAAATAATCTTTCAAAATTCCTTCACCTTTAATGTATATCTGATCACTCCATCTACCCACCTCATTGATGGGATATAAAGTATTGTCCATAAAGTATTTCAAAGGGGCTTATCTCTTCTCTTACTCATGGATTGATCTTAATCATCAGGGCAATTGATAGGATATCTACCCATTTAAGCTGTGTTTCTCAACATACTTTGTAAATTTGTGTTTTAAGGGTCTTGATTCTTTCTACCTTCTCACTAGACTCTGATCTCCAAGAGGTATGTAGATCCTATTTCAATTAGAGGAGTCTTGACACCCCTTGGATTATTTCTAAAATAAAATGAGTCCATTATTGGAGAATAAACCCTCAGGGATTCCAAACTGAGGAATTACTTCTTCTAACAAAATTTTAATGACTTGCCTATCTTGATTGTTGTGGCAAGGGTAAGCTTCGGACCACCCAGAGAATGTGTCTGCTAAAACAAGTAGATCTTTATACTGTTCACACTTTGGCAACTCAGAGAAATCTATTTGCCAGTGCTCCCCGGGGGCTATTCCCCTTTTTGCTTCACCCATATGTAGCTTGCTTTAAATCTTAAGGTTGTTTGTGCAGCAGGTCTGACATCTTCTTACTATTAGGTCCGCACTTGATTGCACTTTTGGCCTTATAGCGTATCTCTATAGCACTGCTGATCATAGCATCATCTCCCAGCTGAGTTTCTTCATGTAGTTCCTTGAGAAGAGCTTCCATCATTTTGACTGTAGTAAGAACTTGCTAATTTGAGCTTGCCCACCATCCTTCTGTATCTCTTGAACATTTCGGTATTTCACCAATTGATTCTCCCTTTCCTGCTATGCATTGTAACAGAGTTGCATCATCATTCTTACCCCACCATTGTTCTAAGTCTTTTGTCAACATGTTACCAGAGTAGCGCTGTTTGCTTTTTTTTTTTAAAAACCCTAGTGGAGCACAGTCCAACACAACGGCACCTTTCTTCCCATCATGGGGTTTTCCCATTTGAAGGCAAAGATTGTTTGGCTTTGTTCATCCACTGGGATACAAAAAACATCTTTTAAGTACAAAACAGTAAAATAGGTGTTTGTTTCAGGTACCGAAGTTGTACGGTGTAAGGTTTCGATACAGTGGCGTGTATGTCCAGTTTTGTACTAGTCTATATTCTTCGGTACAAGGCTTCTTTATTTGTTAAATAGGAGTATTAAATTCAAATTGACATTCTCTAAGCAGTCTGTATTGCATAAAAGTATTTGTCAAGGGCTTCAGATCTTTGTGTGATTCCAATCTAATAGAGTGCTGATTTACCCTTACCAGCTTTGCCCCCAGTTTTAGTTCTACTGTAATGCGAGTTACATTTTTTGCTTTACCTGGTCTCTTTGAGGCCCATGGTGAAGGAATTACTGCATCAAATATCGTGTCCGGGATGTGAAGCCATACAGAGTTTTCAGAAAAAGTTACTTGTGCATTCAATTTACATAACAAGTCACACCCTAGCAGTGGAAGAGGGCATTCTGGCATATATAGAAACTCATGAGTTAGTTTAGTATTTCCAATTGTACATTCCATAGGTGGTAAAAATAACCTTAATGTTCTCTTTCCCGTTGTCCCAACAATCTGTATAGTAGTTTTGCCTAGGGGCCCTTTAAAACTAGTGACTACCAAATGAGTGGCTCCACTATCTATTAAAAAACCTATGGTCTCATTCCCCAGCTTAACTAAAACCAGGGCATCAGCTGGGGACACTTTAATGTTTTCCCTGATCCTCTTCATTTTGTCTGAACCTTCTACCACAATAAGATCAGTGTTTTCTGCTTGATCTTGTTCCTCTGGACACTTTCCATTTAGGCATTCGTTTTTCCAGTGCCCTTCCTGCCTACAGGCTGCACGCTGCTGTGGTCCTAGAGAGGTTGAGTTTTGTGGGCCTCTTTCTCTACTTTTCCCTTGACATTGTTTCTATTTATTGCTGTTGCCAGCAAAGATCCTTGTAACCTCATTCTGCTCTCTTTTTCTTTTTCTTTCTCTCTTGTCCTGATTGTTATACACTTTATATGCTATTTCTGTCAACTGTGAAATCAACATTCCCAGCCCCCTCAACTTTCTCCTTGTATCTTGAGTCACTGCCCAATGCACAGCATATTGAACATCCTCTGATTTGCCTCATCATCCGGATTCAAGTCCCTCCATTTTCTAGCTACTTCATATAACCTCTCGTAAAAGGCCGATAGATTTTCATTGGAGCCCTGTCCCAACTCTGTCCTGGTTTTGGCCAGGATAGAGTTAATTTTCTTCTTAGTAGCCAGCACAGGGCTGTATTTTGGATTTGAGATTAAACTAATGTTGATAACACACTGATGTTTTGGGTTGTTGCTAAGCAGTCAAGGACAGTCCAGCTTCTCATGCTGACCTGACAGCAAGAAGGTGGGGGCTGCACAGGGAGCTGGGAGGGGACATATTTTTCAATTTTAGTACTCTATGCCAGACCCCATATAATATCAGTTGTCAGTATTGCTTCAGCTGGGCCTTTCCTCCCCCCTGTTAGAGTCCTCCTGTTTATTTCTTTTCTCACCTTCTTCCCTGTTTGGTTGGTTTTTTGTTTGTTTGTTTTGGGTTTTTTTAATTATCATTCTTTTTCCTTTGCTGTAAATAAAGTATTTAATAATGCTTGTACATCTCCCATCTCCCTAACTAGAACTGTGAGTCAGCATTATAGTCTCTAAACATTGGTTCATTCTTTCAGGATTTTCTCTGTATAAGCCAACAGATTGTTTCCAATTTAATAGGTCAGAGGTAGTGAACGAGACATGTACAAAAACCGGCAATCCTTCCAGTCCCATGATTTCTAAAGGTGGAAGGTGGGGCTGTTGGGACTTACAATTGCACATCCTCCTGCTCTTGTCCCTCTGTGATTTTTATTATCACAGCCCATGCTACAATCCTTTTTTTTTTTTTAATAATCAGAAGCTGTATACATCCTTAGATCAGTTGTTAGTTTACATTTTTCTGAATATCAGGATTTCTGTATAGAGTCATAAAAGCATAAACATACAAAACTTCCCCCCATTTTCCCAAGTCAATGACAAAACAACGTTAACTGCAGTATAATATTAAATTGTAAAAAAAACCATTTTCCAGCCATCATCCAATTTGTAATTTAGCCACCAGTGATTACAATAATTTTTTTATCTTTGGTCATTGGATCTCCCCCAAATTTATGCCAGTTCTTCAAAATATACCCAAAAATGGCTACAGGGAGGAATCATGGATTGGTTTGGGCCCATTTTGCCAATTGTTACCTATTACCTATACCTGGTTCTCACACTCGACAAGGCACCCCCGTGGTACCAAGCTTCAACGTGTAAAGAACTACCCCTGTGCGCCCTCGGCTCTGACCCCACTGGTCAATTAAGGCATCCCTTGCTGGCGTCTATGGGCAGCTTATGCACATGTGACTTTTTTTACCTTTTTGTACCTTTTCCGTGAAAATAATTAAATTTTAATACTCACCAATCCAAGGATTCAACCCCTTTCGCCCCATGCAAATATCTCTTTTCGGGCGTTGCACCTTTGAGTCACTTGTCGCCTTGACCTTGGAGGAGATCCCTCGATCAACAGGTCGGTGTGTGCTGGAGTCCTATCCGATTCTCCGCTGTCAGGGTCGGCAAGAGGATCCGGGCAAGGCCTTATGGCAGTCCCATCTGGGGTGCCAGAACTGTTGTCCCAAAGATGGGTTCTTCCACTCGGTGTGCAGAGAGGCGAAAAACACACAAAGCCGCGATATTTGCTTTGAGTCCAAATCTGTGCAGAGTTGGGTGCTGGGTGGTAGGTCCACAAGGCTAGCATGCCTCGGTTAACACACTGAAAATATTTATACACTTTGAGCAACATGTATAAGTATTTTTTAAAAGTTGGCTCCGTTATCCTTGTTCCCATTGGTTATCACCAGTCTCGTCTCCACTTAAAGTCACAGCATCCTTCTTTTTTTTTTTCCTCAGTATGCTCAGTGAGGAAGGGACTTTTGTGAGGAGGGGTCTTTCCCCACCCAGAGTCAAGTTTCTGTTATGCATATTATATGTTAATGAGATGTTAATTAGGACAGTTCACTCAAGGTTCAGTAGCTGTGTTTCTTTTGTGATTATCTTGTTCCTTTCCTCAAGGTTGCACCTTGTTAACTGCTCACAGAGACTAAACAATACCCCCAGCTTCATTTCTTGCATGCCTTCAACAATACTGTGTCCGAACTTTCTGATTTCTATAGGCAATGGTGAAGGAAAGACAAGGCATTTAAAGAAGCTTAATTCTTACTGTAAAACCATATTTGTGTCCTCCTAGTCCTTTCCTGTTAAAGACAATGAAGGATCAGTCAAATGACAATCTTAAGGATTGTCACCCACTGGAAGAACAGATGTTTTAACAATAGTTTTTAAAATTGTTTCCTCTAACAACTGCGTAAATTTCAACTATAAAGGAACTATTTAAATGGGAAGCACTGTGAGGGATGATTCCCTTCAAACTATTTCCTTTCCTCGGGGTAATCATGAAACTAATCATTAACTGTAAATCTGCACAGTAACGTTAGTGGGGTTTTTTTATGTAGAAGACATAGATAACAAAAGAATTGAAATATTGTGAGATTCCCAGGTTTCTAGTATGAAATTATATGGACATTCTGGTTTTATATCTCAGTGTAGAGGAAAAGAATTTACATCACCAGGTGGAATATAACTTCAGGGATAAATCATTATGTGTCTCTCTAATCCCAGATTCAGCATGTCTCGCTTGTATCCTTATTAAACAATACATGCAAGAAATCATTAGGTTAGTGAATTGAACACAAAGTCAGACAACACAAGCACACCATTGCTATATCTTTAAATGTGAAAGTTTTGCTGAAAAGTCTAGCACATCTTCCCTTTCAAAGGAAATTCTGTTTACTTATATACTCACATATAACAACTTACTGATGAATCAAACATTTTTATTTCAGACAATGAAACGATGTCATCACAAAAATATAAAGGAAAAATAAAAGGAGTCAGTTTCAAAATAGTCTAATCTTTTCATTATTTTTTATGTTGACTGTATGATGTCTAAAAAGGTATAATGGATGATAAACTCTGAAGAGTGATATAAAGGAGATATACAACCTGCAGTGTCTGACCAGTCTCTAAAGCTTCCCTACAAGTTAAAAATTTTGTGAAATTTGATCTCAAAATAGTCCAAAAGACTGTTTAGAAGATTTATTCAGCAAACAGAACTCTAAAACATGACAATATGTATGGTATGGAAAGGCAGTAAATGCAGGCAATGAATCTCAAGATTCAAACTATAATCAGAGTAGATATTTTAATGCAGCAGATTCACACCTAGCTGTCTAGGTTTATTTAAGTTTGATGCAAACAAACCATAACCTGAAAAACTTTAATACAAAAATAACAATATTTAGATGCAGGCAAACTTTTAAACTTTTTTTCAATACTTTACGGGAATAGAAAAGTTAGGTGGCACTTCTCAGACAAAGTATGAATGGGAAAATACATTTCAAAATGCCTGTTTTCTCAGTTTCTCATTATTCATATTATTTACAAAAGCAGTGAACAAGCTAGGGATGTATAACACTTAAAAAAAGGTAATTATCAAAAGAAAACAGCTCCAAACATCAGTCTCCCAAACAGAAAAAATACTAGTGTTTGGACCAGTACTAAGTGTATGGTTAAGTTGCTTAATCAATATTTATTTAAATTGTATTTTTATTGCAAAAATTGGTACCTAGGCTTTTTGCACCTCAAAACTTTTCACTTATTTCCCCATTTTAAAAGATTTTCACAGCTCTGTCTAGCCTTTTTCCACTCTTACCAATGTCAGTGCTTTGGTTATCCAACCCTCGTGCTCCAATTCTGTCTTTCAGTTATAACTGGTTGAATTAGAAAAGGATATTTAAAAATATGGAGCCACTTCCTTAAACAGTTTAAATTCAGTTCTGCAGGAAATTATGAAAGCCTCTTGATAAGTTGCACTAATCCATATTATTGCACTGAGGTCTTTTTGTCTTTCACATAGTGATACAAGAATGTTGCAACTATTTTCGTAACCTAATTTTTCATCAAAACTTCTAAAGAAGTGCTTCTAAAGAACAGTTTGGTTTTTTGTCAACTGTTTTGTCCTTTCCTCTCTTTTTTACACCCTTTTTCCTCCTAATATTCATTGTTTCTATCACAGACAGTAAGTCATGAGGTAGACACAAACTGCAAGAAGTTTAAAGTATTGACGATACACTGATTAAGCAGAGGAGACATGTCCATCCAAAAGTCAACTAGAAGTGGATTGACACTGGTATGATATTTATTAGCTTTTGCAATTCACACAATTCTTTGATTTTCCTCTGTAATATTTCATCTTCACCCTTCATCATCTTCAAGGTGGAATTGTAAAGCAAATACCACATTTTCATAACACTTATGCTTGCAACATTACTATGAATAGCTGTTTGAAAGCTTGGTATTACTTAAAACAAATTATATACATTAACCAGGTCTGCGGCCATCAAGAATGCCGGTCAAGAATTTCCCATATATATAGAAAATACTCAGGAAATGAAGAGTTAAACTAGACTGTTACCTGTCATCAGAATATCCTTTATGCAAATGTGCAGTACTTGAGCTCACAACTCACGCATAGTCACACATATGCTTTTCTGTACAGATGATGTTTAAATTTACATCTATCCCTTACAATTTATTTTACTGAAGCTGTCTGCAGGATAGATAATTTTCTAATGATAGTAGTAGTTCCATATCTCATTGATATTTCCTGTGTTATGTTACGTATAACCAATCAAGGCTACCTCTGCTGGGTAGGAGATAAAATGTCTCCATGATTACTATATGTTGCTTGATTTCCTACCCATTTAATTAATTCTGAGTACTTTCTGATTAAATTTTCAGAAACGGTATCTTGTTGCTATGTGTGTTACACTTCTTTTGTATGAGCAGTAATCACTACTGATACACAGATATCAGAGAGCACATTAAACAAACAACAAGTACACTGAGGGTTGTATATGTCCAGTTTCTATGGGCATCATAAGTAGGTTTACCCATCACCTCAGTGACAGAAGACAATAAGCTGCTATTTACCATCTCAAGTCTTACATATCTAGCCATGGGGAAAAATGTTTTGTGTATATGACATATCTACTGCATTTTAATTTCTGCTTTCCATGAGCTGCTAAAGAAGAAATAGTTGCTAAGGGAATAAGGGTCAGAAATAGACATGAACCAGGAAAAATGGAAGGGCAAGGACAAATATAGGTCACTAATTAGGTTGGGCCAGTTTATCTTCCAAGATTGTTTTTATGTGAATGGCATAATTAGGAGACAGTGCTCCTCAGTATTTGAGTTTTGGCTATGTAATTCTCTCCAGATTATATTGTCAGCATGGTATAATATTTCCAGGAAAATCAAGGATCCTCCTCATTAGAACCCTGAATTATATTGCTGATCAGAATTATAAAAAAGGATGGGATTTAAGCATGATCCTTAATCATACCTACTTTTATAAGGGGTGGTTTATTACTTTCATAGTTGTTTTTTCCTAGTCTAGTGCTACCCATACATTACTATGGCAATCTAATTGTACCATCTTTTGTGTAGGATATAATAGCCTTCTAGAAGCAATGTCATAGGTCTGCATTATAGCTATATCTGTACAGACAGTTGCAGAAATATTGGAGCTTGCTCTTCACAGACTCACTTGGGAATCACTCAGCCACTTCAGCACAGTATTCAGCTTTGGTTGGTAAATCCCCTTGGAAATCCCTCCAGCTGAAAAGAATGGAAGGATTTCACTGTGCTTCCTATTTACAATACCTCCATGGTTTTTCATCACTGCGTTACAATAAGCTTTTTTAATTGGCTCTCTTCCAGGCTGTGTGTACAGTTTATCGAAACCTTCCTTAGCAGGAAGAAGTTCCAAATATTGTAGCAAACCAGATTAAGACTGACTTTCAGATTTAAGCTTGCAAACACTGTCAATACTGTTTTAAAAACTTGATAGAATTGAGGTGTCCTCTCTAAAATTTTTAACAATGATGAGTCATAGTATTGTTTCCAAAGACTTCATTACGATTTCCAATCATAACACCGCAAGGACTTTTTGCTATTTGGTATTCTTCTGTCTCAGTGTAGGGCCAATTTGTTTGCAGATAAACAGTCATTCTAACACTCCTCTCCGTATGCTGTCTGGCTACAGAAATGTGCTTTGCTTTTTTTTACTTACTTTAAACTTATGCATTTGGATTTTTATGTTTTTATCTTTGATAATCTTTTTATGTTTTGAGTATATTTTCTAAAAAATGAAAAGCTTTTATCATCAGTTTTGTGCTAGAATCTTTTGAATTAATGGACCTATCCTGTTCCCTTTGAGTTCTGACAGACAAGTATAGAAACTGATCTTTAAAATGCTCCTTACTTATTTATATTAGGATTTTCTCCTTCTTCCAAAGCTGCACATTTAAGCCTAAGAGAATAATCACTGAATGTTTATAAGATTTTTATCTGCTCCATAAGCAGCTCAAAGATATTCAGTAGCATGATACAGTCCACATTTCTTTGAGCAGTACAAGTTACACAGAGGCTCTCCAAGAGCTTTGAGAATACACTATCAAACCTATGCCTATAGACAGAATGTAAATAATATCACTTAGTTGCTATTTTTGTTGGTTCTGAGCTTGACGCAAGAGTCCTGATTGCATTTATAAAGGAGATATGTTATCCAAGAAGCTTTCAGATGAAGTGGGTTTAAAAACAAATGCAGATCAGTGAGATATCTTGTAAGTATAAATACTTAGTAGGATTATGGAATAAGTGGGGAATATAGCTTGGAAATGTTATTTAACATTTTTAGTTGTTTTTAAAGTTCATGAATATCAACATTATTAACACTTTCAGACTATTTGACAATAGTAGTCACCCTGTTACTAAGAAAGTATAAAGATTTCTCATGTCTCTAAAACTTTTATATTTTCTTCTGCTCACACGAAAAGAAATGTATATCTCACCTAGGAGAAATACTGTTCCTTTCTTCTGACAGAAAATTTTACATCAAAATTGTAACAAATGTCTTTATCCTCTACTTGACAGGAAGAAAAAGGGAAATAAATAAATAAATTATTAAAAAAACCCCACAATTTCTGAAATTAACAGTCAGGAAAAGAAGAAATATATGTCAATCTTTTGATTTTCCCATCATTCTCTCGTAATAAAATAATCTGAGTCCTTGTTCTATAAAGTATTTCTCTTTTCATAGATTTCATTTACTGTTGTTCTTCATGAATGTTTCACTGAACATCCTTCCTGCTTTAGTAAAGATCCTTTTTCCTTGCAATGTATAGACCAGTACTTTTATTTACTCCTGACATACTGTAAAACTGGCATATTTTCTAATGGTGTATATTTTCTTTATAAGCCAGCTCATTTTCTATTTTTTATCAACTGTTATTTCTGGCTTTCCAACCTATCTAACCCTTATGTAAATCAATCCTACCACCAAAAGTCTTTTTTAATTAAGTTGTACTTCTATAGCTTAACTCAAGGGCAACTGCCAAATAATATTCTCTTCTTAGTCATTTATTCACTGAGGAAGAAAAGACTGAAGAAGAAAACCACTATAAATATTTATTAAATAACAGCTTTTTTGAACAGCTTTATTTTGAGCCAGTCATTGGGAATGCCACAGATCTGACACTGGTCTAATAGTTGGTAAATTTTTAAACAGTAAAAATCTCCTATTGCAGTAGGTTGTGTTAAACAGTGATAGTAGTGAAACTTTCTTATCAGCAGTAAAACACTGCGACATCATTTTGTCTTCATGTTACAGAGACCATGTCTTCCTTTTGGTTAGTTCAAATTCAGGAAACAAAAAAAAAAGGACCAAAACTCACCACCTAAATTTCTAAAAGGAAACAAAATAAAGGCCTAGATTTCTTCCTTGAGTGTGAAAGGCTAAGGAAAAGCAGGGAGCTCTCCCTCTCCAACTCAGCTGTTTCAGCACTTTGCAGCCCTTGCCCCATTCCAGGTTGCAGCTAGCAATCAAAGACCAGTATGGATAAAAAAGATCTACAGAAAGCTTAAGAGTTTCATCTTAAAGTGGTCTGGCTTATTAGCACACTGTTAATACTGACTGCCCCTGACCACAGACCCTCATAGGGCCTGTACCTGCCCACCACCCAAGACCCCATGTCAGCCCCCCGGAGCCATCAGCCAAAGCAGGGATGGTCTCCAGCTCCCCACAGCCCAGTCGGCCCATGGGCCCTGCCGAGCTGGGTCCACCTGCGGGCCCACATCCAGGCCTGGCCTCATCCCATCCCCACTCCCAGGGAGGTGCCCAGTGCCTGGGTCTAGGACTGCCTCGGTGCCCCCAGCCACTCTGCTCCTGGCTGAGGTGCTTGGATGGGCTCTGGCTGCCAGGCCCTTACCTGCCGTCCCCATGGGGATTCCCCAGTGCACCAGCCCACAGGAATCTTTGGCCTTCACAGTGGCCTAACATATGCTTATGTAACTGTAGAAATCAGAACAATCTTTCCATACTTGGCTAATACTACCCTGAGATTTCTTACCCTGGATCCTGTAAGAACATACTGTTTGTTTGAATTTGTAAAAGTGAATCTGTAAAGTTTGGCAGGATGGACAACTTGGACACCACAATCCTAGAAATTGCAGACTTTGTACAGCATGACGCAGTGTAAACACCACACTGCGTTCTAGAATTTCCTCCACATTTCTGATAGCATATTCCTTCTTAATAGATGACAAGACATTATAAACATGGCTTAATGAGTGATAGTTATATTAATGTTGAAACTCAATGTCTAAAATCTTTGTCAGTGGGGAAAGTCACTCATTTGACTGGCCGCGCTGCCAGACTCAGACACCTGGAAAGGTTTGGAGTGGAGATGGTTTGCACCTGCCTCACTCAGCAGAGTGAATACTACAACAACCACCGCACACATCACCACCCCTAAAATTCATGTGGATGTATAAAGGGTAGTAATGAAAGCTACATGCAAGACTATTTATGCAAAAACCTAAATGATGTACACTTAAATATTTACATGTGTGCACCTAGGCAAATATTTCAGTAGAAATTAGAATCAGTTATAAATACAGTATGTTAATTCTAGATATAATTCACAAATTAATAGGAAAATGATGATCCTGTCAAAGTTATTTTAAAAGCACTTTGCAATTACTTCTTACTGAGATTGAATCTTTGCACTTACCTCAGGTTTAAAAAAATTATTCCTTCAATTCTTTTTGGCTGGCAACATGTACCTCTAAGTCAGGTTCCTAATGTAAATATATTTGTATTTATATGAACTTTAATCAAGCTACTCAGTTACTTGAACTTACATATGCTTTCGCTGATGAAGCACTTGCCCAGCAGTAGAAAAGATCTTTGGTTTTGCATGTTCTCTTATATTGAATACTCCACTTAACTTCTGAACTTAAGTTGAAAAGGCATAATACCAAGCTGGCACTTCACTGGGTAAAGTTTTTGGACTCCAACTAAACACTATGGGTAGAACAGGTGAATGCTCTACCCTACCGTAGGGATAGAAGGTCTATGTTGATGACTTCTTTGAGATCTTAAAAAGTAGTGGTAGGAACAAATACAGTGATCCTTATATTCCAAACAATGTAGTCAGAACTGCTTTTACAGGCATGGATTGTGTTCACAGAATGATGGGAGACTTTCCAAAGCAGGCAGCTATATCAGGGTACTGCAAAAACAAACAAGTTTTTGAAGAAATACCTTTACTATTAATTTATCTCCTTCACTATGAGGATAAGGGTCAAAAGAATGACTGCATTTTAAGGAGAACCCAGTGTTGAAGATATGCAAGGAATAAAGCTGGGGGTATTGCTTAGTCTCTGTGAGGAATTAACAAGGTCCAACCGTGAAGGAAGGAACAAGATAATCACAAAAGGAACACAGCTACTCAACATTGAGTGAACTATCCTAATTAATATCTAATTAACATATAATTGGCATACTAGAAACCTGCCCCTGGGCAGGGAAAGACCCCTACTCACAAAAGCCCCTTCCTTACTGAGCATGTGCAGTAAGAAAGGACGCTGTGACTTTAAGTGGAGATGAGGCTGAGGCTGTTGAGAACCAGTGGGAACAAGTGTAATGGAGCCAACTTTTAAAAATATTGGTAACTGTTGCTCCAAATGTATAAATATTTCCCGTGTGTTAACCGAGGAGTGCGAGCTTTGTGGACCTACCACCTAGCACCCAACTCTGAAGATTTGGAATAAAAGTAAATATCTTGGCTCTGTGTGTTTTTCGGCTCTCTGCAGACCAGGTGGAAGAACCCATCATTGGGACAACACTGGGATGCCAGGTGTACCAGTCTGGGCACAGGCATGGCTGGTAATGAGGCTGGTACTGAGGCTGGGGATGAGCCTAAAAACAACTCCCCAGGCACTGACTAGACTATGCAGGATGGGCACCCAGCTGGGACCTCACACAGCTTGCCCTCACAACTTCGCTGTTTATACAGAAGTCTGATGAAAGGTTTTATGGCTGCATGGTGTCAGAGGTGGCCTTGAACAAGGGTAGACAAACCCAGAGTGAACATGTTAACTTTGTATTTTATTGCAAGTAATTATTATATGGGTAAAAATACATAACTATATTAATAAGTAATAATTACATTATTATAAAAGAATATATTTTTAACATTTTCTCATCCAAATTATGTAAGTTTCAAATTCAAAAGAAAAAGTGTCAACTGGATCTTCAAATGGCTAATTTTCCAGACAAAATATAGTTCTACAGATGAACTGGTCTGATTTATGTTAGTTCCATACTTGTAATTTTCCATGACAGTGGTTCACAGATTTTAGTTTTCCTTAATTCCTTATGACCACATGGCTGAGCTAAAATTTTACCCTTATTTTGTGAGTTATTTTCCCATTGCTTCTCCTTCATAATAATAGGTAACTTTCCATATTTTACTGGGAATGAAAAGAATATTTTATTCTTTTGTAAACTTTTACCTAACTTTTGCTTGTCTGAGGTAAAAACTCTTTTGTTCTCTTGTGGGCTAATTATTTGTAAAGAACTGTAAATAGTAAGACAAGTATCTCCCAAATTGATGTAGCTAAATGCACAAAGGACTTCCCAAGAGAGTAAATATTTGAGTTGTTAGTGTCTGTCACTGGTGCCTGGCTTTTAGGATCCTACTGCCCACGGCAATTAGCCCCAGGGTTTGATTTTTCCTTCTAAACAAGGCATTTGAAGGTTAAATGCTGCACTATTTACAACTCTTATTAGAATTCTTACTATTGTCTTCAGACAGCTTTGAAATTGCTTGCAAATGGCACTCAACTATAAAGTTGTGTTAACACTGTCAAAACATCTGAATGTTTCTTTCCGAAATTGAGTCCTGTCATTTGGTATCCTTCCATACCACTTGTTAACTTGTGAGTTAAATCAATGCTTGGCAGTATACTACCCAGAAGAATTTAAGACATAGGCATAAGTATCTTTCAAGTTCTAAATCTGCAATCACTTTTTTTAAAGGATATTAACTAAGAGGAATAGGGGAAACTGGCTGCTTCTAGTTACATCTGTGACAATTGCGTTAAGTGCTGAAGGGCTGAATAATTTTTCTAATTTACATAGAATCTTAATATTGAATATGTTTGGTAAAAATACTGGCTTATTTCATTGTGAAAAGACATGAAATTCATTAAAACTGCAGTGAAGGCCTTTTTTGTGTTTCCATTTTTTAATAAAATAATTTTTATTGGTTTTATAATCATATTAAATCTTTAAGAAGGCATCCTTTTTAAAGAACCAACGCAAAATATTCTTTATCACCTGTGTCTTGCATTACATCTTTCCTTTTTTGCAACAGTAGCTATGGTTATAATGTTAGTATATTATAATCGAAAATTGCATCAAGGGAGATATAAAGACACGACATTTTCTAAAAATTACATCAGTTTGAAGGCAGAATGAAACACAATCAAAACAAACAGCTTCATGAAATATTATTAACTGAAACAACTAAGTCCATAACAGAAAAATAACTTCTTATAATGTGATAGATACACTCAACCCCTTAACCAAACTGGCGGTAGTTTGGTACAGGCTTCAAAGGAGGTAAAGGCCTAAGCAGTTATGGACCAAGAACTCCTCTAGTTTCTGTCCGTTCTCTGAAAACCCACAAAGGAGCAGAGCGACACAGTGAGTATCGATGCCTACGAGCTTGGAACACCCACCATGCAATTAACACATGAATAGAGGATGGCTTTTCCAAGACTCATTTATCAAGGAACAAAGTAAGTTGTGGGTACAAGGAGTCTCACGCATACATTTCCCATCGCATGTAATTTGACTATGAGCCAACCACTTTATTCCATAAATATGGGGAGCCTAAGTGAGCCCGCTTTGAGCTCTCCCTGCTAGGCAGCATGGCTGCATGGTGGTGACTTCCCCTTGAGATGGGATGCCTCTCAAGGTAGCTAAATCACCTGTTCATGACATACAGAGTCTCACACAACTTCTATGTTAATGTACTTACATTAATTTCAATAAATATACCATTGACTCACTTGGTATCTTATAGATTCTACTAGCATAATACTATTATTTATTTAGAACCTTATCAGCAAAATTTATTGTAAATAAGAAGCTATTGACATTACAATCTAAGCAGAAAATTAACATAGCAATGCAAACTACTATGTAAAAACATTTAGAAAGTCATCACACCATAAAAATCACTCTTTAAGAGAAAGAAATGGAACACTGTTAGGAAGTTTCATAATCTGTTGAAACTCAAAACCTTAGTTTCTTTTAAATGTGTGATGTTTACATGTTTTCTTCTTCCAACTTTTTCTTCTCTATTAAGTGAATAGTTTCAAGAAAACCTGTGAGCACAAAATGTTATATGAAATGTAGATTTTCAAATACCTCATTTAAACCACTCTGATTTTAGATATCATTAATTTTTCCTTTATTATGCAGAAAAATACATTTGGGGAATTTTAAACAGTTTATCAAAAATTTACATTCTACTAAATGTGTACAAGTGCTCCCCAGAAAGAAGAAGCATAAAAGCTCTAAAAAAATTTACACCCCCCCATGAAGTTATGATACAGCAGGTGTAAAATAGCAATATATATCATATTATTTGGTGATATTTCAAAACCTATCTTTGAAAATTATTAGACTTCCACAACTTCATTTCAAATATTCTGCTAACTATGTAAATGAAAGCAGAGATAAAGAGAATTCCATCAACATTTGTTCAAATTAATCCATTTTCTTGAATAAAATACAAATCTTCAAGATCATTCATCTATCAAGTGACGTGCAGAAACAAACTTCACAATTCAAAAGAGTTATAAAGCAGGTATGTTTATTACAGTGCTGGACGCATGGGGGATATCTCCTCCTACCATGCGTGCGCTGAGACAAAAATTCAACCTTTATATACCTTAAAGACATACCTATTCACACATTTTCCAAGAAATCGCCGCCTCCCTGCTTATCTATTACATTTACAAAACGCTGGCGTTGCAAAACTACACTACGCATGCGTGGGGGTCTCGAGTGGTCGTCGGTGGTTGTTTGGGGAGTCAGTCCCCTGCTCCTTTTCCCCTTTTATGGTCACGGGTCTCTTGAGGATAATTTCTTCTCCTTGGATGTTTGTCCCTTCTGTTGTCCAGCCAGGCAGTTCCTTCTTATCATCCTTGTTAGAGCATTCCTGCCAGTCTGTCCCTACGCTCAAGGTTAAGGTATCTTCTCTGTTCTCTTTAATCTCTCAGTCCTTGCTCTTAACTCTTTGTTTTAATTTCCATGAGGCCGGCTTTCCTCCTGATTAACTGTTCACACATAGTTACAACGTTAGCATTGAGGCAAATACAGCCTAAGGACTGTGAGAGTAGGCCGTTAACCATAATCACATAGTTATTAGGCTAAAGAATTCTATACTAAAGTCAAGCTAATCATGTAATCGATAACCTTCCATATATTAAGGAATTTGCAAAACTTAAAGTTGATTAGTGACACATGCTAGAACCTTGTAATTGTTTTAGATCCTTGTTTCAAAGTTATTCATAGTTTCTATGATGAGCCCTATATAAATTCAATTAATTTTTATTTCAGGGTTATAAAATTTCAGAAATAATGCACTAAATGAAAGTGAACCATTATATTTTGAACATCAATGTATTAAGAAGCCTTTTAAAAAGCTGAAGATAGGAGGTCAGGTCACACCTATGTAAAACACTTTCAGAGAAGCACCAGATGTTGCAGTAAGTAGTATGGTTATGAAAAAATTGGCATTTTTTCCATCGGGCTAGGGCTCATGAAAACCAACATGATGTTAGTGGCAAAAATGCTCTTTCAGATGAGACCTAAAATTATAATTCTCACTTCTTATGATCGTTACAATATTTTTGAGTGATAAGAAATATATCTTCTTTCAAATTCAAATTGATTCTGCTTTCATATTATTCATTAAAAGTCACAAGATTATAAACAAGATAATAAAACAAGATAATCTTCCTGCCCAAAAGACCTTTATAGTGTTTTGTGTGTGGTTAATACTTGTGTTCACATCTCAGAGGTGCTCTATTATGTTAGTGGAGAATTCTCATTATTTGTGCTCACACATATTTCCTCTTCTTTTACATTACTTTTTAAGACCTTGGGTATGTCAAAAACTTTGCTGTAGCTGAAGAAGTTACAATCCTTTCATAGCATAGTGGCACATATAGATTTTTTACCATGATTTAGTACAATAATATACATATGCTGATGTCTCTGCATGGATAAATCCATCACTTTTGTGGTCAACCAGCTTTGAGGAAGCAAGAAATAAATCAACATCTCAGATTCTTTCTTGATTTTTATTAACTCAGACAGATGAACAGAAGATCTTTGATAAATGTATAGAACTCAGTTGTGGAATGTACATTATTTTAATTAGCTTTCTTCATTGGAAAAGCACACATGCAAACAAGCTAAGCTCTTGAATTAAAACTGTTACATGATTGAACATTTAGAAGAGTTACTATCTTGTGCTAAATATTACAGAAGTAAATTCACTTCAGGTATTCTGATAAAATGTTACGCTCACATTGTCATAGTGTCAAACTAATAATTAATGTATTACATTTATTCATGTATAGATACATGTTTTAGTATAAATTTATGATTTATTAAAAGGAAAAAAAGAAAAATATTTATGCATTTGGAGAATATACAAATTTATATTTTTGTGTCCATGAAGTACCTGTGAATAAAATAATATTTCAAATTTAGAATTAATGATATCAAAATTGTTTAGTTAAAACGTCAGCTTTACGTCATTAACTAACCATACTAACAATACCAGAGAAAGGAGATATGTTTTATGAGTAATATTCTTTGTACCTGCACTTTAAATCAACGTAAATATTAAGTCCCTGAGGGCAATAAGGGCTTGACTGTACCCAGACCCCAGGGCCTCTCCCTACCCCTTCCTTTGGTCCAGGATCCCATTTCAGCCCAGCAAGGGAAAACAGTTTCCCTGTGGCCTGCCCTGCTCCCGGGCTGGGAGCAGTGCGACAGCCCTGTCCTGGGGGAAGGCACTTCCCTCCCTTCATTCTCACAATAGATTTTGTGAAGAACTGTCATACAAATTATAATATTGAACTAAAAATGTATAAAATGTTAATATATATCATACTTTTTTCCCAAATGACTTTGAAAGTTATTTATGGTTTCTAATACACTTCTATGGATCCACTCAAATGGTTTGTTTTCTATGTAAGTCAAAGCAATGATTTCACACTCATAAACAAAAGGAGATGCTGAAAGCTGTAAAAGAACAAATCAAGTATTTGTTGGACCTGTTTTTGAGGTGTTGTTGATGACACATGAATGCCACATTTTATGTGTAAAACTCATGTTGTGTGTGCAAATATGGAAGTTCAAAATTTTACATCATTATAGTTTATAGGATCTAGAATTGTAAAGATATAATTTATAACTTATACTCTAATACTGAAATGCTATCAGTATAATTTCACTTTTGCTGCTGCTTAGAGACACATTAATATATGATTTGCAGAAGCATTTTCATAGCTATCTACAACTCGTATATGATCTACAACTGTTTAGTACTACAGAGGTATTGGGGCAAGAGGAGAAAATTCTGTTTAGACTGCTGGAAACTGAAACTTTTCAAGATCAAGCTGCAATTTAATGCATTCAAGAGAATTTGTGTTTGTGCTACAGTACCTTCCTAAATTAAGATGCAAGCAAATTAAAAAGGAAAGAAAGCATGAGAGAAAAAGCAGTTAAGAAAGCAGCATACACATCATGATTCAGACACAGAAGAAAAATTAAAATTCCTGAAATAATATCTAATTTTTTTTCCCAGAAACCTCAAAAAAAGTGCATTCAAAAAATGTAGCTGTTTTGAACCAATACATCCCATGAGAACATTTAAAACATGGAAGTTTATAGTTGTTGTTTCATTTCCTAGAGATCAATTGAATTTTCAGTAGAGCAAATATGTGCCCCACGTTTCAGGCAAGTGTCCAAGCTTAATTATTTTTTCAATCTATCTTCTTTCTGAATGAATATTTAACTGTGTTATCCTATAAGTAATAACAAAAGACATTTAGTAAACTCTTCCACAGAATTTCCTGCTCCTGAATTGTTGGAGCATTTTCTTATGGTACATATACCATATTTACAGTCTCCACTGTAATAAAAATTCAAATAATAGAATCATAGAATCATAGAATGGTTTGGGTTGGAAGAGACCCTTAAAGGTCATCTAGTCCAACCCCACTGCAAATGATCAGGGACATCTTCAGCTGGATCAGGCTGCTCAGAGCCCAGTCCAACCTGACCTTGAATGTTGCCAGAGATGGAGCATCTGCCACTTCTCTGGGCGACTTGTTCCAGGGTTTCACCACCCTGGTTGTGAAAAATTTCTTCGTTATATCTAGTCTAAGTCTGCCCTCTTTTAGTTTAAGATCATTATGCCTTGTCCTATTGCAACAGGCCTTGCTAAAAATTCTGTCCCCATGGCAATATACAAAATACTGTTGAAAAAGCATTAACATAAAAAACTAATGACAAAGCTGCAACAAAATACTGTATTCATCTGAAGCTGTCCACCCCACCAGGAACAAAACTTTCAGTCATTCCATGGTGTTAGATGCTATCTAGCAGATGTTAAAGTGTCACTATCTTCAACTAAACAATCACCTAAGCCTTAAATTTATGGGTTTTGTCTTATTTTGTCAACTAACATTCCCTGACTCTAACAAGCAACAAACTAAATACATAAAATTATCTTAGGAAAAATTAAACTCTACTGAGGCATCCCCTATGCTTTGAAAAAGGTTCATTGTATCTCTATTGACATCAGTTAGTGTTTAAAGATTTTAGGAGGATGTAAAAAAAGCTCATAAAACCACAATCATTATAGTCTGGGGGAAGGTTGTGTGTTTTTCAAGCAGAGCACTAAGTTTCTGTCTTTGAATGTTGGGCTTGTTTTTTTATCTCATACTACTTATAGGAGGCCCATTATTTTACTGAGGAGGAGATGGAAAACAGAGTGTACAGCCAAGGGACCTACAAGTGACACTTTACTAGGCATACACCATTCAACCAGGAACACTAAAGGGATTAAGACGGCAGTTGTATTGTCTCAGAGGTACAGTAACATAAGCACCATACTGGATTGTATGACAGTTACTATGGTAACTATTCTTTCTTTTCCTACCACTAAACCACACATTGGCTGGCAGAACAAACCAAGTAATTCAAAAGCATGTGAGTCAAAGGTTATCATAGAGTCCTTTCAGTCTGACAATGTTTTCAATTTTCTAAATCTAAAGGTTGTCTGTTTTGAATGCTTAAGCCTCTAAACTGAGTCATTTTAAGCCTTTTTATGCAAAAGAATTATATCAGATTCTTTTGGGAGACTTCATGCAAAAAAAAGTAGATGCACTTCCTAAGAAGAGTGCCATGAACAAGTTAGGAAAAGGAACAAGATAGTAGGACATAAAGGAGTGACGGGATACTGCAAGACAAAGATCTGGGTAGAATTTTCCTTATCTAATAAGGATATCTAATAATCCTTAAGTAGAACAGAAATTTATGAACACTGTTAATTGGCAGATATGGAGGTTAAGGGAATATTGGTTCAAAAATTTAGTCATAGTTGTTAGAATGTACATATGTCTGAGGTGACAACTGGGAATTAGACACAAATTCCACCCAAATGGAGCAATCATCTGACTGCGTTAAAGATACTAAATCACACAGGAATAATAGCAACAATATCCTAGATAGGTAAAAATATTGTGCTTATAGTGTATATAAAATAATGAGGGGCAGGGAGGGAAACGGTACAAAAAAGAAAGAGAAGATTAGAAGCACATTTTTTGAGAGTCATGATTTAACAAACAACTTTGAATCAGTGAGCATCCTAAATTTGCCTCCCTTGGCAAACTGCTTCCACTCCAAGCATTCAATTTAATCACTGAAAATTGGTAAGTTCCTGACCGTTACTACAACTGTCTCAAGGGAAAGCAAAGGTAGGACTTAGAAAGTAAAAAATACTAAAACATTTTTGTTTATTTTTCAGATATTTTGTTTGATTCTTCCCCCCAGCAAATGCTTTCTTTAAAGGACTCTAAGTTGCAGTGAATTTTCATCAAATACTCATTTATATACATGAAGAAAAAACACAAGAACTCCACCTTATTTTTTTTTATTAATAGTTTGATTTAGGGCAGAATTTATACGTACTGGTAGAGAAGCGTGTAGACTGTTCATTCTTATTATGATAGCAAGTCTTCTTTATTCTAACTCTGTAAATTACACATTCTTGCACTAGAACTTTGCAGCAATATAAGCTTTATATATGCAGAACCTGTATCAATAGGGTTAAAATAATTTTAAGCTGAGGATAACAAGATCCATCTTTTAAAATGTTTCTACTAAATTCAATATTCTAGGAAAAATCATGTACATTTGAGACATCCCTCAACGGGCACTAGTTTGTGTCTAGAAGCGTTAGCATGGCGCTATTGATAGGCTGATAGGTCCTGTCAGTCAGCCAGCACACCTTCCTGCTGGAGAGGTGAATAAAAAGAATTAAAAGAACTAACAGCATTCTGCTGCCATTCAAAGTGCAAAGATCTTCAGGATGCATGTATATGGCAATAATTTAGAAGGGAAATTAGTTTGAATGGAAAAGAAAAGAATGAAACCAACAGAACATGCAAAACTTAGTCAGGATAAGTCATTTATCTCTTTTCAAATGCCTGTGACATTTTATCAAGAGAGAGCCTGCCAACCACGCAAGAAACAGTATATCTTTCTTCTAAACCAGACCGCCAAATGCAAAGCCTAGCCTTGAAGAATACTGTATGCATTGATAGAACTTAATGAAGGAACAAAGTCCTAAAATGACAGATGGATTACACAAAGTAAGCAGAAGCAGCATGTCTATTTTATTTCACCACTCTTTATATTACCAGATATGACAACAACACAGATTAATGATCACATATAGATGGAATATGAATGGACATTGCCGATTTGATTAGCACATCAGCTTTCAGCTCTTAAGTACTGCTTATAACCAGAATGCCTGAAGTATTCCACAATTTTTGTTAATAGAGGGCGAAATAAATTATAGCTTTAGACAATATATTTGCCAAATATACTAAGAAGGTAATTTGACAACTTATTCATTCATTACAAAATGTCATAGGAAATAGGATTTAGGTGCAAAGTACTTATATTTCTTGAACACACATAGCTTGTTTATTTTAACCTGATTGATAATGCAAGAATGAACACTGTAGGTTGGATACCCAATTCTTGTATTATCAAAATGCTGTGGTTTCATAGGCAGATGAGTGCTTACACATGCAAATAGCATGATATACATCTGAGTATGTCCATATTGCATTACAGTTCTGTCCTGGTTTCAGCTGGGATAGGGTTAATTTTCTTCACAGAAGCTAGTGTGAGGCTGTTTTGGATTTGGGATGAAAAAAATGTTGATAACATACTGATGTTTCCAGCTGTTGCTAAGTAGTCAAGGACTGTCCAGATTTTCATAGTGGCCTGCCAGCAAGAAGGCTGGGGTTGCACAGAATCTGGGAGGTGACACAGCCAGGACATCTGACACAAACTTGACAAAGGGGTATTCCATACCATCATGCTCAGTGTATAAAGCTGGGGTGAAGAAGAAGAAAGGGGTGGGGGAATGTTTGGAGTTATGGCATCTGTCTTCCCAAGTAACTGTTACGTGTGATAGAGCCCTGCTTTCTTGGAGATGGCTGAACACCTGCCTGACCATGGGAAGTAGTGAATGAATTCCTTGTTTTGCTTTGCTTGTGTGTGCGGCTTTTGCGTTCTCTATTAAACTGTCTTTATATCAACTCATGAGTTTCCTCACTTTTACTCTTTCTATTCTCTCCCCCGTCCCACTGTGGGAGAGTGAGTGAGCAGCTGCGTTGGGCTTGAGTTGTGTTGAGTGAGTGAGTTGCTGGCTGGGGTTAAACCATGACAGTTTTTTTGGTGCCCAACGTGGGGCAACCGTCTTGTTGCCACAGTGTAAACCTTTATGGTAAGCAGGTGAGCAGGCAATGACTGAGATAAACTGTCTTCTAACAGAGAAGCTTGATTGGATATATATTCAGCCACTTTGAAAAATGAGCAGAGGCAGGTAGTGCTGTTTAGAAGACCTCACCAAATCTGCTGACCAGACATCCAGGAGCTTTGGGAACCTGGAGTTGGTACGCTGCAGAGTTCGTCAGCTACCTTTATTTCCAAGTTTTTACAGATTGTGTGTTCCAGTTCTCTCTTTAAGGCTTGTAATGACCCCACTTACTTTAGGGAATTCCAGTCCCCAAAGAGGCTTTTGCTCTCCGATGTGTTGCATTCCTTTCACTAACTATGTCTTTCAAGAAATCTTAAATAATGCAGTGAAACACTTCTGTTTCCATGGTTTTGGTACAGTCATAGCTTACTTCACTAACTATCTCTCATAACTGTAACTCTGATCAAATCAAGCAAAAAAATGTTGTTAGCATAGTTTAGAAAGTATGGTTCACTGTATTTCTGGTCCTACAGGCATACATTCATAATTTGTGGTATTTCTGTCTACATATGTTGGACAGATTTAAATATTAAAAGATACAAGATTCAGTAACATAGACTTGGTAGCAGTCAAGTGTTTTGGAAGTTTTCCAATAAATCATATATTTCTGAAATGCTGAGTTTAAAAATAAAAAAACTTTGTGTGAGAGTTTGGTACTTCTATTGTTGTCAACATTTTATTCTGTCAGCTTCAGTGCCTTTGAAGGTTATCTTTATAAAAAGTATAGAGTGTGACCAAACTATTGTAATTCTGTCAGTTTGTATATAGTCTCCAAGTAAGCACTGAACTTCAGTGAATTGTTTGTATGTGTTAATGCAAAGTATTATCTCCTGTGTCAAAAATAAGCAAACTTGCATCCCCTGAAGTGACAGAGCAACTCTTTATTCCTGAAGAATCATCCCTGTGTTCCCTTTATAACAACTGTGGTTCATTCTGATTTTGGAACTGGAAAGCAATCTACATTTTCCTCCTAGTAAATATCATAAGTTTTGTCTTTGGATCAAATATTTCAATTCCAACCACAGTTTCCCTTCTTTGTCACATATCTTTTTGCATATACAGTTTGGTGAAATTCAGAGAGAAAACATGTGACTCTTCACTGAAAAATGCGATTTTTTGTCATTACATCGTGTTTGATACTGATTTGTGAATTAAAAGGTCTGCCAAAAATACTAAAAAAGATTGATCTAAAAATCACATTCCTTTTTTAGGAAAAAAGGTAGGATTAGTGATATAAGTTCTCTGAGTTCATTACCTCAGACCAGATAACTAGAATAAGCTGCTCAACACAGTCATTGTACTTTATCCACATTTAGTCTGATAAATGTCACTTAATGAAAGAGTATGGAGTTTTCACAACCACTGTTTTGACCACTCCTGTTGAGAAGCGGTAGATTGGAAGGTAAAATTTGTCACTTTAAATGCATATCTTAAAAGAGATTTAAAGTCCAAATCCCCAAAAAAGATGCAAACATGTATCAGATGTGGACCTAGCATGCCAAGAGGAAACCATGTCAGCATGTTTGACATTGGATTTATTTCTACAGTGCATGAGAAGAGGCTGGCACTTTAAAATGATCTCAGGCAATTCAGTGACCAATTACAGATGGCATGTTCCAGTACTATGAAATGAAAAATTGGAAACAGGACTTCTAAATCAAGCTCTTTCTTCACCTAAGGGCTGCATGGAGAAAACACCCTTCAGAAAAGATCCACAGCCTTTTTTTTTCTTTTTTTTTTAAGAGAGAATAAGCAGTGTTCTTTCAAAGTGGGAGGAGAGGTAGTCTCTCAGTTCTTTAGTTCTGTAGCATTTCAAAAATAGTGGGAAAAAGTTCTGTAAAGACATCTGCAACCAGTCTCTTCCATATGAATTCCCTGATCAGGGGCTGAAGGGTTTTGTAACATAAGGCACTTCCCCTTCGTCTCCTGACTCTCTGAAACTGCTCACAAAAAAGGTCATTACGGAGGGAAAAAACCTCCCAAACAAAGAAAAATACCCCCAAACAAACCAAAAACATGAAGAAAACCCACCATGGATCTGTAACTACATGTTTTGTCATTTATTTGGAAAAGTACAGGTTTAGGTTAAAATACTTGCTACTAGAACTGTTTCTGTAAGTTACCTAGTATTTCATTTATGTCAATCAGTTGTGTGAAGCAGGGCTCTGTTACGTCCAACTAAGTTATGTCCAACTAAGACAACTGGCCTGGTTGAACAGGGAGCTTTTGCTGGGACTCAGGAAGAAAAGGAGAGTTTATCACCTTTGGAAGAAGGGGCAGGCACTCAAGAAGAGTACAGGGATCTTGTTAGGTCATGCAGAGGAAAATTAGAAAGGCAAAAGCCCAGCTAGAACTCAGTTTGACCATGGTCATAAAGGATAACAAAAAAGGTTTTTACAAATATCTTAACAACAAAAAGGCAAGGAGAATCTTCATCCTTTACTGGATGGGGAGGAAACATTGTCACCAAGGGTGAGGAAAAGGCTGAGGTACTTAATGCCTTCTTTGCCTCGCCTCAGTCTTTAATAGCCAGACCAGGTATCCTCCGTGTATTCAGTTCCCTGAGCTGGAGGACAGGGACGGGGAGCAGAATAAACCCCCCATAATCCAGGAGGAAGCAGTTAAGGACCTGCTACGTCACCTGGACACTCACAAGTCTGTGGGGCCTGATGGGATCCACCCAAGAGTACTGAGGGAGCTGGCGGAGGAGCTTGCCAAGTCACTCTCCATCATTTATCAGCAGTCCTGGTTAACAGGGGAGGTCGCAGATGACTGGAGGCTTGCCACTGTGACACCTGTTTAGAAGAAGGGCCAGAAGGAGGAACCAGGGAACTACAGGCCTGTCAGCCTAACCTCTCTACCAGGGAAGATTATGGAGAAAATCATCCAGAGGGCGCTCACAGGGCCACACTAAAGGGTGAGGCTCAGCCAGCACAGGTTCATGAAAGGCAGGTCCTGCTTGGGCAACCTGATCTCCTTCTATGACCAGGTGACCCGCCTAATGGATGCGGGGAAGGCTGTGGATGTTGTCTCCCTGGACCTCAGTAAAGCCTTTGTCACTGTCTCCCACAGTATCCTCATGGAGAAACCGGTGGCTCATGGCTTAGACATTTGTACTCTTCTCTGAGTGAACAACTGGCTGGACTGGTGAGCCCAGAGAGTTGTGGTGAACAGAGTTAAATCCAGTTGGCAACTGGTCACAAGCAGTGTTCCCCAGGGCTCAGTTCTGGGGTTTACTTTCTTCTTTCAAAATGAAGTTGCAAACATGGACACCAGTTCCCTTAGATCTATGAGTTATTTAATATGAACGTACATGTTCTAATCTTTTTGGTACTTATTTCACTTAAATATAGGTTTCAGGTTTAGTATCTTCAGATTTGGACTTAAACAATCAAACATCACACATGAATCTAAAAAAAAGGAAAAAATATATAACGTATGGAGGGATGGTAAGAATATAGCATACAGTGCCTTTAAGTCCCTCAGAAGGTACAAGCAAGATGCTTGTCAGAAGAATTTTCAGATTTCTTCTAGGGCTGTCACTGCTGGTCAGGATGTTGCAAAGTGCTGAAAGAAATGTGTTCAAACTTATGGCCCATAGCAACAATAAAGAAACAGTTTTCAGTGAAGATTAAACATGTTGTTTAAAAATTATCCTTCATTCTGTTTGCTTGGCTCAAAAATCCTCTCATACTAGTATCCTTCCTCCATTTTTCATGTTTTATTTAAAAATGGTTTCACACACATTGTCCTCACCTGAGTTTTTGCCCTGAAGGTGAAAAGTGAAAAACATCTCTTAGAAAGTGCAATCTCTGCTCAATTGGCAATGAAGGATGTATTGTGTTTATATCCTTATGGCATATCCAGAAAATAGCAAAATCATCTTGCTTCTTAGCAAATGCTATATTTTGCTTTTTTCTCACATTAGAATCATCTTCCAATAATTTAAACAAACTTTATTGAGATTTCTGACTTGTACTTAATTTTTTAATTTTGGTTTCTGTCACAAGGCTCACGATGCAGGTCTGTGGTCATCTGTGTATTTCTATAGTAATCACAACGGATACTGACTGAATAAGATCATCAGCCAGCAAGATTTCCTTGTCAAATTGTTCATATGTGTATGATCAAAATAGCTTCTCTAGCTATTACACTTTTAAATTCAAATGAAAACTTCTGAAGATCTAAGATGATCCATTCCAAACTGGAATACTATAAATAAATTGCAGTCTGTTAAAACCTTAGTGGAACACTAATGTCTGCATAACACTGTCACTATTAATGGCATTCTATTATTCTTCTTTCTTAATTAGGAAGGACAGTCTTTGTTAGAAGGCCTATTTTGAACTCAGCTTTGGATTTTTTAATTATTTTTTCTTCAGTGGAATAACAAAAAATTACATTTCCAACAGTGAGATTGGTTTGACAGGACAGATTCAGAACTTTTTGAAAAGTTGAATATTTTGAAGTCAAAGAAAAGAAAGAAAAAATTTCTTACTGTTTTAAAATTTGGACATTCTGACAGCAAAAGTGACATTACAGAGTAGCTATTTTGATTACCCACCTTTCAAAAGTTTGACTCATGTTCAAGGCCCTGCACAATCTTTTTTCCACTTAGAAAGCACGTTTTCAAACCTCTATGAAGTTTAATGAAAGTCTTCCTGTTTTTAAAAAAGTTTTGACTGTAGTCTGCCACTATTAACACCTCAGGAGAAAAGTAATACAACCCGCTTGTTTTGGGAGCAGTACTTTCTTTTGTTTGTTTTGAGATCTGCACTGTTGTCAGTACCTTTTTAACTATAGGGAAAAGAACCTTTTAAAGTTGGATGAAGGAATGATTCAAGGGATGACTAATTGAATAAACAGCATGTTCTGGTCCTCCACATCTCCCGCTACTGTGAGAAATGCAATTCCTTGGTAGAAGACAGCCCCAGCATTTTCTTAAATGAAAATTACAAGGCTTAACCAGGATACCCCAATAACCACCATTGTCTATCAAAAGCTCAAAATCATTGTTGATTTTAATAAGTTAGTGGCTAAGACATATCTGAAAATGCCACAGAACATCTAGTTGTATCTCCCTGTTTAGGTATCTTCAAATACTTTTAACTCTTGCCTCTTGATACTTTGGTGTATATAGATGAAGTATATTAAAGCAATCAATAAAGCACAACTATTACAATTGAATTGAGACTGTATTAAAGAATTACTAAGGGGAGTTGAGACTTTATTCCTCATTAGGAAAATCAGCAATGTTTCTACCCTATATTCAGAGATGCAACCCAAATGTCCTCAGTGATAGGGAAACAGAGGTGGGATTCAGGGGTTGAAAACTTGGTAAGAATCCACAACACCCTGTGCTATCTCGGTTTTGAATAACACAGACAATGAATGTCTGAAAAGCTAAGGTACATTCACCGAGGCCTACATTTTGTTTAGGAACCTTATTTCCTTTGAGAATGTAAGACTCAAGATCTACATGTACAGAAAGTGGGGAGGATAGCATTTCTCTGCCTTGGAGGGTTAGTATGAAGATAAATACTCAGAAACTAAGGTAAGGGAAGATACATAGTTCAAGATAGATTTTTTTTCCTGATGAATGAAGACCTTGCTTGTTCTTTGCTCTTGAATTCTTTGTCACAAGCATCCTTTTTGCTATCATATCCCTATTTGCCTGTATAAAATAGTTCTTTCCGTTTGTTTCTTCATGACTTCTACAGTGAATGAGATGAGGATGCTGCCAATAACTCTGTCAATAGCTTATAGCTTATGTACAAGGAGGGAAGGAAACATAGATTATATAGACAATAATAAAGTTTTTTTTCCTTCATTCAAAGTTCTTTATTTCAGCCTTACAATATTTTTTAAAGTTTTTGTTCCATGCAATTATTTTAGCATATAGGTAATTATCACAGATAACTCACATTTAACTTGCCAATGTAAAAATTAAGCATGTTCCCCAGATTTCACTTTGTTAGTAGACTGGAGGTTTCATTTTTGTAGATAACCGATTTATGTAATGAAGGATTTCAAAAGCTTTTATTTTCTTTGAAGGCACATATTTGAAACTATTATGTGTTTGCAAAAGAAATGAGACTTAAAAATTATTGGTGTCACTACCTATAAAATTATGAAAAGCAAGTGATTTTGAGCATGAAGCATGTCCTTCAGGTCATGAGCCTACTGCCACTTAATATGGGAGATAGCAAATAGGTGTGGGAGTAATTTGCATCACACTGTCCTACATTGGGTTGAACATTACCTGCATGGTTAGATAATGGTAGATAAAGCCAATGTAAACATTTTCCTCTCACAAAAATCAGATAATACATAAATTAAAATAAAATAGTTTTTGAAAAAGAACTGTTTTGAAACCTTTAGAAAATGACATCAGAGGTTTTTTACCTTTTTCATTAAGATTATAAATTGAAATAATATTTTGCTGTGACTGAATAAAACTTCATTGTCATTAAAACTTTACTAACAGCGACAAAAGTACCAACAAACAATTCCATGCAAATAATTGGAAAAACTTCCAGGGTGACAGAACATCTAATGGATTTCATTGTATTAGAATCCTAGGAGCTGCATCTATTATAAGAATTAGTGTTGCTGATATGTTACAAATGGTTGACAATTTGAGATTTGTTAAATAGGGCTAATGAAGGACTGATTGCTTGAGAAGTGTTACCTAGGGAATAGACTATAGTGAAGATAAAAATATCCCACAACAATGATTATGAAAATATTTTGGAAGAGTCCTCAGAGAATCAATTTGGGTTAGAGCACATATTTAATTTTGTACAATAACAAAACCCAAAGCAGTAAATTAATGCTCAGTCGTCCCCAAACACATTTTCACTCTCTAGCTAAAGTCACCCTGAAAGTTGATGTAGCCCCAGTTAGAGCAAAAATTTCATTTATACTGAATAAGATTTCAGTAGTTGTAGTGTATAATCCTATTTTGTTAGGTCTCCTCCTACTTGTAAATTGCACTTCCTTACAGCACCAGCTTTATTTTTGTAAATGATGTTGTCCAGCCAGCTCCAAAATTTAATTTGTAGTAGTAACATCTGGTTCTCAGTTTGTCACTTCCTTTGCTCTCATCTTGTCCTTTTCTAAGTTATTACTGACTTATGCAGTTTCATGCAAGGTAATGCAAAGTCAAGTTTTCAGAAAGAAAAAACCACCACAAAAGCAAACCTTAACACAGTAGCAGTTTTTGTCCTGCACACATCAATGTGTGTGTATTTAGAAATCAAAGTGGCAAAAGCTAGAGATGCATGCCATGAATATATATGGGGCTACACATTTTAGCTCTTCTGTCAGACAAAAAACCTAAACAACCAAAAAAAAACCCCAAAAAGCTCCAAACAATAGCAAATGAATCATGAGAATTTGATACTATATTTGCAAAAAGTGTATTGCATCCATGATCCAAACACTTCTCTCTTCATCTGTGCTCGGCAGTGACTGACAGGAGCATCTCTGTGCTACACCAGTGCCTAGCTGCCAAGGTGGCCCACAGGGACTAGAAAGAGCTGGGCGTAGAACTAATCACTGCCAATTTGTTCCAGCCGAAGCCCTGGCCCACAGTACTTGCTTCGTTGCATCATCTGGTGTGCTCTTTCTCCTTGGAGTACAGTAGTAAGAATGACCTTTCAGGTAAAGTTATGTATATTCCTTTCCACCCCACCAAAAAAAAGTATATGGAATTCTGGAAGGTACAAATAGCTTTCTTGATTAGTAACAGCATGTATAAAAAGCATTGTGGATACAAGCAGACATACTGGAGAGCCAAACTACTGTATAAACAGCTCTTCAGAAAAGTAACAAAATTATTTAGGTCTGGCATGCATCATTGCTGCTGCTATATTCTAGGATTCACCAATGTGAGTCCTGAGTGCTTCCAGGTTGCTTGTTGCTGAGTGATTTGGTAGGGAAAAAACCACACAGAACGCCCTCAAGACCTAACATTGTATGTCAAAATACACCAGCACTTAAATATTAGCTTAAGCCCCAAATGCCCAATTGCTCAAGTTTAAGGTTTTTACAAAAAATAGTGCCATCATCTTTGCAGAGAGATTTGACTGGAATGAATTAAATGCATCAGTATTTGCAGGCTCATTGTCAGGACCATTATCCCTGACTACCCCTGACCATTCCTCTGGGATGTCCCCCACCTGCCCAAGGCCAAGGACCTCATTTTCACCTGCCAGAACTTCCCCCACCCTGCCCATGGCCCAGGACCCAATATCAGCCCTCTGAGGCCATCAGCCCCTGCCCCAGCAATACTGCAGCAATGTCTCCAGCTCCCCACAACCTTGCCTGGCTGAGGACCTATCTGATCTGGCCCATCCAAAGACCCAGCCCAGCCTCGGCCCCTCCCCTGGGAGGTGCCCAATGCAATAAAGTGTCTCCTCAGACTCCTCTTCTCCAGGATAAACAACCCAGTTCCCTCAGCCGCTCCTCATAAGACTTTTGCTCTAGAACATTCACCAGCTTCGTTGCCCTTCTTTTGACATGCTCCAGCAAGTCCATGTCCTTTTTGTAGTGAGGGGCTCAAAACTAAACATAGTATTTGTGGTGGGCCTCACCAGTGCCGAGTACAGGGGCACAATCTGTTCCCTACTCCTGCTGGCCACACTATTTCTGATACAGGCCAGGACGCTGTTGGCCTTCTTGGCCACCTGGGCACACTGCCAGCTCATGTTCAGCCACCTATCAACCAGCACCCCCAGGTCTTTTTCCACTGGGCAGCTCTCCAGCCACTCTTCCCCAAGCCTGTAGCATTGCATGGTCACTTTGTGACCAAAGTGCAGGACCCTGCCCTTGGCCTTATTAAATATCATACAGTTGACCTTGGCCCATCAATCCAGCCTGTCCAGATCCCTCTGCAGAACCCTCTTTCCCTCAAGCTGACCAACACCTCTGCAGAACTTGGTGTCATCTCCAAACTTACTGAGGGAGCACTCCGTCTCCTCATCCAGATCATCGATAAAGATATTAAACAAGACCGGCCCCAAAACTGAGCCCTGGGGAACACCACCTGTGAGCAGATGCCAACAGGATTTAACTCTGTTCACCACAACTCTCTGGGCTCACCCGTCCAGCCAGTTCTTTACCCAGCGAAGAGTACACCTGTCTAAGCCACGAGCAGCCAGTTTCTTCAGGAGAATGATGTGGGAGATGTTGTCAAAGGCTTTACTGAAGTCCAGGGAGACAACATCCAGAGCCTTTCCCTCATCCACTAGGTGGGTCACCTGGTCATAGAAGGAGATCAGGTTGCCCAAGCAGGACCTGCCTGTCATGAACCCATGCTGGTTGGGCCTGTTCCCTTGGTGTGGCCCTGTGAGCACCCTCAGGATGAATTTCTCCATAATCTTCCCTGGTAGAGAGGTTAGGCTGACAGGCCTGTAGTTCCCTGGTTCCTCCTTCTGGCCCTTCTTCTAAACAGGTGTCACAGTGGCAAGCCTCCAGTCATCTGCGACCTCCCCTGTTAACCAGGACTGCTGATAAATGATGGAGAGTGACTTGGCAAGCTCCTCCGCCAGCTCCCTCAGTACTCTTGGGTGGATCCCATCAGGCCCCACAGACTTGTGAGTGTCCAGGTGACGTAGCAGGTCCTTAACTGCTTCCTCCTGGATTATGGGGGGTTTATTCTGCTCCCCGTCCCTGTCCTCCAGCTCAGGGAACTGAATACACGGAGGATACCTGGTCTGGCTATTAAAGACTGAGGCGAGGCAAAGAAGGCATTAAGTACCTCAGCCTTTTCCTCACCCTTGGTGACAATGTTTCCTCCCCATCCAGTAAAGGATGAAGATTCTCCTTGCCTTTTTGTTGTTAAGATATTTGTAAAAACCTTTTTTGTTATTCTTTTTGAGCATGACCAGACTGAGTTCTAGCTGGGCATTTGCCTTTCTAATTTTCCCTCTGCATGACCTAACAATAACCTTGTACTCTTCGTGAGTTGCCTGCCCCTTCTTCCAGAGGTGATAAACTCTCCTCTTTTCCCTGAGTCGCAGCAAAATCTCCCTGTTCAGCCAGGCCGGTCGCCTTCCCCACCAGATCTTCTTATGGCACATGGGGACCACCTGCTCCTGCGCCTTTAAGATTTCCTTTTTAAAGACTGCCCAGCCTTCCTGGACCCCTTTGCCCTTCAGGACTGCCTCCCAAGGGACTCTCTCGACCAGTGATTTGAACAGGCCTAAGTCTGCCCTCCTGTCCAAGCCACATGATTCTTCACAACTCTGTTAAATTATTTCCTGTGTTTCCTGTAATTTTCTGCTAGCAATTCTTTCCAAAATCCAGTTAACTTCCATCATTTTGCTTCCACACTTTAACAATATCCAATTACTTTCTGTTTATATTCCTTTAAACAAGCTACTTTAGAAAATTATTTTTCTATTCTAATAATTCAGAATGTTTCTTCCATGCTTTGGGATTCAGTTTATGATCCTTTAGAAGTTGCTATTTCCAGGTTCTTACCAAACCATAAAGAAAGTACTGTTAATTTTAATGATATCACAATCTCTAGGGATTTAGAAAGAAGAGTCCAATGCAAAGAAAACAAGTGTTTTGAATGTTGAATATTATTTCAAAGGGATATTTCGTTACCCCAAATATTTTTTTTGGTTCTGTTTTCCTTTGCAACTCCCTCCAACAGTCTCACCTATTCCTACTTTTTCTCCTTCTGAAAAGGGGTTCATTGCCTAATACTATCTTCCTTCTGCCAGGCCTAAAACTCTCTTGAATAATTCCAGACTACATGGCAAAATGTTTCTTTAAGAAATTTGTATTAAGCTAGAAGGCAGTCTTAAGACTGTCCAACACATGGTCTCTGTGCATACATACACATTAATATGTAAACACACCACTTATTTTACTCTGTCTAATAATGAAGTGTTAAAATTTCCTGATGGAGAGAATGAATACTATTGAATAACGTTGTTTTCTCAAAACAAAGTAACATTTGCTTTCAGGCAGGTGGAATTTTAAAGCTCCAATGCTTTTTCTATAACTGTCAGTATGTTTATTGTACTTAAAAATGAACCATGATGTGCCACTGTCAGAATGAGCTATGCTGTGGCATCTGAGAATCTCATCTACACATGTATTTTTTCCTAACATTAGGATGGAATAAGCTGTGCAGCATGTATGCTATAAATTCTAGTACTATTCTTTTAGGAGTAACTTCCAGAGAATGCTTCCATATTTTGAATACAAGAGCTGTGAACTGTATTAAAAAAAAAAAAACCACCCACCTTTCTTATCTTGAAAGTACAGAACAATCATATTAGTGTGATTTAAATTATGATGCTGCACTTTTTTTGGACATTTTGACTTTTGTTTCACTGTCATTTAAACCATCTAAGCTTAGTTCCTAGTATCTCACTCAAAGTTGTATTTATCAGGTCAATGATAATGGATATGTATTTGTACGCTATTTAGCATATAAAACAGATGCATTACATTGTTGAAATGGTAGGGTGCATATAGATGGAACTTTAGCATTTGAATGGTGTGTAAGAAGCAAATAGAAGGAATAGTCTTTGGGGATTTTTTGTTTGTTTTTCTGATTAAACTTACCTTTGCCAAATTAAGTTTACTTAACAATAACGTTCTTTTTAAAGAAATATGCAAATCTACAGAGTCAGATTTCTCTATTATTACATATATGAATCTATAGTAAAGTAGCATGAAATTATTTTGTTGGAATTTTGTCTGTCGAGGGCAGAATTTAACCTTCAGAGTAATAAGGGAGTTTTTTAACCAGCTTATTTCATGTATCTGGAAATGATCCAGTACTTTGAAAGTGATTTATGGAGGAAATATAGTAAATCCAAACAACTATTCTTCTTTTGAAGGAAAAATAAAATACAAAAAAATGGACTTGTGCCAGGAAAATGTTATGCTTGTGTACAAAACAAAGATCATGTCCAAGTCAATTGTGGGTGTAAACATTGATGGGTAGTCTAAGTCTTAGGTATGATTTCAGTAGCTTGGACAACTGCCCAGGTCAGGCAGAAAGCAGCCGAGAATGTAAGGGAACCAGGTTGAATTAAAGAGCATTAAGAAACATAACATACATTGTTTAAGGGAAGATAATAATCTTTTTAAACAATCTATTTGGAAAGGTGTTCTTTTTTCCTGCTACTGCTTCAAGATATAATCTCAAGTTTACTAGAACAACAAGTCAAGGCACTAAAAATAATTTTCTTTACTTCCTTCCTTTTCACATTTTGCTAATACCTCATGATTGACAACATTTATAACTGCCTAACAAAATTATTGCCACAGTTAGAAATGGTTAAGTGCACACTGCTTTCTGAGATCACACAGAGAAGTTGAATGTTAGGTGGTAAATGTTACCTAAGGTGTTTATAGCTAAGTTGTGATATTCGAAATCTTGTTAAGGGTAAACATGAACACACAATGGGTACCAAGAATTTATTCTTGGCCTAATTAAATTGTTCTGACATTGCATTCAGATGTTTTAACATGAAAGTATTTTCATTGGTGTTACACTTACCTGCCCCCTCAAAGACCCTCTGGATCCTACAGTTGGTAGTTTCAGTTTTCCCCAGGAACAGAGGGGTAAGGGGATGTTTTAGACAACTATCAGTGTCTCTCAGTTTTTCAAAAGGTGCAGTCCCTTCCACCTATGCCTTGGGTCAGCTTGAGACTGTTCTTACGCATTTTCCCATCACCATCTGCTCTTTTCCCCCCACTCTCAGAGAAGGGGTGAAATCTTCCCACAGCATTCATGACCTGAGGGTCCTGTTTGTCTCCAAGGGACGTCCTGGGGCTGTCAGCCCCTTCCCCTGGCAGCACTCACAAAGTTGAAGCTCAAATGGGCTGTTATGTTTTCATGAGCAAGGACATCATGTAGATGTATTAAACTGAGACCAACACACATCTGTACCCATTCACTCCTGACTCTGAATTTTGGGATGAGAAGCATGAATCTGGTGATATAGCAGAGGTTCCTGAGAGAACAGGGTGATAGCAAAAACCCCAAAGAGTATGAATGCAAACTATAAAAGTTCAATTACTGGTCAGTAAAAAGAAATTACCTTGAACACTGGGTAGAAACTGACTCCAGACAGTGAAGAGAGCAAAGTATAGTATGCAACATAAGTAAAATATCCTATATTAGGATATACAAAGGAGATAACAAGAAAGTATACATATTTATCCCAGCTATGGATGTCATTCCTGATCAACTCTGTTACTAAAAAAAACCAGCAGCACCTCTGTAGTCAAGAAAGAACAGTAATTTTTCATCACTTTTGATTGTTGCAGACTTGACAATATCCAAAGCATATTTTTTGCCTTATAACTGATTTAAATAAATGAGAAATTTAAAGAAAAATGTCTGTGTCTGTCTGTCTGTTTTCTGGTCCAAACTTGCCACACAAGAAGATGATTGATACTGCATCATAAAGTCAGAAAAAAACTCATGAAAAAATTAGGTATACGTAAAACCTTCTCTATGTGAAAACATAACATTTTAGAGTGGATTGATTTAGGGATGAGGACATGTAACCTGTTGAAAGGGAAGATGTAATGGGGACAAACAGAGGTTAGCAAAGTTGATATATATTATTAAGGTTAAGTTTTAGTCTGGAAAACAGAACATCTAAGGCAGAACAAAATCCTTGTGCAGCCTGAAGACTTGAGTGAAAAAAAGTGTTGGTATTTTGAACACTGTTGAAACTGTTGAAAAGAATAGGTTTTAAAACAAGGGAAGATTGTATGAACAAATGATCCCAGCTGCTTATCATCTGTTTTTATATGAAGTGGTTAAAAGTAAACTACTTCTGTATGCATCATTTACCATGAACTCTTATCGAGACACTCCATAGAACCTTTACTGGTTCAACTTCACTGTAAAACATGGACTGTTGAAAAAAATACACCTGTCTGAGGTTTTTTGTTTTGTTTCAAGAGAAAACTAAGTGAACTGAAGGACATCCAAAGGCAATGACATCTCTCAGTGGTTTAATATGAAGGCATTAGACATATTATACCATGAAATATGACAACTGCCTAAATCAGAAAACTCCACCAATTGATGATACTCTGATACGCTCTGTGGAAAAACATATTGCAAGTTCAATTCTTGGGGATAAAATAGCAAGATCATATCTAACAAAATGGCATCAATAATGCCTGAATTCAAGGTTTCTCACACAGAAGAAGAACTTTCAGAACATAAAAACTTTTTTTCATTGCAGTTATGTAAGACTACATATAACTCATTTCTCTCAACTTCTTTGAATTGGAAAAAAACCCCAGTAAAACAGGTATTTTTGCTATGCGAGGCTGTCTAGCGGACAAGTTCTTCAGGGTGTTCTTTTATTTTGAAATGATATGACTGTTATAGGGAAAGATTGCCTTACCGATTGGCACTTCATTCAGAGCTAAATATTTTTATGAATAACTTAAATTTTAAATTTTCTGTTGCTTTTGTAGTTGTCAGGGCTTATGTACTCATCTGGTACTTTCATTCATAACAGTACACTGAATACAAGTTTAGGAGGTACAAGAATTATGTCTTTGTAATGATTCTCAGAATTATAAAGTACTTGTAAGGGAGTTTTAGCCTGTAGCTATAAATGTGAAAAAGGAGAAACAGAACTACTTACTCTTTCCCAAAATTGGACTGTTATTTTAATAGTCTTATTGCTAATACCTAAAGCTACTGTACTAATTTAATTTTCCATCTTACTGTACCGATTTTGGAAAAGTATTGCTAGTGAAAATAAGCTCCTGGATGCCTTTTCAATGAAGAGTTTGCTCAGCCAGCAAGATATATAATGGGAAGATGTAATAAGATGGCCATGTGATGGAGGTGTTCAGTTCAAATTCAAAAAAGAGCAGCCTAGAAAATTTTGATTGGGAAAGAAAGATAGTTACATCCTAATTTTGTACTAGGATGTGAATACCTGCCTTTCAGTACAAAATACTTCTTGGAACTTACTTTTCAAACTAATGTTGGAAACAAGATTTATTCTTAGCTAAGATTCTTTTGATATCAAGAAGATATTTTCCAGAAAATTAATTTTCTTTTAAGATATGTTAAAACCCAGGCATATTTCATCCTTTATCCCATTCCTGCCTGGTTTCATAAATGTACTGGACACCAAGAATAAAACAAACAAAAAAAAAGTAATGAAAAAATATAAGCACAAGATGGACAATCCTTTTACTGAGAAGAATGGTGCATTATATTACTCAGATAAATCACCATATCTGAGAAAACAAACAAAAAAAATCACTAAAGAAAGGCAGCTATATAAGAAACTAGTAAGTTACAAGAAATTCTGTGAAATGTTCAGGGAGCTGGACCTTCAGTTTCTTCAGTGCTTTTTATAAGCACCTAAATGTTGCTGATTGAAGGAACAAGGATGGGAAGCTTATATTGAGTTTTCTGCTGCTGAATGAAGAGATGCTACAATAAATTTACTGAAATAAAAAAAGAAGATAATACAAACTAGATTTCCCTCTCTTCTGGGAAGGACTTGAGAGAGCGGCAACATAACAAAAGAGGGTCTTTCTCTCTGGAAATGGATGTTAAACCTTCAAAACTGCTCTTCAAATATTTTCTAAATTTCAGAGTGTGATAATAATCATCCAAGTTTTAATTTTAAAAAATACAACTTCCAGACACACCAAAAATTCTGGAATTGTAAGGAAAAATATCAAGCCAATTATTCTACCTAGATCTTTTTTCAGAAAGGAAGAGAAAGACAAAAATTTAATCATCCAGGATCTCTTTTTGTATCTTTTGAGACTTTGAGAAAAATAAGAAATAAGATTATAATGTATTATAATTATGATAAGTGTATTAAAACCATATCCAAAACAAAGAAAATTATCACTCTGTTCTTGATAAAAAGGAACTTATTACATCTTGAATAGTAGGTTATGTATTCCTAAACTTTCAGTTGTACATATTTATGTGGCTTCACAGAATTAACCTAGTTACATGGTCACATGCATTGAACATGACCAGAGCTCATCATAACTGTGTTTTTGGACTACAGTCTGTATTCATAAATCGACCTAGGTCTGCAGCTTAATAGATGGCAAAGCACTTGTAATTATAGGCCTTAGACAAAACAGTCCTATTTTTAGATTTAAAATTAAAGCGAGTCATTTTCCTAGTAGATACCCGCGGGAGAAAGATGGACATCACAACTCTATGAGAGTTATACTCCGAAGCCGTTTATTGTCTTATCTAACTCCAATATATATCATAATTTTTGTTTAGTCACTGCGCACACACTCGTGATTGGTTACAGCTTGTTATACACATTATTTCAATTGGCTATGTACAAAATACCACGCGCTGTCCACACGCCTCCCACACAGTCAGGATTCGCTGCCTGCAGGTGTCCATGCGCTCCTTTGCTTCCTCTTAGCTGTTTACCACAGCTCCTTCTCCTCAAGGCTGAGCCCTGCAGGTGTCCAGCTGTTTACCAGCTTCTCAATGCCACAGCTCCTTCTCCCTAAGACCGAGCCCTTGCAGGGTGATCCCAACAGATATCTGAATTTAACAACTGAAACAAAGGAAGAATGTATCCAATACATTGAAAGACATCTTATAATTGTTCACCAACTTTATCATGTCTTCTGTTCAATTATTTTGCTTGCTGCTACATTTTCTTCTCTTAATTATATGACTTTATTTTAGACATATAACTTTCAGACTATGAAATACTGGAAAAACTCTATTTAGTTTCCTCAAATGCCAGCTTTCAGAATGGATATGACTGTAATAGTAAAAGTGTATGATAATACAAATAGTATATTGTAATATGTTGTATATTAAAATAGTATATATCATATCAATGACTAGGGAAAAAAGGTGTCTTAAAAGAACAAAAAGTATGTAATGGAATAGAATAACTATATTGTGTTAATTCATTAGGTCTCATATCTGACTTGTCTTGACAAGGAAAAATTTGTGTGGAAGGTTATAGTCCCTATAAAACAGATTAAAAGGAGAGAAACAAACAGAGACTTAGAAAGAGAGAATTTTCACTTTGGATATCTCCAAACTGCATTTAGAATATATTAGAATATAGGCCAAATTACCTTTTGTTTGCTTAATTTGCAAACTAAATATACAAATTAATTTACAAATTACAATTTCCAATTAATTTACAAAATTCAGAATTAATATGAAATATTACAACTGCTAACACATTTATAATTTCTTTATAATTAATTAATTGATTAACAAAGATAAGTTGGCTTGGCAGTTATGGAATAGGTAATTTTGTTTTGGACCATCTATTATGTAAATGTTTTTTAACACACAGATTTATTAAACTCTGTTACGCATCATTACATTAATGTCTTCTCAGTGAATCCCTCAAATCACTTTTCAACAGTCAAGAGTTCACTTTTCTGTATTTAACAACAGTTACTAATATTATTACAAGTAATTATTAACAAACTAAGAAGAAGAAAAAGAAGAAGAAAAAGAAGCAGCAGAAGCATCAACCATATCTATATTACTGTAGCATTGCCAAACATCCCAGCTATCATCAGGTTTTTACCTGTAAATACAGACGCTCAGAGAAAGTTTCATATCCAGGGAGGTCATATTTTGTCTATGCGTTGAATACAAAAGGTAGGAGAAAGTATTCTATCCTTATTTAGAAAAGAAGGAAGTGACTCCAAAAGGAATGAAAAAATTTGTTGAATTCATACAGGAAGTGAATGCTAGAAATTGAGCTCAAACGTCTGAGATATAAGGCTGAAAAACAGAAAAGCAAGATTATAGACCATGTCTTTTTCTCTTAGAACAAGTGTATTCAAGGGTATATACATTAAAAAAATCTTCAAAGCATACAGATACATTATGCAGTTTAGCAGTGGGAATTATATACACAAAGGTTCTAGAACAGAACACAGTAAACTCCATTCAGACCAGTATTCTAAAGGTTCTTTTGGATAGTTTATATCAGGTGTCAAATTATGAAAAAATACCCCACTGACGTCAAAGCTCTTGATTTTAATTAAAGCTGACCTTACCTATTTTCTTGATGATTCCCAAAGTCATGTGTTATTAAAAATATATTTATTCGGAGACCAAATAAATCAAACTAGCAAGTATCTACTTAACTATTTTTCATTTTTTCTAATGCAGTTATTATTTTATCATCACTGATGATCCAAGAGGCTAGTAGATCTGTGGATAGGACTGTTATATACATAATCCGTGTGCTGTATGAAGGCTACATTCATACAGGGAAAAAAATTATATATAGAAAAGTGGAGATTTCTCACATCTTTTTATTGGAATTTTAATTTTAGTGAAACTCTATGCAGATGTATATCTAAATCTGTGGTTAACAAGTTTCTGATACACTAGAGATTCAAAATTACCACAGATTCTTAGTAACAAGCTATCTGAAAAGTAACAATGTCAAATGGTTTAACACCCTAAAACCCTCCGTTAACTATGTTTAGTATTTTGTGTGAAACTCATTGAAGAATGTTATTGACGTTAAATACTGATTGCAATATTCATTCAGACTTTAAAGGCAGACTACACTGAACTTCCCTGTATCATTCCCATGAATGAGCATTATTACTATTACTATTACTATTACTATCACTATCACTATCACTATCACTATCACTATCACTATCACTATCACTATTACTATTAAAAATATAGGTCAGTTATGCATACAGTCATTGAAACACACTGCTCATGCTGTTGACTGAATTTTTATCAGGTATTATTTACATTACTTGAAGCTCAAAAGCAACAACTTGCGGGTGAGGAACCACTCAAAACTATTAAGGATATTTCTAAATGACAAATACATTTCAAATTTCTGTGTTCCACCTCTGGGACTGGTAAACAAAGAAATGTTACATGATTAATTATTTATTGGGAATTATTTTCTTAATACCAGCTGGAGGATTGAAATGAGATGTTAATAATATCAGTTACTTTTTTTTTTTTAATGTCTATGAAGTGTAACCTTTGCTACAGATTAAAAGTTTGTTCAATAATTGGATAAGAGAATATAAACTATGTATAAAAAAGAAAGAGTTCCTTATTCAATTATCTTGCCTGTCCTAAAAGAAAATGCTAACATTCCTACCATTTATCAAACTTCGAAGGTCCATACAAACCATAATCCACAAAAAAATAGACATAACTTAATATACGGATGGTGGCAAAGTTACAATATCATTGTTTATGGAAAATTCTGTGAAAATAGAGGTATGTGATTTACATACCTTTTCATTAGCAAAGTTCCATTCAAATATGTTCTTTTGTGCATTAAAAAAAATAAATCCCAAGCAACAAAACATAAAAATGCGTAATTTTAAAAATAGTGAAGTGCTGCCTTCTAAAATCATAAAATAAACCCTATGTGACTGACTGTCAGTCACTTAAACACAAATCTACTGAGTTGAAAATGTAAACTAGGACTTGTGAACTACAAAACCAGCCAAAGAAACCAGTGTATTCCTCAGGTATATTAAGCTTTCATGATTTGAGGTCTACATAGAAACATTTAAGGCTTTTTCTGTCTCTTAAAGAATAAAAATCCCTACAGAATCAAGGCAGAGATCCCTTCTGCAGCTACTGTCATCATTTATTCTAGGGGAAGAGGCACTTAATCGTGTAGATTATATGCCACATGAGAGGGATAGAGTCGCAGGCTTTTTCTGTAAACTGTAGCTCAGCCTGAGAAGTACCCTTGCTCTGCTTGTCACACAGGGCAACCAGCCTGGCCCCCATGCCTCACTGACCCTGTACCAAGTTTACTACTGACTTTACCCTAGCAGTGAGGTTTTTTGGGCTTAATTCTTTTTGTATTCTTAGCATTACACAACAACAAAAAAAGCTTTCTCAGTACCGGTCACTAATAAGACCCAGTGTTTCATAACTGTGATGGACTAAACCAAAATAACAGTGAAACATTTTGGGGAAAATAGCTTTTCTTGAGTACTGACTTTTTTGGGGAAGCAAAGTATTAATTAAAGTATTAAGAAAAAATGTCCTTGTTTATTTAATAATAACTCCCCTTTATAAAAATTACTGCAGTGAATTAAAGGAACTCTAATTCTAGATTCTGTGTGACTCCATTTCTCAGACTTTCTCTGACATGTTGCATGGATTCCAGTCATTCTTCATACATGCTCTTAATGTCTTAAGAAGCCTTAAAGTTTAACTTGAGAGTAAAACAATTTTTCTGCATTTTGATTATTCAAAAGGTCTTGAGATCTTTATGTGACCAGTACAAGTATAAAATGCTGAGAATTCCAGTGGCCTCAACATTCCACTTGCTAATTAAATATTCTTTAAATAGAAAATGTAGAGGTTTCATCATACCTGAAAGATTATCAGATGTAGACACATCCCAAATTATAACCCAGTTCTGAAAATTTATATCAAGGTGTTGGTATTTTCCTACACTCTAGAACTATATACAGTCTTCAGTCCAATGAGGGGAGTATTTTTTAAGGCAACATATCTGTAGAAAAAGATGTAATAGAAATGGCATTAATATGGATCTAGAATATTTATTAGCTTTTTTTTTTATTTTGTATGGGCTTTTAAAATCTGAAATTTCTGAGAAAATCTACTTCAAAGAAGAAACTGGTAGTGAAATCATATTTTCCAAGCTTCTGTAGCTCTAAATCCTCCTCTAACCCCAGGATATAGTACAGTAAATACAAATTACAAGATTAAATCTCCTTCAAGAAAGCTTTATTGAGGTACAAGAATACATTCTGAAAAAGATGCAAGTATAACTGTAAGAAAGGATTTTTTTTGTTGTTGTTATTATAGTCAGATTTATGGGCAGTCATGATGAAAAAAAAAACCATGAGCAACAACCAGCATGAGGGAAGGCATGAAAAGAGAAAACTACCATATCTCACCAGCTCTCTTTAAACTTCAGAAGAGGGATTGGTCTTCATTAAAACTTGAAACATAAAACAAAGCTTCTGAAACTGAAGCAAAGTAGACCACTTTCAGCAAGTCAGTTTATTCAATCAAATGTATGAACAGGAACTTCAGTGTTTGTCTTTTAATCTCATTATAGAAAATTATATTTCTAATTTTAAACAGAATGAACAAGCAGATCTAGTAAGAGTAAAGAACATTGATTTTTTTGTCTGTTTCACAAAACGATCACTCGCTGCTGAGTTCTTCTCACTTCAATTTTTTTTCCACCTACAATGTCTAAAGAAAGCTCTGAACTTTGCTGTTGAAATGCTGCTCCTTGTAAGAAGTAACATCTTTATGTGATACTAGGCTTCTGTGCCTTTGGCAAAGGAAATCTTTATGAGACTGATCTACTTTTCTTAATCTAGACTTCATTTCCCACAGTTGTCTGCATGTGTGCAGATTTGCTTGAATTACTTTCTTATTGTTGTTTTCTGATGTTTTACCGTGGTTAATATATACATGTATGTGATATCAATGAGTTCTCAATTCTTGGGTGATCATGTGATAACAGAAGTGCCACATTCCCATAAAAAGAATGATAGTTCCTGCCAAAGAACAACGCATTTCTTCTCATCGCCGGTGTTGTAGTGAAAGTTAAGCTAAACTACAGACTATGAAGAGTTATAAAAAAGAGAAGAAAAATGGACAGTAATGGAAAAAAAATGAGATGATCATGCCTGTACATCTGTAAACATACACGTATGAAAAAGATTAAACTGAACTGACTAATGTATAATGTTCACAAGTGCTTAAATTGTTCTAGTAATGGTGCTTAAGCAATGAGATTTTGAGCAGACTTTGCAAAAGGAAATGTAGAATATTATAACATTAAATTAACTTATTCTTCTTGCCCTAAATTATATGTTTTTATTATGCCTGTGATATCATCTCTCTTCCTCAGATATGTAAATACTCAGTGATGTTGCATCCTTCTTTATTAATATTAGCATAATTAGTCAGTGGATAGTGGACTGACCCATGTGCTTATGGGGGAGCAGTGTTCTGCAGGTGCTGGAACCACTTGTGCTATGCAAAGGCTGTGCTCCGGTATGTGCATCAGAAGACATCTGTATCAGGCTTCATATTTCAAACTGATTTTGAACAGTGCTTAGTTGTGAGATTAAGCAAACTAAAAAAATATCTTGAATGGGAGAGTAGAGCAGTTAAAATTCCCTTAAAAGCAGTTAAAGTTCCCACAGGGAAAATATAAACCGTAGATGATTTTGCATTACCAAAAACCAGACAAGAACTTAATCCTTATTTTGACAATAACTAATCCTGAAGTACCTCATGAAACTTGCTTCAGTAGTGTTCAGCTATTTCAACTAAAGGAATCCTAAGAATGAAGATGTATTGAAGAACACTGCATGCCATGTAAATATAAAGCATAAAATTTGTATAGGTTTAAACAAGAGAGAGCAGAAAGAAGTGAAAACTATGGAACTGACTGAATTAAGGCTGAAAAATGTGTCATACAGATTCTGGTGTGATAGTAATCTCTGATTTAAGAAGTAATTACAGCTTAGTTTATTGAGGGGAAAAAAACACCAAACCAACCAAAACAAATATAAAACCCCAAACAAAATATAAATTGGGAAAGGATGGTAAGGAGTAGTTTAGCTCTTAATCAAGTGCCTACTGACAAATAGTCTAATACATTTTTACACAGCAACAGTCAAAACGAGTTAGATTAAAAGGTGCATTTTGCTCAGTACACTATTTCCAGCCGTGGGCAACAGTAGATGTCTATGGAAGAGTACAGGAACACAGAAACCATATGGTAGTGGTCACTCAGAGTGCTCTCCCAGCCTTCAACAGCTGATTTCTGAGTCAGAAATGACATTTTTATATTTTGTATATTATTATAATAAATAATTATAATAAAAGAAATAATAAATAATAACATATATTAATATTTTAAATCAGTGGATTTTCTAGATCAACTTGTCTCCTTTTGAATCCAAGCAAAATTTAACATCCACAACATGCTAGGGAACTCCACATCTTATTATATAAGAAGAACTACTGGTTTTGGTGGGGGATTTTTTGTTGTTAGGGGGTTTTGCATTTTCCAACTACTAGCTGAATCTTTTGCTAGAAGAGAATGAGATTAATTGATCCTCGTTTTCTTTCTATTTGCCAGCAATAATTTTTGAGATCCCTATCTAGTCTTTGATTATTTCTATTTCAAGACTAGTTTAGTAGCCTGATTTGTGATGTCTTGTACAGAACCCTTTCCAACCTTTGATCACCCTTGTCACTCTCTCAAGAGTGATTTCCAGGCCTAGCCTTTTGAGATGGGAGAACCAACACTACACTCAGCATTCAAGACAGAGATACAGCTTGGATTTTGTATCCATTTTTCTCATTTTTATTCTCTTTTCCTTCCCTAAAATTCTATCCATAATGAAGATAACATTTTAAAATAGTGAAAAATAGTAGAATAGTGTTAAAAGGTTTTGGAAACTGTGGAAAGAACTAAAGATGTACAATAGAGTTAAAACCCATAATTTTCACATAATCATAGTCTGATCTAGCAACCAAAAAGTAAACGAGTCCAACAGACATAGGTTTCCAGTTTTTTGATGTAACATCACTAACTGTAAAGGCTCCTTTAAAAAAAGGAAAGAAAAAATTAAGTGGTCTAAAGACAGCTATGAGGACAGTACAATCTCCTAAAATAGTTCCAAAAGGTACTAGTAGAAAAAGATTGTCATTTATACATAACAATTCAATTTTTGTTACATGCTACACCCAACATGATAATGGACCACAGCTGAGTAGCTGTCATTGTAAAATGGTTTCTGTACAATTCAGAAATACAGTTTGGATTCATCTTGCCAAATGTAATATCTACATAGTAAATATTTTCATCTGAGCAAGTCACCATACATTTAATCTATACTTATTTCCTGAATGACACCTTCCATAGAGTACTGGATGCTGAGGTAATTTGTGCAAAATTGTCCTCAGGAGCAGACTAGCCATCTCCACAGCCATTGCTTCGTAGCATAACAGTCTTCTGCTGGATCCAAGGGGTATCCTTGTAAGCATGAGACACAAATACTATTTATAATGTTGTTTTCAGTTGAAAGAGCCTTAAATATTAGGAGGAAATTTCACAGACCACCAAAAATAACTTTATGACCCCATATTGTGAGGCTGCATGAAGCTGTGGATATTCGAGAGTTAGTGACCTCCCTAGACAGTGTTGAAGAATGATGTTAGATTGAGACATTCATGCAAACTCTATAGTGTTTGCCTGAAGCCAGATGAAAAAATGCCTGGGTCTCTTCCTAAGGGAATTATTTTACTACCTCTGGAAGAAAACCTGGGAGTAATTTAGCGTGTCCCAGACTGAAGACAGACAGAAATGGGGAGTAAGACAAATTTATAAAATAAGACCTTGCCAATGGAAAGAAATAGAAATTTAGATAAGTTCCTAATATCAGATAATATCCTAATGTATTTCCTAAAGTATCAGATTAATTGTTCCATAGAAGTTGTTATTTGCTTCTTTAATGGTGCTTTGAGGTGAGTAGCTCAAATGTAATGTCTAACACTAAGCAAGCTGAATCCCTTCTGTAATTTTTACTCCCTGAACATTATCCTAGGCAATAAATTGGTGACAGAGAATTTCTCATGTCCTGAAAACAGGACGTTGATATCATAATTTGTGCTGTATGTACTGCTTTTAAAAGCAAGAACAATACCTATAATGTCTACCTTGTAATCTTTTAACATTTTATTAAGCAATATTTTATACATAATTGTATTGATTTACTCACACTTGTTATCACAGATTTTGTAAGAAACATCAGAAAACTCTCATTATAATCCTGAATACTGGACATTAGCAGCAAACAGAAAATTACACTCTGTCTCTTAATGGGAAATAATGATCACATCCAGCTCTGCCACAACAAATGGCTAATTTGGAATCACATAATTTTTTTCAGCTCAACTAAATGCATATCCTGAAGGGAATCATGGCATTTCCTTTAAACCCCAGGAGGAGGTGGGTTAAGAAAGGAACTAATATAGCCTTTTTGCCAGCAAAGCTCACAGACGTGCAAAAATCACAGCAGGCTAAGTCTGAGCCCAAGCATTTGTTGCTATCAGAATTGATGGGATTACTGCCTCCTGCATTTTATGAGTTGGAAGGATAACTGCAAGGCCACATAATAACAGACAGAGACTGAGGCAAAAAGGAAGATTTTCAGTAATTTTGTTTTAAGTATTTACAGCTCTTTATTGCATCAAAATTGATTGCTTAAATATTACTTGTGTTCTATTTGGTTGGAGAATCTATACTTTTAGCATCATCTCATGAGAATAACCTGAAATGGACTGTTCTTTTGCATAGTGATGTATGATATGAGAAATCACAAAATCATTCTTCACTTCCCCTTTAAGCAATAACAAATAAATTATTAGCAAATAATACTAAATATTAGCAAATAATTACTTTATCTCAATAAAATCTATAATAATTAGCTGGTCTTGTTCTACAACTAAGAGAAATAGAACATAGAAATAATAAGCCAGTCCTCTCAGTATGTCAAAGGAATGATTCAATTCAGCTGAACAGGGCTATGAACTAGTTGCCTTCTGTGAATCTATTTGTGCTGGGAACCAGACAGAAACAATTAAATAACTTGATTAAATTTAAAATAGAGAAAATTTAGAAGTGATTTTAAGGTAAATTAAAGTCCTAAACTTAAGACTTTCACATGGTAAAGAATGATTCTCAGGATAACTCTTTGTTCATTTACCACCATCCCTTGTGTCAGTCAAGACCTATTAGGGCAACATGATTAGAACAGATTCTATAATAACCTAGTTAAACCAAGCTGCTAATTTAGATAGTCATATGATATAAAATACAAGCACAGTGTATTAAAAAATTCTGTGTTTAGATGTACATATTGTTTCCTGAGAAAGGGAGAAGAACATTTTTCTCCAGTAGGTTTATATCTCGCTGAGAGTTTAATCAAAGTAAAAGAGAAGATGTTATGTGCCAGAGGAGCACGAGTTCCAAAGAAGTAAAAGAAGTCAATAATATGGGGGAAGAATATTGAAAATATTTCTTGAGTAATTTAATAAATCACTATGATTCTTGAATTACTCAGGGAGGAGAGGAAGACATGGAAGAGGAAAAGATGAATACAAACTGGGGACACCAAGAATGGAACCAGAATATAGAAGTTATCCTAACATCCCCTAAAGGACATATTTCTTTTAATTGCAACCCAGACACCTAAAGCATGCAAAAGACCAAGTTTGCTGCTGTCCAAGGTAAGAGTCACTTACATCCTATGAGATGAATATATAAAGGAAGTTTGTAAGAGAAGTACTTTATTATATACTTTACTTTTCTGTCAGTTGTGTCTGCTGCCTATGACCAAATCTTTGTAAGTGTGGTTGTAGTGCATGTGTCATCCACTGAAGTACTTTTCTGGGATGTCTGGAAAGCACGGGATTCTTGCGACCCAAATGCATAGGCTAGTTTGAGAGTAGGTTATGTGGGTGTGCAAGAGTTAGGGGTGTTCTTGTCTGTAGCCAAGAAATCTGTCAATTAAATGGCACAGCCTTTAAAAAGTAGTTTTAATGGTTAATGGTAAAATAAATTTTAATAGTCTGGACTTTCAGAGACTTTAGCTTCCAGCATTTTTTTAATGCTTTTTTCTGAAACATTAAAAGGCTCTGTAGTATCAGATATTTTTCTATTACTTAAGTCTTATTTTGAAATTTAACTAAGTTATTCTATTCAATGCGTACAGTACCAATGGCTAAATATTTTGGACAAATTTAACACTCATAAGAAGTATTCTAAATATATTGTAAGCGATTTGAAAATAGTAAAATATGTACTTTATTTTATTAACATTTTTTACATATCATCTTTTTTTAACTCTTTTTGATCCATGATACACTCTAGGAACTGAACAACTATATTTGTGTAGTTGTAACCAATGCTTCAGTGTCTCATTTTTTCACTTCTTTAAAAACTTTTTGGTGCTTTTCTGTTTTTCCTTAACCCAAGTCTGTCTGTATAGTTAAAAGCAAGTTTGCTTTGTTTTAGGAGGCATTTTATTGATTGTCTTAACACTGTCAGTACACTGTCTTCCCTTGTGCTAACAGATGGATGGCCTATTCCATCCAGTTAACAGCACTGCTGTTGATGCAACAGCCCATGGCTGAATGTAACCGAATGGTGTGGTGTGCCCCACCTGACCTCGTCAGCTAAAATCCCATTATTAAAAGTGCAAAGGCTAAACATCTCTGACAGCTAAGTATCAACTTAAATGGTTCTAAAGGAAAACAACTTTAAAAACACATTTAAGAGTTTAATTCCAATGGATTATTTCAGTTCCTAAGTGAAACCAGGGCGGAGGCAGGGGATGAAGAAGGCATCCTGATCAGGTGAGCATAGAAGAGGGGTATTAAGCACACTGTAGAAATGTCACTGCTGAAGTTGTACTCTTTACAAAACAGTCTTGCAATTAGAATGAAAGCTGGCTTGGCAGGACTTAATGTTTTGTACCACCTGTTTCCTCCACTTGCAAAGAAAGTTCAAAATTAAAAATAAAGTAGTATAGACTGTTTTTTTCTTAACATCTGAATAATTTTTTTAAATGCTGATGGTGAAACAACCAGATAAGTGAGAAAATTCGGTATTGTAGGAGGTTATTTTTTTCACTTATCCTCTTAGAAAGAGGGAAAATATAATTATTGATTAGATAATGATTCTCCAGATTTGTAGACTATCCACCTAGAGAATCAGTAAGACATGTTACAAAAAATAGTGATCTTCCTAAGTTGAAGGAAATGAGGAGCTTGATTTTTTTTCTGTTGTCACTTAAAACCATTCCTGTAATCCACTTAGACTTTGCATGATTAAGGTACTGACAAATGACAAAGATGATAAAAGTGGCAAATCTTTCAAGTATCCAGACATGGAGAGTTAAGCATACATTTTTTAGGTTTCTGTTGTGAATCCAGCATTTTCCATGTCGATGTGCAGACTTTTTGTATCCTTATTCCAAGATCCTTAATTTTCCCTGAGAACTGAAAAAGAGGACTAATCTCATGCAGTTCAGAATTCCACTCCAAGGCATCTAAAAACTAGTAATGCAGCCCCAGATATAGGTGAATTCTGTCTTTATACATTGTAGGATGGATGTAGACCTGATTTTGATAACCATACTGGTGCAGTACTCTGTCTGAGCTAATAAGTACTGCTGAGAGACTGAGAGTAAAGATGTATTTAAATTATGTCTATAACAAAACCTGTTTCAAGGGAAATCAGCATTGTCAAAAGCCCTAGGAAATCTTGTAATCATTCTTTATGAATATGAGCAATAATTTTAAACATATTTTTCTCTACAACCCTTTTAACATATGAATGAATGGCAAAATAGATGTAGTTTTGTCATGTAGATGTAATTTCAAAGTGAACAACTGAAGTGTTACACTGATGCCCAACCAGGTTTAATGTGGCAAGAAGATGTACAAAAACATGAAAAGCAACAATAATGCTACAGTTTGGTCCTAGAACTTCTTTTCTCTGACGTTTTTGAAGAATATGTTAAGCATTATTTAAATAAAAATTAAGGAAGAAAACCTCAATGTTGACTCTCGTTAACACTCATACAAAAGAAGTAGCATATGGTTGATTGAATTGGTTGCAAACTTCAAAAAACAGTGACTCAAAGTTGAGCTTTAGATTATAAGCATTAATTAGAGTGAGTGAAAGAAAGTTAAGGAGAGGAGAAAGAGCTGGGAAAACATTAGGAACTGAATTTTGACCATCTTACTTTTCAGTTTGTACTTGGATAAACACACAGGGGTTTCAAAAACTTAATCAAAGTTTCTATATATTCTTCCTTACTCTCAAGTAAATACATAGGTAACATATAAAAATAAATATATATAACAAATATTATATATATAAAATAAATATTTTTTATTAATAAACAGACACACTTAGGACAAGTTTTTTCTCATGTAAACAGATGAAAATTAGTGTCTTACATGTAATTACTATGGTGTAAGCAAACTATAGTTGTAAGATTGTGAATTTTCAGCTGTGCCTCTGCAAACTTTACACTTTACTGTATGCTACCTACCATGTACACCTGTGTGTAGGCAAGTATATTAACATAAACATTCTTTGGGTCAGGAGACTTTCCAAATACACAAGAGGGAATAAACCTCATTTGTAGCTACAAAATAAAATGTACTTTTAGTTTCCCTTACTAGGGAGCCCTAAATGCACTGACACTTCAGAAGGGAAATCATACAACTAACAGTAAGTTGGAAGAGGAGTATCTGCAAGTTTTCTACCACACAGTGAATTTCCAGTGTAATTAGATTTTTATGGACATAGAATCCAATGACAAGATCCTGTACTTTAATTGAACTCCTGGGACCATGTTCAAGCAATCATTTTCAGAGCCTGCTTGCAAGTAGTGACTAGTTCATATACAAAGGATGACTTCTCAGGGTTGCAAAAATTCTGTGTAAACAAAGGCTCTTTTTTTGTACACATCACTGAGGGATGTCAGAAAATAATTTATTCCCATTGGGCAAAAGAACGACTATCACCTTTGGAAAAACAGCAATCACAAGTGTCTGCTGTGACTTTAATGAGGGCTACCCAGGTAAGTACAGTCACAGAAAAAATCAGTAATTTGCTACATAAGAAGTTATGTACATACAGAATATCCCAGTATTTGCTGCTGAATTCCAGGAATGTGGAATATCTACTTGGACAACAGCAACTGATATATGATCATAGTTTACCCTTTACAAAGAACTTACACCTGTGTTAAGAAAAATTCTTTGGTGTTGTATCTGTGGTGTATTGTCAGGAACAATTTGGACACGCTTGTGTGTCAAGTCATACTAGATTCCATAAGCACATAAATTTAAGAAACTTGTTACTGTACATGTTATAGGAAGGACAGGTATGTTCTTCACAGAATTGTTAATGTTACTGAAAGCAGTAAAAATGATAATCTTTACTTTACATGTTCCATATCAGGCTATTAAAATGGATAACAAAGCCTTATGCAGCATCACAAATTCTTTCACAGTTTAGAAAGGTTTTTCATTTCCTTGCTGCTGTAATGACATGTCACTGGAGGGTGTTTCTTTTTCTCCTAGCTTTTTTGAAATCTCCTTTGAAAGTTGGCTTATGCTGCTTATATGGTAAAATAATTTGTTACCTTCTAGATACTCTGAAAGTATATTTTGGAAACCTAGGAACTGGTGAAAATGACTCAGTATGGCAGGGGTTGTGAGTCATTTCACTTTTAAATATGAAAGTCCTTGGTGTCAGTTCTTTAGTTAACTTTACTAATAAATAAGTTTTACAATTAAAAGAATACATTTCCATTAAACAATATAGAATAAAAATTTAAAAATCTAGTATATTCTATAGTTTATAAAAGTAAAACTAACAAAAAAGATTCTGCTTACTTGCTTCAGTATCCTGGCTTTAATCTCTGGGATCTCATCTATTACTTCAGAGAATATTTCTGTCTGGAATATGGGGGAAACAAGTATCATCAGAAACTAACATTCTCTGTATTTTCTTGTTTCCTTGTTAGAAAAATGTTTCTACTTTCTTCCTGTGAAAAAGTAGTTGAAGTCACAGTCACCCTTGCTTCAAGGGCAGGAAAAGGTCTTTTTCCCTTCCTCTTTACTTTTTGAACAGCGTTTCTATTGTACTTCTTAATTACTCTTCTTCCAGCTTCAGGTGTTTGTTATAATTTTCTAAATATAAACAAGTATAACATTCTGTGTCCTATAAAAAAAAGAGTCACATTCAGACAGCAAGAAAAAACACAATCTGTTCAATAAATTCCCGACAGTGCTACCTGAAGACAGAGTGTACATTGAGACACCTTAGAGTTTTGAATAACTATATGCATCCTTGGTTTTATTATCATCCTTATATTTGTGAATTTCAGTGGATATCTTCTTAGAGGGGAAACTGAGAAATCTAGCAGCGCAAGGTATCAGTCTTCATTTCTCAAAGTTCCTTGAAAAAATAAGCCTTTCTAAAGGCTTGTCAACATGGACAGGAAAGGCCTTTCTCTAACGTCACCTGTTGCTTTATACTCAGCCTTGCACACTCTGCAGCCACAATCTTGAGTGCGAGCCTACTGCTATGAAGAGAACAGCACTGTAGACAGTAACAAGCAGGAAATGTTTCAGCTATGTTCTGGAATACAAACTATGACGATATCCATTTGAGTCTCAGAGGTTCAAAAGTTATGGCCTAAATTGGCTAAATTAAACTTAAGGCTTGGGAAGGTGGAAAAGAATGTCTTTTTAAAACTCTGCCTTGAGGGACTGGGATGGGGTGTATGAATGTATGACCTGAAGATATTAATGTGCCTTTATCAACTTTTTTCTCTCCCGGGATGTTTTTCACATGATACCTTTTCTAGCTCATCAAATGTCTCACTTTGCAGTGTGCAGACACTGCATCAAGGAGGAAAAATGGGACCTTCCTTAGGTCTCATTTCAAGATACACTTTTGTCCAGGCAATAGAGGTGCTGTCATCTGTGGTATCTCGTCTGTTTATCTGTGCTCATGGATTTTCTCGTGACCAGCTTCTGGCCGCTTACAGCTTTCAGGTATAAAAAATTTTGAAATGCTTGCTCTCTTTACAATACCAGTTATCAATGTGAATATAAATCCTGCACTCTATTCTTCCCCATCTCAGAATTAGACCTCAGATATAGCATGATTCATCTGACATCTTTCTGTACTTGGTTTCTTTGGCACATAGACACATGTGGCAGTATTTCTGAGCCTGGGAGGTTTGGAATGAAGGAACGTTTTAGAAATTGCAGTCCATTCATGCAATGCAGAACTTTACACAAACATCTATGTAGATGTTCAACATGAATGCACAAGTGGTTGAGATTGTCTGTGAAGCCCTAGGATACAGTTTTTGACTCATAAAGCCATCAAACCATAATAAAGTATCACCACATATGCATCTTGTGCTGGTGGAGGCAGGGATCATGCTGATTCTGTGGACCTACTTCGATGCACGCAGTATTAGATTAGATTGGATTGGATTAGATTAGGTTAGATTAGATTAGATTGGATTAAAACCAGGGTGGCAGCCATATCTAGAAGTAGTCCAACTGCAGAGAAATAACTAGCTGACTATCATGAAACAGCACGAGCTTATTTTATGTTTAGGGGTTACCTTAAGCATAAAAGCATACAAAACTGACATCAAGACAGTAGATGGAAAACCAATATTACACTCTAAATCTACTTTTTCAACATTTATTTTGTGCAGCAGAACATGCTTGAAAGTCTTGAACAGTTTCTGATTTTCTTGGCATTATACAAGATTCTGCATTTTGTTCTTTAAAATATTTATATAGGATACAGCTTGTTATATATCATAGAAAGCATGTGCTTCTGGATATTTGATATCTTTCATATAGTAACTACTCTGCAGAAAATTGCTGCTTCAACATTTATATGGCTATTTCATCAATATCCTTCTTATTCTGACATCACAGTGAAGATCTGCTTAAGTGAGTGAGTTAAGAATTCTGTTTTACTTCTTCTTTGGGTGGATGCAGTTTAAAGAATAACTCAGTAACAGAGGTTATAAAATAGAAAGAACACAGTCCAAACCATGATCATTCCTTGATGAGAAAAAAATGCACGGTTGAAAAAGCTATGCTTACTGAAGCAACAATGAATTTACAAGGTTCTGCATAAGGAGACTTAAGTTTTTCCAACAGTAGTAAAATTTTGTCCTTTAACTCAGCTTTGCAAGGTTTCTTTTTCATGTAATTCTTTCTTCAAATCACATATGAAGATGAAAGACTGAGACTCCATATTTATACAATACACTTGTCTGTTTTCAGTAGGAGGGAGGAATCATTACATAGTATTCCAGAGGCACATCTAGGAAGACCAAAAGTGCTACATACCATTATAACTTAAAGTTCTTTACACAGAAAAGGATTCCGTTGTGCGAAAGGAGGGCAGTGAGATAAGGGTGTCAGCTAAGGTCAGCAAGACTACTCAGAAGATTATAGTGTCTTCCATGCCTTGATGAATTGAGTCCATAGCATTTTTTAATTTAAAACAACTATAGCAAAGAAATTTCCCTCAGGTACAACTATGCAGTGATCTCACTTACATTGTGATATTCTCTTGGTTGCCAAGCAGCCAAGAATAAGTGTAAAAAGAAAAGCTTCAGACAAAAAAAAAAAAAAGCCGACTGTTTTTTGTTTTGTTTTTTTTTATTAGAAATAAGCTAGAAGAGTTAAAATAAATACCAAAAGAAGAATACTACCATACATCTCCAGTCAACTTCACCTCCCACTTCATTTAGTACAAAGCAGAGTGAAACTTTAGACCTATTTAGTTTTGTGAAATAATATTTAAGTATTTGAGAAAGCTTAACTTTTCTCCTTTTCAATGTAATAAATATGTGTAATACAAGAAAATAAAAATGATGCTTTCTTTTGCCTTGAATATGTTGGTAATCCAGCATTAGTCCTTCTCATGTTCTTCCTAGGTTTGTTTCTTTTCTTGAAAAAACAGTATTTTGCAATATACTTGGCTGTTCCTACTTTTTTCTGCTCTCTGAGGTTGTCTTCTTTTTGATGTTATAGAAAAATATATTCTGGAACAAAAATAATTATTTTCTTTATTTTGAGACTAAAAGAAGGCATAAATCTTTAGATCTTGTCTTCAATGTCTACTCAAGGAGTTAGTTAATTTAGTCTTCCTTTTTTAAAATCCCAATTTCAATGAAAAATGGCAGTGTTCAAATATATCTGCACAGCTTCCAATTACGATAATAGATTGTTTGAGAGTACTAACTATTGCAATTGCTCTTGTTGAATCTACCTTATTTGTAGCAGAAAAAAATTACATAAATGATATAAAGATATGACGTGGAAAAGCAGTGTTAAGCCTCTTGGAACAAAGGAAGAAAAATAAAGCATCTCACAGGAAAGGTGTGATATAACTGCTGTGATATTGAAAAAAAAAGTAATAATTTAATTTTGAGTGGTAAGATATCATATAGCAGGGTTTTGTTAATTTTGTGTTAATTTGCTCAAATTTATTATATATATCACAGAAATGCAGAAGATCTCCAAACAATAGCAAGGTCCTACTAGGCACTTCACAGACACGAAATAGTCTAAATGCTCCTATCAAGAGCTGGTACTCTAAACTGACAAACCAAAGCAAGTCAATAGGATACCTCAGACAAACACAGCTGAGGTCGGCAAGAGTTCACTTTCGACTAACTTTACCACACCAGAATTTGCTACCTTCTCGGCTCTCAGAGTGTATGTATGAATATCAGCAATACTAACCCAGTTCCATCAGAGAGACTCAAGTTTGAACATGTTATCGCTAAAAGTTGAATTGGATCATTTTAAGAGAAGTGAAATAGGAAAGCCAACACTTGAAGTCTGAGAGGAGGGGAAGGTAACTTTCAGCCAGAAGGTGATGAAGAGTAGCTAAGAACAACCTCTTCAACTGGCTCAGCTGCACCTAGAAAAAAATATGACTGCACCTGTAATAAAAGGAGAAATCTGATGAACTGAGATTTCCTGAGTCCTAGATTAGAGTATTAACCAAAAAGCCAAACTACCGCATTTTGTACACTATGTTAAAACATGCTTATACATATGTATTCTAATATATATAGTGTTCCAACAGACATCTTTCTGAACAACGAATAATTTCAAAGTAATTTCTTCCTCTGGAATTTGTTCCCCAGTTCAGTGCTGGGGGATTAAGAGTAAATTAGATGCTCTGGTTGAGGTTCATTCTTTCTGCTGCTTTCTCTTCTGTTTCTTCTGATAGCGCTTCTAGTTATAAAATACTTCTGCAGTCACAGTTTGAGATGAGAAGCTGTTCTTCCTTATTAACATAGAAACATTTACTTTTAAATTTCAAGCTACTAAAGTATCTACTGTACTTTATGCCAAAATAAAATACAGTTGCAGAACCAAACATTTAAATAATGTTTTTGTGCAATTAGAGATGTGTTGAGCATTTCAAAACAAAACCAAGACAGAGTCAATCCATATCCTGTGCCAAGACCATTTGAAAACAATCTGCCTTTATAAAAACAATTTGGAAAACACGATTTCCAAGAATAAACAGCAATTACTTTCAAGAAGCCAGTGAGATTTGGGTTTTGATGTTTACAGTTGAAATTTCTAGTATTTAATGAGCCACATCACTTTGCTTCAGTCACCTTGCCTTGACCGACAAAACATGACACGTACCATTGAACAAAGTCAGCCAGAAAATTTGAACACATCTATTTTATGGAAAACTGAGCTTGAAATGGAAAAGGTTCTTTTAATATCTGTACTAAAAAAAACTCAAATAAATTATGTTCAGGAATTTATAACCTCTTGGCAGTGTAAAGTGAAGGAGTGGATATAATTCACCCTGGTATTGGAACTGCATGGTTTTCATTTTGGTTGTTTTTCTTTTTTTCCTAAAAATCATGTAGTTGGTATGCCAAAGATCCAGATAATTGTAGATTCAATAAAAAATTTCTCTGCAGGTGGTAGGAATGTCACCTCCTAAACATTATAGGTGCATATTGCCAAAAGCTGAAAATATCTTTAACTGCCTGTTCTTTCTCTTTTAATTTCACCCAACAGAAGGAAGATTAAAAAGATCTAGACATTGACAATAAGTGGCATACTAACTGTATTATGTAGCATAATTTCAGACCATTAAGGATCTCTGCAATGGGAAGGCAGAATAAATTTGACCTTCCAGAAACCAAAGCTATTTAGCAAATAAAGGATGTTATAGGCTGTGACAACAGGGCTGTGGTGAGAAAAGTTTTGCTTTCCTGGCAAGGTACTCCCCTGCTAAACCTGAGACCACACGTGTACATACATAGTATGTGTAGGAGCTTCTAGATAGTTTGTAGACCAATGTGGCAAAGAGGTACTCGATTTCCCTGCCTCGCCCAAACTTGCTTGAATCATATTCTGATGTTTTTCAAGTAGTCCATTTTCAAACCTCACTCTTAATTTTAATCTGCTTTAGATTTTTTTGATTATATTAGCTGATACTTTTTTTATTTATTTCTGAGTCTATCGTGTTATATAAGGCAAATACTTGAGCATATGCTCAGAATTTGGATATGAGATCGCTAGATAAGTGTACCAGTCATGAGAACAGGGTCATGGTTAGTCACATACTTTGGACCATAAACACTGAAGGTTTCACAAAGATGCATGTATTTTCCTGAACTAGAAGAAAACAAACAAAAGAATAACAAATGCTATCTAATTCACAAAGAAATATTCTCTTATTATTTAAGGTTTTCTTATCTTTCTGTTAATGAAAGGGAATTTCTGTATGGCTTTATTACATATTCTGCCCATCAATTTTTTAATGTTTTTTTATTACTTTGATGTCCCTTTTAAAGAAAATAGTATCATGAAATAGTATCATCAGAATAAATACTCCTCTTCTTTTTCATAAATCAAGAGAGACAAACAGGCTAATAATTACTTGCTATATGATGCTGCATATAATTCTCTATGAAACAGTGCAGTTATGTTAATTTAGTATGTAAAAGCTCCATTGTTGCACCACAGTACAAAACACCTTGAGATGTTTTAATTAAGTAATTTTGTATAAAAATAACAGGGTTTGGAAGTAAAAAAATTCCAATGAGGGAAAGCTGCAATAATTAAGTAATATTTAATGTTAAATTAAGAGATAGTTATCACTTAATGAAAAGATATGTTAGACAACTTTCTCCATGCAAATATGGGTTTTTTTATAAAGAGAAAAATACATCTTCAAAATAGTTTTCTTATTCATATAATCTTTTTCCATGTTTGTGTCAGAGGTATAGTGATCTGAGAGAAAACAACTTGTCTGAAGTAAATGCAGAAAAATAGTCCTTTGCAGTCAAGTACAATAATGTATTTCTCCTACAAAGCCCTATTTTGTCATATAATATATTCAATATTTCTGTAGTTTCTCTCTACAACTATATGACCACATAATTATCAATATATTATAGCATGTGAATGTGAATGTGTGTCTCATAAATCACAGGCTGCTCAAGGGCTTAGAAAACTTGAAGTAACCAGAGATTGTTAATTCAGTTTATATCCTAAACCAGGAAATTGTGTCCTAGTCTGAAATAATTTCATTACCAATAGTTCTCGCTGGATATGATATTAAGCAATATCAGTATGTGTGAATAGCAAAATCCAATTCAAAAAGAGAGGAAAGGAATAAAGGTCATACCCAGAAATAACTAAAAATACACTGAATGAAGTTGTATTTTATGCTGAACACTATTGAATAATACTATTAAACAGCGGCTTGGAGCTACAGTTGTTCCAAACTATGTTTTGCAAATATACATAAAAGCATAAAAAAAGAAAGCACAGAGATCCTTAAAAAAATTAAGACCTATTTAACCCTGTGTTTCTACCTCACAGGGTTGTGTGAGTTTTTTAAAGTGTTAACTTCTAGCAAATTTCATCTATGTAAGAGTGCTGATTTAAGAAAATATCCATGAAATGAAGAGACAACATAAAGGGCACAGGAAACTTTTAATCACAGTAAAAGCTGAAGAACAAAAATTGTAAATTATGAATGGTACAAAACTGCTTTTGTACAAACTTGAATATGAGTTTTGTTTCCTTGCAAATTAACAAAATGGGCAAAAAAGAAACTGAAGATGTGTTGTACTGCTGTTATCACCAGCTGCACATTTTATTGTTTGTTATGGAAGTTAGAACTTTAACAGTGAAGTGGCAATGATTGTATCTTGCTGTCCTGGAGTATCAAAATTTTTTTTATAGCAAGGGATCAGTCCTCAGCCCAATTTGTGTGAACATCAGGAGAACATAAATAGCTTATCGGAGGACAGCTCATCCTGAAGTTGTGATTCAAAAGCTGACAGAGGATATCTTGAGTTGTTTCAAGGGACTGAGTATTTATGTATATACTGGTCTGCAACTTCACCACATTTTCTTCTGCAGAGATTAGTTTCCTGAACTCTATTTAAACACTCTGCTACTGCCTCAGGGGCTACCTTAGTCTTTAGGCTGCAGAAATCTTTGGCCTTTTGTATTTGAATAGTATTAAGTAAGGATGCTATGGTGATTGTCTCCATTTACCAGTTTTGCTTGAGGATAAAAGCTATTTTATCTGAATGTCTGACTCCTGCTTGATCTTGAAATTGTTGGCAATGAACAGAAAAAAATCAAACAACCCAAGCCAGACCTGAATGTTTAGTATGTAACTCTTTGGATTTGTTTCATTTTCATTTATCTACTTTTTATCTCTTTGATAAACATTTTAATTCATTTTATTTCAAAATAAAAAGTTAAAATTATTAAAAATTACAAAGTATATTGCATTTTTATATATATGTTGAAAGTAGAATTCACCATGAATGTGCAAATACTTTTGGCCCATCCCAAACTGCATAATTAAACAAATATATTATAAATCAAAAAAAAGCATCTTTTCATCTCTAGTGAGAATATGCTTGGAATTTTTGATCCTTCAAATCTAGATGCTTTGGAATCACAGAATCCAGAAAAGATGCTGAGATATTCTCAGTATTAACCTTCGGGGAAGGACATATCAAACAGTCCATACAGCCACCTTGTTTACAACCTGGTGCTTTGTTTCTCTTCACCTTTGCAGTGCGATATTTCCCTCTGTCTCAGACATCCGAAAGAGACACCAAACTCTTAACCTTTGGCTATATGAGAAATACGCTATGAAACTTAGGTATTTGTTAATATAACTTTTAAACCCTGCTGTGTATTTCAGTAAGAATTGCTTTGTTATTATCCAGGTACCTTACAATTACATTTAAGCTGGATGAGAGAGATATGCAGATAAAAGTATTTATAAATACAAAATGACAGAAGATATAAATGAAGCACACAATCTATTTGTTCCAAGGTAAAACCAGGAAGATGCCTCTCCTCATCTGACTGAATTGCTGTCCCCTTTGACCACAAGGTGGATGTTGGGATTGCAGCTTTGGTCTGTGCCTTGCACTTCCAGATGTCCATTAAGCATAATTCATATGCTTCTGTGAGACAAAGCATACTGTACAAATTCTCCTAAGGGCCCATTTGGGAGCATACTTCAAAGTGAAGTTACACCTAATAAGCACAACTTTCAGAGTCAGGCATATTCAGTTCTCATTTCTTAAAGTCTTTGATAACAATGATATAATTAAAAATAGACTGTTGTCTTTTGCAGAAAAACTGCAGGTGTGAGTCATCATTTTCACCATGGATGATCCTTTGTTTCTCTTTTGCTTGTACCTTGTTCCCAAACCAAAAAAAATTTTAGGTATGTACAAATAAATTTGTTTTTAATGTTCCTGTTATCTTTTGTACTAAGACCAGAAATCCATTATGATGGGATTTGTAAAGCATCATGGTTCCAGAGAAATAATGTTGTCTGTATACTATGAATCATTTACTTTTACCCAAATCACTGATTTGTAAGGGACAGTTCTGCTAAAACCATAATTTTTTATCTATTTTTATTCCCTTTCTAGAATATTTACTTGACGCTGCTAATTCTAAAAGTCTCTGTAGGAAGGGGAAGAGTCAAATTCTAGATCATTTGATATTAAGGTGCTCTATTTCAGATCCAGTGTTTTTCCCTCATGTGGTATTTGCTAAAAGAATAGAGGCACAAACATGGTCTTTTTCTTTTAGCAATTACTGCATTTGAGGCTCTTAATGCAAGTCTATAGAGGCACTAGACTCTGCAAATTGCTCAGAAAGGAAAGCAGGGACAGTTTTTACCATGAGGAATGGGATAAACACATTACTCAACCAAATATTTAGACATTAGAAAAAATAGAAATGTCCTTCAGAAAAAAAAAAAATCAACACAAACTTGAAATAACCTGTCAAGTAGCATGAAGTCAGATAAAACATAGGTTATTGTCTGCAATTGACAAGTGTGATTCTGCTCAGACCACTAATAACCTAGAATGTAAGCTGTAACAGTTAAGTGGCTTCAGTAAAACACAAAGACAAATAATATTGTTTTCCAAAGAGCTCTTCAGTGAATTTAAGAGGGAGAGGTTTTGTTGGGGTTTTTCTTGTTTGTTTGTTTTTTTGCCCCCTTATAAAACAAAATGAATGGCATATCCTGAAAAATTTTGGGACTAGACATATTTTTGATTATTCTATTGACTTCCCACACCTTCTTGTGCTCAGGATATGAATTTAGAAGTTTCATAATTGCTAGTGCTAGATCAAAGTTGTTTAATTTAACTTGAAGGCTTCTCTTTTGCATATGTTATTCAGAACTTAACATCCCCTCAGAACTTGGTTCAAGGCTGAAGCCAATGCTGCTTACATTTAGCCAAATCCCTCTGCACCTTCCCTAGACCCAGCAGCCGGGCCAAGAGTGGCCAGTCCCTCCAATACGCAGTTCCACAGCCCTTCTGATCATGACATGTCCTCCAGCATTACAGCTAGAGGAAGATTTGCATTATCTCCAGGGGCATTGGACAGGTCTCTCTGCCCCATTTGTCTTTTTCTGTAAAGTCCCACACACAGTGGCCCTAAAAAAAAGGGGGGGGGGGAGAAAGAGAGATAATAATAAGAAGCCTTTTAATTAAATTAGATAACATTGAATTAAAAAAAAATAGAGAAAGAATAAAAATTGGAAGTACATTTAAAAATAAATAACCACTGATAAAAAAATAAAATAGGCCTGCGATGAAAAAAAATGTTCTTGACTGCAAAAATGACATTCACATTTCATGAGCATATTAAGTTCTTATTCAAATACAATTTTGAACTAAAAAAAAGCTTTTATTGAATCAGTTTCATAAATTTTCATTATCCACTGTCTAAACTCAAATCCTACTATAACCTCAGCATTCAAATTTGACTTTTTGATTGATTTGATTAGAATTTGTATTAAGGAAATGCCACATTTTCATAAATAGTTAATGTCTGTGAAACATTAAAAAGTCTCTTAAAATTCTGTTTTGCAGGACATATCTCTAGTCTATAATCTGAGGAAGACTACTTCCTTGATAGCGCTCTGTCCTGGTTTCAGCTGGGATAGAGTTGATTTTCTTCATAGAAGCTATTACGAGGCTATGTTTGGGATTTGGGATGGAAATAATGTTGATAACATACTGATGATTTTAGTTGTTGCTAAACAGTCAAGGACTCTCCAGCTTCTCGTGCTGGCCTGCCAGCAAGAAGATGGGGGGTGAATGGAAAGCTGGGAGGGGACACAGCCAGGACAGCTGACCCCAACTGATCAAAGGGATATTCCATACCATATGACATCATGCTCAGTATATAAAGCTGGGATGAAGAAGAAGGAAGCAGGAGGGACATTTGTCTTCCCATGCATTTGTCTTCCCATGTAACTGTTATACGTGATGGAGCCCTGCTTTCCTGAAGGCGGCTGAACACCTGGCTACCAATGGGGACCAGTGAATTAATTCCTTGTTTTGCTCTGCTTGCGTGTGCAGCTTTTGCCTTATCTATTAAACTGTCTTTATCTCAGCCCATGAGTTTTCTCACTTTTACTCTTCCAATTCTTTCCGCCATGCCACCATGGGGGAGTGAATAGTGCTTAGTTGCTGGCTGGAGTTATACCACAACACATTTCATTTTTAGTAAGGAATAATGGAATAATGCCCAGCCACTGTTGTGAAAAGCTCCTACCACAGCTGGGAAACGGCCAGGGCACCAGTCTTTAAACAGCATGCTACTGTTTTGACATTTCAAAGGGTTTTTTTTTGTAAATACCACTGAAAATTTTGTATTGAGGAAGGAAATACAAAATATGAATAATAATGAAATATGTATATTTGAGATGTGAATTTAGGATAAAATTATTTATTCCAATTGCAGACACCATGATGCAAAGTTCAATTCTTTAATTCTGGATTGATTAGCAGAGAATCCATTTTCCACATTACAATGATTCTTAAAGTATGCTTGAGGTATTTATTGACTCTGATTCTCAAATTCAGTTCACACATAATAATACATATGCAAATCTGTAATAGTATTTTTACCTTGAAAATTATCTTAAGGTAATGATTCAATATGACAAAAATGTTCATTATTTGGACTTACTGTATTTTTCAGTTTTCTGTATCCTTTGAAACCTAGCATTATACTGCAGCATTATTGTAAATGCACAAGTTTGCATTTTTGTATTCAGTAAGGTATTCAAAACAGTGAATACATAACTGTAAAACAATCTGTTCTGATTACAAGACCTTTTGATAAGATTCTTGTTATTAGTTGTGGCCTGGTGGATTTATTCAGGCATTCAGAGTTGTCTACTTAAAAGACAGATCACAGATGATAAAAATATGCTATGTACAAATCTGAGTGGAACATATATTCCAGTGAGACAGACAGCTCTTGGTTATGAAAGAGCCGGGCTTGAAAAATGTTCTAACAGGGTCCTAGAGAGGCAAATTATTCTTAACAGTGACTAAGTGAAAATCGAACACTTATTCAGCTTTCACTGCCCTTTAAATGTACTCACTATGTTATCTGCTTGTTTTACTGACAGCACAAAGTTGTCTCTAGATTGTATTGCACCTTGTGCAATCTCAAGAGGTTTGTTAACAAATTTCTAATTAGGTGCACCTATGAAATCTTACCAAAGCAAGAGGATCATACTAAAGTTAGAGTAGGTAATTTGAAGTCACTGTTATCATACGGCCATATATAAGGCCAGAAGTTGTCCTGCTAAATCTTATCATCTTGGCAGTGATTTGTTTAAGGATGACCTTGGTTTGATTTTCAGATTTTAAAGATGAATTTGCAGGGTGAGCAGAAGGAAAATACACCCCCAATGAACTGACAGTAAATCTAAAACATTGTGTTGGTTGTTGATCTAATCTTAATAGGTTGGTATAACCTTTTCCTTAGGAGGTGTAGCATATTTCAAGAAATCAGAGTGAAATCTGACTGCTTTTTAGATTCATTAACCAGGATGCAGAATATATAATTTTCAGTTGTTACATTACCGGTTTCAGAACATTAGCTTGAATCAGTCTCAAATGACCAGTCAGTAATTGTTGCTTTTTCTAGATGGGGTCTGTCTCCATCTTTCCACTCTGAGTTTTCCACTTTACTTAAGGTGGCAAAAGATTCATACATAACATTATCTATGGAATTGGCTTTCTAAGCAGTTATGAAGCCACCTAATAATAGTTTAATATTACTCTTTTCATCTTTCTTACTAAAACATATCATGAGATAAAAGCTTTAAAGATCTAATGTTCCTCCCTGATCACATATCTCTTCAGAGTCATAGAGGAAGTTAGGTTGATTTGATAGAATTTGTTCTAGACAAATGCAAAGCATGTTATTCATCTTCTTATCTCCTAGGTGTTCACAGAAAGTTTGGTTGTTTCTATGTTTTTGAAAGACCTACATTACTGAACAATAATTACCTGTTCTCTTCTCCCACTTTTTTTAAGGTATGACCTAAGTATGTTTTTCTGTAATATTGTGGAAACCCATTATCTTTCAAATGGTTTTAAAAGGCTGTGTCAATATCAACAAATAGACAATGCCCTACATTATAGATACCAAGTAATGCAGTGTAATATGATACCATTTGTAAAAGAAATAATTGAATATGATGAACTAACACTGACAACATATATGTTAAAAGTCTTGGCAGGATTTGGACTGTTTTCTTGGCCTGTAATCTGAATGCCCAGGAGGACATCAGGTGCACTTTTGGAGTGCGCATTTCAGTTTACTTCTATTTGAAAGGAAACCACGTCACCTCTCTAAGATCATTATGCTGTCTCAGCCAAAGTGCAGTTAATGGATGATAGGGACATTCAGTTCAAAAGCTCATTCTTCATCTGAACTACAGTACGTAGAAGTAACCACACTCCAAATATTCTCTTTATCTTGGGCCCTATATTATTTGAAGTTTTCTGCTTCCCTTGATGTAAAAAATCTTTTCTAGTTAAAATTGTGTTGAGAATTTCTATAAATAAAAGTTTTGCACAATCAGTAAGTTCTAAAAACATAATAAATTATATTCTTTGCATATAGTTACACTTACGTGCAGAAAAAGGTAGCAGTGCAATGTAAATAGGTAAGCATTGCACATTTTAGATGTATATTTTAGTTGCTAGGAAACAAAAAGGAAAAATACTTGTTAACTGACATTTGAGTCCTACCTAAATATGCCAAATATCCCAGAGTTTTGATTACTGATTGTACTTTTGTGATTATATTCTTTTTTACTGAAAACATCCCAAAATTTAACACTAGTACATGCACAGCTGCTGAGCTTCTTTGTCATCACTGGTACGCTGTGTGTCTCTCTCAAAGATAAGTTATATACGAAGTCCATATTGTTCCTGCTCTGCATTTTCATTTTCTGCCCTGATAGTCACTGATCCCAAAACAGCTTCAGAAATCACTAGATTTACAGGCAAAGAGATGCAACGCAAAACCTACTTTCTTCAATGGAAGAGTTTGATTGTTGTAATGATACTTAACGATATCTATTTCTCTGTGTTTTGTCAACAGAAGCAGAACAAATGGTGCCAATCAAACTCTTTTTCTTAGAAAATATCCTCAACTGAACAGAGCAGTACAGAACAGAATGTGCTCTACTTTGTCAATCAAGTATCTATTATGAGTGAATCCGGAAGCAATAAGCATAGTTTAGGGATTAATCACTCCTTATTAACCAATGCTATTTTTAACAACCAAGATGAGCACAGGAAGTGGATTTTGGCAGTTTCTCCTTGTTGAACAAAAGAATGGACTCAGTGTAAACTATAGCTTCTCAGCAAAATGTCCCTACAGAACGGTTTATACTAGTACTATATTTGCAGTTTCATTTCATTGCAAGTGCAATGTGATCTAGCATTAAAATGTATTTGGTGAAACAAGATCCAAATCTCTTATCAAGAGCTGTGAAAAATCTCTGGTATTTTTAAGTCAAGAGCCTTTTAACTGACTGACTATGTATCTTTCAGTCCTCTTTGTCCTGATAAGAAGCAATTTCTAAACACACTGAACATCTAGATATTTGAAAAAATATTCTGCATCATGAGACTACTGTCCTTGAAGAAATGGAATAGAAGATGAATGAAGAATACACTAAATCCTGATAAAGCAGAAAACAAACATATTCCTCCTGTTATCATTTGTTTTCTACCAAACTGTAAAAACATGGTACATACATGGTGTACATGCCTGTGAGATTGAGTGAATATACAACAATTTTGAAAGTTGCGTCTTGAAAAGGAAAAAAAAAAATTGTTCTTTAATGACGTCCAAAGTTTTGCAGTAATTGAACAGCTTGTTAGGGTCACGTTTTAACTCTGGGAACAATTTAAATCCAGGTAGTATACTTTTAAATTCTTAAAGGTAAGCACAGGAAGCAAAGAGGAAATGATCAACAGTTCCTACTTTCTGTACTAGGTGATTCTTCAGAAAATAGAGAAGGATCTTTAAGAGAATCAATGCTACATGTAGACCAATCATGAGCATACAACTCTTTCAATTTGCTAGGTTATATATTAGAAATGTATTTTGGAGATTCATGATATGTAAATTCTTCAAGGTGCAAGTCAGAGAGTTTCCTTAAGTAACAGGGAGTTGCTTTGCTTGCAGATTTTCAGTGTTCAAAATCTCTGAATTCTGACTCTGACAGTGACGTGGATAATCTGTGTGATATACCAGGTGAAAAGCATTGTTTCCCTTAATGCTAATTTATCTTCTTAGAAATGCTACTTTTTTGTGGGTACACTTTTTTCAGGATGTTTGAAAAAATTCAAACATCTTCAATTCTTACATGAATTTGTATTTCATTCCACCAAAGCAGGGACAGAAAGGTATTTCTAAATATGGACAAAAACTCTTAATCACTGTAGATGCTCATTAATATCCTGAGTCTTGGAGCATATTCATGTTCTACTACCCATTCAATTAATACCATTTTTACAGTTATTAAAGTGTTGGAATTAGTGCCAGTATTTTCAAAACTACTACTACAACACAAAGAGTAGTAAAACACAGATAAAAATGTATGGTTAGATATTATTTAAAGGTTTACCTGTAGTTAATGTTTTCATCTTCAGTGAGTTTTCCTCATACTCTTTTTTAGGATACATTTGAAAAACTTACAGAAGGATTACTGGTCTTCAACAATTTAAATTTTGAGCAATCTTTCAAGTTCTGCAGTATTAGTAATGGATTCAATATGAGAATAGATGAAAACATAAAAACCATATCTGCTACCACAAAATATGGCTTGGACGGCTATAGTCAAAGATGACGTACTCTAGTAACAACCATGAAAAGTCCAGATGCCCTCCAGCTACATATCAGCTAGTCGTTTATAAAGAATTTAGCTTTGTGAATACCAAATACCAGAAACAATTTTGATGTAGAAATGAATGCATGCACATTCAGAAAAAAGAAAAAGCCACTAGTGTGAAATAAAATTTTAACTTGCCCATTTTAAAATTTACAAAGGATTTCCTTGGAATTTTTCTTCATTTCAATAGAAAATCTGTTCACAGATTTGATTGACTTACTGAGATGGTGAGAGTAACACACAAAAAAGGAACTATTTCAAATCTGGACAAAGATAGACCATTAACAATTTACCAGGTTCTTTCTTTAGAGGTGGCTTGCTGCATAACAACAAACACCTGATGTTGGTGAGTGCCAGAAGATAATCAACTTCTGATGAGTTATCCAATTCATAATTTTTCTCAATTATTAGAAACAAGTGCCCAAGATTTACAGTAATTATGTGTCAAATCAGAGAAAAGTAGGGTATCTGAGTAGCTACCTTCATACACACATGGAGCTGTAAATTGTGAACTGAATTTACTTTGCGACTTTCAGTGTATGTCAGCACAATGAAGAACGAAATCCATTTAAATCCACCTGGCCTACTTTGACCCTTGTATCTGGGTGCTCAGAGCTTACTGAACCTAATTGCTTGCTTACTTTCTCCCCATTGTAAGTGGGAAATAGTCAAATTCTTGACTTGACTTAGTCACTTTGGAAGATTTATTGTGTTATCCTATGAATAATTAACTCTTTCCATGGGGAATGAATGAATTGTGGAACAGTGAAGGGAACAGGCACAGTGAGTGAAGGACACCACATGAAGCAACTCCCGGAGCAATACAATTATGTATCACCTCCTGCTCAGGGCAATGCCTGAAGTCATATTCTAGCAGCCTATGTTACTATGTCTTTGTTTAGGCTTTTCATTGCTCTAATGAGTTTGCTAAAATAATGTATGTATCATGACCTGTATTTGAATTCTTGGGCAAAATACTGCTAGTAAGTTGGAAAACATTGTTTTGTAGAGAGTCTATTTTTTGAAAACAGTAACATTCTCACCCTGTAATATCTCAAGACAAAGCAAATGAGAGCTGAAGCTACATAAAAGTTTATTAAATATCCAACTCAAAGCCCCCTCTGCATGAGGGAAGATAATGCTTAGAGATTTTTTGGTATGCTAGGGAAGTGAAACTCTTTGTAAGTTATTCCAAATCATACTCATCTGACCCATTCCACTAAAATAACTTTCTTAACAGCTAGCAAGAATAAAGTATGATACAGTCCTGATAAAGAAGAAGGGCTTGCTGAGGTACCTCATACACTTTGTTAGATTATTCATCAAACCCTATGTAGGAAGGGTGATTTTCACCGAATTTAACACATTGAGATCATAATTATCATGGTAAGTAGTATTCACAGAAGACGATGTTATCCGTTTTTAGTATACTTATTGCTATGTCACAGAGAAAAATCTCAGTAAATTGTCAAGGATAGATGTAACAACATAATGCTGCCATCCTTTTTCTTTATTTGCAAAGTTATGTGATGCATAGTATGAGTACATATGACGTGTAATATTTGGCATTTTGAGCAGAACATATGAGAATGGCAGTGACAAGAGAAACTGAATGAAGGATCCACCAATCAGAGACCTGCAAAGAGAAAATGCAAAGCTGTATTCAGTCCACTTAAAAAGGTATATGAATATGTATATATCTATATTCACCTGCAAGCTAGATAATTGAATAATGTTCCATGATGTATGTTCCATGTATCTGAAGAAAATCAGATCATTTAACAGCATGTTTGTCATTGTCTAATCCTTCAGGATACAGTTACAGGGACCCTGCTCGATGCAGAAGTATGAGCGTCTAATGATGGTCAATATCTGGATCCCCTTTCTTTCTTGAGCTGATGGAATATATTTCTATGCAACTTACTCTGTTTAAAGAGTATTGTATTTGCCATGATCACAAACTGTTTCTACTGCTACACTGTTCTTTCAGAATTATTAGTGTGGCAGCACAGCAATCAAAGGAATATCCATTTAAGAGTACTGGTAACTACAGATAAGATACTATCTATTGCAGCCATGAAATGCCATGACAGTGCCTACGGCTTTAGATAATATTCTAAATGAACATTTCTTAGATGTCTAATAAATTAGGCAAGGACATAAACAGAAAGTGGCATAAAATGGGATAGAACCATAGATCTATGTTTAATAAACCAGTTAACTGAAAGTCAGGCTTAGAGAACGTAACTGATTTTATCAACAAGGGAAAAAGAAGCAGCTTGTTAATGTAACATGTTGAAGGCACAAAGTCAGGAGCAATGCAGAAGCAGATTAAAATGTCATGCTAGAAGAACCTGAAAACTTCAAGGATGGGAATAAAATAGATTTGATTAAATTTAGTAGTATAATGTACCATATTACAGAGTTTAATAAGATTTCTGAATTCATACTAAAAACCTCCTCAGCAGAAATTATAGGAAGAGGAACAAGACTTGCGTACTGAACACAGTTTGGCATTGCATTTTCAGTATGGTGCAATCATGAACTACTTACAAATGCAACACTGGCATTTTTCTACCTAGTAAGACATTTCTAAGAAAGAGAAAGTTGTTCATAGTTAAACAAGACCACTACAAAATGATAGCATATATGTATTTCTGATCATCCACATTCAAGACGAACTGCCCGAGACCTGAAATTTTGCAGCTAACTACAAATATTGTTTGACGAGAAGAAAGGACATTCTGCCTTACTAGATAGGCAGCAGAAGATTTTGACTTCTTGAACACAATTATGCTGTGCCAGAGAAGGAATGCAAATACAATTTTGGAAGTGAGGAGGAGATCAAGACTAAATAAAAACCTTGTTAAACCAAAGGGCAAGAAAGAATGGCTATAAACTGTCTTGAATTCAACTGAAATTGGAAAGAAGCTTCCAACTACCAAGGAAGAAGGCTCTGGTAGAATCTTTAGCAATGGAGCAAGCATTTACCAACTGCTCTCCCAAAAGAATAATTGAAGTTGCAAAATACATGAAATACATTCTCTGATTTGATTGACTTTGATGATAAGGGATAGGAAAAATAGTTTCTAGCCTCCTTTTCACTACTGAAATACAGAATGTGCATTTTCCTTCTCTTTACAATTTCATGTTTTTCTATTGTAACAGTGTTATGTCAAGTGTCTATTTTAGAAAAAAAAAACCTAAAGTAAATGCTTAAAATTATGCATGTTAAAATTATTTATAGAACGGATTTTTTAATCAACTGTCCATCAACTGAAGATCTGCTTAAGATTAGTAGCAAAAGTAAAGAGAATTTTTGAGGATGCTGTTTCAAACATTCGTATGTATGAGACGATACAAGCTTAAACGACTCTTTCAGCTCCAAGAATACTGTGATGTTTCTCAGGTCAGTTAGCAGAAGATACTAGTACACTACTGTTACATATTTTATTGCTTTTTGGACATTTATTCTTAGCAATCTGGCTTTGCCCTGTAATGAAGTAGCAGAGCTACAGTTTTTCTCATAAATGTATGCATGCCACCATTCTTCCTCAACAAAATCCTGAAGAATTATGTAACATATACATAATTATTTTCATGGTCCTCTATTCTACCTATATAAAAAAATCTTTGTAGCTATCTGTTTAAAGAGATAAGAAAGGATCTTACAAAAAGTATTACTATTTGCGAGGTTTACATACTTCAGGTAGAAAACTGGTCTCCAATGATCATAGATTTAGCCTGTTTATACAAATGCATTTTAGTATGTATATGTCAGCCAACTTTTCTAAATACAGAAAGAAATTTAGGGTTATGTAGCTTTCATTGAATGTTTATTATTATATTACAAGCTCTTCCAGACATTTTTCTCTTAAAAATCTGCAAATAAAAGAAAGATTTCAACATTTTCTTTTCTGACCTTTCAAACCGTTACTTCCCAGGAGTTTAACAAGAATTTATAAATGGCAACATCTTAAAGGTAGACGGTAATTTCCCATAAGAACCAGCTAATTTATAGCTTTCTACACACCAATGACCCTTGCAATTTGGCAACTGTTTCATTAATTCCTTTACACCTGCTCAATCTATCTTGAGAAAAATAATAAATAAAAGGTGCAATTCACTCACACTGCATTCACTCCTGAAGGTATTGGGGGAAAAAAAAAGCTGTCTTACTACATTCTGCCATAAATTGGAACTAATCCTGTAAATGTGAGTGGAACAAAATTGAAAGTATCATGGTAGATAGATTGATATTATTAGTGGGGCACTGACATGGAGAGAAGAATCTGAATTCTTCCCTGGTGTAATGCTACTGAAATTGATTTACACCAGGGATGCATTTGGCATGAATACTTTGAAAACACATATTTGAAAAGGAAGTTCCATTTGCACTGTGGGGTATCCATTCTCGTTTTATATATTCCAGCCTCTAAGTCACTTCAAGTAGCACAAAGAATCCATTTCAAAAAATAAAGATGTACAAATGTGCTTCCAGTTTCTTCCTCACCGAGCCAAAGAAAAGGCTACATTTCACATAACGAAATTACTTGAAAAAAGTTTGGCTTTAGTGAAATAGACACCTTCTAACATGTTTTCCTGATTAAACAAGGTGAATCAGAGAGTAAAAATTATTTTAAATTTTTAAAAGCTTGCTTATTTGGCTTTTTAAAATTATTGATAATAAACATGTGAAATTTGTTTTGCAAGATATTGAGTCCTTGTTGGATTCATGCAGTAAAACCATACGGAGGTCATTAAACCAGACTTGCATTAAATAAGTTTTCTTTAAAGCAAGAACACACATCCTGCACTTTTATTTTATTTTGCCTTCTGCCTTCAGCATAAGAAGGGTTTTGGAAGAGACTGAGTTTACATTAAAGTGTTTCATAATTTCCTGCTCTCCATGTGATGGAATTCTTAAAACAAATTTGTTCATGCCCTTTATCAACTTGTATTTTACGGTGGTCTTTACGACATTACTTTTTATGTTATAAGGCACAATTCTACCTACATTCTTTTTTTCAGAAGAGCAACATAGTATGTCAATTTAGCATTTCAGTATCTTTGTTTTAAGGCACTTGTTTATTTTTCCTAACCAAATTTTGGGTTTTTTTATATGCTTGGATAAGTTTTTTCCAAGTTTTACATAGAGCAAGTCTCACCCAGTAGGATATGTAAGAGAAAACAATACTTCCCCCCCCACCCCCCAATGGAAAAAGACCATTAGGGCAGTTGTACAAACCTGAAGAAACTTTTTTAAAAGTTGCTTAGCTGACTGATTATTTTCATATGCTTTTTTGTGGATACTGTGTCAAAACATTTGATAACTGCAACTCAGAATTAGGTTAACCAAGATCCCTAGTAGGAAAGGCAAGAAAGCCTAGTGGGAACTTTAAATAAGAAGCAGCTAAAAAATTTTCTAATTGTTCGTACTCAAAAGAATTAGAATCCTCAGGAAATATATGAGTCAAATCTAAAAGTATTTCAAAATATTATTGATTCTATCTCAACAAGATAAGTCTTTATATTTTGCCTGCGCATCTGCTCTACAGATTAAGTATCAGATAATGGTAATTCTAAAGCAACAGTGTGGAGAAGATTTATTACTTTACTGGCTTTATTTGATATAGAAAATTGCAAAAATCCTTCTGAAAAGTAATCTAAGTTCTTTCCTCAGAGCAGAATTTTACATTAATTGATGATGCTCCATTATTAATAATAATAAATTGATTCAAAAGAGTAGTAAATTTCTGTGCTGGTTTTGGCTGGGATAGAGTTAATTTTCTTCCAAGTAGCTGGCATGGGACTATGTTTTGGGATTGTGCTGAAAACAGTGTTGATAATACAGATTTTTTTTTTATTGCTGAGCAGTGCTTATACAGGGTCAAAGACTTTTCTGCTTCTCACCCCACCCCCTCAGCAAGTAGGCTGGAGGTGCACGGGAAGCTGGGAGGGGACACAGCCAGGACAGCTGACCCAGGCTGCCCAAAGGGATATTCCATATCACAGGACGTCATGCTCAGCGTATAAAGCTGAGGGAAGAAGGAAGGGGAGACATTCAAAGTGATGGCCTCTGTCTTCCCAAGTAACCGTTATGCATGATGGAGCCCTGCTTTCCTGAAGGCGGCTGAACACCTGCCCGCCGATGGGAAGTGGTGAAGGAATTCCTTGTTCTGCTTTGCTTGCGTGTGCGGCTTTTGCTTTCCCTATTAAACTTTCCCTATTATCTCAACCCATGAGTTTTCTCACTTTTACTCTTTCAGTTCTCTCTCCTGTCCCACCATGAGGGGAGTGAGAGAGTGGCTGTGTGGTGCTTAGTTGCTGGCTGGGGTTCAACCACAGCAATCTCATTCATTTGATACTGACGCTTCTATAAAACACTGTCAAATATATGTTCCTGTCTCTGCCAGAGCAAAGTACTTTTCAGAATTTCCTGCGAGACTCTGGTAGGTTTTATTCGGCCCCCAACCATAACAATGTGAGAGTAACGGTTAAAGCTGCCTGCTTTTCTACATAACACCTCCTCTGCTGGATTCTCCTTCTCTGATCCCAGCACTAGCTCCCACACCAGAAGATACGCAGCCTTGGAGGAGGGCAGATATTGGTTGCAGAGCTCCTTAGTTAATGATAAAGTATAGATAATACCTGCTAGTCAAATTTTCCTGCAAGAAATATTTCTCTCTCCTATAGTATGTCTCAACTACTGCCGCTTCCTTTTCAGCAGCCACAGCTGGCATCTGGCATGATAAGAAGCACAAGCTCACTGACTGTATGAACTCGCTCTGCCAGTAGGTTTATGATAAGAGAATTTGGCAAAAACCCTGGTATAAATCAAAATGATTATTTTGAAATACTGCTGTATAGCTCTAATTGTCTCTATTGAAATATAGTAAAATGAAGCCTTTATGTTCTACTCCAGATTGAATGTTCATAAATTATCCCAAGTCCAACTTTGCTGAGGTTGCTAGTTTTTCCAGCAGAAATTAGTCTTTTTCAACTATATTTCCAACAATAGTATTTCCTAAATCTGCATATACTATCTTTCTCTAAATATGGAAAAGAACAATTAACCTTTGCAAGCTATATTTCTAAGATTTCTCAGTAACATTAAAGCAAAATTAAGTTTATAATACAATATTGCTCAAACTCAAATGTTGACTAAATATCTAGCTTTGAAGATGTCATGATTTAACCCCAGCCAGCAGCTAAGCTTCACTCAGCTGCTCACTCACTCACTTCACAGCAGGATGGGGGAGAGAATCAGAACATTAAAAGTGAGAAAACTCCTGGGTTGAGGTAATAGGGAAAGTATAATAGGTAAAGCAAAAGCCGCACACGCAAGCAAAGCAGAACAAGGAATTCCTTCACCACTTCCCATCGGCGGGCAGGTGTTCAGCCGCCTTCAGGAAAGCAGGGCTCCATCATGCATAACGGTTACTTGGGAAGACAGAGGCCATCACTTTGAATGTCTCCCCTTCCTTCTTCCCTCAGCTTTATACGCTGAGCATGACATCCTGTGGTATGGAATATCCCTTTGGGCAGCCTGGGTCAGCTGTCCTGGCTGTGTCCCCTCCCAGCTTCCCGTGCACCCCCAGCCTACTTGCTGAGGGGGTGGGGTGAGAAGCAGAAAAGACTTTGACCCTGTATAAGCACTGCTCAGCAATAAAAAAAAATCTGTATTATCAACACTGTTTTCAGCACAATCCCAAAACATAGTCCCATGCCAGCTACTTTGAAGAAAATTAACTCTATCCCAGCCAAAACCAGGACACAAGAGCATGTTTTTATCTAAGATAAGCACAAAAGAGATAAATTCCTTTATTTAAAAAATTCTGCTGAATTAAAAAAAAAAACCAGAGACATTGCTTCTAGAAAGGGTTTAATCTTCTTTGACTTTTTAATAATTTCCTTGAAGAGGTTTTCAAATAATGTTACTGCCTTAATAATAATGAATTACAGTTTAATCAAGGGGGGAAGTCAGTTATAGGAAAGATAGGACTCAATTAATATTTTAAATAGTTTATATTGTTTGTTCCAACTTCAGGGACCAAAATAAGTTTGCAATGTTTTATTTTGTTTCCCACCATACCACCAGACCTCCTCTAGAAGAAGAGATTACATCACTAATGATCAGTACAAAGTGGGAGCATTACTTATGTGCATCTACCAACGGTACCTATTTTCCCAGATGACTATAGGCTGCAGAGATTAGCTACTGAGGTTGAGTGACTCAACTGGTTAGAAGAGAAAGAAAACACTGTTGCTCATTAAAGATTTAGTTTGGCATTGACTCTCTATTGATGTTTGAATTTTAAGAGAAATCGTGGGTATTATGAGAGGACCAGTTCAGGTTTTCATAAGGTAACTTATTAACTACAGAACAGACATATAGTAGTTCTGAGAATGTACCGTCAAGAACCTACGTTTTTACAGAATAATGACATAAAGAAAAGAATTTCCAACAAATAGGTGAAAAATGATGATGGATCTGATAATTAATTGATAAACTCATAGATAAAGAATATTAATAGACTAAACTTTGCCAGAACATGAAAGACTTCCAAAAAATATGATCATCTGGTCAGGAAAACATCTTGATGGATTTTGTCAGAAACCCCAAATGCGTATAAATTTATAGAAATCCATGATCGTTTGGAAAGGCTGTGAGATGTACCCCATTGTGATTTTCATTAAAGTCCTCTTTTCCTGTCCATTAAGGCCCTGAAATCAAATACCAAAGGCCTGTAACAAAAGCAATACAGCCTGTCAAAGTCAGAGGCTTTGCTTCGGGAAAAAAATCTGTTTCAGAAAGTATGTGAAAAGGAGAAAAAATGCCCAGCTAAATGTTGTTCAAAGTATTCTTCACAAACTAAGACCAACTTAAAAAAAAATAAAATTAGTAAAGACAGAGAAATTAGGTAAACCTTTACAAAACTACGATTATTACCATCATAACCACCATATAAATCAAACATAATTCTATAAGGTACAAAAACCAATGGTCCTACCATAAAAAAATATTCAAGTACTGAGGAGAATGAACATTCTGAATAAATTCCTCTTTCTAAAATATATTTCATAGAATCATAGAATAGAATCAGAATCATAGACTGGGCCTGTCTGTTTCTTCCAGTGTTGTTGCCTGCAACAGGAAGGAGAGAGGAAAAAAAAAACTGTGCACCAGACTCCCTAACCAACCGTCCGAAGGCACTTAAGTCTCTTCCTTTGATCGCTCTTGGACTATGCATTGCTGTTTCATCGCTACCCACATGGAAGAGCAGTAGTGGTTATTAGTCCAAGGGCCATACCAGTTTAGGAAGTTTCCTTAACCACTTATTTGAATATTCTTGGATATAACTTTGTGTTATATAGATGCTTGTATAGATCCAACATATGACTTGATATCACTTCAATTAGAACACTCTAAAGAGCCAGCATGCTTCAGCTTACGAGGTCTTAAAAAAGTAGTTGACAGTATGATATTCATATAGCATATGGCTTTCTAAAGTGGGAGATAAATCCAAATAACTTTTATATCACTCAGTATTGTAACCAATGAGAACATAAAATGGAAATTGAAATCAACTTTTATGTTATTGGCTAATTTTCTACTGATGCCATGCTCTTCTGTGAATTCCATAGGTCACCCAAAAGGACTATCTGTAAGTGTCTTAACACTGGAGAGTTTTTAAAAAAGATATTTTTAATTCTTAATTTTCATGCATGTTTTCTTCTAATGCAATGTAAAATTATTTAAAACCAATCAAGGCCTTTTAATAATATCAGACGTAATTTCCTTTAATTACACTTGTGCAATCATTACCAAATTTAGACCATGAATGTAAGTAAAAGTGGACTGTAATATCTTATCAATCCTACAATATCAGTCATTACATAGATGGATGTGTAGTCACAAGACAATGCTAAAAATATGCTCAGGATGGAGGGATATTGTTTCAACTCCTCTTGAACTTTAGTGCAACAAAACAAACAAGAATCTTGCCTTAGGAATATAGCTCTGTCATCTTCATGTATTTTGTGATGTATTTCCAGATGATGTATCTTGAAGCTAACAGACCTTTATTGCATTTTGTTTATAAATCATAGAATAATAGAATCTTTGGGTTGAAAGGGATCTTTTAAGATCACCTAGCCCAACCCCTCTGCAAATGAGCAGGGACATCTTCAACTAGATCAGGTTGCTCAGAGCCCCGTCCAAACCTGACCTTTAAAAGGTTTCCAGGGATGGGGCATCTACCACCTCTCTGGGCAACTTGTGCCAGGGTTTCACCACCCTCACTGTGAAAAGTTTCTTCCCTATATCTGGTTGAAATCTACTCTCTTTTAGTTTAAAACCATTACCCCTCATCCTATTGCAAAAGACCATGCTAAAAAGTTTGTCCCCATCTTTCATATAGGCCCCCTTTAAGTACAGAAAGTCTGCAAGAAGGTGTTCCTGGAGCCTTCTCTTCTCTAGGCTGCACATCTCCAACTCTCTCAGCCTGTCCGCATAAGAGAGGTGCTCCAGCCCTCAGGTCATTTTGGTAGCCCTCCTCTGAACCCACTCCAACAGGTCCATGTCTTTCCTGTGCTGAGGGCTCCAGAGCTGGATGCAGGACTCCAGGTGGGGTCTCACCAGAGCAGACTAGAGGGGCAGAATCACCTCCCTCGATCTGCTGGCCTTGCTTCTTTGGATACAGCCCAGGATATGGTTGGCCTTCAGGCTGTGAGTGCACATTGCCATCTCATGTCCAGCTTTTCATTCACCACTTCCCCCAAGTCCTTCTCAGCAGGGTTGTTCTGAATCCCTTCATCCTCCAGCCTGTATTGGTACTGGGGATTACCCCAACCCAGGTATAGGACCCTGCATTTGGCCTTCTTGGACCTCATGAGGCCCATTCATCAAGCTTATCCAGAGCCCTCTGGACAGCATCCCATCCCTCAGGGGTGTGAACTGCATCACTCAGCTTGGTGTCATCTGCAAACTTGCTGAGGGTGCACTCGATCCCACTATATCACTGATGAAGATATTAAAGATTACTGGTCCCAGTATGGACCCCTGAGAGACACTGCTCATCACCGATCTCTATCTGGACATTGGACTGTTGACCACTACCCTCTGGATGTGACTATCCAACCAGTTCCTCATCCACCCAGCAGCCCACCCATCAAAACAATATTTCTCCAATTTAGAGAGAAGGACGTTGTGGGGGACCGTGCCAAAGGCCTTACTGAAGTCTAGATAGACAACATCCGTAGATCTTCCCTTGTCCACTGATGTGGACACTCCATCCTAGAAGGCCACTAGGTGTTGTCAGACAGGACTTGCTTTGGTGAACCCATGCTGGCTTTCTCAAATCACCTCCCTGTCCTCCATGTGCCTTAGCATAGCTTCTAGGAGGATCTGCTCCATGATCTTGCCAGGCACAGAGGTGAGGCTGATGGGTCCAGTAGTTCCCAGGGTTCTCCTTTCTACCCTTTTTTAAAATGAGGTGCAATGTTTCCCTTTTTCCAGTCTCCAGGGACTTCACCTGACTGCCATGTCTTTTCAAATATCATGGAGAGTATCTTGGCAATGACATCAGCCAATGTCCTCAGGACTCCAGGATGCACCTCATCAGGTCCCATGGACTCGTGTATGTTCAGGTTCCTGAGGTGATCTTGAACCTGATCTTCTCTTACAGTGGGAGGGAATTTGCTCCTCCAGTCCCTGTCTTGCAGTCCATCCCCTCGAGAGTTGTGGGAAGAGAGACTTGCCAGTGAAGACGGAGGCAGAGTCGTTGAGTACCTCAGCTTTCTCTTCATCTGTTGTCTGCCAGTCTTGCTCATCAAGGGGGGTATGCTTTCTTTGAGCTTCCTTTTCTGTCTGACATACTTGTAGAAGCCCTTCTTATTATTTGTGTCCCTTGCCAAGTTCAGCTCCAGCCACACCTTGGCCCTCTTGACCCCATCCCTACATAATTGGGCATTGTCCCTGTACTCTTCCCAGGATACCTGTCCCTGCTTCCACTGCCTGTGCATCTCCTTCTTGCCCGTTAGTTTGACCAGCAGGATTCAACTCAGCCATGCCAGTCTTTTGCCTTCCTTTCCTGATTTCTTACACCTGGGGATCGAGAGCTCTTGCGGTCTATGGAAATTGTCCTTAAAGATCTGCTGTCTCTGTTCTGCTGCTTTGTCCCTGAGGGCAGTTTCCCAGGGGGTCCTATTGGTTAGCTCCCTGAAGAACTAGAAGTTTGCTTTCCTAAAATTCAGGGTTCTAACTTTACTCTTCACCTGCCCCATATCCCTCAGGACTGCCAACTCCACCAGTGCATAATCATTGCAGCCTAGGCTGCCTCCAATCTTGACATTACCAATTATGTCACTTGCGTTCATGACCAACAGGTCCAGTATGGCATCCTCTCTGGTAAGGTGTCTATTATGTGGCATAGGAAGTTATTCTGCACACACTCCAGGAGTCTTCTGGATTGCCTACAGCTTGCCATGCTTCTTTTCCAGCAGATGTTGGGGTGGTTGAATTTCCCCAGCAGGACCAGAGCCTGTGAATGTGATGCCTCATATAGCTGGGGTAGGAAGTTTTCATCAATAAGTTCCCTTGATTGGGCAACCTGTAGTAGACACCAGCCAGAAGGTTCCCTTTGTTGCTTCTCTCTCCAATTCTTACCCATAAGCTTCCAACATGCTCGTGGCTATTCTTCAGAGACAGCTCTTCACACTCTGTTTCTTGACATAGAGGGCAATGCCTTTGCCCTTCCTTCTTCACAGGTCCCTTCTGAACAGCCTGTAGCCATTGATAGCCACACTCCAGTCGTGGGATTCATCCCACCAAGTTTCAGTAATGGAAAACAGGTCATAGCTTTCTAGCATCATGGTGGCTTCCAAGTCCTCCTGTTTGTTGACCATGCTGCATACATTGGTGTAGAGGCACTTCAGCTGGGCTGTCGGCCATACCACTGTCTTAGAGTAACACCCTTTATTTCCTGTGAGGTCTTTCTCTGGTTCAACAGATTGAGGGGCCTTAACCTGGCCCTCTAACCTTTGTGTGTCATCCCACAGCTTGTTATGGGTGAGCCTGATATTATTCCCCTCACCCTTCATGTCTAGTTTAAAGCCCTCTCAGTAAGCCCCACAAGCTTGTGAGCACAGACCCTCTTCACCCTTTGAGAAAGGTTAATCCCATCTGATGCCAGCAAGCCAGGTGCTGTGTAGGCCGTTGCATTACTAAAAAAAATGAAATTGTGGTGGTGACACCAGTCATGGAGCCATGTATTAATAGACTGGGACAGTCTGTTTCTTTCAGTGTTGTTGCCTGCAACAGGAAGGAGAGAGGAAAAAAAAACTGTGCACCAGACTCCCTAACCAACTGTCCTAAGGCCTTGAAGTCTCCTCTTTTGATCACTCTTGGACTATGCATTGCTGTTTCATCGCTACCCACATGGAAGAGCAGTAGTGGTTATTAGTTCAAGGGCCGTACCAGTTTAGGAAGTTTCCTAGTCATGTCCTTTACCCAGGCCCCAAGGAGGCAGCAAACTTTCCTGAGAGAATGGTCTGTCTGGCAAATTGGACCTTCAGTTTCCCTTAGAAGGCAGTCGCCTACACCCATAACCCATCTTTTCTTCCTCATGGAGGCGGTCGTGATGCAGGGGGAAGGCCTTTCTGATATTGGTAGCACCTCTGGTGTAGATGGACTGTCATCCACGTCATCCATGGACTGTCCTTCTACGTCCAGAGCCTCATATCTGTTGTGGAGAGGCACCTGGGGAGGTGAGGTGGGCAACAAGGGTGTTTGCCGGACACCCTGAGCATAGACTTGCCTCCATTCGCACCTTTCCTTTAAGGGTCCTGCCTTCAGCCTTGGTGGGGTGAGGATACAGGATCCCCTGGATCTTTTTTTTTTTTTTTCTGGTGGCTGTTCCTGCTTCTGCTTCAGGTTGGTCAGAGCATGGTTCCTTGAGTCCATCACTTTCTCCCTCTCCCTGATGCCCTTTAACCTTTCTACTTCCTCCTGTGCCTCTGCCACCAGGCTGAGCAGATCGTCCACCTGGTCACACCTCACACAGCTGTTCTCACTGCTGCCATCGGTTACCAGTGAGAGGCTCTGGCACTCTCTGCAGCCTGAGGCCTGGGTGGCTGCATGTTTTCATGGGAGCTCTGTCTGGGTTGCCACATCCATTCTGGCAAGTGCAGAGGACATAGTCATATTACTAGTTGGAAAACATGAGAGATTTTTGTAGGTCTTTGCTACAGTTTGGAACTTATTAACCATGAGTTAAACAGGTATAGTAATAGAAATTTGTCTAGACCCTATTTCCCTCATTTGCAGTATGAGACATCAATACACTGATATTTAGAGGTCCTTAACATGTAAATCTTATGAGACCTGTTCAGGCACATAAGCTTTGAATAGCAGACTTTAGGTGTAGAAGGCAAAAAGACAAAATAACCGGAAATTTTGTATGTGTACATGAACCTAATAGTCACATAAACAATAAGCATAGTAGTGTCACAGTAACAGTTATGTTTCTGATTTATGAAAAATAAGAACATCTGAAAAACAAATGGATTAATAAATGAGTTAAAGTTTAACTACTATATAATAAAAATAATTTTCTGGTTTTGACTATACAATCACTTGAGTCTCAATTAGATTTTTGTACTGAAGTACTGTATTAATCAGAACAAGACTGTTTAGAAAAGTTAGATGTTTTAATGTTAGAAATTATAAATTCTTGATAATTCAATATTCTCAAGGAACATCACTGTATACTAAAACTCTCAAAAATAGGGTATTACAAGATTAATCAATTTAAGAGTTTATAGTAAATATTTGAGAGAGCTAATATAAAATGAAAGATTCATTTAACTGAAGGAGAGAAAGGAGTTTTGATGGGTATGTGACATTGTACAACAAACCTATCCCAGTAGGACAATGATTTCCTTCAAAACTTCAGTTTAACATTTATCTTATCAGCATTATAGGTTATTTGGTGAAATACAATACATATCAAGTAAAGGTGAGAGCACCACAATATGGTGAAAAATATTTTGTGTACAAAGAAAGGAGAATGTCCACTGTCCAGTCTCAATGAGTAATTTTTTTGCTATTGTTTCACATCTATTCTCTTATTGCAGGAAGATCTTTCTTTGTAGCTTTCATAAAACTACCTGTATTTGGAGACTGGTATTGCCTGTCTAGCAAAAAAAATGACATGTGGGTACAGTGAGTGAGAGTTTCTTGTAAGGACACAGTCAAGCTTTTATTCTTGCCCAGCGACTATAACTTTTGAGTGAGTAGATCCTTCCTTTGATAGGTTTTTAAAGTTTTTGCATAGCTTCTAAAATGGTCAAAGTTGCCTTTTGTTGTCCTTTGGAATGGAAGATTTTATATATAAACACCTATTAACCTTTACAAACTAAAGAAAAATTGTGTTTACTGTTGTTTATTTTCCTGTTGTTTCACAAAAGATACAGTAAAGTGATCTTAGGGTAATCATTCTTAGAGGAGTAGGCTCTGAATCTATTGTCCTTCCATTGAAAATGGAAAGGTTTGTCCATGTATTGAAAAAAAAAGTCATAAATTTTCCTAGGAAATAAGCCTACTGCCATCCATTTTAGATGCAAAACTGAAACCCCGCCATTAAAAGGCATCTTGAGGAATATATTGAAAGAAACCAGTTTTAGGCAAACATAGATTCAGAGAAATTACTGTACTGATTAGTGGTACTAGAACTACTGGTAAAAAGACAATCGCTAAGAGCAAGTGCTAACACCAATCCTGACTATCTATCTTCATTTGCCCTTGTTGGTACATAGTCCCTTCTGCCTGACCTAGTTCATTAATGAGATACATGGCATTGCCAAGATTCTGCTAATGTCTTTTTGGATCTTTAAACAGATATTTGGTATCATGAACATTATTTATAATATACAGAAAGAGAAACATAGAAACTCAGACTTGTGAAATAGAAGGGAGACTTCCATGTGAAATTTAAAAAGAAAGGAGCTAGAGGATAGAAAAGAGGCCAAGATGAAAATAAATAAAAGCTTTATTTTGACTGAAAGTTCAAGCGCTTCAGTCTTGATGAGGAACATAAACAGTGTACTAAAAACTGACAGCAAATGCAGTGATATAAGAATATGAACACAAAATGTTTCCTTGTCTTTGTATGCATGTACAAAAGGGAAAAATAAATAAGTCTTAGATTATACAAATTATATGATAAAACTTAAAAAGAAGGTTGAAGAAGAAGAAAAATAATTATCTGTTCTGACATAGTTACAGTGGAAAACACAACAGAAATTAGTCCAATGGCAAGTTAGCTAATGAGCAAGCAGAAAAAGATGTACTGTACTGTAAATCTCTATTGAATGACTGAGGATCACTCACAGGATTATTTAGCCAGAAAAACTTAGCACTTTTTTCTACAGCTGTTTTATCCTTCCATCATATTTCAAGGATCATGACTATTATAAATACTTATAATATGCTTCTTTCTTCTTTTCTAACTAAAAGAAAAATGCAAACCAGTAAGTATGTGTATGTGTATATATATACACAGATAAAATCAATACAGACTACAGCTTAGATGGAGAAATTCTCAAAGTATATCAGAGAATTAGTGTATCTTCACTATTGGAGTAGAAAAAAACCTCACATAATCTTATGATTATTGATTGCATCCACAGAATAACTTGTCTTGTTAAGTAAGCAGAATCCAGAAGAGATAAAACTGCTGGAATAAACTGCTGATTTGTGAGAGAACCTTCTAGCAACTTTCCCTAGGTTTCTGTAAACCTTCATGTCTTGGGTAGTAAAAATATTTCCATTTTCTGGTTGCTAATTTCCACCCTATGCCATTTTTTAATTGATTTGACATATCAGAGAATTTTACAGAAACTGTCATGCATTCATTACGACTTACTTGGTTGAGCCTATATTTCAGCATCATCACCCTGTCAGTTTTGTTCATTTTTTTCTGCATACTTTTAGAGCATTACATGGAAAAGTCTTTACAGTTGAAACAGGTTGATTAGTATGAATCAGATCTGCTGACCTTATTCATACTATAACCAATTTTTTTTTAATGAAATGCTATTTAGAAGTGTAAGTGTCAATATGTAGCCTACTTAACTTATGCTTTGAGGACACAGATTTAACTGATGTCAAATATTTTCTATGACTTGTAACTTTGTGGGAGAAAAGGATATACAGAATCTCTTAGAAGTTAATCCGTAATAATGTAAATGTATTGCTGTGTTTTGCAAAATAATGTGTGTATGTGTAGTCTGTACAAAACTAACATTTAAGAAATAAACTGTTTTATACTGTCCCTCAAAGCTGTCATTTAGACGTTATTCACTGTCAAACAAATTTTTGTTTTTTTGAACTCAGAAAGAAGAGATGATTTCAAACAGTGAAAAGTCCCACAATAAATTTTGGGTTATTTATGTAGAATCATAGAATCATAAAATTCTAGAATCATTTAGGCTGGAAAAGACCTTTAAGATCATCAAGTCCAACCATTAACCTAGTACTGTCAAGTCCACCACTAAACTATGTCCCTAAGTGCCACATCTATATGTCTTTTAAATATCTCCAGGGATGGTGACTCAACCACTTCCCTGGGCAGCCTGGTCCAATAATTGACAACCCTTTTGGTGAAGGAATTTTTCCTAATATCTAATCTAAACCTCCCCTGTGGCAACCTGAGGCTGTTTCCTCTTGTACTATCGCTTGTTACTTGGAAGAAGAGACCAACACCCACCTCATCATAACACCCTTTCAGGTAGTTGTAGAGAATGATAAGGTCTCCCTCAGCTTCCTTTTCTCCAAGCTAAACAACTCCAGTTCCCTCAGCTGCTCCTCATAGGACTTGTTCTCTAGACCCTTCACCAGCTTCATTGCCCTTCTCTGGACATGCTCTAGCACCTCAGTGTCTTTCTTGTAGTGAGGGGCAGAATACTGAACACAGTATTCAAGGTGCAGCCTCACCAGTGCCGAGCACAGGGGCACGAACACTTCCCTACTCCTGCTGGCCACACTATTTCTGATACAGGCCAGGATGCTATACATCATAACCATCTCAAAGTGATCAGCTGCCAGTTTTCTTTTATAGAATCATAGAATTTTTGGATTGAAAGGGATCTTTTAAGGTCATCTATTCCAACCCCCTGCAATGAGCATGGACATCTTCAACAAAAGCAGGTTACTCAGAGCCCTGTCCAACCTGACTTTGAATGTTCCCAGGGATGGGAACATCTACTACCTCTCTGGGCAACCTGTGCCAGTGGTTCACCACCCTCATTGTAAAAAATTTCTTCCTTATATCTAGTCTACAACTACCCTATTTTAGTTGAAAATCATTTCCCCTTGTCCTACCTCTATGGGCCCTGCTAAAAAGTTTGTCCCCATCTTTCTCATAAGCCCCCTTTAAGGACTGAAAGGTTACAATATGGTATCCCTGGAGCCTTCTCTTCCCCAGGCTGAACAACCCCAACTCTCCTAGCCTGTCCACATAGGAGAGGTTTTGCATCCCTCGGATCATTTTTGTGGTCCTCATTAGGACCCACTCCAACAGGTCCATGTCTTTCCTGTGCTGAGGGATCCAGAGCTGGACACAGGACTCCAGGTGGGGTCTCCCCAGAGCAGACTAGAGGGGCAGAATCGCCTTCATTGACCTGTTGGCCATGCTTCTTTGGATGCAGCTCAGGATACAGTTCGCCTTCTGGGCTATGAGTGCACATTGCTGGCTCATGTCCAGCTTTTCATCCACCAGTACCCCCAAGTCCTTCTCAGCAGGGTTGCTCTCAGTCCCTTCACCCCTCAGCCTATATTCATACCAGGGATTGCCTCAACCCAAGGTCAGGACCCTGCATTTGGCCTTGTTGAACTTCATGAGGTTCACACAGGTCCATTCCTTGAGCTTGTCCAGGTCCCTCTGCATAGCATCCCATCCCTCGGGCATGTCAACCACACCTCTCACCTTGGTGTCATCTGCAAACTTTGTCAGGGTGCAGTCGATCCCACTGTCTATGTCACTGATGAAGATATTAAGGAGTACTGGTCCCAGTACAGACCCCTAAGGGACACCACTCATCACCAATCTCCATCTGGACATTGAGCCGTTGACCACTACCCTCTGGATGCGACCAATCAACCAATTCCTCATCCACTGAACAGTCTATCCTTGATTTTTTGTGTTACTGACTCTTACATTGTTCTGAGGAATGTGTTTCGCTTTGTTTTGTTCAATTTTATAATCAGAAAATGCTTTGCCTAGAGTTCTTTGAAATTATCTTGTGTGTTGTGCACCTCATACGTAATAGGAATGGAAAGAAGATATAATGATTCTTATTAAGACTGACATAAACATTGTTTTATTAACAATTGTAATTTTTAACATCAAGAACAACAACAAAAAATCAATTCTGATTTAAAATCTTCAATTAAAGGTATTATCAATTATAAGAAGTATTCAGAACACTTGGTCATGTATCCTGACTTATAGAACAACAGCATGGAGACTAGTTTGCAGACATATGAAGACAGGTAAAAACGAAGTTAGAAAAAATAATTTCTATGTAAAATTTCATCTTATGTTGCTAGAAAGTATATTACATTCCTCTATAACACCAGAAGCTTAATCTGTTATGTTTAGCTGAATGTACCTGACATGGTCAATTTCCTCTGCAAGGGAAATGGACATTGATGAATAGAGATCTTTTACTCAAGAACATATGCTGTTCCTGGCTGATCTCTATCATGAAAAAAGTACAGAAGCTGCCTATGTCCTCAGAAGTTATTTAAAATTGCTGTGGAGATGTTGAACTGGAACTGGTTTTGATGTCTGACCATGGAAGATGAGATATATACCACATGTGAACTGATTGCTTCTGTCATGAATGGTTCCATGTTTACTTCTCCCTTGCTCTCAATTTCTTTTTAGGATCTTACATAGTTTATACAATGCAAAATAGATAATCTTAAATAGGAAAAGTGACTATGTTTCCATTAACAACAATAACAAAAACCCCAACTCAAACACTCCCAAAATTTTCTATACTTGTTAGCATTACTATTACTATTCAGTCTAGAGCTGACTGAAATTAATGGAAAAACTCCCATTGTGGTCTGAGAATTTAAATAAAAGATAGAGAAGTAAAGGTGAGACCAACTTTAACCAGAATAACATACTATAAGAAAAAAACATGGAAAAGGAAAGTCTTCAAAATAAGCTGTTGTATGAAATCAGCAAAAGAAACAGTTAAATTTTTGTTAATTGTAGACAACAAAAAATAATAAAACATAAAAATAACACTATGAAAAATTATCTAAATGCAGTTTAACTACAGGAAGAAAATGGTGATACCGTGGGTGTTTTCACTGGATGTTGTTGGATGCATGCCTATAGAGACAAGAAAATGTATTTTATTTAAAAGAGGAAATCAAAAAGGAAAAAAGTACTACACTTCTGAGAAGATAAGCTAAATAAGAATGTTAAACCTAGGGAAAATAACATGGTCGGCATCAAACTTACTTCATCTATTCATCTGTTCGTTGTGACTGTACACTGTTTTAACGTAAGTACACACTGTCCACTATAGACAGTAGGCCATAAAAACTACACAAGCAGCTGGGTAGAGCATATGACTCCTCCGAACCAAACACAGACCTCATAAATGGCTGCAGTCACTAGTTGAGAGAAGGACCATGAACATTTGGATAAGGGGAAGAACTACGGGAGTGACAGTACGTAGAAAGACACACCCAGGAGGAAGATAATTGAGGAAGTTATTTGTGAGAAAAGGAAAGTATCTGTAAAGCTTGACAGAGGCAGGAACATTTGGGGATCATTTGATAGTAGGCTGAAATGGCTCAGTGAGTTTCTGTCATCAATTTTTGTCTTGCTAAATGCCAACCTGTGGACAGAAATTAAAGAAAAACTTTCGCTCTTCCCTAAACTATATGTTGTATATTTCCTGTGATACTGATACATCAGTCAGGTTGACAGGAGTTATGATCACAATTTAAAAGGGCTGTGGTCTGTCATAAGTGATTTTGTTTTCCTACATCTATTATTATCTTCAAATGTTCTTACTTGTCAAATACTAACTGAAATTCTCCATTAAGTTCACAATTCAACAGCTAGCTGACAGAATTTAACTTTTCTCTTTCTTGCCACCTCATTCCAGGTTAAACAGTCACATTATTTTTTTTTTAATTTTCTCTGTATGTCATGCCTCTCCAGCCTTCTATTGCTGCTCTTAGAACTTTATTTAGTCTGTTAATTTTTTACTTCTCAGCAATGATCATAGACACATGGGTGCTGAATTTTATCATGGTCATTTAAAAAGACCACTCTCACATTTCAGTGTGCAGTTTATCTAAAACTGCAAATCACAGAACAGCTGGTCTCATCTCCAGCCTCTCTCTTTTACCCCCATTTGTTATATTGCTTTGCAGATGCTACGTGTTGTTAATTATAAGTCATTTTTGCTCCTTTAAGGGTTGTGTTTTCATGGAATACTGACAAGACAATTTGAAAATGAACAAATCAAAGTAATAATACTGTTGTTTAATTACATATCTAATTAAATGAGAAATTAATTTGCAGTTTTGAAATTGACTTTAAAAAGCCTTAAAAAAACCCAAACAAACAAAATATAAAGTTGTCTGAGCCTGACAAATTCTGTTGGTTTTCCTGGTTTACACAAAGTATAAGGAGTAGTATATATTTGGAAACAGCAATTCATACCTGGAGACAGAAATTCACAACAGCCTCATCAATGCATAAAGCAGGTTCTTCTCTTCCTTCTCTTCTTTTGCTCTGGAATATCCTAGGGAATCAGCCTTACCTTATGCTGCAGAGAACAATGCCATTCTGAATAAGATTGGATAACAATAATCACTTAGAATAAGCCCTTTTGTTTCAGTTGTGCTGGAAAAACCCACAGCAGGGTCATTGGAATAGATGATCTTTAAAGGTCCCTTCCAACCCAAACCACTCTGTGATTCTGTATTTGGTGGAGAAACCAAAGGCAGGGAAAGGGAAGGATCAAGATAACTCAGGGAGCAACAAGCATGGGAAAATAGATGGATTAGATGATAAAACGAACTGGAGGTGAGTGAACAGGTTGTTGGTTAATTCACTCTTCTGGCTATGCCCTGTGCCTGATCAGTGCAGTCTATCCTATGGTGGCATTAAACTCCATTTCTAATTATTCTGCTGAGTGAGGGACTTTCTATTCTGTGTGTATGTGTGTGCACAGCAGTCTGGGTGCCAGTAACTGGAGTTGGACTATAGATCTTAAGGTCCCACATGGGTGTAGTACCAGTAACTGGTATGAGTGTAGGTATTCATATCTGTGTGTTTATCAGCCAGTATCAAGCCAGGCCGGGGCACAAGTGAAGTGGATTGGGAGGGAGCTGTGTGTGCATCTCTAGGAGTGGGATGGCTGAAAGTCCCTCCAACTTTTGGAGGGACCAAAAGGCTCAGGCTATCTGCCAGAGAGATTATGGAGTCTAGGGGTTGACTGGGACACTCATTCTATACATTGTGCCTCTCTGTCCCAGAAGTAACTGGAGACAGAAGGAGTCAGTGGCCAGTCACTGGGCAGACTGAGTGTCTAAGCTGAGTTACTGGAGGAATCCTCAGTGTGTGTGTCTCCGTGTGTTGATGTATAACTGGTGTCTGCACCAGGAGATGGAGTAGGGCTGCAGAATCTGGGGGTTTGTATGTTCTGTGGCACCTACAGGGGAGAGCAAGTATCAGTAAGTACTGCATGGAGCACATGTATTAAGTCCAGCTACAGGAGGGATCCATGTTGTACATATGGATGTATTTCCCACTAACAGAACTTCATCCTGATCAGACAGAGAGAGGAACAGGTTGAGGCCATTGGTACAGTTTGTGTTTGTGCTGTGTTGTGTTTTCTGTCTGTGGTGATCTGTATGGCCAGCCATGTGTACATGTGTGCTTTAGGTGTGCACCAATGAGAAGCCCTCTACCCGAAATTGCCATATTCGAGTATCACCAAGTGAAGATATGTTGTTCAACAACCTAGAACGCTAGGAAGGAGGCTCACTCCAGTTCCTTCTTGTTGCAGATATGCCACCATGAAGGAAATTATTTTTTGCATGAGGTCTGAAAAACATCATAAGTGGGTACACAGACACATAGTCTACTTGTTAAACACTCATGTGAGAGACCTGCATTTTGAATCTCATGACCATGCTATGTGTTTTACAGGATCTGGTCATTATATAGCACCTTCACACTTCTACTGAAATCCTAACTGAATGAAAAATTATGGTTATACCATGTATGTAGAACCAAGAACATATTGTTAACACAATTAATGTGTTACTACTTTAATAAGCAAAATTATCTGAACACAGAAAAGCCTAATAAGCAATATGGCTTAAACTGTTACACAAGAAACCAGCCCCCGTAAGTAGTACCTACCCCTAATGTTAAGGTTACTCTTTCAGTGTCCCTCTGGATCTTACAGTCAACACTGAAATCTTCCTCAAGAAGAATGGGGGCACAGAGGGTGGAGCCAAGAAGTCACCAGCACCCTGACATGTTCACCAGAAGGAGCTGATGCTGGTGGTGGACTCCCATGCTCCTCAGTCCTGGGGGTCCCCATGGATTTCTTTTTATACATTTTTCCATCCCCACCTGCTCCCTTCCTGCTGCTCCCAGGGCAGGGGTGAAAACTGCCCCAGAGCCCCCCAGTACCCCGGGGCCGTTTGTCCAGCAGGGAGTGCCTGGGGCTGTCAGCCCCTTCCCCAGGGGCACTCACAGGGCTGGAGCTCAGACAGGCTGGGCAACGGGCACTGGGCCCCGTGCAGGCTGAGGGCAGCCCAGCGCAGTCCTGGGTCCCAACACAGACTGACACCTGCCCCTAAGAGTGGCAAAACCGTATTTACTAGGCTATGAACTGCATTGGTTTTAGGTTATAAACTGGTTTGAGGTGTAAATTGGTTTGTATACCAGCTTTCAACTAGCATATATCAAAGTTCATTCTGCATGTGATACGTATTTGCATTGTTTACCTGTATGTGGCTTTATTCTCTTAAAAGATTTTAAATCCTCTCACAGTAGTGAACCTATTAATAGGAAAATAGGTTAACCTTTTTTAAGGGAATAAAATGACACGTTAAAGAATGCAAGGGCTTTCTAGTTCCTAGAAATTAGTTTTTTGGGGTATTGTGTCTTGAACTGCTAATAAATTAGCTGCCCATTGTTCTACAATGATAAATAAGGTAAGTCAGCTCATGTTATGTTAACATAAACCTGAAACAGTACCGGAGAGACAAATGGAGTCACACTGATTTGGTATCAGGAAGAGGGCCAAAATATACAAACAAGATCTGTTACAAGAGTTCTGCTACTAACAGTGAATATAAAATTTAAAGGGTCAGCAATTGTGTTTTTGTACGTGCACTGTATCTGATGTAAAGTTACCATGTCAAGCTGTAACTCTGAGTTATTAATTGTACTGTCAGAACTCTCTAACATAAGCAGAGAAAATGCTTTGAATTTGCAATTTTATGGAAAAACTAATGTCTGATGTATGTAAATATAAATACAGAAAAAATAACACAGCAAATATAATTAATGGAAATATTATTGGTTTAATATAACTGCATTGAAAATATGTTACCATGATTTTAAAATTAAGGAGAAAAAAAAAAGAAAAATCTTTGTCTGCAACAATATACCGAATATCTCATACAAAGGCATTTGATTTGGCAGAAGACAAATGGACATGAGGATTTTAGTTTTTACTGATCCAAGAAAAAGATTACTGGCTGCAGGCATAGCAGTCCATTGGTAATTTCACACCATGCTGTGTTTACTCATAAATTTCTAGCTTTGCCTCCTTTGACTGTTTTATGAGAATTCTTCCATGTTCTATCTTGCAAATATACATCAGACCAATACAGCAAAAAGAGACAGACTATGCCAACTGATTTTGATATTAACTTTTATTACTACAAAGAATAGACACAAGTTGTGCAAACCCATAGAGACTCTTGAAGCTTCCACCATCAGCCAGATGGCTGCATTACTATTACTCACTCACCACTCCTAAAGCACATGCGATCTGAGGCTCAAAGGCTCAATCGTTATTCAGCAAGTTGTGAATGTCTTGTGGGCACTTCAAGTTTCTTTGTAGTCTCCCTAAAATACCTAGCTTTAAACATAAACCAGGCACATGGTAAATCTGAGTAGTAATTTAAATGGTGAAATAGTAAGAGGAAAAATATCTAAGCCATCCTAGGTGGATAGAGTACCAAAAGTATTTCTTCCCCTGAGCTGCATTACATTCTTTTCACATTAGACAATTAAGATGCTTCTCTGTCAAAGGTGTTATTTTGTTGATCACCGTTCAAAACTAAATTAATATATTTTGAAGAGAGATGCAATATTACTTGCTATTAGAATGAGTTCTAAGGGGAAAAAAAAGACAACTTGATACTGTATACACTTCATAGAGAGCTGTATTCTGGACTGCTAAATCAGTCCAGGTTACATTCATTCTATCGTGAGTTTCTCTGTCTCTTAACCTGTTTCTGAAGTAATTGTCAACATCTGCCTCAGCACTCAGGCCCCCTCATTATCCCCAAATAAATGGTAGCCGGCAGATTCACACATAGAGATCACAGGAATGCAGCAGCTTTAATCCAGAGCTCTGACACGACGATGTTATCAGAATCCAAATTTAACCAACAGTGCCACCACGTGGTTGTGCAGCACCAGGAGTTAAAGCTCACCCGTAAAAATGATTGAATGACTAAAAACACGCTTGTATTTTGAAACTGATGTCTTACTAACAGAGCAATCGAAGCTACCGTACGTGAGTTGTTAATTTTACCGGAAAAGTAATGCAAATGTCTCCACAGCAATATGTTGTCTGTTATAAATTTTCTGTAATTACTCACCTATCTTGAAGACTTAGTAATTCCAAACTTCCAATAAACAACATATCTTTTTTAAAGTTTCAGTACATTCCAGGGAAAGGTTCATAAAGCATTCTAAATGTGCACTCTGAATACTGCAATGTATATACCATCCTGTCCTGGTTTCAACCAGGGTAGGGTTAATTTTCTTCACAGAAGCCAATGTGAGGCTGTGTTTTGGATTTGGGATAAGAAGATGTTGATAACGTGCTGATGTTTCACGTTGTTGCTAAGTAGTCAAGGACAGTCCAGCTTCTCGTGCTGGCCTGTTAGCAAGAAGGTTGGGGTGCACGGAAAGCTGGGAGGGGACACAGCTGGGACATCTGACCCGGCCTGGCCAAAGAGATATTCCATACCATATGACGTCATGCTCAGTATATAAAGCTGGGATGAAGAAGAAGGAAGGGGTGGGGGGATGTCTGGAGTGATGACGTCTGTCTTCCCAAGTAACCTTTATGTGTGATGGAACCCTGGAACTTCCCTGGAGATGGCTGAACACCTGCCTGCCCATGGGGGGCAGTGAATGAATTCCTTGTTTTGCTCTGCTTGCGTGCACGGCTTTTGCTTTACCTGTTAAACTGTCTTTATCTCAAACCATGAGTTTCTTCACTTTACTCTTCCGATTCTCTGACCTGTGCCACCATAAGACAGTGAGAGAGCGTCTGTGTGGTGCTTAGTTGCTGGCTGGGGTTAAACCACAAAATTAGGTCAAGCAGAGACAAAATTAGAAAGGCAAAAGCCCAGTGAGAACTCAGTCTGGCCACGGTCATAAAGGATAACAGAAAATATTTTTACAAATATAGTCACAACAAAAAGAAAGCCAAAGAGAATCTCCATTCTTTCTTGGATACGGGGGCACACATTGCCACCAAGGATGAGGAAAAAGCCGAGGTACTTAATGCCTTCTTTGTTTCAGTCTATAATAGTCAGACCAATTATCCTCAGGTAACTCATCCCCCCTCTGAGATGGAAGACAGGGATGGGGAGAAGAATAACCCCCCCCATAATCTGAGAGGAAGCAGTTAATGACCTACTATGCCCCCTGGACACCCACAAGTCTATGGGGCCTGATGGGGTACACCCAAGAGTACTGAGGGAGCTGGCGGAGGAGCTTGCCAAGCCACTCTCCATCATTTCTCAGCAGTCCTCGTTAACAGGGGAGGTCTCAGATGACTGGAGGCTTGCCAGTGTGATGCCCACCTACAAGAAGGGCAGGAAGGAGGATCGTGGGAACTACAGGCCTGTCAGCCTGACCTCAGTACTCGGGAAGATTATGGAGTAGTTCATCTTGAGGGCGCTCACAGGGCATGTACAAGACAACCAAGGGATCATGCTGAGCCAGCACGGGTTCATGAAAGGTGGTTCCTGCTTGACCAACCTGATGTCCTTCTATGACCAGGTGACCCACCTAGTGGATGAGGGAAAGGCTGTGGATGTTGTCTACCTGGACTTTAGCAAAGCCTTTGACACTGTCTCCCACAGCATATTCCTGGAAAAACTGGCAGCTCGTGGCTTAGACAGGTGTACTTTTCTCTGGGTAAAAAACTGGCTGGATGGCTGAGCCCAGAGAGTTGTGGTGAACCGAGTTCACCAAGTGGTGTTCACCAGGGCTCAGTTTTGGGGCCAGTCTTGTTTAATATCTTTATTGATGATCTGGATGAGGGGATCGAGAGCTCCCTCAGTAAGTTTTTAGATGACATCAATTTGAGCAGGAATGTTGATTTGCTTGAGAGAAAGAAGGCTCTGCAGAGGAATCTGGACAGGCTGGATTGAAGGGCCAAGGTCAGTTATATGAGGTTTAACATGGCCAAGTGTCAGGTCCTCCATTTTGGACACAACAACCCTGTGTAACGCTACAGGCTTGGGGAAGAGTGGCTGGAGAGCTGCCCAGAGCAGGGTGCTGGTTGACAACTAGCTGACCATGAGCCGGCAGTGTGCCCAGGTGGCCAAGAAGGCCAACAACACCGTGACCTGCATCAGAAATAGTGTGGCCAACAGGAGTAGGGAAGTGAGTGTGCCCCTGTACTTGGCCCTGGTAAGTCTGCACCTCGAATCCTGTGTTCAGTTTTGGGCCTCTCACTACAAGAAGGACTTTGAGTTGCTGGAGCATGTCCAGAGAAGGGCAATGAAGCTGGTGAAGGGTCTAGAGAACAAGTCCTATGAGGAGCAGCTGAGGGAACTGGGGTTGTTTAGTCTGGAGAAGAATAAGCTGAGGGGAGACCTTACCGCTCTCTACAACTACCTGAAAGGGTGTTATGGTGAGGTGGGTGTTGGTCTCTTCTCCCAAGTAAGTAGCAATAGGATGAGAGGAAATGGCCTCAAGTTGCGATAGGGGAGGTTTAGATTGGATATTAGGAAAAATTTCTTTACTGAGAGAGTGGTCCCTAGTGAGGGAAGTGTTGGAGTCACCATCAATGGAGGTGGTCAAAAAACATATAGACGTGGCACTTCAGGCCATGGTTTAGTGGGCATGGTGGTGTTGGATTGACGGTTGGACTTGATGATCTTAAAGGTCTTTTCCAGCATTAATGATTCTATGATTCTATGAAATATTAACTATATATGTATGAATTTCTTTTCAAATAATAGAAAAATCTGTTCTCTTTCAAACAGACTGCAGTCCCCGTAGGTAGATTGGAAATATTCTGTCCCATGTTTTCATATGTAAGGTGTAATGCAGCAACAGCAGCATCTGTCAAGAGGAGGTAGGGGTAAAGCAGTAGGCTTAGAGAAATGACCATAAGATGGTTAGAATAAAGGCCACTGACAGTTTTAAATAAGCAAAAGTGCCTTTGCAGTCCCTCCTGTGGGACTTGATAGAGAATTTGAGGAAGGAGGTAAGCTAACATCTGTGCCAATGTAGTCTAGGCCATGTTGACTCTGGCGGCGCATTGAAGGATGACACCCATGTGCCCACGTTTCAGTGGCAAGTTGTTACTTTTATTCAATGATGTGTTTTCTACACATCAGCTGCATCTAAATCATGAAGGTAAGTTTTGCATTATATAATCCACAGCTGCACCACACCAAAATCCATCAGGCCAGTTTAGGCCACAGCTGCGTAGTAGAAGATGCTGATACACTCTTCTGTTAAGTTTCACGGACTTCAATCCCTTCTCCTGACATGCAGAAGCAATAGCCACCTTCTTGGTTTTGCTGTCTCCTGTTCAAGGTAGCATTTGCCTCTAACACGCTATCGCTATTTAGATAAGACCCACAGTTTGCCAGGGAGCAGCAAGAGCAGGCTTCTCCACATGGGAAGGGGAGTGATAGGAACTGAGGGCAATAACATCTGCCTAATGGGGTGCGACAGGGGAAGCAAGGGCTTACTTTGCTCAGGCTTTTTCTAGCTCTTTCTTTCAAGGCTACTGGTTGTGCCATCTCTTAGTTGGCCTGATCCCAGGCAGCCTAACCTCCAGGATGTGGGATCTGCTCAGAACCCTGGTACAGTTACCCACACTATGAGCATCATTATAATATTGGTATTGAATGGCATCTGTTCAGAACTGTGACAACCACCTTGTGCAGTAAAAGTATTTAAGCAAAGGAGTTTAAAGTTTAAAAGATCCGACAGTTCTATTTGTTTCCTTTCTTAAACATGTTAAACTAGCTAATAAGCCAGTTAATATATTGTATGGTATCGGTTGTAACACTGTAATTTGGGAGCGGCATGGTATACCATTTTGTGAACAGTCAGCAAAAAAGGTCTACATTGCATTGCTAGACAGAAAGCATGCTAAACTGAATCCATTGCTAATATGACACTACCAATTACAGTTCAGAAAAGGCAGTGTTTTGGTAAGTGAGGGATGCATACAGCTCAGTGTTCTAGTGCTTTGACTTGAAAGAAAAGTGAGGAATGTGTGAACACATACAGTACAACCAAACTATTGCCCAAATAAAAGAGACAGTAGAACCACATGCATTACTTTAATGTGATCTATGGTAAGCATTCCTAAAACAGAAATATCCTCAAGCACAGGGCTAAATAAAATTGTTCTGCATAAACGAACAACAAAATGCATCAAAATAAAATTCTGAAAGTGACTTATGTTAAACTGCCAAGAAAAAAAGACTGATGAAGTTCATCAACCATTGAACAGCCTCAGCTTGATCCGTTAAGATATACTGTTACACAATCCATTAAAGTCTTAAACAGGACAGTGTGACATATGAGTGGATTTTTCCTAAACCCCAGGCTGCCCTATTTGTAAACAATGATAGGAACAGCTCTTAGTCTTTCATTGCAGATTGTGGATGCAAGAGCCAAAGAGGTGTAGAATACAGTTAAAAGAAAAAGAAATTAAATTTATTTGATCAAATAAATTAAAATTTACTATTAAATAAATTAAAAAAAAATCAGAGCTGTTATGATGGAATACCAATTCTCAGCACACAAAGCAGAAATCTCCTTACATAATTGATTCTTTCTTTACCCTAAATCTGGAATGATTCCAAATCATGGGATTATTTTTTTTCTGGTCATGGACTTATTTATGGGAAAGTCATCCTTTTTTTTCAGAGCATAATTGGCTTGTACTATTAAATATTGTTTTTAATTAAAAAATTAAACTGCCATGTTCTATAAAATTAATAGAAAAAAACTCCAACAGGTAGCAGCTATAATGAAAACATGGGAAAAAATCAGTTATTTTGAAAAAAGTGACAAAAAACAGTCTCTATATACAGTTAAAAAGAAGGAACACAACACTGGCCTGACAATGGACATGATAGTTGTCTTCTCATTTAGCAGTAGGAATCAAAAACATGACAAAAGGTAACCTAAGTTATCCCAGGGGGATTGTGAGAAAAAGTTCATGGGTAGATAAACAGTAAATAATTATACAGTTCATCTTTCAAGTAGAGTATGTGGACAAGGATATTTACAACATCTCTGAGAAAATTAACTTCTAATAGCCAGGACCTTATGCACTGAGCAGAGCATAGCAGAATTGCTCGTATAACTCTGTTACAATCCTTGAGAAATTAAGTATTGCAGAAACTCTTGTGTCAGTTATTTAAAAACAGAATCCTTGCTTTAGTCTTAACAGCTTATACCTAAAGCAGGCAGATAATCTTTTTGCTCCATGCACTGATTTTGAAATAGATATAATCTTACAAGGCTTAATAAGAAAGGCAGGACAGGAATTACCTGCCCCATGTACATGCTTTCAGAGTGCTCAGAAGGCAGGACCATAGATTTACGTAACAGGGCTTTAATTTTTTTTTTTTTTAATGTACCTTTTGAGGAAATAAAAAGGTAAAGAAAGATTTTCAGTCTAATTCCAAAATAGTCATAAAAAGAAAAAAATCCTCCAGTGTTGATACTTCGGTGTCCACTGTTGACACATCAGTGTATCCTTCAAACAAGACTGACTTCTTCTGTGAGAACCAGCTTTCTGTCAGGTATCTCAGAGACTACTCTTACAAGTTCTCTAAAAACTTGCCTAGTGGCTATTCTATCCTTTCAGAAAAAGTTGCAAAGCAGAGACAATCTAACGGTCAAAGGGGGTACAATTTACTACACTTTCACAAGACAGCTCATTCCAAATCCAAAAAGAAACTTGAACAAAATGGTGATGACACAAAAGTTTTATGTTGCTCCTTCCTGAAATGGAAAATGGCAGCTTATACTAGATACCTAGATTGCATTTACAGCATTCAGGAAAAGCTTGATTGATCCCAAATTAATAATAAACTGAATACATAGCTGTAGAGAAATGTCCTGTGCATAGGATCTTTTCTTTCTTTAAATAACGCTTTTCTTTTAGCTCATAGCTAGTCAATGAACAAAATGCATACCAGTCATGGTGGGAAAGATTAAAAACATTTTTCCTCTGACCAAAAAAGTGACCGTGTCATCACCTTTTCTTCTCAACACTGTGGTAGCTTTCCTATTGACAGGACTTTCATCTGACTAGTGAGTTGTGCAATTTCTAAGGGACAATCTATTAGCTTATGTACTGTGTTTTCCAAAATCAAACCTATGTTCAGAATTATTCACCATAATTAAGATTTTGTGCACTATATCATTTTGCTGGCATTTCCCCTGAATTTGCAAATTTCTGATTAAGCAAGGATAGCTAATGTTATGACAAAAAAGGCCATGAAAGTATAGTCAGATCAGCCTTTATGAAGTGACCCCAGAGTTTGATTATATACTGCAATTGTGTTAAATAGGGCTAAATGAATCTGTAATATTTTAACTAAATCAACAATTAAGTATCTTTCCTAAAACCTGAGGGTTCCATGGAAAGTTACATGGCCAGCAAAAAGACTTGAAGGTATTTCAGCACAAATCTATACATGTACATTCTCTTAATCTATGAAGACATAAGATATTAAAAAAACACCAATTATTCTAGAAGAAAATATTTGTAGCAGCAGACATCCAAAGATCAGCTATAGATAAAATTAACCATTGAAATTACATTTTTGTTCTCAGTTATATCCTTTGAACACACAAATTATTCAAATTCAAGGATTTCCTGACATTCCCTTTTCATTCGGTTTTAAATTTTGGAAAGAGTATAGAGTTCAGGGTTTGTGTTCTATCAAGACACCGCCTGAACTTTGCCTGAATTTTTCATATTGAGCTAGAGAGTTCCTAAAATGACTGTTGTTCAGCATTTTAGAGTACCTCAAATTGATCCAGTCTGAGCCAGTATGTACCTGTGTTGAGAAAAGTGGTGTCATGGCATCCAGCATTCCTGAAGAGCCCAGTCTGGCAGACATTTCTGCAGCACCCTAAAGTGGTCATATGTTCTTTAAAAAAAAGGCTTGCCAAAGTCTTTAAGCTTTAATTTTCATGTAACAAACCCGTGACTTTCCAATTTTCTAAGAAAACATACTGCTTGGGTAAAAGTGCTATTTGTTTTCCTTGTTCTAGCTTCTGCCCTTTAGATTAGCTGCAACCTTCAGACACAGGAGAACTGATTCCCTAGATGTAATTGAGCTTGCTTGAGAGCTCTTCTGACATCTCACCTACAAGTCAGACATCTTCAAATAGATGAAACTGAGAGTAGCAGAGAATGGACACACAGCTAGGCTTTAAGCAGTAAAAGATAAAGACTTTCGCTATCTTTCAAAGTGTCTCCAACTCAGAAAATCATTGCGTTGCTAACAGTGGAAGACTGAGGGGAAAGAAACAGTATATAGTGAAGATTTGTTTATACTCTCTTTTAATTCTATTCATCTTAATTAATATTTTTCTTTATTTTAATAAGTCCATTCCTTTAGTTTCTGCTCAGATAAAGAGAGATTTCTACTTTCAAAATGTTTTGGGGCATGGTCTTTAAGGAAACAATGCCTATCCACAGGCAGATTCATCTTGGGATCCTGTCACAGTTTAACCTCAAATACATAGATCTATGATTTTTTAAGAAGCATGCACAAATAGCACCTACTTACTCCGAATGCCTTGAATTTGTGACTTCTCAGTCACAAAAAAGATGAAAAAAAGTAAAGCATTGAACATCCAGAAAATAAAGAGTGTATTACCTACAAAAAGAACAGTACTGAAGGAAGCAATGTTAGTAAAACAAACAAAAAACCAAAGAAATGGTGACCTCTTATCTTGAGAGGCTGCACTATTGCAAGTTCAGCTGTGAACTGGTCAGTTACTTATCAGACGGTTGATAACATGGAAAAACACCAATCATCCAATTTATAAACCCAGATGGGACAATTATGCAAAAATGGTTGGGAAATTATATGATTAAAGCTCAAGCAAATACATTAAAGGAATCCATATAGGTTTCAGCTCAAGCAAACAATGAGGAACGATCCTTATAGGTCCACGTACAAGCAACTGAAGTGACCCATGTATTAATTCAAAGCTTATGCACAAACTAAGTTTGAAACTGACCTTAGTTTTATATATCATTAAAAAGTGAATTTTCTCTTTTAATAAACAGTCTGCTGTCAGCTATATCATGTAATACAAAGTTTCATTTTTATCAAAGTTCTAGTACAGATCTAATGTGAAATTGTGTGAAGTGATATAAAGTTGGGGTTTTTTTAACAAAGTTCTAGTATAAAATGCTCGATGATGTTGAACTATAATGTCTATAGCAAGAGTATGTACCAGAAATTAGCATGCTACAAAACTGTATATTTGCCTCCACGTACACAAACATATTTCGTTTTCAAATTTGAGATTAGTTCTCAACTAATCTTCAACTTCTAATAAAATAGTATGGCTATAACTTTATTAAAACAACAAACCAAACCAAAACTTCTTGTCCCTCTGTCAGAAGTCATAATGTACTTCAAGAATTAAACTCTGAAGCTAAGATTCAAAGGAACTGATACCAATGAGCTACTACGAAAAAATAGAAGATGAGTAAATCTGATGAAAGAATTAAAACATTTTGTGCCAAATCTGACTATTATGGCAGAGAATAATAATGAAATCAGCTGGAGTGTAAAGAAGCACCATAGAAAATGCATAGAGAGCAGATGGAGTGTGTTAGCAAATACATGGCTTCTTAGAATATTTGTAAAGAACATCATACTGGGGTGCTACAATATGCCATTAAGATTATTGAAGGCTGCAAAGGATTATATGAAATACCAGATAGTTTTAGAAAAAGGATTGGCAAAATATCATTACTGGCAAAGTACTGGAAAAATAATATCACCATATCTGGAGTTTATAGCTGTTACAGGGGAATTCAGAGGTGGAGGGTCTCAAGAACAGAACTATTCCACTCAGTGATGTAAAAATTGAAAATTAATTATTAAGCAAGTGAAAATTGATTATTAAGCAAGGTATGTACAGCAGGGAGGTTGTAGTTTCTATTGCAAGGTTTCTATTCTATGATACATTCTTACATGTTGTGCAAAACACAAACAGGCCCCCACAGTCTGTTTGCGAGACAGGACAAAAGTACACTCCCGGCACTTTGGTATGTGTGGATGTGGGCTGACAGTGCAGCACCTATGTGTCACAGCTTCACCATCATTGAAGCTTCAGCTGGTTGGCGTAAGTCGCGCATGACCTCATTGGTCACGTGAACTCAGGCAAATCTCTTTCAGTTGCTACATATCTAAAGCCAACTAGTGATTTTTACCTCGGCTACTATCACCTCCTAGACTTTCTTAACCTCTTCCCCTGTCGTGGTTTAGCCCCAGTCGGCAACTGAGCACCACGCAGCCGCTCGCTCACTCCCCCACGGTGGCACGTGGAAGAGTAAAAGTGAGGAAACTCATGGTTTGAGATAAAGACAGTTTAATAAGTAAAGCAAAAGCCACGCACGCAAGCAAAGCAAAACAAGGAATTTGTTCACCACTCCCCATGGGCAGGCAGGTGTTCAGCCATCTCCAGGGAAGCAAGGCTCTGTCACGCGTAACGGTTTCTTGGGAAGACAGACACCATAGCTCCGAACGTCCCTCCACCCCTTCCTTCTTCTTCGTCCCAGCTTTATATACCGAGCATGACGTTATATGGTAGGGAATATCTCTTTGGCCAGCCTGGGTCAGCTGTCCCAGCTGTGTCCCCTCCCAGCTTCCCGTGCACCCCCAGCCTGCTCGCTGCAGGCCAGCATGAGAAGCTGGACCGTCCCTGACTACTTAGCAACAACTCAAAACATCAGCACCTTATCAACATTTTTTTCATCCCAAATCCAAAACATAGCCTCACGCTAGCTTCTATGAAGAAAATTAACTCTACCCTGGCTGAAACCAGGACATCCCCCTAACTTTATTGCAAGTATGAAAACTGTTAACAGTTCATCTGTGCTTCGTGAGGTGTGCTGCACGAGCAGTCGTGCGGCCAGGCATCAGGCTTCACACTCAGAAGTGCTGTAAGGGGCAACACTCGCAGGAAGCCAGCAGAAGCATCTTTGAGCCAAAAGACCTGCAGGGCCGGTTCACGCTGGGGAAGGGATGTGGGGACACTCTGAAAAGCCCTGGCCAAGACCAGCCCCTTCATTCAGCTAAATTATATGTGGTATACCTGTAGTATAGTAATATATTTTGTTGTGCTTGGGAGTAAAAAAATACTGTGTGTTTAAAGAAGATGTCTATAACTGCTTTTCAAGGGGAAAATGTCTGTAGTTTTCTCCTAGCTCTCTGTAACAACAACAAAAAAAAGACTTTTTTTCATTGCAAACAAGTATGTTTAGTACCTAAGGTGTTTTTCAAATTTTTCATTTAGTATAATCTTTATATTTCACTAAAGATGTAATGAAAATATAGATCTGGACTTAAAAACAGAACATCTTTTTAGAGTAGGTATATTAATCTTGCTTATCTGTATTTTCTGTTATAAATACGTACTACTCTGAAGTCAGGTTTGCAGCTTCAGGAGCAGGTGATAGATCTGTTATTAAAAGTAGAAATGTATTGAAATAGACATTCCTACTGATTTTTTCCCCTTGCTTTTTTCCCCCTTTTCTCATCTCTGTCCGATGAATTCTTAATTATTTCTTTAACTCTGCACCTATGAATAACTCAAATAAAATGTGTGATCCAAGTGCATCAAAACTGGTGTTGTAACTAGCATTTATTAAGACTTTGAGTTGGCAGGTATGTTTGCATTACAAATATGAATAATCCCTCTGACTTCAATGAGACTGTTAGCATGATTGCGTTGCTTCTTTGGGATGCAAAACCTAATTCTAAGAATTTTTATTAGGATGTTTCTAGCTATTTCAAACCAAGAAACTGTCTTGAATAACTTACTCCACTACAAGCTTGATTGCGGGAGAAGGATTTCTTCCTTGTGTACAAACTTTCCCCCAAAAACTTACAACTTGGCAATCTGAGCACTTCAACAAGTTAGTGAGTTTTGTTTGAATCCAATAGGAAAAGAGGGGAATTATACCCGGTATTTTAGATGAGCGTTTTTTTTAATCTGCTAAGGTACAACATAAAATAGTAAACAGAATGCTCCATCTGTAACTGTAGTAAGAGAAAATACTACCATCATTTCACTGAGAAAATACATACTGAAGATATTATGTATGATCTGTGTTCACAGATATGGTGAGATAGGGAATTTAATTTACTCCAGTGATTTTTAGTACAAGTAGAAATTAAATTTCAGTCAGAAAATGTGGGTGCCTCTGGCACATAGGTGACAGAAATTACGTTATTATTTGGTGCATTTCAGCTGGCATTTATATGTCTGAAATCAAATCTGAGATATGATAGCTTTCATTATCATCCTGCCCTGATATTTGATTTTAATGTTGCCATTCTTTTCCTAGCTTTAAATAAGAATAGCCAAAGTCCTCTGAATGTAGGGGGCATTTTTGTGAATAATATACTAAATATGCTCAGGTAATCAGATAGCTCAGAATACAAGTACTTTAGATAGAAATGGATCTTACTCTATTGGTTGAACTAAACACTAGATGAATTCAAGTGAGTGAGTTCAGAATAAAAATTGGAAAGCATATGGCTTCTAGCAATGCAAAACAATACTTAACAAGGTAGTGTAAAATCTTCATAAAGAACCATAAACCTACTTCAAATATTCCAAATTCAGAACTATCAATGTAGCATAACACACAGTGAAGTAACAAGAAAGATGAGCTGAGGTTTACTCAGGAAAACACATTTAATCTGACTAATGATTGGAGCACGTGTGTGTGAGAAAGAGAGAGGCAACACTGTTTAATTAAAAAAAAAATTAAAATGTTATCTGCTTGATTCGTATAATAGATATGTGTACTGTGAAAAGGACCAAAATACTGACAGACAGTGGAATACATACTTTTCTTCCACTTCTTTGACTTGTTCTAAAGCCTATCTCAGGCAAACTGTTGATCTGGAAAATCTAGCCTATAGGTGCAATCTACAGGTTTATTCAGGAAACGCCTTTTCCAGCATCACTGCCACAATTAGCACTAAATAGCAACCTTTAAGCAGTCACAGCTTTAGCATAATGTGAGGAAGTTTCCCTGCTGCTGTCTATGCATGTCTCGATTTCTAAGATAAATAAGCTCCATCCACATCTTGAGTTGCTAATTTTGCACTTTTAACCCATATTACGTTAATGTAAAATTCCTAGCCTAGCTTTTCTACTTGTTATTTTTCTTTTAGAACAGTTATCTGCTATGTACAGTTGCTTAGGGGACAGAAAATATGCTAATTTTGTAATGCATTCTTTTCATTGAAAACATGAGTAATTTTGCTAAACTCTCTATAGCATGAATATGGATCATTCCTGAACATTTTTGCTGTATATTCTTGATGAATTAAAAAAAAACAACCCCGAAACACAAAAACTCACAACCAAAAACCACTACCCATATAGCTTAGCATTATAGGGTTGTTTAGCAAAATCCATCCTCTAGGCAACATTCGCTTCCAAAGAAAGTTACCTCAGACAGATGTGGCAGTGAGGCTGTACCATTATAGCACTTGCCCAAAATGCTGTCTCCCAGCAAAACTAATCTGTCTGGACAGATTACTTATTTCATACATGCTCCCGAGGTTTTTCAAGCCATCTATGTTACGCATGGTAGACTTGTACCAAGGCTGGCTCTACAAAGGTTGTAGCTAAAACCTGGTGGCACTGAGTAGATCAAAGATGGTGTTCAACTTCTGAATCTCCCTCCAAAGGTTCAGGAGGTGCCTAGTTTCTGCCAGCCTGAGCAGAAAATAAATTTATTAAATCCTAGTTCTGTGAAAGTCTCACTTTGTGGAATTTTCTTGGAGGGCTTAACACAAATGGCAGTCAAGAGTCATTAATAAGTAGCTAAGAGCAGTTAGGTGGCTCCCGTATCTGTTGACCCTGGAGGTTAATGCCTAGACCTGGATTCTGGATGACTTTTATTTTTTGGATGTACTAAGTATTGGATTTGAAACAAATATTTCAGTCCAGGTCTCCAACATCAAATGAGAGTTTTCCATTTTTCAAGACACTAACATATTCCAAGTTTATGCTCTTGTTTCACAATTTAACTGTTAATAGGAGGAGTTAGTGCGTGTGTTTTTTAAATGAGCTGTCAAGGCCGAGTATCCCAATATACCTGAACATTTATGTGGGAGTTGGATATCTAACTTTCACTGATTTCAGTGACAGGCTATTATAAATCAGGCTATTAACAATCAAATGACTAAAGTAGTTAGGGGAAATGTAACATGAACAGAAGTCTTTTGTTGCTTGATATTTTAGGTTCTGCTGTACAGCCCTGTGTCTTCACTTGACATCACTAAATCCTTAATTGGTTTTGGTGTACAGTAAAAGAAAACTCTATACTCAAGCTCAAATTTTGTTTCTGATTCTCAAATCTTTGCCTGTGCCATGAAGAACCTAACTACTAGGCACCTATATTCATGCACAGAGAGATTCTGCAGTTTTCAGTCTTGGAGGTTTTCAAGACCTGACTAGCAAAAGCCCTGAGGAAACAAATCTGATCTCATAGTTCACCCTTCATGACTAAAATCACCTAAGTCCCTTCTAACTTAAACATTTTTTGTTTTCTATTAGTCTCTATCTGGAATTGATGGATTTTGAGGCTCGGATAGGCCTGAGTCTCCAGGTTTATAGCAAAACCTGGTTAGGACCATGGATTCCTTACACACATATGTGTAGTTTCCCCTAATTTTTTGCTTAATATTCAAGATGTTGTAATCATAGACTATATTTTGCAAGCCATTTCACATATTGGTGTGTGGTGGGTTGACCTTGGCTGCACGACAGGTGCCCACCAAGCTGCTCTATCACTCTCTTCCTCAGCAGGACAGGGGGGAGAAAATAAGATGGAAAAAAACTCATGAGTCAAGATAAAGGCAGTTTAATAAAGAAAAACCAAAGGCTGCATGCGGAAGCAAAGGAAAATATGTATTTGCTACTGCCCATCAGCAGGCAATGTCTATCCACTGCCTGGGAAGTAGGTCCTCAGTAAGTATAGCAGTTGCTCTGGAAGAAAAAAGCCGTAATGATGAATGCCCCCTCCCTCCTCCTTTCTCTTAGCTTTTATTGCTGAGCAGATGTCATCTGGTATGGAATACCCCTTTGGTCAGATGTCCTGGCTGTCTCTTCCCAAGCTCTTGCCCACTCCCAGTCTACTGACTTTTTGGGGGTGAAGCAGGCGGGAACTGGAGAGATGGCCTTGATGCTGTGGGAGCACTACTCAGCAGCAGCCAAAACACTGGTGTGTTATCAATACCTTTCTAGCTACAAAAGCCCAGCAATATGAGGGCTGCTACACGGGAAAATTAACTTAATCTCAGCCAGACCCAATACAATGTCCACACCTTATTCCACACCATTTGCATCATGCTCAGGTCCCACATAATTTTTTATATATATACACACACATATGTATCTATCTTCTAACCATCCCAGTGTATTTAGCTCTCATTACTGAAATCCCTTCTCACCAGCACTTACAACTTACACTACATACTTAAACCATCTTTATACCAAACATACGGATTTATACATTCTCATTAACTACTATCCCCTGCCCCTCAACAGATAGATATTATTCTCCCATTCCACGGGCTTCCTCCACTCCTCCAAATGTTTATAAGAACAGGCTATGACTTGGGCCCCCTCTGTCAAGATGGGTGCTCAGGTCAGGCGAAGCATCGTGTTTAATTGTTGGGCACCAACACTGGCATGTTTTGGGTCATCGTTGCATTCATCCGGTTTCTTGTGAAACCACTCTTCCTCAGTTCAGGTCATTCCTGCTGCATTACTTCCTACAGCATACAACTCACATCACAGATTATTTTTCCCGCAAGGTTAAATCTCCACCCCGAGCAGGGAGATGGGAATTGGGGAGTTGTGCTCAATCCATAACACCTCCTTTTCTGCTGCTCCTTCTTCCTCACACTTTTCCCCTGCTTCAGTATGCATCCTTCCTATGGGCTGCAGTTCTTCAGGATAGACCTGCTCCAGTGTAGGCTGTCCATAAGCTGTGGTTCCTTCAGGAAATATCCACCTGCTCCACCCTGCTCTCTACCAGGGTTGCAGGTGTGAAAGGTGTTTATCTGATTCGTGTGATGAAGTGTAATCTTCTGTACTTTCATGGATTTCTCCTGCACCATAAAAAGGGGTATTTTACAGGAGAAAGTTAAACTACTTTGCTGGTATATCAGCTCAAACCAGTTTGACCACTGACCGCATAGTATTGTGTAAAGAAAGTGCATGCATAAGTTTTGGGGTCATCCTGGGGGCACGCCGAGGAAGATTCGAGAAGACTCTAGCAGGAGAAGAGGGCATGCACTGAAGAAGACACGCCTGTTCATTAATATGTATTAGAAGACACGCCTATTCATGAATATGTATTAGCAAACAGGATCACGCTGAGGAAGATTCGAGAAGATTCTAGAAGGAGAAGAGGGCATGCGCCGAAGAAGACACGCCTATTCATGAATATGTATTAACGGACAGGATATAAACCAGGAACAGGAACTGTACCGCGTGCGTCTTGGTGGAGCAGAGACTCCCGGCGCACCCAGCGCTGTTTCCTTGCCTCTATTCGCTTAATAAATTGTAAATTTGAATTGGAATCCTGTTTGGGACTAAATCATTTATAACACAGGGAAATACCTGCTTTGCCATGGTTTCTTCCAGGGGCTGCAGAAGAATCTCTGCTCCTGCTCAGGCACCTGAAGCACCTCTTCTCCCTCCTTTTCTTACCTTGGTGTCAGCAGGGCTCTTTCTCACACTTTACCCCTCCTTTCTCTGTCCAGCTTGGCTGATGGGTTCAGCTTTCTCCTCAAAAATGATGCATCTGTTGGAGCTCACTGGAGGAGGCTGTGTTCAGCATGGGGCAGTCTCTGACCTCTTCTTACAAGGACCACCCCTGCAGCCCCCTGATGCCAACACCTTGACATGTAAACCCAATACAAAGTGTAATGAGCAAATAAGAAGAACTTGTGGGGAAATGGCATCACCCTAATGCTGAACCTGCAAAGCTGGGTCCACAGGCCTTTCCTAGTCGAAGAGTTATATCACTACTGCTGATGGCCAAAGTAGCTGAAGTGCATGCAAACCTATCAGATCTCTCATACTGATTGTGAAACTAAAAACATTTGAGTTTTGTCTTGTTCCTTTCTTAAGAATCTTTTTGCATCTCAAAGATCTGTATCATCATGGTCAGTCTAGCTTTATGGACCCTGTGTCAATCACAGTTTGTCAAGATAATCTGTAGTTCCCTGGGCAGCTGTGAGGGATTATGAACTGGAGATGAAACTTTTCTAACCCATTACAACCATGAAGCTTAATCTTTAGCATCTGTGATCTCAACAAAACCAAACTAAAAGGCAGATTTTTTTTTTCCTGGCACCTTCATATCATGTGGCCAGATATGTGCTTATTGTCTCCATCAGAGACTGGGACCTTGTACATATATTTGACTGGGGTGGTCAACCAAATGTTAATACCTGAAATTTTATATTGACTTTATTACCTTTGTGACTAGAACTGTATTTTGCTTTCATAGACCAAAACTGTAGGCTAAAGAAAATAACAGATGCTATATGCCTGTGTTTGCTCCTAGGAAATTCCACTTATTTATGTATTATTTGTTAAGAAATTGTTCCAGCTTGCAGGTTCTTAAGAGGCTCATATGCATCCCTACTATCAAAAAAGTCCAGGAGTAAGTCTTGCCAATCTGCCAGAGAGGTTCTAGAGGTGAGGAAAGAAGGTAGGGGTAAATCTTCAGTCTTTCTGCTGATTACAGAATTGTTTTAATGTGCCTTATTCAACTTTTTCTCTCCCACAAACATAAGGGGCGAGCGGCGGGGGGCAGGATTCTGAACCTGTGGCTTGTCTGATTTCATTTTTCTTTAGTAGAAAAATGTACTTAGTGTAGTAGAATTAGATGCAAGTACCTTAGAAGTTAGTCAATACAGTTTCAATCCTACCTAGAGCAGATTATAAATTAAATTAACTGTCAGGGGGCTTATAGCATTTGGTGTAGTGTTTTTCCTTCCCCTTAATAGAAGAGCTTGATTTCATCAGAGAGGGAGTTGGTAGTCCTCCACCTCTGGATATTTTTAAGCATTCACCTTTTTTTAAATAGTATTGTAAAATAGTATTTTATTGGGTTTACATTGGCAAGATTTTGATAGCAGAGAGGCTGTAGGTGTGGCTTCTGTGAGAAGACACCAGACGCTGCCCCCATATCTGACAGAGACAGTTTCTGCTGGCTACAGGGTGGATCCACCACTGGCCAAAGTTGAGCCAATCAGCAATGTTGGTAGTGTCTCTGTGATTACATATTTAAGCAGGGGAAAAAACACTGCACACCAGCAGCTGAAATAGGGGAATGAAAATATGTGAAAGAAGCAATCCTGCAGACACCAAGGTTGTTGAAGAAGGAGTGGGAGGAGGTGTTCGAGGTGCTGGAGCAGAGATTCTCCTGCAGGCCCCAGAGAAGACCATGGTGATGCAGGTTGTGTCTCTCCAGCCCATGGAGAAGCTACACAGGAGCAGGCTCCTGGTAGGATCTACATCCTGTGGAGAGGAGCCCATGCTGGAGCAGGTTTTCTGGCAGGAACTGTGACCCCATGAGGGATCTATGCTGGAGCAGTCAATTCCTGAAGGACTGTAACCTGTGGAAAGAACCGTACCAGAGCAGTCTTGAAGAACTGCAGCCTGTGGGAAGGGCCCGCACTGGAGAAGGTCATGAAGGACTGTTTGCTCTTGGTGAGATCCCACACTGGAGCAGGGGAAGAGTGTGAGGAGGAAGGAATGACAGAGACAAAGCCTTATGACTTGACTGCAAGCTCCATTCCCCGACCTCCTTTGCCGCTCAGGGCCAGGAGGTAGAAGAGTCGGGAGCAAAGCTGAGCCTGGAAAGAAGGGCAGGGGAAAGGTGTTTTTAGATTTGTTCTTATTTCTCATCATCCTACTCTGTTATTAACTGACAATAACTTAAATTAATTTCCCCAAGTTGAGTCTGTTTTTCCTGTAGTGGTAATTGGTGAGTGACCTCTGAGTCCTTACCTCAACCCGTGAGCTTTTTGTCATATTCTCTTCTCCTGTCCTGTTGAGGATGGGTAGTAATAATGTGCCTTGGTGGGCAGCTGGTGTCCAGCCAAGCTCATCCCACTTTGAGAATATTTGAATGGATGTTATTGGTTATCCAGTTCAGTCTCTGAAAATTCACAGTATTTTACAGAGAGCATTTTAATCTTACCTTTAATGTCTCCAAAGATAGTGCAATAAATATTTCACAAAAGAAGTATTTCTATACTCTGATTGTCCTTTGTAACAAGAAGTTCTTGTAATAACAAAGGTAAATTTATCCTTCTAACTCAGATGATTACTCCTTGTTTTATGACTAATGTTCAGTGTGACTAGCTCTTCCTTTCTCTCATATTATTGCCCTTTTACTATTTATGTAGAGTTATCATGTTCCTCCCTAAATGTCACCTCTTTAAGCTAAATGTAATTCCTTTAATTTTAATTTATAAGTTATGTTTTATGTAGAAATAAAACAAGGAAGAGTTATGTGAGATTTGTGTCTTTTTCCAAGCACTAGCATTGTTAAAATAATTAACTCTTCTCTGAAGTTCTACAGTTGACTTAAGGAAAACATCTTTCTTCCCCCAGAGCAGAAGGATGGCAACAGGAAAAAGCTCGCAACAGGTCAATTCTGCATCTTGTTGAGTTGTGATGTTTTTTGGGGAAAACAGAGCAACCTAGAACAGTAGCTGTAAAACATGATCTCTGGGCTTTACATTTCATTCTGCATTATACTTTTCAACATGTGTTAACAGTGCTATATTTCAGATAACTAGGTTTTCTAGGATTTGTATCAATAGAGCAACAATACTGCTTTACTACAATTGATTGTTTCTGCCTACAGAAGGGGGAAAAATATGTAGAGAACCAACTATTTCTCAATTACTTTTTTTGACTACAAAAAGAAAAAGTCATATTCATCAGACAATGAATATCTGTCACTGTGATACCAAAGAATTTTCATGCTCCGAAAAGACCCCAGTCTCTTGCAAACCCTTGATTTTTAGATTTTTTCCCATTTGTAATGGTAAATACCAAGCTTTGAAGGAAACAATATGTATATATTAGCTAATAGCTATATATAGCTACTCAGGGAGGGCCTCTAGGAACAGTTTTTGCAAGCAGCAAAATTGGTGCTGAGTTTTGGATGAGTTTTGACTTCAGGCGAACTCTGGTTTGGTCTTGTGGTGTGAATATCCATAAACAGCTATAGCACACTTAGCAAGCTCCTGAGGTTCACCTATCCATTGGTTTTCATCCAAAAAGAATCCTGTTGGCACACTAGGGGGCTGCTCTACAATGTGAGCCAAAGTTCAATAGGTGAAGATCAAGGTGGTTGAAGATGAGGGACCTGAGGCTTGTTCAGTCTGGAGAATGGATAGTTTCAGAGGGGGACTGCCTGTCTGTACCGACAGGATGGGTCACAGAGATGATAGGGCCAGTCTCAGGGTTGCATAGTGGTAGAATGAGACAATGGACAGAAATGGAAACAAAAAAGAGAGAGAGGTTGTAATTAAAAACTTGCATGGATGCAGTCTCCACCCTTGGGTATTTTCTAGACCTGACTGGACGAAGCCCTGGATAAGCTGGTATGATCTTATAGGTGACCCTATTTTAGGCAAGATAGTAGAGTAGATGATCTCCTGAGGTTCCTTCCAACCTCATCCTGTGATCCAACAAAACTGAAACAAACAAACAAGAAAATCAGATATAGGCATCTCTCGTGAGAAAGAGAGGAGATGAATGTGCTTCTCCAAACAAGAGATGAATGTGCCTCTGATGATGCTATTTTTCAGGAGGAGATCTGTAGTGGTGAATTGAACAGGATTACATAGATGGAAGCAGCCTGAAGAAAAGGCAGTTTAGTCTGGGGTATATCATGCCTCTGTCCTCAGGCAGTGATACAGGACCTGCGGGGTGCTCTCATCTTTGCACTCTCCTTCCAGACTGAGAAGCTATGGTCTCCTTCACTCTTGCAGAATCCTGCAGCTTATTCTCATTTTTCCCTTGCACTCCATCAAAGCCCACAAAATCAGAGCTGTAGTGGGAGGTAGCTCCTATGTAATTTTCTAGGCTAGCTTAAGGTGGGCTTGCTAAAGGTTGGTTTGCTAATAAAATATGTATAATTTTTATTTTAGAAAAATCATTGTGAAAAGCATTTGCAATGGTCTCAATTTCTCACATGCTGGCAGAAAAACTAGATGACTAGAGAGAAGAAAGAGGGACTGTGTTCATTTGTTCAAATGTTGCAGTATTTCCTCTGGTATTCTGAGATGAGTCACTTAATAAACCTGGCTGTATGTTTATCAGTCTGCACATTTTTAAACTTTGAATTCTGGAAGGCTAGAAACAGAGTTAAAAATACATTTCTTGGCAGTACATTCTTTATTCTCCCCATCCCTGCATCGGATCATGAGAACAAATAGGAGTTTTTTCCATCTGCTTCAATCCTATTAATGTTTTAAATCTCCTTTTCTCATAATCTCTTTTAAATATGTTTAAATAGATGTGGAGCTCCTGTCACACTAAAACAATAAACTAGATTAGATTATTAGACATTTTTGTCTGGGTTTGATCCACTTAATATAGGAATCTCAGATTTGGTGTCCTTATTTGTATAGCTTGAGATTTGATCCTATTATTTAAACCAGAGTAATTTATTCAGAAATAAGTTGACATATACAGAGCTCAGTTCTTGGTTTAAATCAGTTTGGCCTCAGATAGGGTGATTTCACAGAGACATTTACTCTTACAAGTCACATCATTTAATAAGCCTACAATATTATTGCATTTGCATAAAAAGTGCTCAGAATATATTCTTGTTTTTCCCTCAAGTGGTTTTATAACACACTTCACTCTTTATCTTGTATTTTTTAAGTGACTAAGAAAAATGAGAGAATGAAAAAGAGTAGAAATGTCTCTTACAATTAAAGGGATACATATTTTTAGGGAACACTATTAAAAGAAAATTACAATAGCAAAGTCTAAATTGCAATAATTAGCAAATATTAATGTTATCTATACATAACATTGAGCTTGCCATATGGAAATGTTATTGGACATTTGCCCAAGATGCTTATAGTAAGTTTTCAACAACTTGTGTTTGCCTTTGAGGAATTACATTTAGAAAACGGGGGGAAAAAAAGTGTAAAGAAAAGTGTGTGTGTGTGTACTTGCTTTAACAAATTCAATAAAGAAGCATAGCACTGTATTTGTTCCTTCTTTTTGTTCCTTTGTGTCAGAAAGGATGTCAGAGCTGGTAGATTCTTGTACCTATTTCTTGATCAATTGAAATGGCTCATGGTAGTAGTAGATTTTTATCTTTTTTATTAATAAGCTCTTGGATAAGACAATACTCGTTGATGTTGGTGAGTTTGATATTTATTTACAATAGTTATGATGTGGGAATCCAAGATTCAGCTCCAAATTATTGAGGAAAGTGTTTAACTGGGGAAGCTAGTCTGACTGTATCATGAAGTCAAAAGTAAGCCTAGAGAGAAAAAGAATCACAGATTAATGCAGACTTGGCACATTTCCAACCCTACCAGGTACTTACCCTCTACAGCATGTCCTCAGTATTTACTAAAGCCTGCTGCTGCCTACCCACAGACCCAACCCTGTCTGTTTTCAAACAGTTCCTTCCGGTTTACATTCATGTCTTTGACTGATCCACCCCGTGTGACAATCTTAGATTTATTGCATTTGGTGACATCAGCTGCCTTCTTCTCGGCTTCCATGTTTTCATTAGTTTAAACCCCAGCAACATTATACTGAGAACACTGGAGAGTCTTTTAATTCCTGCAAGGAGGAAGAAAGTGTGTTGAAGCAGGGGGTACAGAAAGCAGTTTGGGAGGAGAGAAAGAGGTATTTTGCATGGAAAAAAAAGCAATACAAGGGTGAAAAAGAAAGAAACTATGAAGAGCAGAAAACAACCAAAGTGTTTACAAATCACGTGTGGATATTACTTGGATATACATTTTTATTTACCACAGTGATTTAAAGTCCTTTTGATACCTGAGAGAATCATAGAACAATTTGGGTTGGAAAGGACCTTTACAGGTCATCTAGTCCAACTCCCTTGCAATGAGTAGGGACATCTTCAACTACATCAGGTTGCTCAGAGCCCCATCCAACCTGACCTTTAATGTTTCCTGTTGGGATCACTCTGCACGGCTCGACCTTAAGGAGAAGGAGCTGCAGCATTGAGAAGCTGGTAAACAGCTAGATATCTGCACGGCTCGGCCTTGAGAAGAGGGAGCTGTGGCACTGGGAAGCTGGTAAACAGCTGGACATCTGCAGGGCTCGGCCTTGAGGAGAAGGAGCTGTGGTAAACAGCTAAGAAGCAGCACTGTATAAGAAAAACAGGATGGAACCCGGACCACGTAGCAGTAACGGCAAGTAGGAGGAGTATGATAATGCAATCTTTAGAGCTAAGCCAATGATTGTAAGACAAGTATGCATAAAGTAGAACTTAGTGTATAAATATGTGTAAGGTTTTGCAATAAAGTTGAAGCTTGCTTTATCACTCATATTGAGTCGACTGCATGCCTTCCCTCGCTCGTCGCAGTTTCCAGGGACAGACCATCTACCATCTCTCTGGGCAACCTGTGCCTGTGGTTAACCACCCCCTTTGTAAAAAATTTCTTCCTTCTATCTAGTCTGACTCTACCCTATTTTAGATTAAAGCTATTACCCGTTGTCCTATACAACAGGCCCTGCTAAAATGTCTGTCCCCATCTTTCCTATAAGGTCCCTTTAAATACAGAAAGAGCTGGTTTGCTCTTCATTTGTTTCCAAATCATTCCGTCTTTCAAGAGTCAAAGTCCAGGACTGTACTGAGCTCTTTCTAGATCACCATCAGCCACTGAAATGAGCATCTTCCAAATGCATGGATAAGGGAAGTTAAGCAAGAGACAGACTTCCAGGATATGTTTTTGTCATTCCCATGCCTTTCCTAATTCTTCTTGACTTTCCGTACATGAAGGTTGACACAGTTGTGCTCAAAGCACAGTAGGGATGTAGATGCCTCTATCATGACCTCACAGTTTTTAACTCAAAAAAGTCTTTTAGAAGTTCTGTCTTTGGAGAAATTCTTAGCAGTTATGTCAAAGCTGTTCACCTGTTTCTCTGATTCCTGTAGCTGCTGACATACATTTACATCTCTCTTCCTTGATGTTGCCACAATTTGGACAGATGCTTACTGTTATTTTTCCTGACTCTGATTTTTGAAGAGTTCTGCTTTATGTTCCAATAATGAAACTGACATTTATTATAGATCAGGCCAATTTCATTGCCTCTTGGGTTTATTCAGCCAGCTAATTTCTCTTTAATGTCATGGCATTATACTATTCCATTTCCCTTAGTTTGTTCTCTTAATGTTTAACCAGCTATACTTACAATAAAGCTCATTTTTTTTAAATTCACGTGGGTGTATTGAAAGCAGATCAGTAAAAACCATAACTCTTCTGCTTTCAAGAGAGAACAACTACTTATGATGTTGCAAGAAGTTTGTTTTGATGCCTTTTGTACCAGTTCAACCTTTAAAATATTTTCTTTGTAACCTCTGTAAAATTTCCTTGTATAGCAACACAGAATTTGGCTTGATATTTTTAATTTTCATTTTTTAATATTAAGAAAAATAAGAACTTGTTGGTGCTCTCTGTGTAGTCCTATCTATGATCAGAAGTTAAGTGACTGATTGTCAACATTCTACTGATTTACTGAAACAGAAGTACTTCTGTTAAGAGTGAACTAAGGTAATGTTAACCACACCAAAAAAATCCTCTTTTGAGCAGCAAAACTTGCATGGGTGCCTGAGCAAATACACAAGCAGTTAGGCCTAATGGGTGACCATTCTTCTGTAGCTGTGTTGACTGCAGATCTGAGGTAACTCAGACTCATCATCACATGTTCATCTGAGCTGCAGTATGAGAAGGCATAACACAGTGACTCAAGATTTTAAAGGTAGGTATATAAAATCAACTATGTATGTTCACCCCTCTCTAGCATCCTGTTCAGTGTGAACGAATCACTGCACCTCTATACTTTCCCTCCACCCATGTAATTCAGCAAGGCACGACTGCATAGTAGGAAGGGTAGCAACCTGGACCTGACCAAAGCACGCAGTCTTTTTGTCATATTAAAAAGTCCAGATCCCACGAAAGTCCGTCACTTGGCTGGATTAGGAAGAAGATTCTTAAGCTTAGTATTAGATATTTCTTTAGGCCCTTTTAATGACTCCTCTGGAGTTATAAAACAGAACCCAAATAGCTGATGTGTTGTGTTTCAGTGTGTGAGAGACCAAACAGTGGGGCAAACCGCGGGGCACTTGTCTCAAAGACTGTTCGTCTGGGCGAGAATTCCTTTGGCTGGTGATGGGCGTGGCTGCAGGAGCACAGAGACTTGTAATTGGTGCTACAAGGCCCAATCATGCACCACGATGTCATGCGATAGCCGCGTGATTGTCACGTGAGGAGCGGGGCTGGAGCCACGTGAAGCATACGTGCATGTGCAGACGGGCAAGTATGTGTCATTGTCATGGAATTTGCAGCCCCCAAATGAGAATAAAAGGGGCTGCTAAGACGTGTGCGCGCACGATACCGCGATCACCCACCACCGAAACATCGAGAAGCTTGGACCTTGGGACACCAAGGATCCATGGTGGTGACTTTTCTTGCAACTCTGTCCCGAATGCTTGCTTGATTTCTGTCTTTTTATTCCACTCTGTCCTATCACTATTAGTTTCTTACTTTTAATTATCGCTACTATTTTTCTTTTTAATAAAAGTTGTTTTGGGTATACGGCATTTGACCTCATTTGTGGCTTAGTCTCGCTCTTGGGATCATATCGAAACCTCTCCCGACAGTGGATCGGGACACAGTGGAGTAAGAATGAAACAACTACTTTTTCTTTGTTTATATGCAGATTACACTAAATAATGCGTATCCAAAATTATTTGTCATTTCTCCTGAAATAGCTAAAGACATTAACATTTTTCTTTTTTTTTTTAAATCTATAAACATGCACTTCAAAGCATATAAACATATTATTAAAAGTCAGAAATAGTGTTTGCTACATTAATTTTCACTCTAAATTAGGTTTTTGTCTCACAGGTCCAGTGCTCTTCAAAAATGCGTTGTTAACAGTTCCTCTAGATTTTAAATATTGTGTCATCCTTAAGAAAATACCTATAAAATATCTAGTAGGTAAGGTTATTTAGGTTATACTTAGGGTAGCTACTCATCTTTGAATAAGACAATTACAGCAACTGGGCACCTTAAACAGAATGCTGTAGAAAACATGTCACTGTTGAACTCCCAACTCACAAAAATTTAGTTGTCTGTAGACACATAGACATTACGATTGCTAAAAAAATCCAGTGGAAGGTCAAATATATTAAGACACCTTTCATTCTTCCAGAGAATGTGATTTAGTAGTCTCTAGCTTGACTGAGGTAGACAGAAAGAAACCCAAGCGGCAAGGTATCTGGCTTTATTAGGCTGTAACACAGCAATTAACCCTGAGACATATTCACCACTGCTTTGTAAAGTGTGAACTAAAGGTCCTCTCTTGAATGATCTAGTCTGAGTGAGGACTGCCATCAGCAGTCATAAAACAGTTCTCTACTGTTGATCTTCAGACTTTTGCTTGGGATGTTGTCCTTCATTGCCACATGCTGGCACTCACAGCTGGGGGCAGTTTGAGCCCCTCTACAGGACGTTAGCAGTCCCAGCTCAGCATGTTTATGCTAATGTCTTTCTCCACTGACTCCAGCTGAAATACTGCTTCTTAAAGTCAGTATTTCCCAGAATCTCCTGAGACTTATCTGCCTGTTTTTGCTATACCTTCCTCCCTCTTCCAAGACATCATTTCACTCCCTTATGGGCAGAATCTTGATCTTTCTTCTGTAAGCTGTGGTAGCATGAACAGCCTTTGGTGAATCTAAATAAGAGATGTGCTACTAGTAGGCAAATACAGGAAATTTATCTTGTTATAGGTAAGCAATGAACTAGCCTGGGCAAGGGTGCCATCCAGTGATCTCTTTCAAAATTATGTATGGAAATTCCTACTGATTCAGGACCCTTTTATGCAGAAAGCACATATCAGAAACAGGATACTCATGGCAAATAGGGCTTCGAGAAAGGACAAAGTTCTCTGTCAGAAGAATAGTTGTTTAGTGTTAAATAGAGGTGGGAGGCACCACAGAAGGAATCAGATATATACAAATTCTTGCCTGCTGTGAAGGGGAAGTGCTGATCTGCCAAAAAGACGATAAATGACATCATATGGAAATGAAGAAAAGAACCCAGGCAGTACTGGAGAACTGGTGTTTTTTTGGCTGATTTTTTTTTTTTCAGTAATCTGGCAGAGGAAGTAATGCTAATGTTACTAATGCTTTCCAACAATTCTAAATTTGATGGACTGTATGATGAATAAGCTGTAGACAGTGCAAAGGAAGTACAGAAATACAGGCTGGGAATAGAGACAGAAAAGAGGCAACAAAGTTTCAATACAGAAAGATGTAAGCTACGAAAAGCCATACTGTTAAATCAGATTGAAGAGAGATAGCAGGGCACAAATTGTACCTATTTACAGTGTGGTATAACTTATAAACTCTAGAACAATTCTGATACGTGTAGGTCTTCTCATGCAGAAAAAAACTAATAGTTTGTTTCTCCTTGGCTTTAGTGTAAGCACAAATGGAATATTAAATAAAGTTCCAGACACCTGAGCACTGGAAAGATAACAACACACAGTGGGATGTTTAGAGGGGTGCTGCAAAGAACATAAAAAGTTGAAAGAATTTAAGAAAGAATAAAAGATTTAAGCACAAATTATTGATATTTAGAGATATATTGTATATTTCCTGCTGGAAATCATATGCTGTATAATTATGTGTTTTAAATATTTGTGAGAGAAGTGAGGTTTCATTTTTGATTTTATTACATTTCTAAACTATTTTTTAATGTATTGCCAAAAAACAATCCACACCTCGTTTTGACTCTGCTATATTCTCTTTCTCTAAAATATTTCCTCTATATGCCTGACTTAATTTCATGTGTGCCTTTGCAGAAGTGAGTGAATAACAGGCTCACTCTGCAGATGACATCATGTGGAAAACAATCTGGTATTTTTGTGTTTTTTATAATAAAAAAAGGCAAAAAAAAAAAGAAAGGAAGATTGAAAGAATAGATCTACTAATACAGTGTGGCAGCATATAGTAGGTTGCAGATCTTACTCCTCACCTAAACTTTACCACAAACTTCTTAAATGTTTCTTCTTTTATCTGCAAATATCTCCAATCTTATTTTTACAATAGGGATAATGATATTTCTGCACCCCCTAGGATCGAATAAGATTTATACTCAAGTATAAATTGGGGACAAAGCTTGCAAATTAATTAGCTGAGTCTAACCTCTTGAAGATTTGAATTTCCCAAGTGTTAGTTACCTAGAGGTTTCACTTACAGGTGTTCAGTTATCTGCAACCATTTCGGAGGGCCAGGCGTTTCATTAGAGACGCAGGTGCAGTGAAAGCTTGCACATGGCATTCACTTGTACCGTTGCAATTTAAATTCTATCAGCCTTTCTCTGCCTGCTCTCTCAAATGTGAGAATGTTTTCACTTTTTAAGTAGAATATACCAGATATAGGGAATGCTGTACGTGGTAGAAAATGTCAGATTCAGGCATTTCCTCCTTTTTCAGTTATGTTATTCAGTTAGATGAATGCAAAATTTTTCCCTTCTAACAGTGAGGGCAATGTCTCTTTCCACAATATTTTCGTAAGCAACAAGACTATAATTTATTGAGCATGAACACACTTCCTTAAGCTTAACTTTCTGAAAGGCATTGGACAGTTTCTCTGACTCCTGCCAAGGCCCTGTTTTTCTCTGGGCCTGTTTATACTCACGTTCTTTTCCTTCCTCTGTAAATAAGTACGGGTTTTGGCTGGCAGGAATTGAAGGGAGGAGAGTCCCAGGGAAAGTTGGTTCTTTTATTTAATTGTTCTGTCAGCCTTACGTTCTTTGCTTGCTGAAAAACAGAAATGACACTGCTTTGGACACTGACAACTTGTTTTTTATTTGAGGTAATCATTCACTGCAGTGAAGAAGTAGAATATTTTACAGCTGCTAACTGTTGCCAGCTTCAGGTAAATATTTAAAAGGCAAAATAGATCCTCTTTCCTCTTTTGCATCCCTTTACTGAAAAGAAGCTAACAGACTCTGAAATTAGTAGGCCCCATCTCATTATGGAGGCCTTTTGGATTCCACAGCAGTGAACTGATGGGCTCTGCAAACTGCTTTTGCTAAATACCTGCTGTTTATGAAAAGCAGGTGAGGAGCAATAGAGTAACATTATGTGAAACCTGGATGTCTACCCCAAGGTTTTTGACAGAAAATTGAATAAATTACATTATTCTTATTGTTGAAAATTGTACGTAGAATTTAAGTGGCTGTGTCTACAGTAATGGTAAGACTATTGAAAGACTGAGGTTTCACAACCTCTTTAAGCAAGCCTAAAGGTGGAATGTTGCCAAGGGGAATATTTCAGTCCCTCATACATTATCTCTATATCTCTATTGCTCTCCTTTTCTTCTTTGTGCTAACACTAGTGTTTATGGTGCCACATGGGAAGTTAGGTTATTTTTCATCTGGATGAATTTCCTAATCCACCTGGAAAAAACCTCAAATAACCCAAAGGAATTCCAAGAAGAAAAAATAACCGTACAAATGCCACAGGTACCACACAGGAAGGGCAGGAACTGTCAGTTGTGTGGAGGGAGAGGCCAGAATCGCCACTGTTGCTTTAATCCAACTAAATGTGATGAGAAATTATGATGCTGCACAAAAGCGAGATGAAATGTCTGTTTCAACACCTTAATGTCATTTTTATGCACTAAGTATTTATATTTTTTTTTGAGAATAATTTCTATTGAGACCAGCTGATTTATTATTATATTAGTTAGTAGTGAACCTATTTTATTTATCACATAGATTTGAATAGATTTGATCGTGACATATAATTTAGTTGTTAATGTGTCTCTTACCAAATAAAATAATTTATGACACAGGTAAAAAGCATTGAGATATATGTCTTGTTTTGGTGAAATATCATGTCTTAGTACTAGAAATAATTTGAAAGCAATACTTTTACTGGATATGAAGAAAAGGACAACCTAAATTTTTTTACAGTAATGGTAATATAAGAATATGGGAACATAATGTAAAACAATCAAGTTGCATCAGCCTTAAGTTATTTCCTAGTGACAGAGCTACCGTAACTATGTATGTACTGTTAACTCACCACAACTGAGGGAAAACATTTCAGTTTAAATAGCCATAAAAGCACTCTAATGAGTTCTACCTATCAGACGAACAGGTCTAACAACAACTATGCTGTCATTTACAGGAGCGCAGCAGGTAAGTCGTAACTTCTCATCAGCTTTTAAAAGCTGGATGTTTAAAACCATATTCATCTGTGAAAGTGAAATGCTGTAATGGTAAGAATCTACAGAAGTTAGTAACCTCCAGTTATTTGAAGGAAAGCTGTATTAAATTCTGACTAAATTAATTATTACTTCATTATTAATGAGCACATACAGATGGTGAGCAATTTTTTCCACGTTCAAGGCAAGCTGAAAACAATTTCCATCTCTCAGAATATTAAACATTTTTCTGTTGTTTTTGTTCTAAGCTTCTATTTATTTCTGTGGGAATAGGGGAGGATGAGATATAGCAATTCTGTGATTTTTAAACACTCAGATATTATCTAACATGCAGTAAACACAAAATTGGAATCTAAATGTATATTCTCTGAAGCATAGATTGCCTTTGACACATTACCTCAGCTGTGTAAATGACCCTTGACAAAGAGTGAATGTGATAGAATATTCCTTACAATAGGCTATTTATTATAGTTTTAGGGAGGTGCAGTGTGGACTACAAGGAAGGGAAAACTTTTATTTTGAGAAGGAAAAAAGAGAAAAAACTAAATGTCGTGACCTTTCATGTATCTTAAAAACATTTGCTATTACTACATATCTCTTGAGAAATACCCTGCAGTGGATCAGCACAGGGGAAAAAGAAAAAAAAAAAAGATGGAGAAAAACTCATTACAAATAAATCATACCAGCTTTATTATGAATGAAGAAATACAGGTATTTCACTATTTAGTCTGGGAATGCACCAAAAGTGTGCATTGCATGAAAGTGCAAATGAAGGTATGTAATTTTAAACTGGCTTTTCAAATATATCAGTTTCCAAAAAAATTATATTAAATGATAATGGGACATTCAAATATGAAAATTAAAAGAATATTGAGAAGCGATATCCAGAAATATCCAGCAGTAAGACTAAATGTGAAAATAAGGTACTAAATATGGTGTTATTTTTAAACTAAAACTGAAATTACACTGCCTAGAACATATTTAGAATCTTATTGTGTAAGCACTGATGATCAAGCAACTTTCACTTGTGCTTTTTTAAATACATTTTTTTGGTGATCAAATTTTATGTGTATGTTTTTGCAACATATACACATAACATAAAGTTCATAGATATCTAGGATCATAATGGCAAATGTGTATTTTTTCAGGTATCTGATTTTATGGTGAGCTCATAAAGAAGTGGCTGTACTTGTCCAAAGCTTATTTTTAACTAGGTAGAACTGATATTAAAGGAACAGTGAACTAAATTCTGCTGAAGGATCATTTGTTGGGCATAAGACTGATAACTCATAAAAATCACTAAATCACTGCTGGGATACTTTTGCAGAATTTCTGGAAGAACTGCTTTGTGATGAGAAAGTTTACAGTAAAGCATTGCAATATCTTGTTGCACAGCCAAAGTGAGTAGGACAAACACAAGATTCAGCTCTGTTCTGATCAATCAGAAAAGCACCAGCTTGGCTAATCTACATATTTGTGAAAAAGAGTGTAGGAAAGGAGGTTTTCTTCCTATGAGTACCAAAACTATATTCAAAATGTAGAATGGAGCCAATCACCCAAACTAGAACAAAAAACACTCCTAAGTGAATCCGAATTTCACTGCTAGCTGTGCTGTGCAATGTTCAGTATGAGGCCAAGAGCCAAAAAATTTACAATTTCAATTCGGCTATCCACTTAAACACACATAGAAAAGAGGGAAAAAGTATTCTATGATGGCAGTTAAGAATCAGTTTCTTTTCCAGAAAATGCTTGCTGTTGTACAATACTATCCAGAATCTTTTTACAATTCAACAAGCAGAAACAATTTATTATGATGTTTGATCATCTTCCTTAGCTAATGAAGTCAATAAAACTCCGAAGCAGCTCTGAAGGTTATAGTCCTAGCTTTAATGGCATACTTTTAGTGAACTATTCAAATCTAAGGGCATATGCAGATTCCTGTACTCCTTGTCTTATTCATCCAAATGCTGAGGGAAAAGTGCCTCAGGAATTTTAAGGAGTTTTTTCCATTCCACAGTTGTAGAAGAGAAAATACAATTGTGATAAATATTTTTGTTTCTATGTTTTCTACATAAAAAAATGAAATAGCATTGTAATGGCCACTCAGAGCTTTAATGTTGTTTTAGTGTTGTTGAAACTGCTAATAATGCATTGAATTAGACATGATAATCAGGATGGAAAACTTCAGAGTATTAGTTTTTACATCCAGTTTGCTTGTGGTTAAATAACACTTGAAGGCTAGCAAATTGTTCTAATTAAACTCAAAAGTTCTCCCTAAAAGCTTTCCAGATTAATGAGATGAAGAAAGCTTTACAGATAAATATCTAGAGAAAAATCTCTTTTACTTCTCCCCAGAGGCATACCATGCCACCAGACTAGAGAAGAGAGAGAAGAATCTCAAAGAAAACCATCTTCATACCTTCTTACAGGTATGAAAAATCAATGCTATGAATCATACCTCTTCCTTTCAGACTGATTTGCACTGATCTGAGCAACTTTAGCTATACTGTGGTATCTTCTGTGTTTTGTATTGGAAAAGTGGTCGTGGCTGACACTGGCAGAAATTATCTCCTTGTGTATAAATAATACCAACTGACATCCCTCCTGTTTGTTGGACTATGGTGGAAGAGAGTCAACTATTCTCTATCCTTTTTTTCAGCAGAAAACACAGCATCATCTCCAGCAAGTTTTTTCACAGTCTTTGGAGAAAACTGTGTATCATCTGACTGCTGCTTTAACCTCCCACTTGAAAAGCTCTTCAAAACATTACAAAACCGTTTGAAGTCCTCTAACTTCAACACATTTCCAAAACAGGCTATGGTCTTCCACTCCAGATATTGTTTAATTATTAATTAATTATTTACTTAAGAGACTAAATTGTTGTGATGGGTTGGCATCAGACAGCAACTAAACACCTATGCAGTCACTTGCTCATTCCCCCCTCAGTGGGATGGAAGAGAGAACTAGAAGAGCAAAAGCTGAAAACTCATGGTTTGAGATAAAGACAGTTTAACAGGCAAAGCAAAGATGCCTGTATAAGCAAAGCAAATAAAGGAATTCACTCACTACTTCCTATTGGTGGGAAGGTCTTTAGCCATGTCCTGGTTTCAGCCAGGATAGAGTTAATTTTCTTCACAGAAGCCAGTGTGAGGCTATGTTTTGGATTTGGGATGAGAAAATGTTGATAACATGCTGATGTTTTGAGCTGTTGCTAAGTAGTCAAGGACAGTCCAGCTTCTGGTGCTGGCCTGCTAGCAAGGAGGCTAGGGGTGCACGGGGAGCTGGGAGGGGACACTGCCAGGACATCTGACCCAGCCTGGCCAAAGGGATATTCCATACCATATGACGTCATGCTCAGTATATAAAGCTGGGACGAAGAAGAAGGAAGGGGTGGGGGACGTTCAGAGTTACGGCGTTTGTCTTCCCAAGAAACCATTGCACGTGATCAAGCCCTGCTTCCCTGGAGATGGCTGAACACCTGCCTGCCCATGGGGGGCAGTGAATGAATTCCTTGTTTTGCTTTGCTTGCATGTGCGGCTTTTGCTTTACCTGTTAAGCTGTCTTTATCTCAAACCATGAGTTTCCTCCCTTTTACTCTTCCAATTGTCTCCCCCATCTCACTGTAGGGGAGTGAGCGAGTGGCTGCGTGGGGCTTAATTGCTGTCTGGGGTTAAACCGTGACAGTCCTTTTTGGTGCCCAACGTGGGGCATGAAGGGTTTGAGATAAAACCAGATTTGATTGGAATGTACTAGATAGAATTTATAGCTGTTATTGCTGTTTAGCTATTAATTGCCAGGCCCCTGTGCTTGCCATGGGTTTGCTTTCCTTACTGTATATTAGAGCTCAGTGCTCGCTAGTGGCTGCTTTTTGCTTTCGCTGCTGTCATGCTGCCGTCCTGCTGGTCATCTGGCTCTGCTGGGCCTGGGAACATTCTGGTAACAGCAATGGCCTTGGGCCTGGCTGGCAGGTGGCTGGGGCACTGCTGCTGTTTCTATGCTGCTGTACTGGACGGGACAGGCTGGAACTCCAGTGTGAACTTGAGTCGAGGGGACTGTGACCTGTGGACAAGTCTGTGTGGGAGCAGGACACCCTGAAGTGTCTGTGGCTGTGGATAAGCGCATGCCAGAGCAGGTACATCTCGAAGCATCTGTGGCCATGGTTGTGTCCGTGCCGCAGCAGGTGTACCTCTGATGGGATTGTGGCACAAGGATAAGTCCATGCTGGACAAGGTACATCCCAAAGCGCCTGTGGCTGTGGATAAATCCATGTTGCAGCAGATACACCTTGAAGCATCAGTGGCTGTGCATGAGGTCATGCTGGAGCACCTCAAAGTGTGTGGCCATGGAGAAGCCCTCGACAGTACAGGTACATTCCTGGAGGGACTGAAAATATGGGTAAGACCATGCTGGAGCAGTTTTACTTCTGAAGGGACTGTGGCTGTGGATAAGGCCACACTGGAGCAGATATATCTCTGGAGGCATTGTGGCCCATGGAGGAGGTGGCCGCTTTGGAGCAGGTGCACCTCAGAGTGACTGTGACTGTGGATAAGTCTATGCCACAGCAGATATACCCCTGGAGAGACTGTGGCTCATGGAAGGGACTGCAGTCCGTGAGTCAGTCCAAGCTGGAGCAGGGGCAAGGGGAGGAGTTCATTGCAATGTTAAACCCTATGGCCCAGTCCAAAGGGGCCAGGGGTGGAGATTGTAATGGAAATGCCTTTAAATTGTTGTAACCCATGATCTGAGTTGCATGTTATAGGAACTACTATAGCAGCAACCACCTGAACCAATGGGGGACAAGCCTTACAAGAAACAGTGCCAGTGCAGCAGTGACCCAACCCAAGCTGTCTTTGGTGCCCAGTAACTCCACGCAACACCCCACCTCACCTGTCCTGAGTGACCACCATAAGGGATGGAGCCCAAAGTCATGGACTAAATGAACTCAATGGACATTTCATGGACATTTGTGGACATTTCACGGACATTTGTGGACATTTCACAGACATTTTACAGGGATGGTCTATACACTAAGAAAATCATAATCTGTGTATTATATCAAAGGATGGGAAGGGGCGTGGTTGTCAGTGAGGTTCTATTGGATAGTGTGGTACCTGAGCATAACATAAATGGTATGGAATAAGGGGTGGATAATGTCCTGGTTTCAGCCAGGATAGAGTTAATTTTCTTCACAGAAGCTAGTGTGAGTCTATGTTTTGGATTTGGGATGAGAAAATGTTGGTAACATGCTGATGTTTTGAATTGTTGCTAAGTAGTCAAGGACAGTCCAGCTTCTGGTGCTGGCCTGCCAACAAGAAGGCTGGGGGTGCATGAGAAGCTGGGAGGGGACACAGCCAGGACAGCTGACCCAGGCTGGCCAAAGGGATTGCTTACCCCGAGTCAACTTGCTGTGGGGAGCAGAGTAGGAAAAAAAGAAAGCCTTGACACTGTGCAAGCACTGCTCATCAACAGCCAAAACATATGGGTTGCTATGAAGAAAATTAACTCCATCCTAACCAGACCAAGCCTAATAGCTCAAAATTATTTATTTGAACACAAAACATTATGAAACCACAATAGCAGTACCATATTATTTCTAATGTTAGTTTAGTTTCCATTTTGGAATCAGGGGAAATATTCTGTCCAGCCCAATGACGAACACAAATCAGTCATTTATGTTCTTCCTGCAGGCCCATCTAAGTGTTTTGTTCTGTCTACTTGTGTAACACAGATGGGCTCAAATCAAGATGGAAGGACAGCTGTAGCATCAGAGAAAAAGACATAGTAGGAAGTTTTTATATAACAATTTAAACTGGATTATTGAGGCTTTCCTTTATTAGATTATATTGGCTGCAGATGTTCCTCTCATTCGGATTTTCATCATCTGCCTGCCTTATTGGTATGTGTGTTCCCTGAGGTGTGGTAGCAAAGAGATGGGGCAGGAAACCTGTTCTGTGGGGTCTGGATGGCCCATCCTAGTCCTGAAGGCTGTGGTCAATCTGCCTTCAGTCTATGCAAGGGAGACAGGCTGCAAAGGGAAGTTTCCATGGCTCTCTGTGGGAAAAGGCTCACAATGACCTTGACCTGCAGAGTGCTCCAGGAGGAGGACAGAAGTAGCTTTTGAGACTGAAGTGGTCTGGCTGTGAGGACTGTCTGGGACAGGAATACAGTCTTTGGGGACTGGTGGCTCATGGATGACTTCAAATACCTCTGCACAGGACTATTTGATAATTGCAGTGGAAAGCTATAAAGGAGGCAAGTTGGAGGGATGTGACAGAGACTAACATATAATTTGGAGGAGAAGAGAAAGGTTTCTTACACAAAAAGTAAGGCACATACTGATATTTAGGGGAGGTCAAGAAGAGCATAGAGGTCAAAGTAGTCCCTGTGTCCTAAAGGAGTAATGTGCGTCTCCTGCACTCAGAAGATCCATGGGCAAAGCAGTCCCTGTGCAAAGACTCCCAGAGAAGTCGGTCTGCATGTCTCCTTGTACCTTAGAGAAAAGGAGGTGCAGAAAGCTGGATGTCAGCTCACTATGGTGTTTTTCCAGAGAAGCTATTTAGCTACTGAACTGAGTTTACCACATCATCACTGGGGGTGATGTTGTACAGTGGATGTTACCTAAATGTGGATTAAGAAGGAAGGTTAAATAGCAGGCACCATTTTTTTTTTTCTGAAAAGGCATAAGGAAGAACAGAAATAAGGCTTATGAGCTTTAGCACCATATGCTTTAGTCTACTGATTTTTTTCTATTGCACCAAAAACTTACTAATGGACACATAATCTTAGAAAATTAGAGCTTGTAGAATGAATCTCCCCACCACATGACACTTCCTCATTTTTCTGAAATCCATAATGATTTGTATGCTTTTGACCCTTGCAGTCTCGTTTGTTTGTTTTCTTCTTGGGGGACAAAGCAAAGGAACTCTTGAAGTAAAAGAAAAACGAAAGTGAGATTGTCCTTAAGATAATAGAGTGCAAGTAGTTTATGACAGTATATGATGTACAGAGCTTACTAAGCTACTATCATTTATAACCTTCGATAAAGATTCTCTGTCTACTATAATTTTGTTGAACAAACTAATATGTTTTTTAACTTTCTCCTGCAGTTGTAAAAATGTAAGCCCAGTTGACTTTTTATTTCACTACTGATCAGGTTAACAGTACCAGATGAATCTTCCCATCCACAACACTGAGCAGCCTTATAGTTTTGTCCACGACAAATTTTAAATGCAATTTGAAGGTCACTAGAAGTGATGCAGTAGTTGCTGGGAAGCACTTTATATCACTTTACTTTTAAGCAGTCCACTTCCAGATGAAACTGAAGGAGATGTAAGAAATTGATTGCAGAGATGAAGAACAGAATATATAATATTAGCAGCAGCACTGTTAACAGGCTACATATGAAGCTTGTGGTACAGTGTTACTTCACCAAATTTAAGCAGTTAGATATACAGAGGGTAAAGATCTGAAAGCCAGTCTTCACAATTTATTGGATAAGATACCAAACTGACATATTTAGTCAAGTTCAAAGCACAATGTTTGTGTCTATGACCTCTTCCATTACCTGTGTAGAGAGTGTACATTATCCATACATTTAGAGTAATTTTTCCTTTCTTCTTGTCTAGTCTGTCTTCCACATGACTTTACCTTTAACCATTAAGGCTCGCTTTGTCCCATGGAGCTATTTTTGCTATTCCACCATGTTTTTCACAAAGACATTACATTTTACGTCATTGACACCTATTACCATGTTCTACTTTTATTCTAGCTGCTGTGTTGATGAAATACTCTCTCACTACAAAAGAAACACTGGTAACTGCTTGGAGTGTAGTTCATAAAGCAGTGTAAGTGAGTGAGTACTCACTTTTTTCTAATCTAGATTGTGATACTTTAGTTTGCTTTTGAGAATGTCCCATAAGACAATAGGAAAAACCTGGTTGAAGTCAGCTGCATATTCTGCTGTAACCTGGTACAGATTCCATCCTGGAAAGTTAAGACTGCTTTTGCACTATCTGAACTTTGACAAAACTATACTGTTTATATTTTCATTTTATTCTCTTTCAATATAAATGGATCGATAATTGTTTCTGTCCTACTTCCTCAAGGTAGGTGCCATGGTCTGTAATTCTTTTACACTCCTTCCCACTGCTCCACCTCTCATTTCTTAATAGTTGATACAGAACTTCACATTCTTCTCCTTTTTCAAACCAACTATCTTCTATGACCTCTTGAAGAAAACCACTAATATTTTGGGTAGATATATTTTTTAAAAGCACTTAAAGGTAAATTTATCAGGCTATTATGACTTAAATTCTACTCATTTATCTAAATATTCTTTAACCTGCTCT